>NC_056628.2:111054284-112254284 GCF_002870075.4 Lactuca sativa
GAACCGACTGGCAATCGTAGCTCTTTAAGTCGCTGTCGAACTCTGACGTTATAACTAAACTCTGATCTCGTTAATGACTTGTCCATTAGATAAGGGATCATATATTCCTCCATTCTAGATATCATATGAACTGAGACATATATTATAATCATTCTCTCCATCCATTTGTTGTTTCCCGATTTCCGATTTTTGACGACTGACTTATTGAACAAATGAAATCAGTCCAGGCCCGGCCGAGCACTTACATTTGTCATCACTAAATCATCGAGGGGCCCACATATATCGCTTTTATCCCGAAGGTAAAAGGAATGGATAAACTTCGACTCATATGGCTTGTTCTACTACTTGTTGAATCATACACAAAGGCACGTTTTATAACATCGAGTTACCAATGCGGTTTTGCGCAATCAATGTACAACCAACTCATAGTAACAACTCATATATTTAGTTTTGAAGAATATAGGATATTATCGTCTCATGGTTACTCGTGATAAAATCCATGAAGTGATTCAAACAAGCACGGGCTGAATCCAATACTCAGAACTTATGAGCACTCATGAGTGTTGTAGCACCGCTTTGTCCAACATCTTAGACCTCTACAAGCCAACCCATGACAGTCTTGATTCTTATCTACTTCCAACATGTGACCGACTGTGGATGGTTGGAATAACTTAGTCATTCTGGAAGAACAACCTAGTTATTCTGGAAGTCAAAACATGCAAAGTGAAACACAAGAATAATCGAATCCAATATGGTCTCAGAACTTATGAGTACAAATAAACACACCTTTTATTTATCACCATATTGATTACCCATCATTCATTGCATACTGTTTCAGACTATCAACTTTATACTTGAATTAAAACACTAGTTGTTCCATGCTCCAAGCATGTACACTATGTTTTCTAAACACTAGTCATGACATACACCAAGTACGCACACTATGTTTGTCTAAACATTAGTTATGCCATACACCAAGTATGCATACTAAGTTTGTCTATGATCTTTGATTTGTGAAATAGATCGATTTAACATAATTCCCATGATTCTCATTTCACACTCCCAAATCCTTATCGAAAATGTAAGAATTCCAAATTCCTATAATTTACCGAAATCTGTTAGATTTTAAACCTATATGCATGATCCTCTTGTAATGATTATGCACAAAGTCACAAAGACTTGTCAACAGACATTACAAAGTATTCCAATGGAAATCAGCTCCATGGAAACATCCTTCTTGCATTAAGTTTTTCTAACCTTACACAGATTAAATAACTTCCAACTATGAAATATTTCCATATTCCCATTTTGACTGTCACTTCTGAACAAGAGATGCCTCATTTCAGAGTATGTCAATATGGTCCTTCCAAAATTTAACACTATACTTCCAACTGTCCCCGAGCAACCAATCTTTGGTAATCCTTAGATTGTTCTCAACAATTTCTTAATCATTTTAGTCATATCCAATTCTAGATTTTCCCCCCTTAATGCCCAGAGCATTTGGAAAATTTAGAAAGGATGAATATTATAGCACATGCAATCAATCTTATATCCAAAGCATATGGGACACAATTCATGATGTCTCACATAAAGACATGTTACTAGACCAGTCTTTTTGCTATAATATTTAATTAGTCTATTTTCCAAGTTCTCATAATTCAGATTATGAAGAAAGGATGCCGTAATCATAATTGAATTTTAGAACGCAAATAATGGAATCATATATAGAATTTCCTTATGTTGAGCCACTCCAACATAAAATTCATATATGTAACCTTGACTAAAGATGATTAAAACCTCAATATAAGCTTTTAGAATTGAAATGAAGTATAATTCGTCTCCCTTAATTATAGCAAAAAAAACTTTTCCAACCCCTGCAACTTCAAGAATTGAAACTTTTTTTTTCTATAATTAGCATTGCTAACTTGCAACACTTATCATAATTTTTATGCTCCCACTAACATGAAAATTATTAGCATAACACTTATGCTCCCACAAGCTTTGACATGTATCTACAAATTAGCTGGACTTCTAGAAAACAATACTTTATTGACTTTCTTACCAAAGTTCAGATTTCTGATACGAGATTGCTTTGAAATTTTTTTATCAAAATCATACACCATATCATAGAGAGCTTCACAGGTTTGTCTAAACAATTTTAGAGCTATGAAAAAGGATGTCATAATCATAGTCTCAATTGTTTAGACCTTTTCCCTTTCTCACAAGTCCATGTTAGTGTGCAGGTTAACCACGCACGCTCTACTAACAACTTTGAGAGTGCAAAGAGCACAATTGCTATCTTACTTAAAATCTACTTGGTGAAAGTGTTTCCTCACCATCAATTTCATGAATCAGAGAGAAACCTTATGACCCTTAGATTTTGTGGTGTATGTGTTCTTATCCACATGAATTTGTCAAGACCACAATCACAATACTAGGTTAGTGACAAATCCAAACTCATATGGATTGAACTTGTGCTATCTTAACTTCTCGCCACTTGGCTGTAAAGGGTCTGCCATTGCTTCCAAGTAGTTATGAAAACAATTAAGAACATGTAGAACGCAAATGTATAGCCAACTTCACTGGAATGGGCACATAAATGTCAACACAATAGGTTATAAACCTCTAGTCGTGTGCTAGTGATGAAATACGGGTTTTATTCTTGATTAGATCTTGAAATACTTTCGGAATCTTTTAGACTCCCACTGTCCTCTTGACATATAAAACTGTCTTGCCAAATATTCAAGAGATAGTGTGGATTCTTTATCAAGACAAACATTTCACACAATTGGCCTTAGTTGGTCTTTGTTTTATCCAAAACATCACAACTTACCAATTTCAAATTTACAAGAGTAGGACACTTTTACTCTTACATTTGACGAGTGTTTTAAACCTTTCTTTAAGATATGTGACTCAACTTACAGTCTTGGAATATGAATCTAAGACTTGTTTTGGAACGAAGTATGATTCATCTTCTTGATTTAACCATTCCAACAATTCAAGATTCCTCTTCTTAGCCATAGGAATGCACTAAGATTTCCTTAGAGGACTAATTGTGATATGATTTCTAAATCATTAAGATGATCACAAAACTTGATACTAAAGTACTCTCCCATCTTTTCAGATTTGAGAAACTTTTATATTTCTGCCTAATTTGATTCTTCTCATTCGTTCTGCCGTACATTGAAAATCTTCCAGTGTTTTAGAATTATACTTAAACTTTTAAGTATAACCATATTTACTAAACTTTAGTAGATCATGACGAATAGTCTTATCGATCTTTTGTGGTGGACCTAACCGGTGCACTAGAATGTGTACTCGATCCCTTAGTCTTTCGCTTGACTCACATATAATGTGAACAAGGAATTAATCTTAATTTTCCAAAGATGAAAATTCTCATTCATCATACTATACAACTTGCATGATTTCCAAGTTTCTATCCAACTGAAACCTTGGGTGATGAGAATCTTTCCTTGCTTGGTAAATTAGACATTACCACAAATGAAAGAAACAAATCCATTTTCCAATATTGCTATCAATGGAATCATATAAGCAACAATTTTCCACAAGTGCCATTGTAAGGTTACTTAGAATAAACGAAATCAAAAAATTTCCTTTTATTTTTAAAACTTTGCGGAAAACTTATCCTTACAGTGCAAAAGCATATGGAAAAACTTTGTTGTTATCTATTCCTAAGCAATATATCATAACTCATAAGCAACAACTTAAAATTCTGATCATTGAACCATGCAATCGAGATCCATCTTCGTGATCAGAATCAGCATATACTTCTTTTAAGTTTCTTAACTTTTCTTTGTGTTTTTTTTCTTTTTTTTTCTCTTTTTTAACATCAACATGTGACCCAATCACATCTTTTAATAAAAATCTCAGAATAGAAACTAAACAGAGTTAGATAGTGGACTTTACCTGAAGTTGAGTCAAACTTCTTGACTTGATCAACCTTATGATCTTCCAGGTAAATAGGCAGCATCGCAATCAATGCCCCTTCCTTTGGCAAGAGAAACATATGGACTAATTGGGAATGGTGCATTAGACTATCACAGACTTGCCTTTCTCTTTACCATTTGGTCAACCGAGTTGACTATGGCCAATCCCTTGCCATTGGGAAGAGAAGGCTTTTCTAGATATCCAATGTTACCATTTTCAAAGTCCATGAAAGTTTAGGAAGTTGATCGTCTAATCAAATTTGCTCTACAAGTGCTTCAAATCACTGCTGATTCAGCAGCACAAGCAAATAGATAAGATCATTAAGGGTCATGTCATAGTATGTTTCATAGTAGTCCTAAAGAAACTAACTATGTGACTTAGAAAGTGATTGAACATTTGAATTTCTTAAGACTTTGACACCCAACTTTCCCGGCTTGTCAATATGTGACTTCATCTCCAAGATGTGAGCACACATAGACCTTGCTTGCCAATAGGGCTTGAGTGACCTTGAACTTGTGGATTAGGGAGAATAATTGGAGGAGGTGGAGGTAGTGAAGTTCCAAGAGATTTGGGAAGATCATAGATGTCTGAGTTAAACATCTTTTGGTAGATATTCAAGACAATTGATTTAAAGTCCTTAATATAACACTCAATATGAAATATTAAGGCTAGGACCCAACACAATATTTTATAATTTGAAAGAGGGATGTCGTAGTCCAAGCTATAGAATATTTGAAGGTAGGTGAATGACGATTCACCAATTTCCACCATGAAATTGGTGAATGGGATGTCGAGGATCACAAAACAAGGTGTGAAGTAACCATGCAAATTACTTGGTACTCTTAAATGTTTATCATCCAACCGATGTACCGGTAAACCACACACACTCCACCGGCCTATGATAAATTTTAAGAAACCCTTTGCCTACCTTGTTAAATCAAGCTTGTGTGCCGGTAAACCACACATGCTCCACTAACCGACTTAAGCAAAGTGCAAAGTGTAATTTCATGGGTTAGCACCTTATTCACATTTTCCTAAGTAACTAAGATTGGGAATTTATAAAAGGTTTAGTTAGTTAGTATTTATCATTAATACTTTTTAATGAAGGGAGACTTTATAGTCTTTATCCTACCCGTTCGGCTAACGACTCTCCACCAGTCAAGGGAGCGTTGGGTGAGAGTGGACACCCCTTAAACTGCCCTTTTATAGGCAGTAACCTTATACGCCCCTTATAGATCGGCTTTGTGAATGAGGCCTACTAACGGTAAGACTGACTTGCTCTTATACATACATACATACATACACACACATATATATATATATATATATACATACATATATATATATATATATATATATATATATATATATATATATGTTATTGACTTATAATATTATAAAGTATAAGGTTTGAATTTTAACTTTTAAAATCCTAAGGTCTTAATTTGGAATTAAAGTATTCATGAAAGAAAACTTTTCAAATTCCAAAACTTAAGGGCAAGTTTTGAATTATTCAAAAACTTTTTAATTCCATAACTTATGTTTTGAAGTAGTTTTAATTCAAAAAACTCTTCAAGTTCCATAACTTGAGGACAAGTTATGGAAGACTTTAAACCATTAAAAGAATGTGACTCTTCCTTATTCATAACTTATGGAAAACTTTATGAGTTTTATAAAACTTAAATGTGACTTTTCATATAACTTGAGGACAAGTTACAAAAACACATTTTAGAATCAACTCTTAGATTAATTTGGATTGAAAACAACAATTTCACATACATTCCTATTAATCTAAGCAACGCATAAGAACAAGATAATTCAATCAAACTTCTTCATGTAATTAGCCTATCCATTAAACTAATACAAAACATGAATCTAATGACAATTATCTTTGAACTTGGATTAGCAGGAACATTACCACATCAAAAACAGGTTTATAAGTTCAAAAACAGCTTAGGGTAATGTTTCTAGTCCAATTCCAACCAAAAACCTCGAAAATATGTTGTTTGGGGTTCCTACTCAACGAGTGTATGAACCTACTCAATGAGTAGGATGAGTTTTGCCTTGGACTCGGCGAGTCTAGTGCCAAAAAAGCCAAAAAAAATCAAAATTTTCAGCATTTTTCAGCACTTTGCATCAAATATAATTGAAAACAAGCTTAGGCTCTGATACCACTGTTGGGTTTTGAGCATTCTAACACTCCTAAGTGTACATGCAACCCTAAATACTTTGGATCTATGTTTTCTCTATTATACATACAAATATGAATATCAAGGTATTATCCTAACTAGCATATTAAAAACAATGATTCATATGAATATAACATGTTAGAATACATACCTTTTTGATGTAACATGATTCCTTGATGCTTAAGAGCCGATGGCCCCAGGTATGACACCTCAAATGGTTCACACAACACCAAATGCACTTGGAATGACTTGAAAGAAATGGAACACTTCAAGAAATCGGCTAGCCCTTTCTATCACCTACAGTGACCATTTTTGCCCCAAGAATATGATCTTTATATAGTGTTACAATTATTGTAAACCGTAATTGTCATGGCTTTCCATTTCCTTGGATCCATGGGTTCAAATACACCATGGAGCATCCTATGGGTTTTAGCCCAACTTGATAATCCATGGAGTCTTAGCCCACTATAAAAGTATGGATGATTTACACAATCAACCCATATATTTAATTAGTCTTCTTTTGATCACTTAATTAATTCTAAATTAATTCTTGATCAATACTAATTAAATAATATTATTAATATATTAGAACTCATAATGTATTACCAAAACTTAAGTGTTATTTCTCTCATTTTAGTCTATCCAAATGCATGATGCCATGCAACCCAAATGGACCATGCCAAGTCGGGTCAAGTACATACCAAATATAGTTATGGACTTAGACACTAATCCAACATATATATATATATATATATATATATATATATATATATACATATGATTTGCGCTATTGATCTATGATGGGCTAAGTTTATGTAAGTTTCCATGAAGAGTTAGCCTACATGAAATATGGATCATAACCTAAAGTGTATGGATTAGGGTTTAACCATGACTCTTGGATTCCTATATATATATATATATATATATATATATATATATATATATATATATATATATATATATATATATATATTGACACACAAATAACCTCATGGCTAAAATCAGTTACAACAAGTGTTCTTGGAGTTGATAACCGATTTGTGTGCCTAGTAATCTCTCTCAAATCATCCAATTGTTCAAGGGTGTGTTGTGAACCGTTTGAGGCATCACATTTGGGGTGCTAAGTTCTTAAAGTTCAAAACTACAAGCTTTAACAAAGAGGTAATACGATAACTCACTTTTATAGCCCCAACGAGAAATAAGTGCTTTGAATCACCCAATCCACCACATGAACGACTCCTTTCTAAAGAAGCCAAGCCACATCCTCCTCCAAGACTTTCCTCCTCGAATCCTCTACAACCAACTGCTTTCCCTGTTGTTTCATTTTCCCCTCTAGTTTCTCTTTCTCCATCTCCAAGCTCTCCACCTGCTGAGACAAGCGTTCCACCTCTATGTCCAAACCCATCACATGTTCCTCCATAGACGCCTTCTCCAAGGCCAATAAGTCCTAACGCTCCTGAAACTTACGCTTCTTGGCCTCAAGGCCCATCACTCGCTCCTTTAGCTCGTCACACTTAGGCTTGACTGTGGTAAGTTCCGCCAAATCCAAGCTAACGTAACGTAGGTGATTGGCCGCAACCACCAATTAAGGGGCAACATAGGCTGATGCATATTGTAAACAATTACCATATGGGAGTTATAAAGGCACTCTAAAGCTTCAATAATTTCCAGAGGGAATGCGTGACGACTCCGATCATAAGTAATCTAATGTTGTGTAAGTAGAGACCGACAAGTGAGCGTCCACTTGTCGCGAGCTAGGAAAGTTGAAGGGGAAGCACCTGCAATATTATTGCCCTTCGTTGGAGACAAAGCAAAACCCGTGGTAATTTGGAAGTCAACTTTCGGCCTCCTACCCGACTCACCATCACCAAGGTCGGTAACATCCTTTGGTTCATCTTTGGGTTCAAGAGGCGGTTCTGTTGCCTCGATTTCCATCCCCTCCGATAGGTATGAAGCGTCATTATCGGGGATTGTAATAAAAACATCGGACTCCACCAACAATAAGTCCATGTTACGTCTATTGCGAAGACGTTTGCCAATGGTACTGGTACTAACGTCTCCGGCCAATGGACAGTCTACCAAAGTTATTCGTCGCTTGGTAGTTTCCCAGCTACCACCAACTGTCACCTCCTTCGATTGTTCGTCTTTAGCATTCAGAGGCATAGGATCGTCATTATAAACACCCTCAAAGAGGGCATCCACCAAAGCCGAATGAAATTGAGGACAAGGGCCTTCATCCCTAACAATAGTGGGTTAACCAAGTGCCAAGGATCGATTAGCGCTAATGGGCGGTGGAAGCGTCTCCATCAAAGGTGCCCCACGATACTGGAGATTTCCCTTATACTTTCCCCTTAGAACCATTTCAAAGGACAAGATCCTTTCGGTACCTATAAAAACAATCAGCAAAAAAAGTAGGTAAAGCTATTCTCTAATATTTTTTTAGGGGGGGGGGGATAGTACTCACCATCCTTCTCCACAAAAAATTAGGGCATCTTCCACCGAACCCTCCAGGCGACACTCATCCCTGTTGTTGCTAGGATGTAATCCTCATAATCTTTCCCGTTGAAGTAGATACCTCTCAGTGCATGTGCCACGGTTAGGCTTGCACCCCATAGCTGGAGTGACCGGTTAGAAAATATGGTCACCTTGTGTCACACCCCCAAACAAGAACGGTGGAATCGTTCGAGGGCGGATGACTTCAGGTAGTATCATAACAGTTGAATACATAGTAAAGAAAGTAAAACAACCATCATATATATAATTTAAAAGTTACATTGTTGAATGATACTTGTATCAAAACAAATTACAATATGATGACAAAATGAGTTTCAAACTGACGCCTTAGCGTCACTTCTCCAAAAGTTGAAGTTTACATGTATTACTGAATCCCTGAGAAATACAACTAGATTTTAAAGAGTAGATCAACATTTAAGTTGGTGAGTTCATAAGTATTTAATGTTAATGTTTGTATAAATCTAAATGAAATTGTTTGTAGATGTTTGAAAACTCCTAGAAAATACCATATTTCCTACTAGTATAAAATAGTTTCTACCAAGTATCGACTGTTTTGAATGTTTGCTTCTAGAAATCCAATGTTTTTCCATAAGTGTGTGGTAGTTTAAAAGTTCCAAAACTGTAATGCAGTAGTGTTTTTCATGCCTAGAATAGTAGATTTATGTATGTATAAAATCACTAAGTCATTTGATAACCCCGTATATCAACGTGTTTTTAATACTCAATGTGAGTTTTATAACTATGCTATTGACCCAGACTGCCTGTAACAATGTTCTTCAGGCAATGTTATGACGTTTGTCACCCCAGACCTGCCGGTCTAACTGTAGCTAACAGTTTAGGTGCGGGATTGTCAATCGCATATAGATCTATACACAAATATCACGCTCTCCCTACAAGAGATTATGGTATATAATACAGGACTTCAACTGCATACTTGAAAATACGTGAAGTTGAATGTCTCGCAAAATTTAGTATTAAATAGATTTACGTATGAAAAGTCCATTTGTTCTTGCACATGAAAGCATTACTTGATATAGTAATTGTAGTATGCAAAATTTCTTGAATATCTTGTAAACTATACCTATTATAGTTTTTCCAAATGCGTGATTCATTTGTATGATAAACCCTAGTGCAATATCGACTTTGTATGCAAGTATAATGTTTGTAATAATATTATTGAACATTTATACTCAAAATATAAATAAAGTGTTTGACATTTATATAACAACATGTTTTATTCCAAAAGGACAAAGTGTTATCGTGATATGTTGTATGAGAACATTTTCGTATGATAGTTATAAATCACATATGATTGATTATAACAAAAAGTATAGCAAAAGATTGATGTTATTCACAAGAGAATAATCGTGTGTTTATTTGTATTCCCCCCCCCCTTAAAAGTGTATAAAAGCATTTATAAAGCATTTGAAAACGTAATTATAGGGGTATGAACTCACTTGATAGAGTGAAGATGGTGAGATGAAAACCGCGCAGAACTTCGACAGGAGAAAGCAGATTTCTCGGGATTCTTAGGAATTCTCGAGAGTGTAAGACCTTCCTTCGCAACTTGGATGTGAAGACCGAGGCTTCGGGATGGCTTCGGGGTTTAAAATGCAGAGCTTCGGCACGAGAAAGAAGAGAATTGAGCAATGAAACCCGAAACCCTTTGAACCCTATTTATAGCCCAATTTTTGGGTCCCACGTCGTGGCAATAGAGCAGCCACATCGTGGAGTCGATCTTATCCTCTTCCCTGGACAAGACTTCTGCTGCCAAGCCTGAAAACCCATTAGTCAAGGCCCCACGTGGTGGCCATCTGTGCCACGTCGTGGCGAGCATGACAACCTCGGATTTTGTGTCTCGAACTTGTAAAATCTGTAACCTCCACATACGAGCTCCGTTTTCGACGTTCTATATATATGCACGCGTAGGTGAGAATACGCTCTACAACTCTCGTTTAGATTTCGTTGGCTAATTTTGACTCTCTTTTTAATTAATTATTTTTAACCGGCCGGGACACGATAACTCCGTCATAAATCCACAACTTCTTCATCCGACGTCCGTTTTCATCAGACTTTTTATTGTTACACTACTATTGTTGAGATCTTCGATTCTCATTTAGGTTGTTTCGGCCAAAAGTCTCTCGATCTCTATTTCGAGTTTTTAGCTGTCTAATGCTATATCCTAAACTTCGAAAAATCATAAGTTCCTCATACAAAGCCAGATTTGGACGTTATTTTTATGTACGTTTACGGTTTAATGATATCTACAATTTTATTTTAGATACCTAAGGCTAAAAATTATTGTATTGAAACTTCGCGTTTTACGTTTAACCGTATTGACGGTTTTTCTTTGAATCTTAGGTTGGTCATAACTTCCTCTTTATAACTCGGATTTTAGTGTTCTTTATATTTTTAAAATCCTTGACACAAAATCTATCATTTATGAAATCCAGTAGAGACTTTTGAGAATCTTATTTTTGGCGAAAATTTCATTATATCAAAAGAGGTTACAATTCTTGACTCTTTAGGTCATTACATTGATTTGAAATATCAGGTTGTCACACCCTAGGGTAGCCATACCCAACTAGGTTGTTATTCACATAAATCCACTTGTCTTCCCAGTTCTTATTGGACGCTTGAACGCATGGATGCCTCACCTTTGAGAAAAGTATGGATGCCAGATTGGGTGGAAGAGTTGTAATGGGATTTGGAGGCACAAAACTGAGGCATCACTCCAAGGGCTCGACATGCTAGTTGAAAGCCCAGAATCTTGTTGACGACATTGGGAATCAAGTTATATATAGAGAAGCTCTATTGATGCATGATTTCATTAAAAAAAAATCAGTCATTGGCAGCCTCAGCCCTGGTTTGAAGATCAAAATGGGGACTTTCACCTTTCCCTCCGATGGTCGAGAAATGATCGCCCTTTTCTTGGGAAATTACACTCTATGTCCAGCATGAAACCAAACCGGGGATAAAGAGCCTCGAACTTATTTGGGGTTAGTTTGATTTCAGACAGTTGTGTAAGTCCCTAAAATCGCTTGACGTGTCAATCCGATCCACTTGATGGTGCGGAATCCCAATCAAGTGGATGATGCAAGATCAAATGCAGAAGAAGAAGAAGAAGAAGAAAAACCAGATGAATCTTCAATGTATTGATGATATGAATAATGATCCAACAAAAGATTCACACACACAAACACACACACACACACACACTTCCTCTCTCTTACTTTCTCTCTCTAGAACATGATATGAACTGAATGAATGAATGCTCCTCTAGAACTCCCCTACCCTCCTAAACACCCACTAAACACTCCCCTAATGACTATTTCTACATATGGATCGGAAACCCAAGCCCACAACTCAAAGGGTAGATCGAAAACACATGAGTTTTCGGTCCAAGCTACAAATAAACCCAATAATATTTTCACCCAAGACTAAAAACAATAAATGCTTAGAAAAGCAAAGTATAAACCAATTTTTTGACCCAAAAATTGTTGGGTCAAAAACGTGGTTTATACTTTGCTTTTCTAGGAAATTGTGTTTTTCTGTAATTTGCATGAGTTTACGGCCCATGTTTCTCATGTATATATATATATATGTATATATATATATATATATATATATATATATATATATATATATATATATATATATATATGGGTGAGGGGTATGAGGAATAGATTGATGAACACTAGAGGAGCTTAAGTGTGTGCATTTAAAGGTGTTCTAGAGAGAGAAAAGAGAGTGTGTGTGAATCTTGTATACGGATCTTCATTCATATCAATACATACAAGATTCATCATCATCTTCTTCTCTTTCTCTTCTATTTGATCTGACATCATCTGTTTGATTGGGATTCCGCACCATCCAACGGATCTGATTGATACACAAGCAGATTAGGGACTTACAAGTGGTATAAGAGCTTGGATTGTATCAGTCAATTTTGTCAGATCTGGAGCCGATTTGATCTTATTTTGGAAAGATTCTTGCATTTTTGGATAGATCTCTGAAAATTAGGGGGGAGGGGGTTGTTCTTCGCGTTTTTCGTGAAAACGAGTTTTTGATCGAGTTTTGAGCAAAAATGGTGAAAAACGTCGTTTTTTTTTCGCGATCTAAAGGTGTGTTTACGGTCTTTGAAGGGTTTACAGTCTGGAGTTTATAGCCGTAAACGTGTTTACGGTCGCCGGAGTTTGCGGCCTCGGATCGGAATTCGGCTTGGTGGATCGCGGCTTGGAGGACGGCTTGGCAACACGGCTTGGTCTACGGCTTGCAACAGCGGCTTGGTCTACGGCTTGCAGCAGCGTTCAACAAAAATAGGAGGCGGATTGGAGGTGTCGAGGATCGAACCCACAACCTTTGGTTCATCAGCTTTCCGCCTTACCAGTTGATCTAGATTGGTGGATGTTACATTCCTTCCTTTTTTAACTTAAATACAATACCTCTTGTTCCTAGTTTTGCAAATTGACAATTTAGCCCAAAAATTCGATTTCTTTCATTTTAAATTCCAATTTCAACCAAAAATTTTAATTTTTAATTTTTGACTTTTATTTTTGACTTTTTACTTAAAATTTTGACTTTGACTTTAAAGTTTGACCTTTGACTTTAAACTTTGACTTTTAAATTTTCAAATTTAGCTTTTCGGTTTGACTTTTCAAGTTTGACTTTTTAAATTTGACTTTTAAGGTTGACTTTTGAGGTTTATAGTAAAAGGGCTTTTTTAAAATTTAAGTTTGACTTCTAGTTGTGCTTTTAATAGTTTTTGAAGTTTACGAGGGAATTGAAGACATGAAAGAGAGTCGTTAGGATATGTTAAGACAAAATTTCAACATGTCCGATTATATCCCTGGAGAAACCCTGGAAGCTCAGTTGCAGCGATTTACCACACTCACTACTGAGATGAATATAGTTGGGATCTTCTTAACCAAATCTGAGATAAACAAAAAGCTATTGAATTCACTTCCGAACTCGTGGGATATGAACGTGGTTGTCATCAAGAAGACAAAAGATCTCAATCGTCTTAGTCTTGCTGATATAATTGAAGAACTTGACGCTTTGAATTGACCGCAAACGTCCCGGTCAATGAAGTTTCATGTTCTTAATCATGTGAAGTTTCATGTACACTATCTAGTGAAGATACAATTAAATTTCTTCGGGAACAAATTCATTTATTAAAAAGAGAAGTTGAGGACCTGAGATATGAAGGATATCAACTCAGGAAAGGACAGAAACCCCTGAAGGCTGAATTAGAAACAAAAATAAAGGATTTTAAAAGAATTTAGACAGAATATAGTGAAAAATGTGAACTTTATGACTATATTAAGAGACAACTTGATGTTGTAACCGAAGAACTTGATGCTTTGAAAATTAAGTGTGGAGAAACAGTTGTTAATTTCAAAAATTATACTGCGTTAAGTAAGACAGTCGAGTCCTTATTTGAAACCCAATTAAAACTCAAAGATAATCAAAACAAGGGTCTAGGGTATGATAGTGTTCCTCCACCATTCAATCATAAATACAAATCCATCCCTACGAAACAGGAAGAAATTGATAGGGAGGCACATCTTCAATATGGCAAACCAGCTGGATTTGTGTCAGGAGGTATTCAGGTTGAAAATACTAATGTTTCTGCTTCTGTGCAGGTAAAGTAGCAGAAGATGAGAACAAGGAGAAAACCATTGAACAAACCAACATCTCCTTGAACTCTGAATATGTTGCTTCGAACTCAACTGTTTCTGATCAACCTACTGTTGAGAATTACAGGCCACCAATTACAGCGAAACAGAGTGCCTCCTGCAATTGTGCATGTGGGAAAAATCAGAGACAAGGCAAGGATATGTCACTAGGGGCAGGAAGAAACAACTTCACAGTGAAGAAAAAGACATGTTTTCACTGTGGAACACTTGGACACACTGCCAAGAATTGTCCAAATTGTGCATAAGTTCCCTACTATGCACAAGATGGCAGAACGCGCCAAGAGGGAGATACTTCAAAAGAAACCCCTCAAAGTCACGTACAGACCATGATGACTTGAACGCACAGAAGGCCAAGAATCCGAATCCCAAGGGAAAGAAGGGAATGTCGGCCAAGAAGCCCAATCCAAGAGACGCAACAATGAAACAAAGACCGGTTAGGTCAAAGTCATCTCAACGGCCGACATCAAGATCAAAAGCAAGTACTGAGCCACCCATCGAATCGAAAAAGAAATGGGTCAAACCCAACTACAAATGGGTTCCAAAGGCTCACTCTCCCAAATCTTCTAACGATTCTAATATTTCTTCATCTTATGTTTGTGATAAACAGGATATGTCATGGGAGAGAGTACCGTGCAAGGATGAAAATGGTCAACCTAGTTTCAAAATGGACTGGGTTCCAAAGACTAACTAATCCTGCTCTGTGTCGGAGCAGCTATGGAGGCATATCATTAGACTTCAGTTTGTTGGTAGTGGCTGTTCCAGGCACATGATAGGAGGCATCTCTCAACTATACAACACTCGAAATTTTGTTTGAGAGTATGTGTCCTTTGCGGGAAGGGAAGAAAGGAAGGGATCACACACGGGGTTAGTGCTTAATCACATGAAGAATTTTTGGATCTGTTATGAGATTACGCGTGCTGTTCTCAGACTTTCTGGATGCAAATTCAATCGGTGAATTACAGTTTGCGTTTTCTTCTCTATACTCTAGAGTTTTTCTTAAGCTGATTCGCTTTAAAGACTAATTTTTGTTTTAGGGGGAGAAATAAATACAAAACAAAAATTAGAAAATTTTAAAAAAAATCCAAAAGCATTAGAAAATCAGAAAATCAAAAAAAATGTTGGTTATGGAATGTGCTTGAGGGAGATGTTTTGGGAAGTGATATTATTAAGTGATAACAGGTAATCTGAGTCTGCGTAACGTACCCAAAGTTGAAGGGTATATGCTCTGGGTTTGATGCGTCGGTAGGCACGAAAGATTCTAAATGGACATGACTAGGCAGAGTTGAACTTAGGAAATTTGTAGACTTGACAAATCTTGACCTAGTTAGATCCGTTTAGCCTGACAATACGACGCTTGGATAGATTGAGCAGGGAGATATATATGGGAATCTATTGGTCAAATTAAAGAACATGTACTTGGAACCGTGGATTAACTTTTCCTCGATGTGCGGATTCTGTCCTTAATTCCGGTATTGATGGGGCAACTAGTAAATTCCGATGAATTAGGTCTGTAGAAAATTGTTTTCTTTCTCTATCTGTTTGTTAGTCATATGTTACCTCCTCTGCGTGACTCAAAATCCGACCTGGACTGTAACATATGCAACTCTATTTCTCTGCATCTTCTATCTATGCAATTCTGTCTATATGTTAGCCATATACTGTCACCTTTGCGTGGCTCATAATCCGACCTGGTACACAGTATATGCACCATTGTTTTTCTCAATCCCTCTAAAACTTCAGTTAGTCATATGTTCCACCCTCTGCATGATTGGAAGAGATCTGACCTGGGTGCATAGCATATGCATTATAAATCTATCTTCTCTCTTAATGATTGGCTGCTCACCCGATGTAAGGAGTACTCTGGAAGTCCTTGATTACTGGAGCATATCAGGAAGCGGGAACCACGTTCTAGTACAATTAAAAATTGAACACTCAAAGATTGTCTATAGATCTCGCTGCTCAATTTAGGTGGAAAGCAATATCACTGGTCGTCGTCAGCCGAATGGTCCTTAAGAAATAGTTTCTAGGAACATAGGATCAATTTGTCTTATAACTAGTAGTATGTCCTAATTTTGTCACAATTTTTCGTGTTTAAGTGGACAACAATACTGGCGATCGACCAGAAAAAGACGTGAAGATAGAAGGTACCAACAAGCGGATAAAGGCTGTCTAAAACTTTGATCCCAAATCATTCTTAAAGTTAGATATCATTTTATTTTTGTTAAAATTGTTCATAGTTTTCTTCTAACTTAAATATTAGGGGAGAATTAAAAATTTTAAAAACCAAACAGAAATCAGAAAATAAAAAAATAAAAAAATAGTGTTATTTCTGTTTTATTTCTTTTTTGGAAAATATGAAAAATCCAAAAAAATATTGTGTGCTAAATTTTTCTTTTAGTTTTGTTTTGTCTTGAAAAGTGAATTCACGTGTAGATGAGACTCATGGAGTTTGTGTCGAAAATTTCTGAGCCAAGGCTTCATCTGTGAGCATCGAAGAATTCACATTCGAAGGAGCAAGAAATGAAGATTATTCTTTCGACATTCAATCCCTTAACCCCAGAAGAAAGGTCAAACTGACATGAAGATTATGTGACAGATTGCATTGAAGCCTCCTCAATCACTCTGCTGCTATCTTCAACCTGCTGAAGTGATCCAGAAGATTTGTTCTCTCTGATGTTCTCTGTGAAGATTCTCAAGCTGAAAGCGCTATCTTTCAAAAATCAGTACATCAAGCCTCCTCACCCGATGTGCGTTCAAAGCCAAATTCTGAAAAAAAAGCCCAACCGCTCAATATGAAGTCATTCATTGAAGATTCATCAAGTTCATCTTGAAGCTATGAAGAATTTGAAGATTAATGCTGAAGCCAAGTTCCCAATGAAGATTAACAAGAAAAGCCAGCTACTTTTTAGGGGGGAGCTTGTTGGGTCATTTAAGAAAAGAAAAGAAAACTATAAACCAAGTGGGAGATTTTTGGGTCAAAAATATGGTTTATACTTTGTTTTCTGGGCAATTGTGTTTTTCTGTAATATTTTATAAGTTTACGGTCAGGTTTACGGCCAGGTGGGTGTTTACAGCCGTAAACCTATTTACGGCCCGACCGTAAACCAATTTACGGCCCATGTTTCTCATGTGTATATATAGGGGTGAGGGGTGTGAGAAATAGATTGATGAACACTAGAGGAGCTTAAGTGTGTGCATTTGAAGGTGTTATAGAGAGAGAAAAGAAAGTGTGTTAGTGTGTGTGAATGTTGTATCCGGATCTTCATTCATATCAATACATACAAGATTCATCATCATGTTCTTCTCATTCTCTTCTATTTGATCTGACATCATCTGTTTGATTGGGATTCCGCACCATCAAACAGATCTGATTGATACACAAGCAGATTAAGGACTTACAACAATCTCCCCCTTGGTTTATAGTTTTCTTTTTTATGACCTAACAAAATCCCTCTAAAATGGTAGCTCACTTTTTTTTGTCAATCTTCAATATGAGCTTGGCATCAGCATTTATCTTCGATTTCTTCACGACTTCAAGATGAACATATGAATCTTATATATGAATAACTTCATCTTGAACGGTTGGACATTTCTTTAAAATCTGGCTTTGAATGCACGTTGGGTTTGGAGGCTTCATGTAAGGATTCTTGAAAATCAACACTTTCAGCTTGAAAATCTTCAGAGAGAGTAACAGAGAAAGAATCTTCTGGATCACTTCAACAGGTACATAGATAGCAGCAAATTGATTGATGAGGCTTCAATGCAATCTGTCAAATAATCTTCAAGCGCAACTTCACCTTGCTTCTAGGGTTGAAAGATTGAATGTTGAAAGAATAATCTTCATTTCTTGTTCCTTCGAATGAATATTCTTCGACAATCACGGATGAAGCTTTGGCTCAGAAAATCTCGATACAGTCTCCTTGAGTCTTTTCTTCCTTTGAGTTACCTGATTCACTTTTCAAAACAAACAAAACTTTGAAATAAAAACAAAACTAAAAGAAAACTTAGCAGACAATATTTTTGGATTTTTCATATTTTTTGAAAAAAATAAAACAGAAACAAAAATATTTTTGGCTTTTTGATTTTTCTAAAAAAGAAATAAAACATAAATAATAATATTTTTGGATTTTTGGTTTTCTGATTTTGTTTGTTTGATATTTTTAAAATTTTAATCCCCCCCTTAAATTTGTACATAAAGGAAAACTATGAACAAATTTAACAAAAACAAAAATAAGGACTAAATTTAAGACTTTTGGGATCAAAGTTGTCAAGCAATTCAATATCGTTTATCAGCACACATCTGTATGTTTAGATCTGGCCAATCACTGGTATTGCGATCCACTTAAACACAAAAGATATTTGACAAATTGGACAGATTATAAGTGACAAGTCATCGTGATATATATTCCTAAATGGAGAATTTGGTTGACGACGACCAAAGATATTGTTGTCCACTTAAACTCAGCAGTGTGATCTACAGACAACCTTTTAAGTAGTTCAATTTTAGATTTGCTAGAACATGTTTCCTACTTCCCGACATACCCCGATAATCAAGAACTTCCAAAGAACTCCTTATTTTAGGTGAGTATTCAATCATTAAGAAATAAATCAGATATAGAATTGTATATGTTGTATCCCAGGTCATATGTTTTCCAATCACGCAGAAGGAACAACATATTACTAACATAGATAGAGGGTTAAAGAGATAGAAAGAATTTCATAGATAAGGATATGAATAGAGATAGAGTTGCATATGTTACATTCCAGGTCGGATATGTTCCAATCACACAAAGGAAAAAAACATATCACTGACATATAGAAAGCAAAAAAATAATTTCCTACATACCTACTTTATCAGAACCCTCCAGTCACCCTATCAATAACGGAATTAAGGACATGAGTCCATACATCGAGAAAATGTTAAACCACAATTCTAGATACATATGACTTCAGTGTATCCTGCTGGTTCTCATGTTTATCTCACCGCTCAATCTACTTGAGCGTCGTATTGTCAGTGCAAATAGAACTATCTAAGTCCATATTGTCAAGTCCTTTCATTTTCAATCTATGTCTAGTCCTTTTGAATCCTTTGTGCCTACCAGCAGCACATTGAAAACAGAGTCTAAAAAATTTGGATTCAGTGCATTATATGATTTTCAAAATGCCCTTTAGCACTAAGCTTCATATCACTTCCCAAACAATACTACAAACCAAAAACTACAAGAAAATAAAAGATTGTCTTCAAAATGAATCATTTTAAGAAAAAATCAGAAGTATCGAGAAGAAAACTCAAACCGTAAGTTACCAATGGAATTTGCATCCAGAAGGTATGAGAACAACACACATATTTCAATCTCAGAATAAATCCGAAAATTCTTCACATCGTTAAGCACAAACCCCATGTGTAATCCTTTCCTTTCTTCCTTTCCCGCAAAGGACACATACCCTCACTTAAAGTTTTAAGTGTTATACAGTTGAGAGATGTCCCATATCATGTGTTTGGATCAACCACTATCAACAAACCGAAGTCTAATGATATGCTTCCATAGCTACTCCAGCACATAGTGCAGGATTAATTGGTCTTTGGAACCCAGTTCATTTTGAAACTGGGTTGACCTTTGACATCTACACAAGTTACTCTGTCCCACGACATATCCTGTTTATCACAAGCAGAAGATGAAGAAATGTTATAATGATTAGGTGATTTGGGAGAATGAACCAGTGGTACCCATCTGTAGTCGGGTTTAACCCATTTCTTGTTCGTTCGGATGGATGCCTCAACACTTGCTTTTGAACTTGAAACCAATCGTCGAGATGACTTTGACCTAACCAGTTTTGGTTTCACTGGAGCATCTCTTGAATTTTGCTTCTTGGCTGACATTCCCTTCTTTATATTGGGAGTTGGATTCTTGGCCTTTTTTGCATTCCAGTCACCATTGCTTGAACGTGGCCTCGAAGGGTTTCTTTTGAAAGATCTCCCTCTTGGCACGTTCTGCCATCCTTGTGCATAGTAGGGAACATATGCACGATTGGACAATTTCTCGCAATGTGTCCAGGTGTTCCACAGTGCAAACATTTCTTTTTCTTCACGTAGGAATTGTTTATGTCTGCCCCTGGTGGCATGTACTTCCCTTGTCTCTGATTGTTCCCACATGCACACTTGCAACAAGCACTATGTTTCGCTTGTTTTGGTAGCCTATATTTACCAATAGTAGGTTGATTAGAAGTAACTGAGTTAGAAGCAACATATTTAGAGTTCAAGGAAACAATTGTTTGACAGTCAACAGACTCAACAAAATTAGAATTAATTTTGTTCTGCTTGTCCTCATCCTTCACTACTTTAGCTGCATAGGAAGTAGAACCATTAGTATCCTTCACCTCAACACTCTCAATTGCCCCAGATTGTTCAGCCTTAACTGAAGCGGGCACAAGGGATTGGCCATACTAAGTAGGTATTTGTTCCTCGTTGGTCTTAGGAGGTGGGTTATAGTTGTCATTGAAAGGAGGTGGAACACTGATACCCTAGACACTTATTTTGATTATCCTTAAAAGTTAATTGTTTTTCAATCACTGATGCAACTACCTCACTTGACACATCAAATTTCTTAAAGGTAAAATCTGCATCTTTATATTTAGCTTTCAATGCATCAAGTTCAGCAGTCACGTTAGCAAGTTTTTCCTTAATATAGGTATAATTTGCACATTTGTTGTTATATTCTTCTTGAAGTTTTCTAAAGTCCTTGATTTTGGCATCTAGTTGTGCTTTTAGGCGGTTTTGACCTTTCCTAAGAATATAGCTTTCGTACTTAAGGTCCTCACTTTCTCTTTTTAATAAATTGATTTGATCACAGAGTAGTAGCTTCACAAGATTGAGAACATAGAGTTTCATCGACCTTGGTGTTTGAAGAACTCATTGTTTATCAAAAATGCCTTTTGACTTGAAACCTTGAAAGTCAACCTTAAAAAGTCAAGTTTAAAAAGTCAAACCGAAAAGCCAAACATGAAAATTTTAAAGTTAAACGAGAAAGTCAAAGTTTAAAGTCAAAGGTCAAATGTGAAAGTCAAAGTCAATTTTTAAGGTCAAAACTCAAATTAGGAAGTCAAAAGTTAGAAGTCAAAGCTTTATGCCAAAAATGAAACCTTAAAATTCGAAAAATTGATTTTTGGGCTAAAAATGTCAAAAATCCGATATTGTAACCGAAAATGCGAGGCTACTTGAACTAAACTGGGAAAATGTTAGACATGTGGCATACTAGACCGATTGGTAAGACGATGTGTTGTATGTGTGGGAGACATGAGTTTGATCCTTGTTCCACCTAATTTTTATATGCTCGCTGCTGACCGAGAACTAGACCAAAAGCGAGGAATGTGAATGAGGACAGCTGACCGAACACTTGTGAGACCTCGCACCAGAAAACCCTCACACCTGAAAACGGATTTCGGCCTCTGGATGCTCGACCGCAAACTCTTCGGACACGCTCCGCTGATAATCACTTTCGGCCGTAAATGAGCTTCTGACTGCAAACCCCTCACAAACCCTAGCTGCTGACCGAAATCGGCCGCCACACCCTCGCTGGTTACAACCAAAAAACACAATTTTTCACCTTTTTAGCTCCAAAACTCAATCAAAAAGCCATTTTTATGAATAACACGAAGAACAAACCACCACTGTTTTGTCCAGAACTATCCAAAAATGACAACTCCTTCAAGAAAAGGTCCAAAAACGTTCAAGATCTTGCAAATTTAATTGATACGGTCCAAGCTCTGATACCAACTGTAAGTCCCCAAAATTGCTTGACGTATCAACCGATCCACTTGATGGTGCGGAATCCCAATCAAGCGGATGATGCAAGATTAAATGGAGAACAACAACAAGAAGAAGAACTAGATGAATCTTCAATGTATTGATGATATGAATGATGATCCAACACAAGATTCACTGACACACACACACACACTTCTTCTCTATTACTTTCTCTCTCTAGAACATGATATGAAATGAACGAATGAATGCTCCTCTAGCACGCCCCTCCCCTCATAGACACCCACTAAATACTCCCCTAATGACTATTTATACATATGGACCGAAAACCCAAGCCCACAACTCAAAGGCTAGACCGAAAACACATGAGTTTTCAGTCCAAGCTACAAATAACCTAATAATATTTTCTCCCAAGACTAAAAACAATAAATGCTTAGAAAATCAAAGTATAAACAAATTTTTAGACCCAACAAGTTGTGTCGCCATCTTTCTCTTAGAGCAAGAGTAGGAAAGAAAAGATGTTAAGCAAAGAGAAGACAGAAGCAGTTGAAGAATGTGAATTGGACAAAGGAAAACCTTCCTTGATAAGGGAAGTTTTAAATGAAAAGTGGAAATATCGAACAATAACCATGATGAAACAGCCCGCACTCCACCTCATCAACGGATGTCAGGTCAATCTGACGTCTACTAGACCAATGATGTGCTAGACCAATGTTGACGTCTACTAGCTTATGGGAGTTGTTAATGTATCCCACTAGAAATAAGTTAAAGATAACATAACTGCTATCTTTAGGACGACCTAGCTAACGGTCGCGATCCATCCTACCACCAGACATGGTGTCATAACTGGAAAAATTCTAGGTTTATTAAGTTCTAAGCTCTACCTATGTACTTGTAAATTCATAATGTAATAGTTTAGGTCAACTATTGTAACTTATTTTGAAATAATAAAAATAGAAATTAATTGAGATGAAAAGTAGCGTCAAAAATAAATTGTTCAATAATATTAATTTGGATGAATAAAGTGGTAGTGATTGTAACAAGGATTCCAAAAATATAAAGAAAACCAAAATCCGAGTTATAACGAAGAAGTTATGACCTATTGAAGATCCGAGACAAAACCGGCAAAACACTGTTCAGCGTAAAAAGTGAGTTTTCAATAAAAAGCTTTTTAGTCTTAGGTATCTAAATGAAAGTTGTAGCTATTGGATTAGTGTCTAAGTCCATAACTATTTTGGTATGTACTTGACCCGATGGTGCGTGGTCCTTTTGGGTTACCTTCACCAAAGCAACTTGATAGGATGAATTATGGAGAGAAATGATTAATTATGATTTGCTAATATATTATGAGAATAATATATTAAAGGAGAAATCATATTGTTTAATTAATATTAGTCAAGAATTAATTGATAATTAATTTTTTGGCTAAAAGAGATTAATTAAACTTAAGGGACTGGAACTGTAATTATAAGATAATTACATTTGGGCTATGGATCACCTTGGAATAATAAGTTGGACGAATTCTATGGGGAAACCCATTAGAAATCGTCCAAGAGATATTCTAAAAGGGTCCATGGGCTGCTTAGGGCTTAAGCAGTCAGATTAGGGTTTCCTAGTTGAAAACCCTAATAGCCTACATGTGTATATAGTACCCTTAAGCCCCAAAAACGTGGCTAAGAGTTCTGCTAGGGTTTCTGGACGTTTTGGGCAGCCTTCTCTCTCCTTATTCTTCATCCTCTTGCTCTTGGTGTTTATGAGCCATTAGAGGAGTGACACTTGTGACTGTAAGCTTTCTAAAGCCATTACAAGGAGGATTTGAGATTGTTATTGCTACATAACAATCAAGGTAAGATCTAAACCCCATTCTTATGTTAATATGATTAATTGTATGCTAGAACTAGGGTTTAAAGTCTTGGATGAATTGCATGTACAATAGAGAAACCTAGATCCAAGCATTAGGGTTTGCATGAGCACATAGGATGTTCTTATGGCTAAAACCCATCAGTGGTATCAGAGCCTTGATTGGTTTCTATTGTATTAATGACTAGTACATTCATTCTTGTTGCAAAATCGATTTTTTGGCCCCCTGACTGATGAACTCGACGAGTTCCAATGTGGACTCGCGAGTAGCTCCAACTCGGCGAGTCCATAGAGGAACTCGGCGAGTTCGAGCATCAATTAGAGCAAATTTCGGGATTTTTACCTATTTTGACTTAGGATAATTGCCATAATTGTTTAAAATTAATGAAATACGAATTTTATTGATTCCTTATGATTATCTTTGTCAAAATAAAAGATTTTGGTCATCTAATTAGATAATTGTTACCTTATTTGATAAATGTTAAATTATTTGAATTATTTGATCATTATCTTGAATTTGAACTAGATCTAATTAGATAACACTAATTAATTGTTAATTGCCTTATTTGAATTATGTGATCTAGAATATTCTTGATAAAGCTTGGAAAAGTTTCAAATTAATCCCTTTAGGTTTTATAGTTTAAATTTGAACTTAAAAGTTTTGTTTTTGAAATTTAAATAAGTGAAACCCTAATGTTTTGAAATGTTTCAAAACTTGCCCTCAAGTTTTGGAATTTAAAAGTTGATTAAAAGTTTAATTTAGAAATGTTAAATTCTAAAACCCTAATATTGATTTGAAAAGTTCAAATCACACCCTTATGGTTTTATTAATTTATTAAAGTGTATAATTAAAAGAGATTTAATAAATCCATAAAGTTTTGGTTTACAATTTAATTAAATTAAAAGTATAATTATTTAATTTGACCACCTAGTATTTTAAAAGTGTAAAATGCACCGTATACTATATATAACATTAAAAGTCTAATATTATATATATGTATGAGTAAAAGTCTGTCTTACCGTTAGTAGGCCTTATTCACGAAGCTGGTCTATAAGGGGTGTTTAAGAAAATTGCCTATAAAATGGCAATTGAATGGGTATCCACTCTTACCCACCGCACTCTTGACTAGTGGAGGGTCGTTAGCCGAATGGGTAGGATAGGACAGAAACCTTCCATTATAAGTATAATGAAGTACAAAAGTAACTAAATGCTTTTACAAAATTCACAATCTTAGTTACTTTAGGCAAAAGTGAATTGATGAAATTCCATGAAATTACACTTTGTGCCCTTGAAAAAACGTTAGTGGAGCGTGTGTGGTTAACCGGCACACTAAATGGTTCTAAGCAAAGGTAGAAAAGGGTGACTCATTGTTTGTCATAGTTCGGTGGAGCGTGTGTGGTTAACCGGCACATCGAATAGGTGATTGTAACATTGAGGGTACCATGTAAGTTTGCATGGTTATTCACACACTGTTTTGTGATCCTCGGCATCCCAGTCACAAATCGAGGGGCATATCGAGATTTAAACATGCCATTGAAAAGTTCAATGAATATCAAAAGATCTAGGAATTTTCAATAGATTTAAAACTTAAATTAATTTTTCGTTTTCCATGGTGGAAATTGGTAAATCGTCATTTACCTACCTTCAAATATTCTGCAACTAGATTACGACATCCCTCTTCTAGGTTGTAGAGTATTGTGTTGGATCCTAGCCTTGATGTTTCATTTGGGTGTCTCATCGAGGATGCTAATCAACTTAACTTGAATTTTCTCCCGTTTTGTAGATGTCAAAGTATGACAACTATGGTCTTCCCAAATCCCGTGGAACAAGCTTTTTACATGAAGATGATATTCCACGATTCGATTGGGGAATAAGAGATCATGCTTCACTTCCTCCACCTCCTCCTATTGTTCTCCCTTACCCACAAGTTCGAAGGCTTGAAAAGTTCAAGGTAACTCAAGCCCTTTTGGCAAGTAAACATGAAGAAAGAAAGTCGGTGTTTGCACACGGCCTAGAGATGAAGTCACACGTTGATAAGTTAAGAATGTTGGGATCTGTTGTGTGTGAGGAGCTGGTTGTTGACTGGATTCTTCTGTCACTTCCTAACTTATATAGTGAGTTCGTAAGAGAGTATTATATGATGAACCACGACGTGACCCTTATAGATCTCACCTACATGCTTATTGCTGCTGAATCAGCAATGGTTTGGCGCACTGGAAAAGCAAAGTTGATTGGTGAATCTGCCTTCCAGACCTCTATGGATATAGGCAATGGCAACGAAAGGCATGCCATGATCGAAGAGTTTGATCATAAGAGAAAGGCAAAGTCTGAAGTAGTTCCATGTGTTGTTCCAAAAGAGTCAATTTGCGTTTATTGCCAAGAGAAGGGGCATTGGAGACGAAGCTGCCCTATTTACCTAAGAGATATAAGAGATGGGAGATTCAAAACGTATGGCTCTACTTTAGGTAAAATCCATTAACTAACTCTTTTAAGCTCCTATTCTAGATTCTTAATACATAATGTGATAAGATTACAATTGATGTTTTGTAGGATCAAAGAAAAGAGAGGAAGCTTAAGGGAAGAAGTAAGCGGAATCTAATCGTGAAGAAATGGATTTCGATCGCATTGCTTGAAGATTGGATTCTTGAGCTACTACTTAGAGTTAGAATAGATTGCTAAGAAATAAGTATTAACATAGTTTTCAATTGAATTGCATTGTAAGCACAAATTTTTCCGCAATAAAATAAATTTTGATTTTATATTATCTATTTATCCTTACAATGACGTGTATGGAAAATTGATGTTTGAATGTTTTAGTTATTAGCAATAACGGATTATGTTATTTTTGGAAATGTTAAGAATTTACCAAATAGGGAGAGTTTCTCATCGCCCAAGTTTCAATTGGACATAAACTTGGAATCATGCAACTTGGTTGCATGATGAATGAGAAATTACATATTTGGAAATTAGACTAATTCGTTTACAAAGTGTCAAGTGAAGGACTAAGAGATCGAGTACACAAAGTTATGTGTTGATCAAGTCCACCACAAGAGTGACAAAGATATTCGTCATGATTTACTAAGGGTTTATTAAATATGATTATACTTATAAGATTAAATGTAATTCTAAGTTGATTAAAAGAGTTTTAATCAATAGCAGAACGAATAAGAAGAATCAAGTAAGCAGAAAGATAAAAGTTTCTTTATTCTAAGAATAACGGAGAGTACCTTTTATTATGTTTTATGATAGGTCTTAATGATTAAGAACCATATCTCAATGATCATCTAAGTGAGTCTTAGTACAATTGCATGTCTGAGAAGAGGAATCAAGAATTAAAGAAATGGTTAAATCAAGAAGTCAATCATACTTCGTTCCAAAACAAGTCTTAGAGTTAAGATTGTGACATTGAGTGACAAGTCTTAAGAAGGTTTATAACATTCATCAAATGTGGAATTTGAAAAGGTTTTCTTATTACTGCACATTTGAAATTGGAAAGTTGTGATGTCTTGGATAAGAGAAAGACCAACTAGGACCAATTTTGTGAAGTGTTTTGTCTTGATAAAAGCTACACTAACTCTTGAATATTTGTTTGTCAAGAAATGTTTGTTGACAAGAGAATCTTATATGTCAAGGAGTTAGTGGGAGTCTTAATGGTCTTGAAAAGTTCAAGAACTAATCAAGAATAAACCTTATCGCTCATCACTAGCACACGACTTGAGGTTTACAACCTATCGTGTTGACACTATCTTGTTTTTGTGCCATTCCAATTGAGTTAATTATGCATGTGAGTTCTATTAGTTCTCATTGGAATGCATAAAAGGCAAGGACCTTGATCAATGAAAAGTACATTGATAAGAAAGGGTGAGCTGCTCAACTACTTGGAAGACATGGTGGGCACTCGTGTTACCATAATGCAAGAAATCAAGATTAAGAAAGTTCGGTCTATAAGAGTTTGGATTTGTCACAAACTTTGGTTTTGGACAAATTCGCATGGATAGGAACACATACACCATTAAAATCTAAGTGTCATATGATTCCCTCCTTCATGAAGATGACTGTGAGGAAATGCTTTCACCAAGAGAGATTTTAAGAAGATAGTGATTGTGAAAATTGTATTCTCGAATTTAATTATGGTTACGGTATCCCTTTCCATAATTCGGATTGTGAGATTTGGCAATTAGTCTGAATTGTTTAGACACACATATGAGCCATCTAAGGCAAAGGTGTATAAGGTTGAGAAGCTTTGATAAAGGATTATCAAAGCATTAGGTATTAGAAATATGAACTTAAGAAATTCAATAGGTATTGTTTTTCTGGAAGTTAAGCTGTTTTTTGAATACAAGTCAAAGCTAGTGGGAGCATAAGTGTTATGTATATATGATAATAATCATCATGATAGTGGGAGCATAAATGTTGTTCTTGTATGATTATTAAGGCAAGTATTGCAAGTTAGCAATATTAATTATAGAAAACAAGAGTTATACTTTGCAAAGTCGTAAGGGTTGAATAGTTGTTTTGCTATAATTAAGGGAGAGAATATTATGCTTCATTTCAAATCTAAAGGCTTAGGTTGTGGAATGTTAATAAATTTAGTCAAGGATACATAGTGTGTTCTCAAATTTCGATTATGATTATGGCATCCCTCTTCATAGTTCGAATTGTGAGAACGTGGCACATAAAATATTATCACAGAAGATTGATAAAGTATCAGATCTTCATGTAAGACATTATGCATCGTGTCCCATATGCTTCAGATAAAGGATTGATTACAGATGTTATAATATTTGACCATTCTTAAATTTTCCAAATGTCTGGCACATTAAGAGGGAAAGAGGACAAGAATCGGTTTTTGACTAAGATAATTAAACAACTATCAAAGGACGATCCAAAGCTCGCTAAGGACTGGTCGCTTGTGAGTAGTTGGAAGTATGGTACTGGATGGAACATATCGACATTATTATGAATAAATAAGATTCTATTAAGAATGAGTTGTCATATGGCAAGTATGGAAATGTTTCCATATTGGGAGTTGGATATTGAGAATTTATGTCTAGATTAGAAACTTTTATGCAAGAAGGATGTTCAAAGGAATGTACTTTGAGTGAGAGACATCATATCTATAGAATTGTTTCTGATAGAGATTGGCCAAGTCTTGATGATTTTGAGCTATGACTTTATGAAAGAATCATTGCATAAAGTGTTAGAATCTAGCATAAGTAACAAGAATTTGATATTCTTATACTTATGATAAGGATTGGGAGTTGTGAAATGAGTATGAATGGAAATGTGTTCATTTGATCTATTTCACAAAGTAAGGACCGTAGATAAACATTGTGTGCATGCTGAGAGCATGGGACAAGTGTAGTTATAATTCAAGTAAGAAGTTGATTACCCGAAACAACAAATAATGAGTAATAAATATGGTGATTAAATAAAATGTTTTATTTATACCCATAGTTTGGGGCCATAAGAAATTAGTATTATTCTTGTGTTTCACTTTGCATGTTTTGACTTCCTGAATAATTAAATTGGTTCAGAACAATCAAATTATTCGAACGGACCGCAGTCGTTCATATGTTGGAAGTAGGTATGAATGAAGACTGCCATGAATTGGTGTGTGGATTGTCTAAAGTGTATTAGACATAAGCAAATGTTTGCTGCAACGTTCATGAGTGCTTATGAATATGAGTTTGAGCATTGGATTAAACCCACACTCACTTTGATCACTTCATGGATTTTATCACGAATGATTGGTGAGACGATAACATCTTATATTCTTGAAACCGAGATGTGTGAGTTGTATCTTGCGAGTCGGTTACACATTGATAATATGTAAACGCACCAGTAACTTGGTGTTATAAAACATATTGTTGTGTGTGATTCGGTGAGTGAGTACATGATCCGTATATGGATAATGAAGGCCCAAAAGGTTATGGGTAGATTAATGTTGGGCTAGAAAGTTGTTTGGGCTTAATGGCCTATGGGGTATGCATGGTGACATAGTTGATGGATTAGGGTTTTCATAATTAAATTAATAAAAGTTTAATAAATCCAAGACTTCATTTATTGATTGATTCAAAGCTAGGGTGATTATGGAAGCATTTGGAAGGGTATCATTGATGGCTCTCTTTAAACTTTGGGAGTTACACTATTATCATTGATGGATCTCTTTAATCCTTGGGAGTTACACTCTTTACATCTTCTCATAACCAATTACTAGCAATTGAAGAACAATTGAAGACATGACCGTTTTTTTTCATTCTTAAGGGTGGTAGACGTTTTTTTTGTGTTATTTCAAGAGTTTCCTTAATTTTCATTTACTAGCTTTAATGAGTACTTGGTTGGTTGGCTTGTAACCACCAACTTTGTAATAAAGGCTTCATATAAAGCCATGTTTATCCATGGAAAAGGTAATAGACGAATTTCTAAGAAAAAAACTTTTGTTCACTTGGAATTATTGTTATAATTCACAAATTATCTTGTTAGGACGTGTTCTTGATTTGATACGAACTCAATCCAATAGGTCTTGGATTGTTTTCACCGGTATACAACTTAATAGGTCTTGAGTTGTTACTAATCTATCCATTTCTTTCCATTCATATATCATTTGTGGTTACTATTCTGTCTTAATTTACCTAAACACTATCCTACTCACCAAATCAAGCCCATACATGCATCATAAGTGGTATCAAAGCCTTGTTCCGATTGGGTTTAACTAAGTTCTTGTTTGAATTCAGTTGTTGTCCAAAAATGTTGCGCAAGCTATATGATGAAGAAGAGGAGGAAGAAGATTCTAGTCCTATCTACGACACCAATGGAGAAGGGGAATTTTGTGAAAGAATAAATTTCTTGGTTGAAGAGGAATTTATTGAAGAAATTGAAGAAGAAACTAATTTCGTGATCGGAGATGAATTTGTTGAAGCAATTGTGGAAGAAATCAATTTTGTTGATATGGACAAAACTATTGAAGAAATTGTGATTTTTGTTGAACAACAAATTTCATTCCAAGAGCTTACAACCACGAGAACAAATGACTATAAGTGCCACAAAAATTCAGGTCCTCATATCTTTTATGAATATAATTTCTTTTCTAATGATCTTAAAGAAATCCAAATTGGAAGATTCATTGATCAAGAAGGGTTATTTGTTTTTCATCTTCATGTTCGTTTCAAAGTGTGGGAAATTTTTACACTTTGGAGACCATGGAATGCTTATATTTTACATTTTGAAGACCTTGGTGAGAGGAGGAAGCATGGTGAGATGTTGGATTTTACTAATTATGATCTTAATAATGATGTTTTTGTTTTGTCTTCATTCATTGATCAAAAGGAGAAAAATGACTTGCGTATTACTTTTGATAAAAAGTTTTGTGCAATTAGAGATGAAGACTTTTCATTCGTGGCTCAAAAACAGCAAGACGAATTATTTTTGGATGATTGTAGAATTTTGTACCCTCCAAAAGACGATATGATGATTTCCAAAACAATATGTGTTCATGGTGGTAGCAATCTGTCACCAAAAGAGGCATTGCGTGGCAATTCTTATGCTAATTTTCTATGTTGTCCACAAACAAAACATATTTTCGTTAATTCTTCATTCATTGTTCAAAAACACCAAGACCGATGGCGTGAAGTTTATTGGGAACGAAAGAAGAAGGATGATATCCATCTTTTTACAAACCATCTTTCTAAGAGAAAATATGAAGAGACAAGTCCTAATTATTTACATAGGAGGGAGCTCGTGATGTTTGGACTGATATTCTTTTGGTGTCTCTTTAATTGGGAAGTTGTGATATTGGGGCATGCTGCTCATCAACTTACAAATACAAACCATGATCCATTCTTTAAAATTACTACAATTAACCATTTAAATTATTGCAAGGTTAATTTGCAAGGCCGAGTTCATGGGAATGTACGAAAGTGGTTTTTCATCCACAAATGGAAGATACAGTTAGGATTGAATTTGGCGAATTATTTGAATTATTTGAAGAAGAACATGTGTATGTGGAGAAAAGACCAAGTTGGAGTAAAGAAAAGGTCACATTATGCAATAAAAATTTGTTTTCAAGACTTGCTGTCAGAGAAGGTTCGTATGGGGGAACAACACAATTTGGTTCTTACTGAATTGAGGACAATTCCTTTTGAAGAAGGAGGGAATGATCCGTATATGGATAATGAAGGCCCAAAAGGTTATGGGTAGCTTAATGTTGGGCTAGAAAGTTGTTTGGGCTTAATGGCCTATGGGGTATGCATGGTGACATAGTTGATGGATTAGGGTTTTCATAAATAAATTAATAAAAGTTTAATAAATCCAAGACTTCATTTATTGATTGATTCAAAGCTAGGGTGATTATGGAAGCATTTGGAAGGGTATCATTGATGGCTCTCTTTAAACTTTGGGAGTTACACTATTATCATTGATGGATCTCTTTAAACTTTGGGAGTTACACTCTTATCATTGATGGTTCTCTTTAGTCCTTGGGAGTTACACTCTTTACATCTTCTCATAACCAATTACTAGCAATTGAAGAACAATTGAAGACATGAACGTTTTTTTTTATTCTTAAGGGTGGTAGATGTTTTTTTTTTGTGTTATTTCAAGAGTTTCCTTAATTTTCATTTACTAGCTTTAATGAGTACTTGGTTGGTTGGCTTGTAACCACCAACTTTGTAATAAAGGCTTCATATAAAGCCATGTTTATCCATGGAAAAGGTAATAGACGAATTTCTAAGAAAAAAACTTTTGTTCACTTGGAATTATTGTTATAATTCACAAATTATCTTGTTAGGATGTGTTCTTGACTTGATACGAACTCAATCCAATAGGTCTTGGATTGTTTTCACCGGTATACAACTTAATAGGTCTTGAGTTGTTACTAATCTATCCATTTCTTTCCATTCATATATCATTTGTGGTTACTATTCTCTCTTAATTTACCTAAACACTACCCTACTCACCAAATCAAGCCAATACACGCATCAGTACAAGCAAGCATTGAATCAAAATTTATCCGTTCTTTTTATTCAAAGTAGGATGAAAGCGATATCTTTGGGCCCCTTGATGATTTAGTGATGGCACTAAGCGCTTGGCTAAGCCGGGACTAATTTGTTGTGTTCAAATGTAGTCTGTTGTCAGTCGTCATAAATCGGAAATCGGGAAACAATATAGAGAGAATGATTGAAATCCATGTCTCACGTATATATGATATCTAGAATGGAGGAATATATGATCCCTTATCTAAAGGACACGCGTATCTGATAAGATCAGAGTTGACAACGGCTTTTGAAAGCTAAGATTGCAGATCAGGATTTGAAGTCATACGCAAAATAGTTATTAGACTTATCCAAGTGGGAGATTGTTGGATTAGTGTCTATGTCCATAACTATTTTGGTATGTACTTGACCCGATGGTGCATGGTCCTTTTGGGTTGCCTTCACCAAAGCAACTTGATAGGATGAATTATGGAGAGAAAGGATTAATTATGATTTGTTATTATATTATGAGAATAATATATTAAAGGAGAAATCATATTGTTTAATTAATATTAGTTAAGAATTAATTGATAATTAATTTTGTGGCTAAAAGAGATTAATTAAACTTAAGGGACTGGAACTATAATTATAAGATAATTACATTTGGGCTATGGATCACCTTGGAATAATAGGTTGGACGAATTCTATGGGGAAACCCATTAGAAATCATCCAAGGGATATTCTAAAAGGGTCCATGGGCTGCTTAGGACTTAAGCAGTCAGATTAGGGTTCTCTAGTTGAAAAGCCTAATAGCCTACATGTATATATAGTACCCTTAAGCCCTAAAAACGTGGCTAAGAGTTCCACTAGGGTTTCTGGACGTTTTGGGCAGCCTTTTCTCTCCTTATTCTTCATCCTCTTGCTCTTGGTGTTTATGAGCCATTAGAGGAGTGACACTTGTGACTCTAAGCTTTCTAAAGCCATTACAAGGAGGATTTGAGATTGTTATTGTTACATAACAATCAAGGTAAGATCTAAACCCCATTCTTATGTTAATATGATTAATTGTATGCTATAACTAGGGTTTAAAGTCTTGGATGAATTGCATGTACAATAGAGACACCTAGATCCAAGCATTAGGGTTTGCATGAGCACATAGGATGTTCTTATGGCTAAAACCCATCAGTAGCATAGGTTAAACCGAGAGTGTCCATAAAAAGAACATCCAAATTTGACTTCGTATGAAGAAGATTTGATTTTTCTAAGATTCGACATAACAGTACACAGTCCAAAATTCGAAATAAAGATCAAATGATTTTTAGCCGACACAACCTAAACGAGAATCGAAGGTCTCCTCAATATTAGTACGACGGTAAAAAGACAAACGAAAACAGACATTGTCACACCCCGAAAACCATAGGCGGAAACATTTCCGGGGTTGACTCCACGTTGAGTATCAAATCCAATGTACATAGTAATCACAGTAAACAACCATTACATTACATATATTTGAAAGTTTACATTTGTTTCAAAAGTAAATCGTACAAGTGTTATACATATATCATATAAATAAAAGTTGAGACGAGTCTTCTGAACACTCCGTCTTCACCAAAAGATATCGTCGGGTACCTGTCTAATGTGGACCTGAGAATACAAGCAGTTTGAAAATCAGCATAAAGCTGGTGAGTTCATAAGCAGTTTTGTTTTATGAAAATGTATCAGTTTCCTTTAGTTTTTCGAAAAGGTTTGTTATCCAATAAAATCCCATATTTTCTTATGTAAAGTTAGTTTGGTTATCTTTCGTTACAGTTCAATTACGTGATATATGTTAACCACAGGAAAATCCCATATTTTCCTAAATGCAAGATTGATTGAATAACACAGAGTATAGTTTAATATATAAAACTATATATTGAGGATCATGGGATTACTATCCCGAATTAGATATGAAATATTTTGATATACACGAAATGTAGATAGAAATTAGTTTGAAAACCTTGGGATTATCATCCCGAACTAGTTACAAGATAGTTTGATATACTTGAAATTATAGATTGAAAACCATGGGACTACTATCTCGAACTAGATATAAAATTGTTTGATAAACCCATGGGATCACTATCCCGAACTAGATATAGTTTCAAACCATGGGATTACCATCCCGTACAAGATATAGATTGAAATCATGGGACTATCATCCCGTACTAAATATAAGATATATACATACTGAAAACCATGGGAATAACATCCCGCACTAGATACAAGTTCGATAGACTGAAAGCCATGGGACTACCATCCCGTATAAGATATAGATTCTAAAATCGAAGCTGTGAATAAACTTATATTAATACATATTGTGAGTTGGGTAACCATGTTGATACGACAACGAGACCTTCTTGACGTTTGTCAGACGTCGGACGATATCCAGAATTTGTCACCCTAGGCGTGCCCGCCTAACTGTAGCTAGCAGTTAAGGTGTGGGATTGTCAGTCCCGAATAGATATATTCACAAATTCCTCGCTCTCCCTCCAGGGTAGTGACAAACTCACAAGCTAGTACTGATCATCCATAAAGGGTTTACTGATCATCCTTAAAGGGTAGACACTTCCAGGGAGGATTTACTGATCATCCATAAAGGGTAGTGACAAACTCACAAGCTAGTACTAAACTATTCACAGGGTTCTCATACGATATCAAACATACAAAAGATTATGAAACATAATACATTGAATATAGGTACATACAATGAGACTATCTGGCAATACAATCAAATGATACGGAGATAAACTGAATCAGACATAGTTTATCTAATAACTTTATACACATATCAGTACATGATAAAATGAATGCTAAAGACCCCAAATTATTCCCATAATAATTTGATTAGTCTGGTTATTTTCTTAACAAATATCCATTTAGTTGTAATTGATAAATCATCCCTTATGCTCAGCATAATACATAAGGAGTAAAAGAGTTTATAAGTTTGCCAGATATTATTTGAAACATATCAATGTTATGATTTGAAAACAGTTATAGTTTGCTTGTATTCCCCCCGTAAAACATTGAAAAACACATAAAAGGCGTAGGGGTATGAACTCACCGAACGAGAACGTGACGATTTCGGATGCTAAACGTTGGTCCGGTGCTTGCAAACGCACGAGGTTCCTAAGTATAATGTAAAGATACACATTTGTATCTAATTAGGACTTAGATTGATTATTTGTTAGGGACAATTACTTCTAATCGCGAAAACACCCCGATACTAGTGTTTGGAGGGACCCGGGTGGCATTTGGGGACACATTTAGCTAGGATAATGACTTGGGACCTCAAGAGTAAACTCCTTAGGGAGTTTACAGCCTTAATGACCCCCTCCCCATGATTTTACGGCCGTAAACTCATGGTGGAGTAGTTTATGGTGCAATTTGGCTTCAAACACTTAGGGAATAATTTCTAGGTTTGGTTTAAGGGCTTGGAATAATTGTTAAACACCAAATGGACATATTTAAGGGAGTTTATGGCCTAGCATAGGACTCATGGCCGTAAACTCCTATAAACCCATGAAAAATTGTGTAAATGACTTCAAACAAATCACATGTGATTGCTAAAATTATTTCAAGGCCTTACATGAATTTCTATGGAACATTTGAGGTGTTTTTGGAGTTTACGGCCTATGAGACCCCCTTCATGGCCGTAAAATCTCCTAGAGAGGGATTTATTATGTTTTAAGGCCAAAAACTTGTTTGTAAACACTTCTAAAAATTATTCTAAGGCTTTAGGGGTGTTAAAGTGGCTTTCTAACACCTTAAAATGAGTTTACACCCATGTTGGAGGATTTTACGGGCCAAGCACATGCCTTGGCCGTAAACTCATATAAATCCCTCAAAATTTATGTTTAAAGTGTTCCAAGGCTAAAGCAGTTATTCTAGAAGTCATATCCATGTCTTGTTGAGGTTTAGGAAGGGTTTAAGGGCTTAAAAAACCCTATTATTATGAGTTTACGGCCTAAACACCATCCTTGGCTGTAAACTCCTATACAAGTCTCTAAATGATAGTTTAATGCATTCTAAGTTCATTCCTTAAAGCCATCTAGCCATATCTAAGTCCCAAAATTGTTTAGGAGGGGTTTAAAGGCATAAAAACCCACTAAATATGCGTTTACGGCCCAAGCTCCTTCCAGGGACATAAACTCACCTACATGGTCTTAATTCATGTATTAATCTCGAATTTGAAGGCCAAATATGCTATACAATGAGTTTAGAAAGGTACCTTAGAGATTTGAGGCCTTAAAATTGAGTTTTGGACCCTTAAACTTGGATTTTAGGAGAGAGGTTAGAGAGAGAGTAGATAGAGGAAGAAAAAGCTTCAAATGAATGTTTAAACACGTTTATATAGGTCCTAAAACTTGGACACGGTGGAATTCTACCCGATACCAGCTTTAAACGAGGCTTTAGGTCGCACCCGATTAAATTTCCGTCACCCGGCGGGGACGTTTCTAACTTTTTGAAATAAACATTTTTGGGCTAGATTCATGAGTTCCTAAAGGATTTGGACACTCATTGGATTTATAATAACATATAAATTTAAATTATTCAACCCAAAACGAAAACGGATTGATTGACAAACGGCGAATCTTTACGGGTAGAACGGGTTATCGGTGATGAACAACTTCGGGTTGTTACATTTGTTGGGTTTTGAGCATTCTAACACTCCTAAGTGTACATGCAACCCTAAATACCTTGGATCTATGTTTTCTCTATTATACATGCAAATAAGAACTTCCAAGGTATTATCCTAATCTAGCATATAAAACAAAGAATATAACAAGATAGAATACATACCTCTTTGGTGTAGAAAGTCTTCATGAAGCTTGAGTGCCTAGTGCCCCAAGTGTGACATCTCAAATGGAATCACAATCATCAAAACACTTAGAATAGCTTGAGACAATTCTACACTTCATGAAATCGGCTAGCCCTCTCTAGAAATAATACTAGTGCCGATTTGGTCAAGAATAAGATACTTATATAGTTAGGGTTACACCATGTAAACCCTAATTGACATTGCCTTTCATTTCCATGATCCATGGGTACAAATACACCATGGAGCATCCATGGACCATCCTATGGGTTTTAGCCCAACTTGATTATCCATGGAGCATTAGCCCACTATACAAGTATGGATGATTTACACAATCAACCCATATATTTAATTAGTCTTCTTTTGATCACTTAATTAATCCTAGATTAATTCTTGATCAATACTAATTAAATAATCTTATTATTCTTATTATTAATATACTAGAACTTATAATATATTAATAACCATAAGTGTCTTATTTCTCTCATTTAGTCTATCCAAGTGCATGATGCCATGCAACCCAAATGGACCATGCCGGGTCGGGTCAAGTCTTACCAATTATAGTTATGGACTTAGACATTAATCCAACAGTCTCCCACTTGGATAAGTCTAAAACTATTATTGTGTATGACTTCAGGAACCAACTGGCAATCGTAGCTCTCAAAAGCTTCTGTCGAACTCTGACCTTGTCGATGAACTCTGACCTTTGTCAATGACTTGTCCATTAGATAAGGGATCATATACTCCTCCATTCTAGATATCATATGGACTGAGACATGGATTATAATCATTCTCTCTGTCCATTTGTTGTTTCTCGATTTCCGATTTATGACGACTGACTAATTGAACAAATCAAATCAGTCCTGGCCCGGCCGAGCACTTCCATTTGTCATCATCAAATCATCGAGGGGCCCACAGATATCGCTTCTATCCCGAAGGTAAAAGGAACGGATAAGCTTCGACTCATATGGCTTGTTCTACTACTTGTTGAATCATACACAAAAGCACGTTTTATAGCACCGAGTTACCAAATGCATTTTCGTGCAATCAATGTACAACCAACTCATAGTAACAACTCATATCTCTAGGTTTGAAGAATATAAGATATTATCGTCTCATGATCACTCATGATAAAATCCATGAAGTGATTCCAATGAGCGCGGGTTGAATCCAATACTCAGAACTTATGAGCACTCATGATTGTTGTAGCCTTGTCCAACACCTTAGACCTCTACAACCCATCATGACAGTCTTAATTCATATCTACTTCCAACATATGACCGACTGTGGATGGTTTGAATAACTTAGTCATTCCGGAAGAATAACCCAGTTTATTCGGGAAGTCAAAACATGCAAAGTGAAACACAATAATAATCGAATCCAATATGGTCTCAGAACTTATGAATATAAATAAAGAACCTTTTATTTATCACCATATGATTACACATTATTCATTGTATACTGTTTCAGCTATCAACTTTATTCTTGAATTTAAAATAATAGTTGTCCCATGCTCCAAGCATGTACACTATGTTTTTCTTAAACACTAGTCATGCCATACACCAAGTATGCATACTATGTTTGTCTATGGTCTTTACTTTGTGAACTAGATCAATTGAACATAACTTCAATGATTCTCTTTTCACACTCCCAAATCCTTATCGCAAATGCAAGAATTCCAAATGCATGCCATTTACTGAAATCTGTTAGATTCTAAACTTATATGCATTGATCCTCTTGTAACGTTTATGCACAAACTCACAAAGACATGGCAACAATCATTACAGAGTATTCCAAAGGAGATCAACTCCTTGGAAACATCCTTCTTGCATTAAGTTTCCTTAATCTTACACAGATTGAAAATTTTAACTTTGAAACATTTCCAGATTCCATTTTTGACTATCACTTCTGAACAAGAGTTGCCTCCTTACAGATTATGTCAATATGGTCCTTCCAGAATTATCACTATACTTCCAACTGTCCTTGAGCAACAAATCTGTGGTAAACCTTAGATTATCCTCGACAACTGTTTAATCCTTTTAGTCATATCCAGTTCTAAACCTTTTCCCTTCTTAATGCCCCAGGCATTTGGAAAATTTTAGAACGGATGATTATAGCACATGTAATCGATCCTATATCCGAAGCATATGGGACACGATTCATGATGTCTCACATAAAGACTAAACCAGTCTTTTGCTATAACATTTCCATTTCAATTTGCCAAGTTCTCATAATTCAGATTACGAAAAGGGATGCCGTAATCATAATCGAATTTTAGAACGCAAATAATGGACTCATATACAAAATTTCCTTATGTTGAGCCATTCCAACATGAAATTCATATATATTTCCTTGACTAAATGATTAAAACCTCATGATCTAAGCTTATAGATTTGAGATGAAGTATAATTTCCTCTCCCTTAATTATAGCAAAACAACTTTTTCAACCCCTGCAACCTCACGAATTGAAACTTTTGTTTTCTATAATTAACATTGCTAACTTGCAATACTTATCATAATTATCATGCTCCCACTAACATGATGATTATTAGCATAACACTTATGCTCCCACTAGCTTTGACATGTACTCAGAAATCATCTGGACTTCTAGAAATCAATACTTCATTGACTTTCTTACCAAAGTTCAGATTTCTGATACTAGATTGTTTTGATAAAACTTTATCAAAATCATACACCTTCCCTTAGATAGCACACTTGTGTGTCTAAACAATTATGAAGAGGTATGCCGTAATCATAATGGTTAGACCTTTTTGCCATTTCTCACAAGTCCATGTTAGTGTGCCGGTTAACCACACGCGCTCCAATAACGACTTTGAGAATGCAAATATCACAATTGCTATCTAGCTAAAATCTACTTAGTGAAAGTGTTTCCTCACCATCATTTTCATGAATCGGAGAGAAACCTTATGACACTTAGATTTAATGGTGTATGAGTTCCTACCCATATGAATTTGTCAAAACCATAATCACAAGACAAAGATAATGACAAATCCAAAACCTTATGGATTGAACTCAATCTTAACTTCTTGCCACCTGGCAGCTCAAGGGCCTACCATTGCTTCCAAGTTGTTGTGCAACTAATTGAGAACTCTAAGAACTCATATGCAAAGCCAACTTTAACTGGAATGGGCACAGAATATGTTAACACGATAGGTTGTAAACCGCAAGTCGTGTGCTAGTGAAGAACTTCAGGTTTTATTCTTGATTAGTTCTTGAGACTTTCAAGACCTTTAAGACTCCCACTGTCCTCTTGACATATAAGACTTTCTTGTCAGATATTCAAGAGATAGTGCGGATTCTAATCAAGACAAACACTTCACACAATTTGGCCTAAGTTGATCTTTGTTTTATCCAAAACATCACAACTTACCAATTTCAAATGTACAAGAGTAGAAAACTTTTACTCTTACATTTGACAAGTGTTTTAACCTTCTTTTGAGACATGTCACTCAAGTTACAATCTTGGAGTATGACTCTAAGACTTGTATTGGAACGAAGTATGACTCATCTTCTTGATTTAACCATTTCAACAATTCAAGATCCCTCTTCTTAGTCATAAGAATGCACTAAGATTTCCTTAGAGAACTAATTGTGATATGGTTTCTTAATCATTAAGATGATCACAAAAATGATACTAAAGTACTCTCTCATCTTTTCAGATTTGAGAAACTTTTATCCTTCTGCCTAATTTGATTCTTCTTATTCGCTCTGCCTTACATTGGAACCATTTCCAATGTCTCAGAGTTACACTTAAGCTTGTAAGTATAATCATATTTACTGAGCTTTAGTAAACTATGACGAATAGTTTAATCAATCTTTTTGTGGTGGACTTGACCAGTGCACAAGAATGTGTACTCGATCCCTTAGTCCTTTACTTGACTCACACATCCATGTGAACGAGTAATTAGTCTTAATTTTTCCAAAACTTGAAAGTTCTCATTCATCATGCTATATAACTTGCATGATTCCAAGTTTCGGTCCAATTGAAACTTGGGTGATGAGAATCTTTCCTTATTTGGTAACCTAGACATTACCACAAATGAAAGAATCAATTTCATATTTCCACTTTTGCTCTTAATGGAATCACATAAGCAACAATTTTTTCCTAAAATGCCATTGTAAGGATATTTTTAAAATAAATAAAATCAAAAATTTTTCTTTTATTTTAAAACTTTGCGGAAAAAACTTATCCTTACAATCCATAAGCACATGAAAACTTGTTGTTATCTATTCCTAAGCAATATATCATAACTCCTAAGAAGTAGCTCAAGAATCCGATTTTTCAAACTATGCGATAGAAATCCATCTATGCGATCAGATTCAGCATATTCTTTCTTTAAGTTTCTTCACTTTTCTTTGATTCTTAAAACATCACCATGTGACCCAGTCACATCATGTATCAAGAATCTCAGAATAGAAACTTAACAAAGTTAGATAGTGGAATTTACCTGAAGTAGAGTCAAACTTATTGACTTTAACATCCTTAGGTAAATTTGGCAGCTTCACAACCAATGCCCCTTCCCTTGGCAATATAAACATATGGACCCTTTGATAATGGTACACGAGACTATCACAGACTTAGCTTTTCTCTTTACCATTTGGTCAACCGAGTTGACTATGGCCGATCCCTTTCCATTGGGAAGAGAATGCTTTACTGGATATCCAATGTCATCATTTTCAATGTCCATAAAGTTTTAGGAAGTTGATCTTAGCAAATAGATAAGATCGTTAAGGGTCTTGTCATAGTCTGTTTCATAGGTGTCCCAAAGGAACTCACTATGTGACTTAGAAAGTGATTGAACCACCAACTTTCTCAAGACTTTGACACCCAACTCTCCCGGCTTGTCAATATGTGACTACATCTCCAAGATGTGCTCACACCTAGACCTTGCCTTGCCAATAGGGCTTGAGTGACCTTAAACTTTTCAAGAACTTGTGGGTTGGGGAGAATAATTGGAGGAGGTGAAAGAAGTATGATTTCCAAAGGACATCATCTTCATTTACGAAACCTTGTTTCACTAGATTTGGGAAGATCATAGGTGTCTATTACAGACATCTTTTGGGAGATATTCAAGATAGTTGATTTAAAGTCCTTAATATGACACCCAATATGAAATATTAAGGCTAGGACCCAACAAACTATTTTATAACTTAGAAGAGGTATGCCGTAATCCAAGCTATAAAATATTTGAAGGTAGGTGAATGACGATTCACCAATTTCCACCAAGATAAACGAAATGAATTATTAGGTTTTAATTGGTTTTGAAACTCCTAGATCTTTGAGATTCATTGAACTTTTCAACGGCATGTTTCAATCTCGAGTGTGCCCTTCAGGTTTTGTGACTGGGATGCCGAGGATCACAAAACAAGGTGTGAAGTAACCATGCAAATCACTTGGTACCCTTAATAAATTACCCCTCAATCGATGTGCCGGTTAACCACACACGCTCCATCGATACTATGATAAATATTAAGTCACCCTTTACCTACCTTGTTAAGTCCAAGTTAGTGTGCCGGTTAACCACACACGCTCCACTAACGACTTAGACAAAGTGTAAAGTGTAATTTCATGGGTTAGCACCTTATTCACATTTTTCCTAAGTAACTAAGATTGGGTATTATTAAGAGTTTAGTTACTTAGTATTTTCATTAATACTTTTAATGAAGGGAGAATTATAGTCCTGTCAAACCCGTTCGGCTAACGACCCTCCACCGGTCAAGCAAGCGGTGGGTGAGAGCGGACACCCATTAAGTTGCCATTTTATAGGCAACAACCTTATACCCACCTTATAGACCGGCTTCGTGAATGAGGCGTACTAGCGGTAAGACTGACTTTACTCTTATACATATATATATATTATTAACTTATAATATTATAAAGTATAAGGGTTGAATTTTAACTTTTAAAATTCTAAGGGCTAACTTGGAATTAAAGTATTCATAAGTGAAAACTTTACAAATTCCAAAACTTGAGGGCAAGTTTTGAAACTATTCAAAACTTTTCATTTCTTGTAACTTATGAGTTTAATAGAGTAAAAAAAATGAGGACTTTTCATTTTTCTAACTCTTGTGTTCTTTTAATGGTTTTTTTTAATCCAAGAGACTTTTGGTTTTCCATAACTTGAGGATAAGTTATGGACTCCATTAAAACACATTATGATGAAGAATTAAACTACCATATAGGTTACAAATAATTCCTATGATCATCTAAACTTCATAAGAACACGAACATGAATATGAACACTTTCAAGAATCAAAATCACATTAAACTTTGTAATTTTGATAACTAGTTGTTGTAAATGAATTAGCAAAAACATTACACCAGCTAAAACAAGTTTTCAAGTACCAAAACAGTTTAGGGTAATGTTTCCAATCCATTTCCAGCAACTAAAGTCGAAAATCTGCACTCTGTCGACCCTACTCGCTGAGTTGCATGAACCTACTCGCCGAGTAGGTTGAAGATACACATGAACTCGCCGAGTCCCCCCCATGGACTCGCCGAGTCCATTCATCAGACAGCAAGTTTTCGACTTTTTTCAACTTTTAATTACAAGTATAAGAGAAAGCAAGCCTAGGCTCTGATACCACTGTTGGGTTTTGAGCATTCTAACACTCCTAAGTGTACATGCAACCCTAAATACCTTGGATCTATGTTTTCTCTATTATACATGCAAATAAGAACTTCCAAGGTATTATCCTAATCTAGCATATAAAACAAAGAATATAACAAGATAGAATACATACCTCTTTGGTGTAGAAAGTCTTCATGAAGCTTGAGTGCCTAGTGCCCCAAGTGTGACACCTCAAATGGAATCACAATCATCAAAACACTTAGAATAGCTTGAGAGAATTCTACACTTCATGAAATCGGCTAGCCCTCTCTAGAAATAATACTAGTGCCGATTTGGTCAAGAATAAGATACTTATATAGTTAGGGTTACACCATGTAAACCCTAATTGACATGGCCTTTCATTTCCATGATCCATGGGTACAAATACACCATGGAGCATCCATGGACCATCCTATGGGTTTTAGCCCAACTTGATTATCCATGGAGCATTAGCCCACTATACAAGTATGGATGATTTACACAATCAACCCATATATTTAATTAGTCTTCTTTTGATCACTTAATTAATCCTAGATTAATTCTTGATCAATACTATTTAAATAATCTTATTATTCTTATTATTAATATACTAGAACTTATAATATATTAATAACCATAAGTGTCTTATTTCTCTCATTTAGTCTGTCCAAGTGCATGATGCCATGCAACCCAAATGGACCATGCCGGGTCGGGTCAAGTCTTACCAATTATAGTTATGGACTTAGACATTAATCCAACAACATTATCCCCCCGTTAGAGGGAATTTCGTCCCGAAATTCAAAGGATAAGGTACAGATCATGAATTTGGAATGAGACACGAATGGATTTGTTGCCTCGGATCTTCACTTTCTCAAGTGGAATCAGGTCTCTACTGGGTTTTCTAGTGAATTCTCATTATCGGGATGTGTCTTTGTTTTGCACATTGACTCTTTCTCAATCTATGATATCAATTGGTTCTCTCATGGAAGTTCCAACCCTGGACGACTTCGTTTTCCTCAAAGGAAATCACTAGAGTTTTGATGGGTAGTTACTTCTAAGGATTCGAGACATGATGTATTGGATAGATGTCACCAAGCTCTAAGGGCATCCGAAATCTGAAGATTGCAGAATCGATTTCTATGAAGATCTCGAAAGATCTGATGTGGGACTAAACTAGACGTTCGAAAGAAATTCCCGGGAATCCTTCGGGAAAGACATTTAGAGGAAAGAGCTGCTAACTTCCCATTTCTCAATGATCACAGAAACGAGGGATGCGTGGTAATTCATATCGGGAAAAACTTTTGAGTTTTAAGGCATGGAATGATACTAAGGTTTGATGTCGAAGATCACGAGAACCGGGTCAAGGAAAAGATCTAGACGAGTGACCCTATCGAAACCGAGGATAACAACATGAATGAGACTCGGTCATTTCATGTTAAACATAGCATCAAAGTATTTTCGTGGAAAGTTTCCCCCTTTTAAATCGAATGGAACAGAATAGTCCTCCGGACTGAGGATTCAATCTATAGGTACGAAGTTAGTGTTCTCTATCTCACTGGTTAGTCATCTCGATGGTACACATTTCGATTTCGTACGAAGGATTGAGTTTAGAAAATGTTCGAATAGATAGATAACTGGTTTCCCCTTTTGTACTAGAATCGAAAAGAGTTGCAGGTATAAGGATTATCAAAGAGAAGTATACCTGTGGCGACAGAGGGATCAGTGGTTGTAGCTGCTTTGGGGCAATTCCTTTTGAAGTGCCCTGCTTCGCCACAATTGTAGCAGGCCGGACTAATTCCCGCTCCGGATGATTGGTTCGTTGATTTGGCTGGTTTTCTGCAGGTTCGAGCAAGGTGGCCCTTATTGCCACAGTTGTCGTAGATCCTTTCGCGACATGGACCAGGAATGCGGTGGTGGTAGTTGCACTTACTACACCAAGGAAGGGTACCAGTGTATCCACTGGCGGGAGTTTGCGCTGATGAATCGACAGCTGAAACAGCAATAGGGGCAGTAGCAGCATGGACTGCTACTGTTTACTGTTTCTTAGAAGACCCTTGCGTACTCGGGGCCTTCCGCTTGTTCCAAGATTTCTTTTTGCTTCCGCCTCCACTGGTGACTGGCTCGGGGGTGGTAGCCTCCTCATCAGAGTTGTCTTCGTGATCGATCAGAATTTCCGCAAGACATTTAGCACTGTCATATGTGTCTGGCTTTGCAGCTAAGACATTACCTTTAGTTGGCTGGGTCAACCCCCAGATGAACCTCTCAATCTTTTTACTCTCCGGGGTAACCATTCCCGGACAGAGTAACGCTAGATCATCGAATTTTGAAGTATAGGTGGCTATGTCGGAACCCTTCATCTTAAGGTTCCAGAGTTCGTGTTCTAGCTTCTGGAGTTCGCCCCGAGGGCAATATTCTGCGAGTAGAAGCTCCTTCATAGCTTCCCAACCCATAACATTCGCTACAGGTAGAGTTAGGGATTTGACTCGGCCGTTCCACCAAGTCAGGGCTTTGTCTAGGAAAGTGCAGGCGGCGAACTTAACTTTGTCAGACTCCGTGCAGGCGCATATTTCAAAGATTGATTTGATTTTCTCGAACCATCGGGTGAGGGAATGACACCTCCAGTGCCATCAAAGGATGCGGGCTTCGCGTTTATGAAGTCTTTATAAGAACCCCCTTTTTGGTGTCCCTGACTATCTTCTGGGTTTTGGGGCTGGGGACCACCTCCTGAATTACCAGGGTTCATTTGCGACATGGCTGCTACCATTGCAGCACTCAGAACTATCTGAAGTGATGCAAGATCAAGTTGAGGAGGAGGTGGTGGCGGAGGAGGATTGCTGTTGTTCTTTGAGCTGGGTCTCTTTCTTGGAGGCATCTTGATCTAAAAAGATCAGGAAAGAGAGGATCATAAGTCCTCTGAATTGAATCAAGAGATATGGAACAGGGGATATCTCATCAAGACAGATATAACATTGTATTAAGCGATAAAGCAGGAAGGAGTTATCAAGACAGAACATTTTATCGCTAGAGGAATGATCAAGAAATAACGCGTATACAAGGATTTTCTACAAAGAATCGGCTCGAGAAATACTCCCATAGTATTTCATGGTTCGTTGTAGCGACGACTCGTTGTTTGGGGTATTGGGTAAGTTTTAGGTATGCCGCATACCACAGTCACTCCCAAGCACATGTTGGCCGTGTCTCGAATGAATATAGTTGGCCAGGCTATATTGACCCTAGACACGACTACATAACTGCCCAGGTTTAACTGCAGCGTACAACACCCATTTACTTATGTTTTGTTCTACTTGTAGTTACGGATCTCGACGGCTCGACATACTTAAATACTTTTGAAAATTACTTATATTCTGTAGGATACTTTTAGTTCAGAGCACTTAGGCCCCTTAATGTTTATAGTTTTATACCATGTATGGTTTGGTATACTCCGTTCACTATAAACAAGGGCTCTGATACCAATCTGTCACACCCCGAAAACCATAGGCGGAAACATTTATGGGGTTGACTCCACGTTGAGTATCAAATCCAATGTACATAGTAATCACAGTAAACAACCATTACATTACATATACCAATCGGATGCTAAATGTTGGTTTGGGGATTGCAAACGCACGAGATTCCTAAGTATAATGTAAAGATACACATTTGTATCTAATTAGGACTTAGATTGATTATTTGTTAGGGACAATTACTTCTAATCGCGAAAACACCCCGATACTAGTGTTTGGAGGGACCCGAGTGGCATTTGGGGACACATTTAGCTAGGATAATGACTTGGGACCTCAAGAGTAAACTCCTTAGGGAGTTTACAGCCTTAATGACCCCCTCCCCATGAGTTTACGGCCGTAAACTCATGGTGGGGTAGTTTATGGTGCCATTTGGCTTCAAACACTTAGGGAATAATTTCTAGGTTTGGTTTAAGGGCTTGGAATAATTGTTAAACACCAAATGGACATATTTAAGGGAGTTTATAGCCTAGCATAGGACTCATGGCCGTAAACTCCTATAAACCCATGAAAAATTGTGTAAATGACTTCAAACAAATCACATGTGATTGCTAAAATTATTTCAAGGCCTTACATGAATTTCTATGGAACATTTGAGGTGTTTTTGGAGTTTACGGCCTATGAGACCCCCCTTATGGCCGTAAACTCTCCTAGAGAGGGATTTATTATGTTTTAAGGCCAAAAACCTGTTTGTAAACACTTCTAAAAATTATTCTAAGGCTTTAGGGGTGTTAAAGTGGCTTTCTAACACCTTAAAATGAGTTTACACCCAAGTTGGAGGAGTTTACGGCCCAAGCACATGCCTTGGCCGTAAAATCATATAAATCCCTCAAAATTTATGTTTAAAGTGTTCCAAGTCTAAAGCAGTTATTCTAGAAGTCATACCCATGTCTTGTTGAGGTTTAGGAAGGGTTTAAGGGCTTAAAAACCCTATTATTATGAGTTTACAGCCTAAACACCATCCTTGGACGTAAAATCCTATACAAGTCTCTAAATGATAGTTTAATGCATTTTAGGTTCATTCCTTAAAGCCATCTAGCCATATCTAAGTCCCAAAATTGTTTAGGAGGGGTTTAAAGGCATAAAAACCCACTAAATATGTGTTTACGGCCCAAGCTCCTTCCAGGGCTGTAAACTCACCTACATGGTCTTAATTCATGTATTAATCTCGAATTTGAAGGCCAAATATGCTATACAATGAGTTTAGAAAGGTACCTTAGAGATTTGAGGCCTTAAAATTGAGTTTTGGACCCTTAAACTTGGATTTTAAGAGAGAGGTTAGAGAGAGAGAGAGTAGAGAGAGGAAGAAAAAGCTTCAAATGAATGTTTAAACACGTTTATATAGGTCCTAAAACTTGGATACGGTGGAATTCTACCTGATACCGGCTTTAAACGAGGCTTTAGGTCGCACCCGATTAAATTTCCTTCACCCGGCAGGGACGTTTCTAACTTTTTGAAATAAACATTTTTGGGCTAGATTCATGAGTTCCTAAAGGATTTGGACACTCATTGGATTTATAATAACATATAAATTTAAATTATTCAACCCAAAACGAAAACGGAATGATTGACAAACGGCGAATCTTTACGGGTAGAACGGGTTATCGGTGATGAACAACTTCGGGTTGTTACAGACATGGGATGAAGAAATTACGAATTTTAACGGATTTTCCTGTCCCACTTTGGTAAAAATAATAATATTAAAAATAAACTCAAAATTAGCCGATGGAGTCTAAAAGAAAGTCGTAGAGTGTAATTTCACCTACACGTGGATATAAAGAACGTCGAAAACGGAACTCGTATGCGAAAGTTATGAATTTTTGAAGTTCTTGGCACAAATTCTGAAAATCTTCGCAAAAACAAGGCCTAGAACCAGCCACGTCACCCACCCCTCACGACCTGCCCCGTGTTTCGACCAGATGCCACGTCCGAAATGCAGCCCAATGAAGATCTGATGCGTGTTGTGTCCGTGGCACCAACAGAATTGAGACAAGTGCCGCCTGCGAGCTGTTGACGCGCGTGTCTTCTCCCCTCGCATCGAAGCCGCGTGTCCCTCCCTTTCTCCGGATCTGAACCTCGCATGCTATAAAGGGAGGTGGGAACCCTCCTGGTTCCTATACCATTTTCACACTAATTTTCAATATTTTTCACTTCTTTCACCTCCAAAAACCTCCTTACGACCCCCGAAGCCCCGGTAACATATCCAGCACCCGAAGAACATCCCGAGGCACCAGAAGTCTACAAGAAAAGAGTCTTTCGGTTTCTAATCCCGACCCTCACAAAGCCCAGTTTTCAGCAGTAAAGCCTTTTCTAGCGACAAAGTTCTGCTCAAATCACCACTACTATCATGTGAGTTTATACCCCTATATTTGTACTATCTTTATAATGTTTTAGGGGGGAAATATAGGTAAAATACAAGGAAATCTTATATAAATAAAAAAATTTACTCAAATAGTTTACAATTGTTAGTTTTATCAAAATAAACATACTATTTTTACTAGTTTGGGATCTATTACAAAAACAAGCATATAAATTATAATAGGTATAATTTATAATTCATGCACACTTATTAATATAGTTTATGGAACGTACGTGTTGCTTTATATATTCAGAATAACTTACGAAAATAACTACATAAACTATATTAAATATAATTTATTAGAGATTTAAGGTTTATCTATTACAAAGATATTATTCATTATTCTACAAGTAACCGTCAATATAGCATTTGTGAGACACTCTTTAAGTACTTATTTAAGTATAAAAGAAAAGTCCTGAAAATTATAACCAGAGTCTCCTTGAGGGAGAGCGTAACACTTGCTTATAGATCTATACGGGACTGATAATCCCGCACCAGAGCTGCTTGCAATAGCTAGGGCGGCAGACCTATGGTGACAATTGTCGTACCATATTTTGACGTCTGAAGAACTTCGTGTTTTAGGCGATGCTTAGGTCATCAAGCATGGTTATGATATCTCACAATTTGGTATTGAATAACGTGATTAGTGTATGAATGAGTAAACAACTTTTCATAGTTATTATTAAATAATAAAACTATATCATAGTATTTTACAATACATATGGTAAACCTAGGCATCTACAGAGAATTCATAATAGTATAAAATACAAAATACTTTTTTATTACAGGGAAAAGATTCGTTTTATGGTTTTATGTGAATTAAAACTATATGATACTATTTCTGAACACAAATACTTATACAACAGAAAATATAGGATTTTATGGGTGAATATACTTACCTTTTTAAACTTAAACATACGATGTATATGATTGGTTCATAAATTAGATGAACTTTATGAATTTAGCTATGATAGTAGGCTAATTTAATCACGGATGGTAAAGCATACAGTTATATTATATTTAATATATCTAATAGATATTAGAGCAATGATTATGAACGTGGAGCTCACTTAATAATATAGTTATATGTGATTAGGTGAGGTTTTGTCAACTTTAAGAGGAGTCAGAGACTTGAATTGTAATAAAGGATTCAGCAAGGCTAAGGTAAGTCAACTTTGTGGTTTTAAAAGTACAGTGTTAGGAGTATCCTATATCTTAGATGGATTGGGATGAACCTAGTTATCTAGGATGCATGTGCCCCTTTTGATGGTTGATTGTTATGTCATTATTGTTGAAATGTTTTTTGTGTGTAATGATATCTAGGGTGTTTCATGCTAGACTCTTCTTGGTTTGGTGTGAGATGTGAGTTAGGGTGATGCTAGATCGAGTGAAGTGTATGAACATTATGTGATGTGAGCATGTTAATTCTTGTTCGAAAATATTTGTTTAAAATGTTTTAGGACAAGATTGCTAGTGTTTGTATCAAATTAATAGATGTGTTATGTATGAAAGTGGTGTGAGGTGTAAAACGTAATAACTTCATAAAATTACATGTTTTCATGAAAACAACCCTTAAAGAGGTAATATATTAATAAAAGAAAATTCATAATATTACATGATTACTTGAGAGGGTAAAAGTGTATTTCTTTATTAAATTAAATATTACTAAATTAAAAAGAGGAACACGCTAGTGGGGCGAAGGGTAGTAACCTAGAGATAGGTATATACCCAATCCGGATATTATGATGGCCTAGTGGGTTGAAAGATACCTATAGGACAAAGAGATTAAGCCAACTTTGACGATGAATGGTTTTTATAGACAACCACTCCGGACATGGTTTTGGTACACCTTGGTATATCAAGATTGGAGTGATGTCGGTCAAGCAGTAGGACCAGCGCAAACATCACATGGGATTTGGGAGGTGTATCTGTTGGAATTGGCACCGCTCGTACCAATCCTTAACGACAGCGCATGTATACGTATGTGCATAGTCGGAGTAGCGAACGCAACACACCGGGAGCAGTGATTACGGGTGAGAGTCGCGCCTCACTTAGTACGTTGGGTCGTGCTGGTCATATTAGTAGCGAATAAGGATCTCACCTTGGGGGTTTGCGGTGAATAAATAGAGCCTAACTAGGATGTATTATTTTAATAATTACAACGATGATGAGGGATGAGTAATTATTAATGTAAAGAGGAGAAACAAAATATTATATATTAATATTTAGGCGGCGAATTGATTAAATAAAATTAGTTACATCGGCAGTCAGGAGAGTAACTAATAAAAGAAGCTCTAAAAGAAGAACTTAAATAATTGAGCTAAAACTGTGTTTGTTATGCGATGTGATATGTCTTGCTTGTAAGTCTTTAACTGTGTGTGGATATTCTGTGTGAATTCATCTATGATATGTGTGTTCTCTTAACACTGTACGATACTAACTCACTTAGCTTATGCTAACACTTGTTCTTTGCTTGGTGGCTTTCTTTGTGTGTTGTAACACGTACCTTGACATGTTGCCTTGGTGAGGATGGGAGCTTCTGGGTAGTCTTAGTTATTCTCATTATTTATGATACCATTTGAACAAGTTGAGTTTCATCATTATGTTTTTGTGAACTTTAAATTTGATGGGTTTGTTTTGACATGAAAGTAACTTTGCTGATGTTTTTGAATTAAAATAAGTCTTCCGCAATGTATTGTGTTAAATAAATGTTTTAAAAATAAAAAAATTGGGTGAAAATTTCATGATGTTACATGAGGACAACTCTTGCATCTCCGGCGGTGCCAATCGGTACGAAGCCTTAACAATCGGAGCCGCACTAGGGACCAAATCTTTTTCTAAAATCAACATGCTTCTCAAGAGGCACGCCAGGTAACTCCTTTGGAAGCACATCAACAAAATATCTAACAACATGTACATCCAAAACCGAAACCTCCATCCCAACCTAGGTTCAACTAAATACGCAATATAACCCATATGTTGGTGCTGTAGATACTGCCGAGCCCTAGCAACATAACAAAAGGTTGATCCAATACCGGTACCCTCTCCATAAACAACCAGTGCTGCCCCACTTGGGATTCGAACTACCATCCGGTAGCCATCGTAGTCAATCAAAGCCCCAAAAGCTGCTCAGCCAATCCATACATACACCCCCATGGGAATGTTAATCAGATCAATCAGATAAGGCACCCCAAAAATCACTAATACACAAACATGATAAACACTCGATATAGACACCCCGTGTTTTTTGGCGATAGAAACCTGCAAAAGACACTCCAACTCTCCAAGATTCACATCAAAATCCCTACTAAAAGAATGAGATACGAAAGACCGACTCGCACCCGAGTCAAATAGCTTAAGAGCTGGCAAGGAGTTCACTAAGAAGGTATCTAACAATATCATATACATAAGCATACCATAAAATAATTGACATAATAATAAATGGAAAATACCAACAATGATGTTCGGCGCCGCCTTGGCCTCCTCTGCAGTGAGCCGGAATGCACGACCTCGAGCCCTTGGGGTCTTCACATCGATCTCTGTGGACCATCTGTCATAGAATTTTTACATCACAAAAGTATATTATTGTGATTGTTGGTGATTATATAAGGTTCCAACATTCACACGCAGCGTAGAAATGATTATTTTCGAATTTGGGAGTGGCAGACCCTAGACCATTTCACCAGATGCCATATCATTCATGTATTAGAAGTTGAGATGAGTGAGCCTTCGATGCCATAGCTAACTTACATCAGGAGCGAGCTTTGAAAGAAGATAAAATTGAGGCTTTCCGATGATCATGTTGATCTCTAAAGGATACCTATTCTTGATGCGATCTGATTTGATAAAACATTTTTTCCGATCTTCTATCATACTATGGCTATGCTTCTTGTAGAATTCAAATCTTTGATTTGGATCAGTGAGTTGAGCTACATTGATTAGATTATGCTTGAGATCAACTACATAAGAAACATTAGAGATAAATAAATTTCCAATGGTCAAGACTCGATAACGTTGAATTTGAGAATTTGAATTATTTCCATAAGTAACATAACCAGCATTTGAAACGAGCTTCAAATCATGCAGGAAATCTTCTGCCCAGTCATGTGCACGGAACAAGCACTATCAATATATCATATTGTATCTTGTTTAGAAGCACAAAATCCTATAAAATCAGTGAGTTTTGGAGTTTTTAGGCTCCGAGTTACATTTAAGGACTTCGGCATGGGCTTTGGACTTGGTTTGTGATTACAGAGCAGCTAGTATATAGGAAGGATTTTTCCGAGAATCTTTTGGAAAGATGCAGAATGTCAAGGTCTTTTCATTTATCCAAAAGTCATACTCAAGCATTGGTTGTTTAGCCACTGCTTTCTGAAAGGTCTAGTATGCTCAAGAATCATATTAAAGTGATATTGCTAATTAACATATGATACTAATGGGTCACACTAACAACAACTTGATATAATTGATTATTTATTACAAATTGAGTTTTAATAAATATTCAATAAAACTCTTATAATTAAATTAAAAATTATTTATTTCTAGGAAATAATAATTTTCATTAGCAAGTAATATGGCATATTATTTCATAAAGTATAATTTAATAAGTCATGTACAATATTTTGGACTAGTTAAGTTTTTTGTCTTTTAGAAAAAGACAAAGTTTATATCTTATAAACTTTGAGTCTATAAAATATAAACTTCTTCTTTTCTTTTTCTCAATGTTGGCCAAAAATGAGTTAGTCAAAACGAGGGATGGCTTTCCACTTTGTTTAGTTAAAAGAAATGAAGCATGGTGCATGCATGGGAAACATGTAAGCTTTAGGACATGCTTGTCTAAAGTGGAAGGAACTAATGGTTAAAGAATTCACTTTAAGACAATATAAATTTGAGGCTTGCATTCTTGAAATGGTTGATCCATCCTAGCTCCTCAAAATCGTAACTTTCATGGTGCAAGTTACTCTTTCTATTTTGTTCATCATTTCTTAATGTTACTTGCATCTTCATGCCCTCTTTATGTTCATATCGGTTATGAACTTAAAGCTTAAGGGATTAAGAGTTTATGGACTAGCATGTACATCAAGTTGAGTCATTGTTAGTGTCTCAAAGGTTCCATCTTCTTCATCAACTTCCAAGTCTCCCAAGAGGATCCAAAGAACAACAAAGGTTATTATTTTTTCTTTCATTTCTATGGTTGGTATTTTATCTTTCTATACCTTGCAAGAAGATCCTTGGTGGGTATAAAATGTTTATGTTATTTTAAAATTAAAGTCATCTGTTGCCATAATTTCTAGTTTATGAAACTATTTTTGAACTAAAACCCAACACCTTCCTCGGAGGGATAGTTTTTCGAGATGTTGCTACAAGAAATGTTTTAGAGGTGTTTCAGTTGACTTTTTAGATTTTTTTCACTTTCCATTCAAACTTTTGTTTCAAACCTTTAGAAAGTTTCTGAACAACAATGTTCTTAGATTTTGGAAGTTGTTTAGGTTTAAAAATAGTGCCATCCAAGGTAGCAATAAACACAGAAGAAGAAACAGTCCAAGGAGAGTTGGTTTTCTTAGATGAGGTCTCAACAGTAACATTTTTAATACATCTATTGACATATGTGTTCCAAACATCCGAACTAATAGGAATAGATGGCCTCTTAAGGATGTTAACAGGCATGAAGGTATTGTAATTCCTGGTAACTACCATGTTGACCAATGATCGATATGTCATCCATGGACACCATAGGCAACTACCATGTTGACCAATGACCCATATGTTATCCATGGACACCATAAGCAACTACCATGTTAACCAATGACCCGTATGTCATCCATGGGTGATACCATCACACCCTAAGTAACTACCATGTTGACCAATGACCCGTATGTCATACATGGACACCATAAGCAACTACCATGTTGACCAATGACACGTATGTCATCCATGGGTGATACCATCACACCATAAGCAACAACCATGTTGACCCATGACCCATATGACATCCATGGGTGATACCATGGACACCATAAGCAACTACCATGTTGACCAATGACATGTATGTCATCCATTGACACCATAAGCAACTATCATATTGACCAATGACCTGTATGTCATCCATGGACACCATAAGCAACTACCATGTTGACCTATGAGCTATATGTCATCCATGGGTGATACCATCACAGCATAAGCAACTACCATGTTGACCAATGACCCGTATGTCATCCATGGACACCATAAGCAACTACCATGTTGACCAATGACCTGTATGTCATCCATGGGTGATACCATCACACCATAAGCAACTACCATGTTGACCAATGACCCATATGTCATCCATGGGTGATATCATCACACCATAAGCAACTGCCATACATATTGACATGACCCATACATATTTTATATGTAAATTTTGGTTTAAACATAAAAGCATAAAGATGTATAGTGTATTAATGTTTAATCCTCGTTTATAATTTTAAATTATAAATTATACTATGAACACATCGTTAGTCTCTGTTCTTTCTTGACATTTGCTAAATGTATATACCCTATCTGTCAATCTGGAACTACTTTAATAAATTTGAATTACAAAATATTTAGCGGTAATTACAACAGTTCGATTTTTTCATTAGCGGAGCATCAAAATATTTCGCAATTCCTTTCCCTCCAACTACACACGTTTAGGCTGCATATTAGGGTAAGTTTACTAATTAGAAATAGGGCTTACATTTTCTATAATCATCATCTCCGGTGGCTTATTGATCGACATCTTTGTTCATTATACGTTTGTGCATTGACTTTGGCGATATAGGTTGTCACTCTTCTAAAATTTATTATTATTTAATTTACTCTTATTGTGATGATCGTTTCTTGTTCTCTAATCATCTTCATGTATATTATCATCTTAAATTACAAGTTAATTGGTTTTGATTGTATTCAATAGTTTGCATGCGTAGTAGTGCCTTCATATATAATTTATTTTTATTGTTGGTTTCTCTCTTCTCATCAATAGTTTATCATCTTTAATACATTGGTATTAACTATAATTTTTTGTTAATTGTTAAGCAAGAAAGATTTCGAACTCAAAAGAAAAAGGAGCATCCGGTGTGAAGCCAACTAAATTGATTACACCACAGGTTATGAAACGCAACACGATTTCAGCTGCAAAATTCATAAACAGACAATTACAAGATTAAGAAATCGACTTCCCAATACCAACAACCACATCCAAAGCACCTATAAAATCTACCCAAAAAAACCCCTAAATCAATATCATTAACATCAACCATGATTACCACTTCTTTGGCATCACTTACAACATCATAACCGTCCTTAGAAAAATACATCTAAAACTTCAGCACCTACATCATCTAAACCGTCCTCAACTCCGACACCCACTATGACATCATCAACACCTATATATATACTACCACAACCTCAAAACCTGCATCTACACTACCATCCTCCCTAGCTACAGTAACTACCTCATCCTCCTTAAGTAAAGGAACTACCACATCCTCAACATATACATCTATCCCAACCCCTACGCCAAAATATACCCTATCAACATCACTTATCCCAAAATCTACCCCATCACCAACACAACTAACCATGAATGGATCTGTAGTGGAAAGTGTAGAAGGTGAAAACAATTCCGATGAAGATTGTGGATGTAACAACGCAAATTTTCAAACAAATTTTTCATTTTAAAAATAAAGTATTTCCATTCAAAACAAGGCATAAATAATTTAAGTGTCATGTCAAATACAAATTTTCTAAATCCCAAGATCATAAAAACATCCTCCAGTGTGTACCGATCACGCCGGCGCCTTCCCACGGTCCTCGCTAGTACCTGAAACACATACATAACAACTGTAAGCATAAATGCTTAGTGAGTTCCCCAATATACAACTTACGCACATACGCCTTTCCAGGCCCTGACCTTCTGGTCCATGTGTCTCAGGGGACTTCCGTCCCTGCTGGATAAACCTTCTGGTCCTGCCCACGCCGACCTTCCGGTCCATAACACAACGCCTTCCGGCCCATAACATAATCGCCTTCCGGCCCATAACATACATAGCACATATAAAAAATAACTTACCACATATAGCATACATATCACATATCATATCTGACCTTCCGGTCACACAGTCAAACCCTTCCGGGTACAGTATAGTGAGAAGACTCACCTCGTGAATGCTGAAAGCTAGCAAATCCTGAAATCACTCGTGCACAATCCGTCGAGCTACAATCACCCTATAACATCATATATCTCTTATTAACACTTTTACCTTCTAAGTTTGACTATCCCTAAGAAGTCAGACATAGGTCAACTCTGGTCAACGGTCAACTCGACCGGACTCGGCGAGTGCCATGGCGACTCGGCGAGTCTAGACGTCCTCCAATCCTCTAAGGTTCCCCTGTTGGATTAATGTCTAAGTCCATAATTATATTTGGTATGTACTTGACCCGACCCGGCATGGTCCATTTGGGTTGCACTTCACCGACACAATTTATATGGATAATCTTTTGAGAATAGTATGTTTATGATTAATATTAATATATTATAAGTTCTAATATATTAATATGGAATCATATTATTTAATTAGTATTGATCAAGAATTAATTTATAATTAATTAAGTGATCAAAAGGAACTAATTAAATATGGACTCTTATATATATGGAATGGGCCAAGTTCATTTAGGTTGGGCTAAGCTTTCATGGATAGTCCATGGAGTGTTTAACCCATGGATCCTAGGAAATGAAAGGTCATGGGTATTAGGGTTTAACCCTAATCCTCCATACTATATAAAGATGTCTTTGGTTGGTGAAATAGGCACTAGTGTGGATACACTAAAGAAGGGCTAGCCAATTTCACTAGAGAGAACCAAGTAATCATATTCTCTAAAGTATTCCAAGGTGTCTTGGTGATTTGTGATTCCACTTGAGGCTTCCACACTATTGGGGCTAAGCTCTTAAAGCTTGAAGACATCAAGCTACATCAAGAGGTATGTATTCTATCTTGTTACATTCATAGTTTTTGTATGCTAGATTAGGATAATACCTTGGATGTTCTTATTTGCATGTATAATAAAGAAAACATAGATCCAAGGTATTTAGGGTTGCATGTACACTTAGGAAGTGTTAGAATGCTCAAAACCCAACAGTGGTATCAGAGCCACGGGTTGTTTTCTGTTATATTGATGCAAATATTTTATTTTCAAAGTTGAAAAAAAAAAGAAAAAAAAAACATGAAGTTCGTCAAATTTTAAGATAATTACTTGTTCTTGTGAAAAACTAATTATTTGTAAAATTTGAATAATTTGCTTTATGAGTTGAATTAGGTCAAATTTAATAAAAGATAAAATAATATGATTATTTTATTAGTTTTAAAAGTTTGATCTAAAGAGTTTTATTTTTTTGAAACCTCCATAAGTTATGGATATGAAAAGGTTTTAAAAAAAAAATGATTCAAAGTTTTTATGGAGTTACAAAATTTGGTGTTAATGTTTTAAAGGATTCCATAACTTAAGAATAAGTTATGGATCACCAAAAGTTTTTTGTGTTACCTTGTTTTATGAGTGAATTTAGATTAATGAATATATTATGTGATAGTTGGTTTTAATCCAAATTAATCTAAGAATTGATTCTAAAATGTGTTTTTGTAACTTGTCCTCAAGTTATATGAAAAGTCACATTTAAGAATCATAAAACTCATAAAAATTGGCAAAGGTTACAAAAATGAAGAGTCTAGTTCTAATTAAATGGTTTTATGACTCCATAACTTGTCCTCAAGTTATGGAGGACCAAGAGTCTCTTCATTTAATAAAATAAAATAAAATAAAAAAAGGTGTAACCTTAATTAATTCCATAAGTTATAAAATAAAGAAAAGTTAATTCTTTTATTAGTTTAAAGTCTTCCATAACTTGTCCTCAAGTTATGGAACTTGAAGAGTTTTTGGATTAAAACTACTTTAAACACATAAGTTATGGAATTAATTAGTTTTGAATAGTTTCAAAACTTGCCCTCAAGTTTTGGAATTTGTAAAGTTTTCTCTTATGAATACTTTAATTCCAAGTTAGCCCTTAGAATTTTAAAATTTAAAATTCAACCCTTATACTTTATAATATTATAAGTTAATAATATATATATGTATAAGAGTAAAGTCAGTCTTACCGTTAGTACGCCTCATTCACGAAGCCGGTCTATAAGGTGGGTATAAGGTTGTTGCCTATAAAATGGCAACTTAATGGGTGTCCACTCTCACCCACCGCTTGCTTGACCGGTGGAGGGTCGTTAGCCGAACGGGTTTGACAAGACTATAATTCCCCTTCATTAAAAGTATTAATGATAATACTAAGTAACTAAACTCTTAATAATACCCAATCTTAGTTACTTAGGAAAAATGTGAATAAGGTGCTAACCCATGAAATTACACTTTACACTTTGTCTAAGTCGTTAGTGGAGCGTGTGTGGTTAACCGGCACACTAACTTGGACTTAACAAGGTAGGTAAAGGGTGACTTAATATTTATCATAGTATCGATGGAGCGTGTGTGGTTAACCGGCACATCGATTGAGGGGTAATTTATTAAGGGTACCAAGTGATTTGCATGGTTACTTCACACCTTGTTTTGTGATCCTCGGCATCCCAGTCACAAAACCTGAAGGGCACACTCGAGATTGAAACATGCCTTTGAACAGTTCAATGAATCTCAAAGATCTAGGAGTTTCAAAACCAATTAAAACCTAATAATACATTTCGTTTATCTTGGTGGAAATTGGTGAATCGTCATTCACCTACCTTCAAATATTTTATAGCTTGGATTACGGCATCCCTCTTCTGAGTTATAAAATAGTTTGTTGGGTCCTAGCCTTAATATTTCATATTGGGTGTCATATTAAGGACTTTAAAATCAACTATCTTGAATATCTCCCAAAAGATGTCTGGTTTAGACATATATGATCTTCCCAAATCTTTTGAAACAAGGTTTCCTAATGAAGATGATGCCCCATGGATATCATACTTCTTTCTCCTCCTCCAACTATTCTCCCTAACCCACAAGTTCTTGAAAAGTTTAAGGTCACTCAAGCCCTATTGGCAAGGCAAGGTCTAGGTGTGATCACATCTTGGAGATGTAGTCACATATTGACAAGCCGGGAGAGTTGGGTGTCAAAGTCTTGAGAAAGTTGGTGGTTCAATCACTTTCTAAGTCACATAGTGAGTTCCTTTGGGACACCTATGAAACAGACTATGACAAGACCCTTAATGATCTTATCTATTTGCTAAGATCAACTTCCTAAATCTTTATGGACATTGACAATGATGACATTGGATATCTAGTAAAGCTCTCTCTTCCCAGTGGAAAGGGATCGGCCATAGTCAACTCGGTTGACCAAATGGTAAAGAGAAAAGCTAAGTCTGTGATAGTCCCGTGTACCTTTATCAAAGGGTCCATATGTTTATATTGCCAAAGGAAGGGGCATTGGTTGCGAAGCTGCCAGATTTACCTAAGGATGTTAAAGTCAATAAGTTTGACTCTACTTCAGGTAAAGTCCACTATCTAACTCTGTTAAGTTTCTATTCTGAAATTCTTGATACATTATGTGAATGGGTCACATGGTGATGTTTTAAGAATCAAAGAAAAGTGAAGAAACCTAAAGAAAGAATATGCTGAATCTGATGGCGTAGATGGATTTCTATCGCATAGTTTGAAGATCGGATTCTTGAGCAACTTCTTAGGAGTTATGAGATATTGCTTAGGAATAGATAACAACAAGTTTTCATATGGATTGTAAGGATAAGTTTTTCCGCAAAGTTTTAAAATAAAAGAAAAAAAATTTTGATTTTATTTATTTTAAAATATCCTTACAATGGCTTTTGAGGAAAAATTGTTGCTTATATGATTCCATTAAGAGCAAGAGTGGAAATATGAAGTTGATTCTTTCATTTGTGGTAATGTCTATATTTACCAAATAAGGAAAGATTCTCATCACCCAAGTTTCATTTGGACCGGGACTTGGAATCATGCAAGTTATATAGCATGATGAATGAGAACTTTCAAGTTTTGGAAAAATTAAGACTAATTACTGGTTCACATGGATGTGTGAGTCAAGTGAAGGACTAAAGGATCGAGTACACAGTCTTGTGCACTGATTAAGTCCACCACAAAAGATCGATAAGATTATTCGTCATAGTTTACTAAAGCTTAGTAAATATGATTATACTTACATGCTTAAGTGTAACTCTGAGACATTGGAAAAGGTTCCAATGTAAGGCAGAGCGAATAAGAAGAATCAAATTAGGCAGAAGGATAAAAGTTTCTCAAATCTGAAAAGATGGGAGAGTACTTTAGTATCAGTTTTTGTGATCATCTTAATGATTAAGAAACCATATCAAAATTAGTTCTCTAAGGAAATCTTAGTTCATTCTTATGACTAAGAAGAGGAACTTGAATTGTTGAAATGGTTAAATCAAGAAGATGAGTCATACTTCGTTCCAATACAAGTATTAGAGTCATACTCCAAGATTGTCATTTGAGTGACATGTCTTAAAGAAGGTTTAAAACACTTGTCAAATGTAAGAGTAAAAATTTTCTACTCTTGTACATTTGAAATTGGTAAGTTGTGATGTTTTGGATAAAACAAAGACCAACTTAGGCCAATTGGGTAAAGTGTTTTTCTTGATTAGAATCCGCACTATCTCTTGGATGTTTGACAAGGGAGTCTTATATGTCAAGAGGACAGTGGGAGTCTTAAAGGTCTTGAAAGTCTCAAGAAATAATCAAGAATAAAACCTGAAATTCTTCACTAGCACACGACTTGAGGTTTATAACCTATCGTGTTGACATATCTGTGCCCATTCCAGTTAAAGTTGGCTTTGCATATGAGTTCTTAGAGTTCTCAGTTTGTTGCATAACAACTTGGAAGCAATGGCAGGCCCTTGAGCTGCCAGGTGGCAAGAAGTTAAGATTGAGTTCAATCCATATGGTTTTGGATTTGTCATTATCTTTGTCTTGTGATTATGGTTTGACAAATTCATATGGGTAGGAACTCATACACCATATAAATCTAAGTGTCATAAGGTTTCTCTCCGATTCATGAAAATGATGGTGAGGAAACGCTTTCACTAAGTAGATTTTACGAAGATATCAATTGTGTTATTTGCATTTTCAAAAGTCGTTAGTGGAGCGCGTGTGGTTAACCGGCACACTAACATGGACTTGTGAGAAATGGCAAATGCCTAAGCAATTGAGACCATGATTACGGTATCCCTTTTCATGGTTCTTGAAATTGCTTAGACACACAGGTGAGCTATCTACGGAAAGGGTGTGTGAATCTAAATTTCAGACTGTCCAGCTGATTTCTGAGTACATGTCAAAGCTAGTGGGAGCATAAGTGTTATGCTAATAATCATCATGTTAGTGGGAGCATGATAATTATGATAAGTATTGCAAGTTAGCAATGTTAATTATAGAAAACAAAAGTTTCAATTGGGAAAAAGTTGTTTTGCTATAATTAAGGGAGAGGAAATTATGCTTCATCTCAAATCTATAAGCTTAGATCGTGAGGTTTTAATCATTTAGTCAAGGATATATATGAATTTCATGTTGGAATGGCTCAACATAAGGAAATTCTGTATATGGGTCCATTATTTGCGTTCTAAAATTCGATTATGATTACGGCATCCCTTTTCATAATCTGAATTATGAGAACTTGGCAAATAGAAATGGAAATGTTATAGCAAAAGACTGGTTTAGTCTTTATGTGAGACATCATGAATCGTGTCCCATATGCTTCGGATATAGGATCGATTACATGTGCTATAATCATCCGTTCTAAAATTTTCCAAATGCCTGGGGCATTAAGAAGGGAAAAGGTTTAGAACTGGATATGACTAAAAGGATTAAACAATTGTCGAGGACAATCTAAGGTTTACCAAAGATTGTTTACTCAAGGACAATTGGAAGTATAGTGATAATTCTGGAAGGACCATATTGACATAATCTGTAAGGAGGCAACTCTTGTTCAGAAGTGATAGTCAAAATGGAATATGGAAATGTTTCAAAGTTAGAATTTTCAATCTGTTTAAGATTAGGAAACTTAATGCAAGAAAGATGTTTTTCCAAGGAGCTGATCTCCTTTGGAATACTCTGAAATGGTTGTTGTCAAGTCTTTATGACTTTGTACATAATTATTACAAGAGGATCAATGCATATAAGTTTAGAATCTAACAGATTTCAGTAAATGGCATGAATTTGGAATTCTTGCATTTGCAGTAAGGATTTGGGAGTGTGAAAAGAGAATCATTGAAGTTATGTTCAATTGATCTAGTTCACAAAGTAAAGATCATAGACAAACATAGTATGCATACTTGGTGTATGGCATGACTAGTGGTTAGAAAACATAGTGTGCATGCTTGGAGCATGGGACAACTATTGTTTTAAATTCAAGAATAAAGTTGATAGCTGAAACAGTATACAATGAATAATGTGTAATCATATGGTGATAAATAAAAGGTGTTTTATTTATGTTCAAAGATTTGATACCATATTGGATTCAATTATTATTGTGTTTCACTTTGCATGTTTTGACTTCCCGAATAAACTAGGTTATTCTTCCGGAATGACTAAGTTATTCAAACCATCCACAGTCGGTCATATGTTGGAAGTAGATATGAATTAAGACTGTCATGGGTTGGCTTGTAGAGGTCTAAGGTGTTGGACAAAGGGCTACAACACTCATGAGTGCTCATAAGTTCTGAGTATTGGATTCAACCCGCGCTCATTGGAATCACTTCATGGATTGTATCACGAGTGATCATGAGACGATAATATCTTATATTCTTCAAACCTAGAGATATGAGTTGTTACTATGAGTTGGTTGTACATTGATTGCACGAAAACGCATTTGGTAACTCGGTGCTATAAAACGTGCCTTTGTGTATGATTCAACAAGTAGTAGAACAAGCCATATGAGTCGAAGTTTATCCATTCCTTTTACCTTCGGGATAAAAGCGATATCTGTGGGCCCCTCGATGATTTGATGATGACAAATGGAAGTGCTCGGCCGGGCCAGGACTGATTTGATTTGTTCAATTAGTTAGTCGTCATAAATCGGAAATCGGGAAACAACAAATGGACAGAGAGAATGATTATAATCCATGTCTCAGTCCATATGATATCTAGAATGGAGGAATATATGATCCCTTATCTAATGGACAAGTTCGTTGACAAGATCAGAGTTCGACAGCAGCTTTAAGAGCTACGATTGCCAGTTAGGTTTGAAGTCATACGCAATAATAGTTTTAGACTTATCCAAGTGGGAGACTGTTGGATTAATGTCTAAGTCCATAATTATATTTGGTATGTACTTGACCCGACCCGGCATGGTCCATTTGGGTTGCACTTCACCGACACAATTTATATGGATAATCTTTTGAGAATAGTATGTTTATGATTAATATTAATATATTATAAGTTCTAATATATTAATATGGAATCATATTATTTAATTAGTATTGATCAAGAATTAATTTATAATTAATTAAGTGATCAAAAGGAACTAATTAAATATGGACTCTTATATATATGGAATGGGCCAAGTTCATTTAGGTTGGGCTAAGCTTTCATGGATAGTCCATGGAGTGTTTAACCCATGGATCCTAGGAAATGAAAGGTCATGGGTATTAGGGTTTAACCCTAATCCTCCATACTATATAAAGATGTCTTTGGTTGGTGAAATAGGCACTAGTGTGGATACACTAAAGAAGGGCTAGCCAATTTCACTAGAGAGAACCAAGTAATCATATTCTCTAAAGTATTCCAAGGTGTCTTGGTGATTTGTGATTCCACTTGAGGCTTCCACACTATTGGGGCTAAGCTCTTAAAGCTTGAAGACATCAAGCTACATCAAGAGGTATGTATTCTATCTTGTTACATTCATAGTTTTTGTATGCTAGATTAGGATAATACCTTGGATGTTCTTATTTGCATGTATAATAAAGAAAACATAGATCCAAGGTATTTAGGGTTGCATGTACACTTAGGAAGTGTTAGAATGCTCAAAACCCAACATCCCCTTCTACTCGTCGAGTATCCTCCTTGACCCGACGAGTTACTCCTGGAAGAAACGCGGGGCCACCCCGACTCAACTCGCCGAGTCTGAAGAACAACTCGACGAGTCCCAGTTATTCTTCAAGCTACTCGCCGAGTCTGTTCATCGAACTCGGCGAGTCCATGCCATGCAACCGCTCAAACTGCTTCCTAAGGTCAGAACTGCTCCGACCATTCATAGGTCTGTCCTTCCTAGACTGATCCATCACGTAAGGTCCTCATTTCGGTGCTCATGATACACCCCAAGACTTATAATTTACATATTGACCTAAGGCATAAGGATTCCAATCCAAAACCTTCATCAATTCCCGAAATGCACAGGCATGGGACATTCTGGACCTCCAAAGGTCCCAATACAGGGTTACAATCGTTTGGGGGACTAGGGTAACATTCAATCTAATCACAAAAGGGTTCCATAAACCCTAAATCCATAAACACATCAACATAGCAGAGTATACTCGAATTATTACCTGGATGATGTACTCTCTGTGTCCCCAATCCTCAGAACGTGGCTCCCTTGCTGTTCCTTTAGCCAAGCCCTTCTCTTCCTTGCACAACAACTCCTTCAAAATCACCAATGGCCTTTAACCTTGCTCCAGATGCACACAATTGATTCAGGGTTCCTCTCAAAAGGCTAAAATGAACAATGACGGCCAATAAGTCCCTTTTTATACGTCCCAAACCTGAACGGTTAGGGTTTTCGCTAAACAGCGCAGACTCGCCGAGTCCATATCTGGACTCGTCGAGTCCAGTCGCGAACCCGCGACCAGGTTTGCGATCCTACTCGGCGAGTCTAGGCTTCAACTTGCCGAGTCCCCTCTTAAAACACCCCCAAAACATTATTTCAACAATACCTGATATTCCGGGCTGTTACAATTCTCCCCCACTAGGATTAGACTTCGCCCTCGAAGTCTCACTCTGAAAATAGTTCCGGATGCTGCTCCCGCATCTCACGTTCCGGCTCCCAAGTCATTTCCGATCCCTTCCGGTGTTGCCACTGAACCAACACCAGAGGTACCTCCTTGTTCCTCAGAACCTTGATCTTCCAATCCCTAATGGCCACTGGTCTCTCAGCATAATTCTAGCTCGCATCCACCTGAATATCCTCTAATGGGACCACTGCCGACTCATCGGCTATGCACTTCCTCAATTGCGACACATGAAAAGTGTCGTGGATCTGCCCCAATTCTGCTGGCAACTCCAACCGATAGGCTACCCGGCCTATCCTTGCAATCACACGAAATGGCCCAATATACCGGGGCCCCAACTTGCCCCTCTTCCTGAATCGAATCACTCCTTTCCAAGGAGAGACCTTCAGGAGAACGAAGTCGCCGACTTGAAACTCAAGCTCGGATCGGCGCCTGTCTGCATAACTCCTCTGTCGGCTCTGGGCGGTCAATAACCTCTGTCTAACTTGCTGAATCTGCTCTGTCGTCTGAAGCACGATCTCTGTGCTGCCCATCACTCTCTGTCCCACCTCTCCCCAGCAAATGGGGGTCCGACACCTCCTACCATACAACAGCTCAAAAGGTGGCATACCAATGCTCGAATGATGGCTGTTGTTGTAGGAAAACTCTGCCAAGGGTAAATACGCATCCCAGCTACCCCCGAAGTCTAACACACACGCTCGAAGCATGTCCTCCAGCGTCTGAATCGTCCGCTCGCTCTGACCGTCTGTCTGGGGATGGTATGCGGTACTAAAATGCAATTTAGTACCCAGCTCCTCATGGAATTTCTTCAAGAACCTGGATGTGAAGCGCACATCACGGTCTGAAACAATCGAGATCGGCACCCCATGCCGAGATACCACTTCTCTCACATATATCTCCGCCAACTTCTCCGCTGAAGAACTTTCGCTGATGGCAAGGAAGTGTGCACTCTTCGTCAACCTATCCACAATCACCCAAATTGCATCAACTCCCCTTGCAGTCCTCGGCAATTTGGTGATGAAATCCATAGTGATATGTTCCGACTTCCACTCGTGGATCTCCAATGGCTGTAACTTGCCATGCGGTCTCTGGTGCTCGGCCTTAACCCTACGGCAGGTCAAGCACCTCTCAACGAACCATGCGACGTCCGTCTTCATACAGGGCCACCAATACTCTTTCCTCAAATCCAAATACATCTCCGTAGCACCGGGATGGATCGAGAATTTCGATCTATGAGCCTCTTCCATCAAAGTAATACGCGTACCGCCCACAAACGGTACCCATATCCGACCCTGAAACGTCAGAAGCCCTCGTCCGTCCTTAACGAAATCTGAAATTAACCCGACGACCCGCTCTTTCTTCTGCATCTCTGGTCGCACAGCCTCGGCCTGTGCCCCACGAATAGCATCCAATACTGGAGTCATCACAGTCAGTCTCAAACATACATCTCGCAATGGAGTGTTCTCCGCCCTGCGGCTCAATGCATCGGCTACCACATTAGCCTTGCCTGGGTGGTACAGGATCTCACAATCATAATCCTTGACCACATCCAACCACCTCCTCTGACGCATATTTAGGTTGGGCTGATCCATCAAATACTTCAAGCTCTTATGGTCCGTGTATATCGTACATCGAACCCCATACAGGTAGTGACACCAAATCTTGAGAGCAAACACTACTGCCCCCAACTCTAAATCATGCGTGGGATATCTAGCCTCATGAGGCTTCAGCTGCCTCGACGCATAAGCTATCACATGACCTCTCTGCATCAACACTGCACCCAGTCCCGAAATCGATGCGTCGCAATATACTACAAAATCTTCCATCCCTTCCGGGAGAGCTAATATCGGGGCTTCGCACAACCTCTGGCGAAGTGTCTCAAAGAAGGTTTGCTGCTTGGGCCCCCATGAGAATGCAACACCCTTCCGGGTCAATCTGGTGAGTGGCACTGCGATCTTGGAGAAATCCCTAATGAATCTCCGATAATACCCTGCCAACCCAAGGAAGCTCCTGATCTCAGAGGGTGACTTCGGCACCTCCCAACTCATCACCGCCTCAACCTTGGCCGGATCGACCAATATCCCTTCCTGATTAACGACATGTCCTAGAAATTGGACCTCCCGCAACCAGAAGTCACATTTGGAGAACTTTGCATAAAGCTTCTCCGACCTCAATACCTCAAGGACCTCCCTCAAATGCTCCTCATGCTGCTCTCTAGATCTCAAATACACTAGAATGTCGTCGATAAATACAATCACTAACCGATCCAACATCGGCCTGCAAACCCTGTTCATGAGATCCATGAACACAGCCGGGGCATTGGTGAGCCCGAAAGGTATCACCACAAACTCATAATGCCCATATCGCGTCCTAAACGCTGTCTTCTGAACGTCCTCATCCCGCACTCTCACCTGATGGTACCCTGACCTCAGATCGATCTTGGAAAACCAAGATGCTCCCTGCAACTGATCGAATAAATCATCGATCCTCGGTAACGGGTAACGGTTCTTGACCGTCAACTTGTTCAACTCCCGGTAATCAATGCACATCCGGTGAGAACCATCCTTCTTCTTGACGAACAGAATAGGTGCTCCCCACGGCAAGCTGCTCGGCCGAATGAATCCCTTCCCCAGCAACTCCTGGAGCTGCGAGGACAACTCTTGCATCTCTGGAGGTGCAAGACGATAAGGCACCTTAGCAATAGGCGCGGCCCCCGGAACCAGGTCGATACCAAACTCTACTTGCCTCACAGGAGGTACTCCCGGCAGCTCCTCGGGGAAAACATCTGGAAACTCACGCACCACTGGGACCTCCTCAACTGACCTCGGTCTCTCGAAAACCTCCCGCGTATCCATCACATACGCCACAAAACCCTTACAGCCCTGCTGTAGACATTGCCTCGCCCTAGCGGCCGAACAAAAAGCTGATCCCGAACGGGTACCCTCGTCGTACACCGAAAGGACTCCCCCACTATGGTCTCGTATAGTCACCAGCTGACGCTCACAGTCGATGACAGCGCCAAATCGGCTCAACCAATCCATGCCCACGATGACACAGACGTCACCCATCGCAATAGGAATCAGGTCAATCGGGAACTCAACCCTGAAAATCTCTAGCACGCATCCCCGAAGAACCTCCGTGGCACAAATCACTCTCTCGTCAGCTAAAGAAACTCTCAAAGGTCGACTCAATGACTCACGACTAACGCTGATATGCTGACTAAAGGCTAAAGATACAAAGGACCTACTCGCACCCGAGTCAAATAACACTAAGGCAGGCACAAAGTTCACAAGGAAAGTACCTACGCATATAATAACATAAGCATAACATCTCGACATTAAAATAAATACATGAATTACAGCATACCTGCCACAACATCGGGCGCAGTGCGGACCTCCTCCGCAGTCAGCTGAAAGGCTCTCCCCCGAGCCCTCGGGGCCTCGGCCTTCACCGGTCGAGTCGCAGTAGCTCTGGCAGTAGGTGCAGATCCCTGAAGAAGCTGAGGGCACTCGGCCTTCCTATGGCATGTCTGGTTGCAATGAAAGCAAACCGTAAACCCCTTGGGGCACTCCCTAGCAATGTGCCCCTCCTTGCCACACTTGTAGCAAGCACCAGATCGACATACCCCATCATGACCCTTGCCGCACTTTCCGCAAGTGCGGCCCTTCGAACCTCCTGTCCTCGAATCGGCGGACTTTATCCGCTTGGCTGCCGGCTGGGACTGAGCCGGTCGCCGGTCCACCCGCTGAGACTCGGCCTCCTCCCTGGCCTAGGTCTCCAACTCGATCTCGCGCTTCCTGGCATTCGCCTGAAGCTCAGCAAAGGTATGATAGGTGGAGTTCGACACAAACTCCCGGATATCCCTCCTCAAAACACCCAAATACCGGCTCATCCGAGCCTGCTCTGTGGACACCAGCTCGGGACAGAACATTGCCCTCTCATGAAACTTCCGCGTGATCACCGCAACAGAATCAGTACCCTGCTTGAGGGTCAAGAACTCCTGAACCAATCGCTCCCTCTCCACCGGGGAAACGTACTCGTCTCTGAACATAGCAGTGAACCCCTCCCATGTCACTGCTGTAATCTCTGCCAAAGTGAAGTTCGCCGTCACGAACTTCCACCAATCCTTCGCTCCCAGACGGAGCTGGTTCAAAGCGAACCGTACCCTCAGGTGCTCCAGGCATGAACAAGTGTAGAAGCACCCCTCTATATCCGCGATCCACCTCATCGCAGCAATCGGATCCTGCGTCCCATCGAACTCAGGTGGCTTCGTGTTGCTGAACTCCCGGAACAGCAACGAGTCACTCCCCCTGTGGCCTGGCAGCGGCCACAGCTGCGGTAGCTGCAGCTTCAGTCAATGCGGCGTACCGCTCCTCAAACGTCTCCATCAGGGTGGTCTTAATAGACCCAAACATCTCCGGGATCTCAGCCCGGATCGCCACAGCTACCTCCTCGTGAATCATCTGACGAATCTCCTCGTCACTCACACCGCTCGAACTCGCTCCGTGGCGCGGTCTAACCATGATGTCTCTGAAATACAACATAAAACTATCAGAGACTCCATCGATTATAGTCGTACTCGATAACGCAACCTTACTCAATCTCCGATATTCAGGGATTCTTACTTGGGTCTCCCACTGACCCGGTGCCTTCGGTAGTACGGGCCCAATACTACCGACCACACCGCATCAGCATTCATCCCAAATCTTCCTCCCCAAACCCCGGATAGTGAGTACTCTACTTCTGTTATGCACTATCTACTCGTACACTAGCAAAGCATCTCATATCGGCAAACTTCCCTAGACTAAGGTATCACAAATCAGGCCACTCTAGTCCTATCATGATTACCTAGTCTTCTAGCATGCATAACAATTCATATCATATAATATTGTAAGGTATTTTGGGGATCTTTACCGTTCGGGCGCTGACTGATCGTACACACTGCTTCTTTCTTGCTTACCACAAAACCATTTACAAGTGTTTATGTCTTTATTTAAAAAGTTTTCCTCAAATCCTCGGTTTGAGTTCAGTTACCCCCGAAGGTGCACCCGAATCCCTCAAACCAAGGCTCTGATACCAATTGTAACAACGCAAATTTTCAAACAAAATTTTCATTTTAAAAATAAATTATTTCCATTCAAAACAAGGCATAAATAATTTAAGTGTCATGTCAAATACAAATTGTCTAAATCCCAAGATCATAAAAACATCCTCCAGTGTGTACCGATCACGCCGGCGCCTTCCCACGGTCCTCGCTAGTACCTGAAACACATACATAACAACTGTAAGCATAAATGTTTAGTGAGTTCCCCAATATACAACTTACGCACATACGCCTTTCCAGGCCCTGACCTTCTGGTCCATGTGTCTCAGGGGACTTCCGTCCCTGCTGGGTAAACCTTTTGGTCCTGCCCACGCCGACCTTCCGGTCCATAACACAACGCCTTCCGGCCCATAACATAATCGCCTTCCGGCCCATAACATAATCGCCTTCTGGCCCATAACATACATAGCACATATAACAAATAACTTACCACATATAGCATACATATCACATATCATATCTGACCTTCCGGTCACACAGTCAAACCCTTCCGGGTACAGTATAGTGAGAAGACTCACCTCGTGAATGCTGAAAGCTAGCAAATCCTGAAATCACTCGTGCACAATCCGTCGAGCTACAATCTCCCTATAACATCATATATCTCTTATTAACACTTTTACCTTCTAAGTTTGACTATCCCTAAGAAGTCAGACATAGGTCAACTCTGGTCAACGGTCAACTCGACCGGACTCGGCGAGTGCCATGGCGACTCGGCGAGTCTAGACGTCCTCCAATCCTCTAAGGTTCCCCTTCTACTCGTCGAGTATCCTCCTTGACCCGACGAGTTACTCCTGGAAGAATCGCGGGGCCACCCCGACTCAACTCGCCGAGTCTGAAGAACAACTCGACGAGTCCCAGTTATTCTTCAAGCTACTCGCCGAGTCTGTTCATCGAACTCGGCGAGTCCATGCCATGCAACCGCTCAAACTGCTTCCTAAGGTCAGAACTGCTCCGACCATTCATAGGTCTGTCCTTCCTAGACTGATCCATCACGTAAGGTCCTCATTTCGGTGCTCATGATACACCCCAAGACTTATAATTTACATATTGACCTAAGGCATAAGGATTCCAATCCAAAACCTTCATCAATTCCCGAAATGCACAGGCATGGGACATTCTGGACCTCCAAAGGTCCCAATACAGGGTTACAATCGTTTGGGGGACTAGGGTAACATTCAATCTAATCACAAAAGGGTTCCATAAACCCTAAATCCATAAACACATCAACATAGCAGAGTATACTCGAATTATTACCTGGATGATGTACTCTCTGTGTCCCCAATCCTCAGAACGTGGCTCCCTTGCTGTTCCTTTAGCCAAGCCCTTCTCTTCCTTGCACAACAACTCCTTCAAAATCACCAATGGCCTTTAACCTTGCTCCAGATGCACACAATCGATTTAGGGTTCCTCTCAAAAGGCTAAAATGAACAATGACGGCCAATAAGTCCCTTTTTATACGTCCCAAACCTGAACGGTTAGGGTTTTCGCTAAACAGCGCAGACTCGCCGAGTCCATATCTGGACTCGTCGAGTCCAGTCGCGAACCCACGACCAGGTCTGCGATCCTACTCGGCGAGTCTAGGCTTCAACTCGCCGAGTCCCCTCTTAAAACACCCCCAAAACATTATTTCAACAATACCTGAGATTCCGGGCTGTTACAGTGGAACAGATGGACGTTTAACTGTTCATGTTTGGAGAAAAAAACGTGAGTTACCAATCAAATCTTAATTACAACTATTTCTGTGTATAACCTTTTGGTTTACACGTACATATCAATTCATAACTTAACACATCTTATGATTACTTGCATGCTAATGCCACCAAGCCCTTGTGCACACTTTATTAGTCGGTCCTTTTTACAAAGAGTAGATCCACAAGGGTACGCTTGGGGAAAAGTAAGCAAAGAAATGCGCAACTTATATTGGGAGGAGTTTCAGGTAATTAACTATATGTGATAAAATGTTGTTTGGTAAACATTTACACTTAAACTTATGATAATATGGTTAATGTGTAGAAAAAATGTTGTTGGGATGAAACAATAGACTTGCTAGTGATGCAAGCTCAGGCAAGGAAAGCGGCACAAAGTTATGGTCAATATCTCTTCGACATGTGGAGCCCAAAAAGAAACCAGCATGGTTTTAAACTAGCTCATATTCCACAGGAAGTCTGGAACTCCTGGCAATTAAAGTGGAATACAAATGAATACAAGCTAAAATCTTATCATAACAAGAAAAATGGGTGTAGCAGTGTTGCTGATGGAGTAGCAAAACCTACACATAACGCTAGATCCGCAAGTCATTTGAAGATAGCTTCTGATTTGGTAATTCTCTTAATGGTACATCGTATCAATGTTTATATATGTTTATCTATATATTTAACATTTTATATGGTATTTATGCAGAAGAGGAATTTAGGATGTGATCCACCCCATAGTGAATTGTTCCTGTATACACACACGAAGAATCACGATGGAGTCACTTTCACAAATGAAAAAGATAGACAAATTTATGTAATATTCATTTCAGTGTTAAACTTTTATATTGTAGCTAGTCCATAATATCATTCATAAATTTGATATCTTTTAACTTATATTATTTTTATTTTGTAGGCGGCCTATACAGAAAAACGGGAAGAGTTGGAAGCTGGAGGTGTTGAATTTGACGAGGACAAGCTATTTTATGGCGTTGTTGGTGGTCATGACAAAAGAAAAGAAGACTTTATGGATTAGGCTCCTTTGCAAAGGCGGATCCCAATAGGAACGGTAAAACAGATGTATCCTACTTTCCAGAAAAATGATGAAATAGAAGAAATGAGGGAGCTTGTTGCTAAACAAAAACAGCAAAACGAAGAGCTTAAAGAAATGATGAATGCCTAACAAGAAGAAAACAACGAAAGGGTCGGGCATATTAAAAAACAACTTCAAATGACATTGGATCTTATTAATGTCTTTACAAAACAACAACACTAGTAGCTTGATATATTGCAAAGTATTTATTTTAGATTAGCAACTTTCTTTTTTCCATCTAATAAATAATTATTGTCTTTACAAAACAACAACACTAGTAGGTTTTGAATTTTTTGTTATTTTTGTTTTTCATATATTACTACAAGAGAATTTGGATATAATTTATAAATCAATTATCAATTGGTCCATATGGAATCTGGTATATAATATACACCACAAAAATTGCTAGGGATTCATGACCACAAAATTTGTAACATCCGAATTCCTAGGTATATTATTTTTTATTCATTTTATTTTTGGAGTTTGTGGAGGAACTCGGTGAGTTGGTGCCAAGACTCACCGAGTAGGGTCGCGGATGTTCATCCGGGTTCACGTTTGGACTCGACGAGTCCATGGGTGGACTCGGCGAGTCCACGCTGTTTAATGAAGCCTTAATTTCCAGGGTTTGGGACCTATTTAAAGGCCCTTATGGCCGTCAATAGCGGATACCACACCCCAGAGAGAGACCTAGATCGTTCGTGAGGTAAAGAGTGGCCATTGTTGATCTTTTGTTGGTGTAAATTGAGGGAGAAGGTGATCAAGGCAAGAGAAGGCTGAAGGAAGTGCGAATCTAGAGATTTTAGAGTTCAAGGGTTTCATATTGAGGTATTCATTCGGAATTTCTCCAGTTTTGGGTGGTTACTCATAGAGTTAGGGTTTTCAAACTCTTTGGAAGATGATTATGTAGACTATTTGGTCCCTTCTCGTGTTTGTGCCTTGGATCTGGACTCAAATAGGTCCAGAGACCTTAACCCATGGAGCTTTATGAGTCATTTTGGGGTTATTGGACTTAGGTTGCCATTTTTGGGGCTAAATCACCATTTGATACCATTTTATTTATATATAAGCATCAAGTTTCGAACTTTACGTGACATTCATGCTTGGGAAGGATAGATCTATGGTTTAGGGGCATAGATCTGACCTCAGGAGGTCAATAGAGTTTGTGCATGGCATGAACTCGCCGAGTTGTTCTTGAGACTCGGTGAGTAGGGTTAGGGTTTCACGTAAATCACTCAGCGAGTAGGGTTAGGGACTCGACATACCAAGAGGGACAAAGAGTTAATGGACATGTGTGTACTCGCCAAGTCGCCAAAGTGCACTCGACGAGTTGGGTCAAAGTTTGACCGTTGCATTAGTTGACTTTTAGGGTTTGGTCAACAATGGAGTCTTTGAGTCAAGAGAGGGGTAAAATAGTCTTTTACCCTTCTGAGGGTGCCAATTGAGGGTTGAGTCTAGTCTCGAGAATTATATTTATAAGAGTATTTACTTTATGTGAATAGGCGGAGGCTAGGCAATATTTCTACCGAGTCAAAGATTTACCGAGACATCTGAGGTGAGTCTTCTCACTATACTTTACCTAGTGTGTCAACAGAGTATTTTAGAGTTATATGCCAGTGTATTTGCATGTTATTTATGTGTTGTGATTTATTGTGATATGGGATATGCATGATTCAGAGTTACAGAGTAAGGATCTCCGGGTCCATAGAGTTAGGGTCGAAGGGCCCACAGAGAGTTGGGGCTGGAGGGCCCCACTGAGACACATTGACCAGAGGGTCGATAGAGTTATAGCCTCGAGTGGCTATTATGTCTTAGAGTGGTATTTTGGGAAACTCACTAAGCATTTATGCTTACAGTGTTATGTGTTATGTGTTTCAGGTACCAATGATGATCGCGGGAAGGCGCCCGTATGATTCGTACACACGCACATTGGAGTTTATATATTTTGATCTTGGGGTTTTGTACTGATACAATGTTTTTATTTATGAATGCAAATGATATTTCATGGTTTTTTAAAAGTGAAAAATTGTTCAAATTTTTGTTGTGTTAGAAGTTGGTATCAAAGCCTGGGTTTGAGGGACTCGGATGCATCTTCGGGCGTATCTGAACTCAAACTGAGGATTTGAGGAAAATTTTAATAATAAATTTTTGAAAAAGAGTAAAAAGAGGGTTTTGAGACAAACAGAGCAGAGCCGTGTGTACGATCAGCCAGCACCCGAACGCTGATTTCCCAAAATACCCTCATAATAAGTGTTATTAGATATGCTATGTTATGCTATATGCTGAATTACGATATGCATGTTAGAGTAGAGTATGTATTCTTATTAGGACTAGAGTGGCCTGATATATGATGTCTTAGTCTAGGGGTTTCGCTGCTAGAAATGCTTAAGAGTGTTTAGATAGCAGCGAGGTGCTTATGAGAGTTTTTCTAGTGAGTAGCTCATGATAGAGAGAGTACAGTACTTGGGATTTGGGGTTCAAGGAGGAGGACTTGGGATGAGCGCTGATGCGGTATGGACGGTAGTATTGGGCCCGTACTACTGAAGATACCGGGTTGGTGCACAGTCCAAGTAAGAATCCTTAGGGCACTAAGGAACAAGTAGGGTGGGGTGATCGAGTGTGATTATACTCGAGGGGGTACCTAATATTCTTATGTTGAATTTCAGAAGGAGACCATGGTTGGGACACGCCACACACCAGAGGGCAGCAGTACGAGCGAGGCTGAGATCCGTAGGATAATTCAGGAGGAGGTGGCTGCGGCCATCCGCGCAAAGATGCCAGAGATGTTCGGGTCTATCAAGACCACTCTGATTGAGATATTTGACGAGAGATACGCTGCTCTTTCTGAGGCTCCTGTTGCTGCGGCCACTGCAGCTATAGCTGCGACGAGGCCGCAGGGTGGTGATGCGTTGCTGTTCCGGGAATTCAGCAACACGAAACCACCAGAGTTCGATGGGACCCAGGACCCAATTGCAGCGATGAGGTGGATATCAGACATTGAGGGGTGTTTCTTTACTTGCTCATCCCCTGAGCATTTGAGAGTTCGGTTCGCACTGAACCATATTCGCTTGGGAGTGAAGGATTGGTGGAAGTTTGTGACGGCACACTACATGCCTGCTGAGCTTGCTGCAGTAACCTAGGAGAGGTTCACTGCTATGTTCCAAGATAAGTACGTTCCCCAGGTGGAGAGGGAGCGATTGGCACAGAAGTTTCTGACCCTCAAGCAGGGTACTGAGTTGGTTACAGCGATTACTCATAAGTTTTATGAGAGGGCGATGTTCTGCCCAGAACACGTGTCCTCCCAGCAGGCACGTATGAGCCGGTATTTGAGTATGTTGAGGAGGGATATACGAGAGTTCGTGGTGAACTTATCGTACCGGACATTTGCTGAGCTTCAGGAAAGTGCCCGGAAGAGGGAAATAGAGTTGGAGACCCAAGCTAGGGAGGAGGCTGAGTTTCAGGGAAAGGATCGGCGGCCAGCTCAGTCTCAGCCGGCAGCCAAGCGGGCCAAACCCGCCGATTCGAGATTTTGGAACCAGAAGGGCCGCACTTGTGGCAAGTGCGGCAAGAGCCACGATGGGATATACAAGTGTGGCAAGGAGGGGCATATGGCCAAAGAATGCCACAAAGGGTTTTCAGTTTGTTTTCACTACAACCAGACCGGGCACCGGAAGGTAGAGTGTCCACAGTTGCGAGGGTTAGCACAGGGAGCATCTCTGGGATCTGCCCCTGCTGCGGTGAGAGCTACGGATGTTCGGCCTGTGAAGGTCGAGGCACCGAAGGCATGAGGGAGAGCCTTCCAGTTGACTGCGGAGGAGGTCTGTGCAGCACCCGATGTCGTGGCCGGTATGTATTATTTCATGTATTCTTTTGTATATTGAGATTTTGTGCTTATATTATGTTATGCGTAGGTACTTTCCTTGTGAATTATGTGCCTGCTCTAGTGTTATTTAACTCGGGTGTGAGTCGATCTTTTGTATCGTTGGCTTTTAGCCGACACATCAATATTAGTCGAGAGGCGTTGAGTCGACCTCTGAGAGTTTCCGTAGCAGATGAGAGAGTGGTGTATGCCACCGAGGTGATTCGTGGTTGTGCACTCGAGATTTTCGGAGTGGAGTTTCTGATCGATTTAGTTCCCATTGCGATGGGAGATGTCTGTGTCATCGTGGGCATGGACTGGTTGAGCCGATTTGGAGCGATCATCGACTGCGAGCGATAGCTGGTGACCATGTGGACCCTAGTGGGGGAGTTCTTACGGTGTACGACGAGGGTACACGTTCCGGTTCAGCATTTTGTTCAGCCGCCAGGGCGAGGCAGAGTCTTCAGCAGGGATGTAACGGATTTATAGCTTATGTGATGGATGCGAGGGTTGAATCAGAGAGACCGAGGTCAGTGGGAGAGGTTCCGATAGTGCGTGAGTTCCTGGATGTATTCCCGGAGGAGTTGTCGGGTGTGCCTCCCGAGAGGCAGGTAGAGTTCAGTATTGATTTGGCCCCGGGGGCTGCGCCTATCGCCGAGGCGCCCTATCGCCTTGCGCCTCCAGAGATGCAGGAGTTGTCCTCGCAGCTTCAGGAGCTGTTGGGGAAGGGATTTATTTGGCCGAGCAGTTCGCTGTGGGGAGCGCCTATCCTTTTCGTCAAGAAAAAGGATGGTTGATACTGGATGTGCATTGATTACCGGGAGTTGAACAAGTTGACAGTCAAGAACCGTTACCCGTTGCCGAGGATTGACGATTTGTTCGATCAGTTGCAGGGAGCATCTTGGTTTTCTAAGATCGATTTGAGGTCTGGATATCATCAGGTGAGGGTGCGAGATGAGGATCTCCAGAAGACAGCGTTTAGGACTCGTTACGGGCATTACGAGTTCGTGGTGATGCCTTTTGGGCTCACCAACGCACCAGTAGTGTTCATGGACCTCATGAACAAGGTGTGCAGACCGATGTTGGATAGCTCGGTGATCATTTTCATCGACGACATTTTGGTGTATTCGAGATCTAGAGAGCAGCATGAGGAGCATTTGAGAGAGATCCTCGGGTTTTGAGATCGGAGAGGCTTTATGCCAAATTCTCCAAGTGTGATTTCTGGTTACGAGCAGTCCAGTTCCTAGGGCATCTCGTTAACCAGAAAGGGATATTGGTCGACCCGGCCAAGATTGAGGCGATGATGAGTTGGGAAGTGCCGAGGTCACCAACAGAGATCAGAAGTTTCCTAGGGCTGGCAGGCTATTATCGGAGATTCATCAGGGATTTCTCCAAGATCGTCGTGCCACTCACTAAGTTGACCTGGAAGGGTGTAGCTTTTGCTTGGGGTCTAGAGCAGCAGGCCTCCTTAGAGACACTTCGCCAAAGATTATGCGAAGCCCCGGTGTTAGCCCTTCCGGAGGGAATGGAGGATTTTGTGGTATATTGTGACGCGTCGATATCAGGGTTGGGAGCAGTGCTTATGCAGAGAGGGCATGTGATAGCATATGCATCGAGGCAGCTGAAGCCTCATGAGGCGAGGTATTCTACCAATGATTTAGAGTTGGGGGAAGTGGTGTTCGCCCTCAAGATCTTGCGTCACTACCTGTATGGGGTCCGGTGTACCATATACACGGATCACAAGAGCCTGAAGTACTTGATGGATCAGCCCAACTTGAATACGCGACAGAGGAGATGGCTGGATGTAGTAAAGGATTATGATTGCGAGATCCTGTATCACCCGGGTAAGGCTAACGTGGTAGCCGATGCCCTGAGTCGTAAGGCGGAGAGTGTTCCGATGCGAGACGTTTGTATGAGATTGACAGTGATGACTCCAGTGTTGGATACCATTCGAGGAGCCCAGGCTGAGGCCGTGAGACCAGAAAATCAGAAGAGAGAGCGAGTTATCGGGCTGGTATCGGAGTTCGTTACTAATAGCCGGGGGCTTATGACATTTCAGGGTCGGGTTTGGGTGCCGTTTGTGGGCGGAACACGTACCATTTCGATGGAAGAGGCACATCGATCGAAGTTCTCGATCCATCCCGGGGCCACTTAGATGTATTTGGACCTGAAGAGGGAGTATTGGTGGCCCCTATGAAGAGGGACGTTGCATGGTTCGTGGAGAGGTGCCTAACCTGTCGCAGGGTTAAGGCCGAGCACCAGAGACCGCATGGAAAGTTGTAGCCGTTAGAGATTCCCGAGTGGAAGTGGGAACAGATTGCTATGGACTTTATCACCAAATTGCTGAGGATTGTGAGGGGCGTTGATGCAATTTGGGTGATTGTAGACCGGTTGACGAAGAGCGCTAATTTCCTTCCTATCAGTGAGAGCTCTTCCGCAGAGAAGTTGGAAAAGTTGTACGTGAGGGAGGTGGTATCGCGACATGGAGTGCCGATCTCGATTATCTCAGATCGAGACGTGCGTTTCACTTCCAGATTCTGGAAGAAATTTCATGAGGAATTGGGTACTAGGTTGCATTTTAGTACCGCATACCACCCACAGACCGACGGGAAGAGCGAGCGAACGATTCAGATGCTCGAGGATATGCTCCGGGCATGTGGTTGGGACATGTATTTGCCCTTGGCAGAGTTTTCGTACAACAACAGCCATCATTCGAGCATTGGTATGCCACCCTTTGAGTTGTTGTATGGGAAGAGGTGTCGGACCCCCATTTGCTGGGGAGAGGTAGGGCAGCGTGTGATGGGTAGTACAGAGATCGTACTTCAGACGACTGAGTAGATACAGCAGGTCAGGCAGAGGTTGCTGACCGCTCAGAGTCGTCAGAATAGTTATTCGGACTGGCGTCGGTCCGAGCTCGAGTTTCAGGTCGGCGACTTCGTACTCCTAAAGGTCTCTCCTTGGAAAGGAGTGATCCGATTCCAGAAGAGGGGCAAGTTGGAGCCCCGATATATTGGTCCTTTCAGGGTGATCGCGAGGGTAGGTAGGGTAGCCTACCGTTTGGAGCTACCTGCAGAGTTAGGTCAGATTCATGACACCTTCCACGTGTCGCTGCTAAGAAAGTGTATAGCCGACGAGTCGACAGTGGTGCCATTAGAGGATATTCAGGTGGATGTGGGCCTGAATTACGTTGAGAGACCAATGGCGATTCGGGATCGAAAGATCAAGGTTCTGAGGAACAAGGAAGTGCCTCTGGTGCAGGTCTAGTGGCAACACCGGAAAGGGTCAAAGCTTAGTTGGGAGCCGGAGCGTGAGATGCGTGAGCAGCATCTGGAGTTGTTTTTAGAGTGAGACTTCGAGGGCGAAGTCTGATTCTAGTGGGGGAGAATTGTAACATCCGGATTCCCAGGTATATTATTTTTTTATCATTTTATTTTTGGAGTTTGTGGAGGAACTCGGCGAGTTGGTGCCAAGACACGCCGAGTAGGGTCGCGGATGTTCATCCGAGTTCACGTTCGGACTCGGTGAGTCCACGCTGTTTAATGAAACCCAAATTTCCAGGGTTTGGGACCTATTTAAAGGCCCTTATGGCCGTCAATAGTGGCTACCACACCCCAGAGAGAGACCTAGATCGTTTGTGAAGTAAAGAGTGGCCATAGTTGATCTTTTGTTGGTGTAAATTGAAAGAGAAGGTGATCAAGGCAAGAGAAGGCTGAAGGAAGTGCGAATCTAGTGATTTCAGAGTTCAAGGGTTTCATATTGAGGTATTCATTCGGACTTTCTCCAGTTTTGGGTGGTTATTCATAGAGTTAGGGTTTTCAAACCCTTTGGAAGATGCTTATGTATAGTACTTGGTCCCTTCTCGAGTTTATGCCTTGGATCTGGACTCAAAGAGGTCCAGAGACCTTAACCCATGGAGCTTTATGAGTCATTTTGGGGTTATTGGACTTAGGTTGCCATTTTTGGGGCTAAATCACCATTTGATACCATTTTATTGATATATAAGCATCAAGTTTTGAACTATACGTGACATTCATGCTTGGGAAGGCCAGATCTGACCTCAGGTGGTCAATAGAGTTTGTGCATGGCATGAACTTGCCGAGTTGTTCTTGAGACTCGGCAATTAGGGTTAGGGTTTCACGTAAATCACTCAGTGAGTAGACTTGCCGAGTTGGGGGATAACTCAGTGAGTCAGAAGGGGATTAGAGGACTGAAGTTCGAGGCGGTACTCGCCGATTTGTTCTTGAGACACGGCGAGTTGTGTCGGGGTGGCCCCGCGATTCATGCCAGGTGTGACTAGTCGAGCATACGGAGGGACTCGACGTACCAAGCGGGACAAAGAGTTAATGGACATGTGTGTACTCGCCAAGTCGCCAAAGTGCACTCGACGAGTTGGGTCAAAGTTTGACCGTTGACTTTAGTTGACTTTTAGGGTTTGGTCCACAATGGAGTCTTTGAGTCAAGAGAGGGGTAAAATAGTCTTTTACCCTTCAGAGGGTGCCAATTGAGGGTTGAGTCTAGTCTCGAGAGTTATATTTATCAGAGTATTTACTTTATGTGAATAGGCAGAGGCTAGGCAATATTTCTACAGAGTCAGAGATTTACCTAGACGTCTGAGGTGAGTCTTCTCACTATACTTTACGTTGTGTGGTAACAGAGTATTTTAGAGTTATATGCCAGTGTATTTGCATGTTATTTATGTATTGTGATTTATTGTGATATGTGATATGCATGATTCAGAGATACAGAGTAAGGACCTTCGGGTCCATAGAGTTAGGGCCGAAGGGTCCATAGAGTTAGGGCCGAAGGGCCCACAGAGACTTGGGGCTGGAGGGCCCCACTGAGACACATTGACTAGAGTGTCGACTGAGTTATAGCCTCGAGTGGCTATTATGTGTTAGAGTGGTATTTTGGGAAACTCACTAAGCATTTATGCTTACAGTGTTATGTGTTATGTGTTTCAGGTACCAGTGATGATCGCGGGAAGGCGCCGGCATGATTCGTACACACGCACATTGGAGTTTATATATTTTGATCTTGGGGTTTTGTACTGATACAATGTTGATACAATGTTTTTATTTATGAATGCAAATGATATTTCATGGTTTTTTAAAAGTAAAAAATTGTTCAAATTTTTACGGTGTTACAAAATTTGCTAGTAAGTCATCAAATAGAATTTGCTAGGGATTCAACACGACGGAATTTGCTACGGAATCACCACCACAGAATTTGCTAGGGAATCACCACCATGGAATTTACTAGGGAATTACCACCACGGAATTTATTAGGGATTCACAACCACAGAAGTTGCTGGGTAATCACCATCACAGAATTTGGGATGGAATAACTACCACAGATTGTGTGATGGAATCCTACTATGGAATACATGACAGAATACCATCTACCACAGATTTCATTCTATTGTCATATTTGTAACAGAAGTATCATTTCCGTTGCAAACCCTCGCTATGATGTTTTTAGGGACGGAAATGGGCCTTTGCAAATTCCATAGCAAGTCATCTTTTGCAACGGAATTTCAGCTTTTCGCAACAGATTTCTTTCGTAGCAAAATCGCATTTCTTCTTTTAGTGCAAAAATGGTCGATAGGCTTGGTTGTGAACGAAATGATATAGCATTCAACACTCATTTTGAGTTGGAACTTTCGTTGAACAGATCTATATTTTCTTACTAAAATGATGTACCTTTATAAACCTGTGAACTCACCAACTATTGTATAGTTGACCCTCGTTTTTGCATGCTTTTCAGGAAACGGTCAGTGAGCCATTTTAAGACGCCATAGTGATTTATGTTTATTGCTCTTGTTATGTACTTGACTATGTAGTATGGAACTAAAATGTAATATTGTTTCGAATATGATGTAAACATAAAAATGCTCAATGATTATGGTTGGTAATCCTATTTACCTTGTGATATGAGACCTTAACATGTCAGCCTTCATGTTTCCACTTTAATGGGGTGTGACAATAGATTTCAGGAAAGACCACTTTTTCTAATAGACATTTACTAGAATATATATATATATATATATATATATATATATATATATATATATATATATATATATATATATATAGATTAGCATGGAGGTTTTCTCAATCCATGTTATCCTAACAAAATGTATAAAGCTTGAGATCCACTTGTGGATATAAATCAAACATCTCAATGTTAAAATCATCATTTTATTTAAAACCACAAGGTATGTTTTTATATCAAAATGAATAGAACATGTGTGTTTACTAAGAACTAGTGGGAGCAAAATGAAATTCTTAATCTTGTATGAATGAGACATACTTAATCATTTGAAATCACATTCTGACTACGTAAGGTTGTTTTCACCTTGAATCGAAATTTCTTTCTAAAATAAAGACTTAGGAAGGAGAAGATACATTCTTGGAATGTGAAATCTATTAGGGATAGATAAAATGAATGTTAAAAGTTTCATATCCTTATACATATATTGACAATATCTTGAATAGATCAAGACACAAGATTCTTTTGAACAATTCTTGGCATTTTCATATGGCATCATTTTGAGATAGCCTCAGAAGTACCTGGATCATAGGTTTGAACTGGATGAAATGATTTATATTCCATTTTACTTGGCAAATGAATTAATCATTTATGCCATATTATGCATAGGACATGATATTTGATCATGATGTAAGCATGTCATAGGATACTAATTGAATACATGGTTAAGTCACTAGATGAATAAGAGAGCATTCTAAGAGTACTTTAGAAGGACTAAGAGAATGTATATGATACAATCAGTTTAGAAATGATCTTAATGGAAAGAGCTACACAATATGTTTCTAAACATATGTAAACAATTATGAATTATAATTGGATTTTGACTTCATTATGGAATGAAGAGTAAGTCTTGTTGGAATGATGTAACGACCGTCATTTGAGGTGTTAATTATTAATTATTTCTTAAATTATTGTTGGGCCAAATGCGGATAAAAGGACTATTGGTTTGGACTTAAGAAAATGGGGCAAAGAATTGGGCCACCCATAAGACGTACGATGGGTGTAGCCTTGGTGTACGCGGGGCGTAGAGGCATGCAGTGGATGCGGTAGGTGCACGCACGTACGCGCAATGTACGTGAGCAGATGCCAAAACCCTAATTTTTAGGGTTTAAAACATATAAATACCCCCATTCTAGCCACCCACTGGCCTCCTTACCAGCCCCTCACCCTCAGAAAACCCTAATACGCTCTCTAACTCCATTTTTATGTGTGTTTGAAATTTTAAAGCTTGGTTTGGTAAAGAAGAGCTTGGAAGAAAGAGAAGTGAAGTTGGAGAAGAAGAACTTGAGTATGTTGAGCTCAAGGATCTGGGATTATCTCATCTTTTGGCACTCAAAGGAGGTATAAAGCTTCCAACTTTCCTTATAGAAGCTTAGATATAAGTTTATGGAGCTTTGGACCTTTTTAGGTCAAAAGGTTGGATTTTTATGACGCAACTTCGTTTTTGAGCTAGGGGTTGCCACCCTCAAAGCTAAATGCATTCCTTTAGCAATAAAATTTCAGTCTTTAAGGTCCATTTGTGACCATGCATGAGACCTAGCCATTTCTCTGGAGTTAGATGCTATTATTCTATGTTTGGGCTCATTTGGTGGGTTGCAAGCCACCAAGTGATCGAATTTATGGATTAGGATGTTGAAAAGGACTTGGATATGCAGTTATAGGCTCTAGAGTTGATAATTAAGTGCTTAATCGGAAAAGTAGCTTAATAGGGTAGTACATTGGGCGTACTAGCTAGTATGCGTAGCGTACAAGCCATGCACCTGGTACGTGCTACATACAGAGAAGTACGCCCCGCATACTCAACAGTATTAAGCTTCCACCTTTTGGGCATCGGTTTGGGCCAACTATTCGAATTATCAGCTATTGGGCCTTAGTGGGGCATCATCAGTCTGATTTTGGACTATGGACATTGTTGGGCTTAGGGAAAGCCCATTTGAGATGTTGGGCCCAATTTAAAAAGTTGGGCCATTAGTGGGCCTTTAATAGGCCATTAGTGGACTTAGAAAGATTAAATGGATTTGGGTCTTGATTATGGTCCAAATCATAGGAGGGGTAAGCTCGATGCCAGACGTAGTCTGATGTTGGGGTGAGCCCGAAGTCGGGTAGGAGTCCAGTGCCGGGTAAGCCAATGTCAGGTTCGTTTCGATGCAGTTGGGCGGTCTCCCAAAGTTTTTGTTACATGTTATGTGTTATGTGTTATGTGTATGGTATGTGGTTGTTTGGGGAGACTCACTAAGCTTCATGCTTACAGTTTTCAGTTTGGTTTCAGGTACTTCAACTAGCAAAGGAAAGGGCTCAGGATGATCGCCTGGCACACACCACAGTTTCAGCCTGGGATTGTTTTAGACTCTGATATTTACTCATGATTTTTTATACAGTAATTGACATGATGTTTTGAGATACATGGTTCTTGAGTTTTATTATGATGATGGATGATTTATGGTTTTAATAACGAATTAAAAACGAAATTTTTGGACCGTATTTTTGGGATGTTTCAAGTTGGTATCAGAGCCTTGGTTTGAGGGATTCAGGAACACTTTCGGGTGTGTCTGAACTCAAACTAAGGAATTGGTGTAGAATTTTTCAAAATAAAAACCATTTTATAAAAGGAATTGAGAAAAAGGAAAGAATTTTAGAAAAAGGAAAAAGAATTTTGAAAAAAAAAGAGAAAAGAGTGTGGTGCATTCAATCAGTCGAGCTAAAGTAATTACTCCCAAATTACCCATACAAGTTTATGTTATGATATGATTATCAGCTTTATGATAACTGCATGCTAGATTAGGACTAAGGATCTAGGAAGGATGCCTTATGTGCATGTTATATGTGTATCACCTTTATGAGAATTGCATGCTAGTACAGATTAGTTAGTATGATAGCCTGAGAAGTATATGCTTGATTATGTGTACTCAATGCTCGAATGCTACTTGCTTTGTGCTTTTAGGAGTTCTAGTTATCTCTTATTAACTAGTAAAGGAATATGTTAAGTTACATATTATGAGGATTAAATAATTTTAGAAGGTTAGGTCTAGCTCTATTGCACAACTCTTGTTTGAGTCCAACCATTGTAGGGTAGGATCTCTCATTCGAAGTATTATCTAGTCTTAGTGATATACAATTGTATTCATGAGTGAGTTAGGGGAGATAGAAGGAACTTGTTATGCAGCTGATGGTGGAGAGTGGATTGGTGATTACCCTAGGTAAAGCCTAGGATGAAGTTAGCATGATATCAACAGTAGTAGTAGTAGTAGAAAGGACACGGTGGAGCTGAGGTAGTTCTTGACGAAAGTACAGATAGATGTGGAAGGTAGTATGGGCCTGTACTACTGAAAGCAGAGGATTCGTACTCGAATCAAGGAAGGCTGAGATGAATCTAGGAAACTTGTAGTGTATGTGGTCCCTCGTATTATGTTTAGTATTCTGATGTTTGTTATGATATGTTTTTCAGAATGGTGGTTTTATGCCCTAGACCAGCAGTCTACTGTTCAGGTGCCGGTGAGGGATCAGGCTCAGGCTCTGGAGCTGAGCAGCTAGACGAGCAAACTATGGAGTTCATCTCCTCAGAGATCACACACAGTATTCTTGAGCAGACTCATGTGTTCTTCGGTTCAAGGAGGGTATCTTGGATCTTATGCATGAGAAATTTAGTGCTTTCCGTACTGAGGTGGCCTCCATGATGGGGTCGCGCACACTCACTTTCTGGGAGTTCAGGGCATGTGGAGCTCCTGACTTTCATGGGGCTCGGGACTCCATTGCGAGTACTAGATGGTTGGCTGATGTCGCCAACGCATTCTGCACCAGCAGATGTCCCAAGAGGGACAAGGTCAGATTAGCATCCTGTCTTTTTAAGGACGGGGCACGAGACTGGTGGGAGAAGTTCGAACGAGCCATTGGTGATGATACAGTGTTGGATGAGATGACCTGGAGTTATTTCACGACCAGGTTTAGGTTTGAGTTCGCACCTGTTATTGAGGCGCAACAACTTGCTATAGAGTGTTAGGACCTCTAGCAGACTACAGAGACAGTGGCGGAGATCACCGCCAAGTTCAGGGAGAGAGCCCTTCTTTTTCCGCAGTATGTGGCAGACGAGAAGATGAAGAAGGCTCGGTACCATGAGATGTTGAGGAGTACTATTAGATAGTTTGTGAGCTGCTCTAGCTGTAAGATGCTGGAGGACATGATTACTAGGGCGAGAGAGAGAGAGAGAGAGAGACAGAAAGAGAGAGAGAGAGAGAGAGAGAGAGTTGGATCTAGAGATGGAGAAGAAGAGGAGACCAAAAGGGAGTCAGTTAAGGAGTGTGGGCAAGAAGCTCAAGGTATCAGATCACAGATATCGGAGCCAACAGAGCCACGACCGCTATGGAAAATGCGACAGGATGCACGAGGGAACATGCAAGGCAGGGAGTTCGGGCTGCTACAAGTGCGGCCGAACTGGTCATGTTAGCCGAGATTTCATAACCACTACCACCACAACAACATCAAATCTTATTTTCTTCCAGTGTAATCATAGGAGACACAAGCGGTCCGGGTACCCGAGTTTAGCTATAGCAGTGAAGGTGGCAACACCTTCTCCTGTCACATTGAGGATTACAGATGGCCGTCAGGGCTGGGATGAGGCACCTACGACACAGATCATGGGTTTTTAGCTTACTGCAGAGGAGGCATGAGCAGCTCCTGACATGGTGACAGTGACAGGTATGTATCTTTCTCTTATCTCTTTATATATATATATATATATATATATATATATATATATATATATATATATATATATATATATATATAGTCTGTTACTTATGTTTATGTGTTTTGTTTTAGGATCGTTCTTAGGGAACGACATATCAGCTTTGGTACTGTTTGATTCAGGCGCCACCCGATCCTTTGTGTCGCGAGTACTTAGCAAGCGATTTAGTAGAGCTCCGGGGGAGTTGGATTGCCCACTTGATGTTGAGATAGTAGATGACAGGACCATCAGGATCACGAGGGTTCATAGAGGATGTACGTTACGGTTATTCGATGAGCAGTTTTTAGTGGATTTGGTTCCTATTCCGCTGCGAGGGAATAAGGTTATAGTTGGTATGGACTGGTTGGGCCCTAATGCGACAGTGATTGATTGTGAGTAGCAGCTAGTGAGGGTTCACACTCCTAGTGGGGGAGTATTAGTGAACCAGGGCGAGAGGCCACAACGAGGAATGGTTTTATGTTCAACAACGAGAGCGAGGTTCCACCTTCAGTAGGGTTGCGCAGGGTATGTCGCCTATGTCATGGATACTAGGGATAAGGGTAAGGCAACAGTTGATGATGTACTGTTAGTGCAAGAGTACTCGAACATATTCTCGGAGGATTTAGCTAGGATACCTCTGGAGAGACAGGTTGAGTTTAAGATTGACCTAGTCCCTGGTGCGACTCTGATAGCCAAGGCACCATATCGCTTAGCTCCTCCAGAGAAGCAGGAGTTGCCTACGCAGCTGCAAGAACTGCTGGACAAGGGTTTTATCAGGCCGGGCAATTCACCATGGGGAGCCCCGATCTTTTTTGTGAAGAAGAAATACATATCACATTGTTGGGTTTTGAGCAATCTAACACTCCTAAGTGTACATGCAACCCTAAATACCTTGGATCTATGTTTTCTCTATTATACATGCAAATATCAACTTTCCAAGGTATTGTTCTATTCTAGCATACAAAACTTTTAATAACACAAGTTATAATAGCATACCTGTTGTTGGTGCTTGTCTTCATGAAGCTTGAGTGCCTAGTGCCCCAAGTGTGACACCTCAAATGGTTCACACAACACCATAAGCACTTGGAATAACTTAGAGAGAAATTATAGCACTTCAAGAATCGGCTTGCCCTCCATGCATATCTAGCGGCCGATTTCTCACATCAATAAGATGCTTATATAGTTGTTACAATTAGGGTAAACCCTAATTGTCATGGCTTTCCATTTCCTTGGATCCATGGGTTCAAATACACCATGGAGCATCCAATGGGTTTGAGCCCAACTTGATAATCCATGGAGCATTAGCCCACTATATAAGTATGGATGATTTACACAATCAACCCATAATTTAATTAGTCTTCTTTTGATCACATAATCAATTCTAAATTAATTATTGATCAATACTAATTAAATAATCTTATTAATATATTAGAACTTATAATATATTAATAAACCTTAAGTCTTATTTCTCTCATTTTAGTCTATCCAAGTGCATGATGCCATGCAACCCAAATGGACCATGCCGGGTCGGGTCAAGTCTTACCAATTATAGTTATGGACTTAGAGATTAATCCAACAGTCTCCCACTTGGATAAGTCTAAAACTATTATTTCAAGTATGACTTCAGAACCCGACTAGCAATCATAGCTCTCAAAAGCTTCTGTCGATCTCTGACCTTGTCGATGAACTCTGACCTCTGTCAATGACTTTTCCATTAGATAAGTGATCATATATTACTCCATTCTAGATATCATATGGACTAAGACATGGATTATAATCATTCTCTCTGTCCATTTGTTGTTTCCCGATTTTTGATTTATGATGACTGACTAATTGAACAAATCAAATCAGTCCAGGCCCGGCCGAGCACTTACTTTGTCATCACTAAATCATCGAGGGGCCCACAGATATCGCTTTTATCCCGAAGGTAAAAGGAATGGATAAACTTCGACTCATATGCTTGTACTAACTATTTGTTGAATCATACACAAAGGCACGTTTTATAACATCGAGTTACCAATGCATTTACGTGTAATCAATGTATAACCAACTCATAGTCAACAACTCATATCTCTAGGTTTGAAGAATATAAGATATTATCGTCTCATGATTCACTCGTGATAAAATCCATGAAGTGAATCCAAATGAGCGTGGGTTGAATCCAATACTCAGCCCTTATGAGTACTCATGAACGTTGTAGCAACTATTGCATTGTCTAAAGCACTTTAGACAAATCATACAAGCCAAATTCATGACAGTCTTGATTCATATCTACTTCCAACATATGACCGACTGTGGATGGTTTGAATAACTTGGTCATTCGGGAGAATGACCTAGTTATTCTGGAAGTCAAAACATGCAAAGTGAAACACAAAATAATACTATTCCTATATGGCCTCAACACTTTGAGCATAAATAAAACACCTTTTATCTAAGCACCATATTGATTACTCATTATTCATGTTTCGATTAATCAACTTAATACTTGAATTGAAACAGTAGTGATGCCATGCTCCAAGCATGCATACTATGTTTCTCTAAACAATAGCTATGCCATACTCCAAGTATGCACACTATGTTTACATGTGGTCATCTCTTTGTGAAATATCAATTGAACATGACTTCAATGATTCTCATTTCACAATCCCAATCCTTATTATAAATGTAAGAATACCAAGTTCTTGTCATTTACCGTAATCTATGCAATGATCCTCTTGTAATGATATTCACACAAGTCACAAAGACTTGGCAACAAACATTACAAAGTATTCCAATGGAAAGCAATTCCATGGAGATGAAGTCTCAAATTCAAAGTACATCCCTTTGAACATCCTTCTTTGCATTAAGTTCTTTAATCTTACACAGATTCAAAGAATAACTTCCACCTATGGAAACAATTCCATATTCCCATCTTGACCATCACTTTTGAACAAGAGTTGCCTCTTTCCAAAATATGTCAAGACGATCCTTACTCTATACTTCCAATTGTCCATGAGTAACCAAACTTTGGAAAACCCCAAATTGTTCTCGACAATTGCTTAATCATCTTATTCATATCCAGTTCTAATCCCTTTTCCTTTCTTAACGCCCTAAGCATTAGGAAAATTTAGAATGGATGAATATTATAACACATGCAATCGATCCTATATCCGAAGCATATGGGATACGATTCATGCTATAAAATTTTTATTTGCCATGTTCTCATAATTCGAACTATGAAGAGGGATGCCGTAGCCATAATCGAAATTTGAGAAAGCAACATATATAGAAATTCCTTATTTTGAACCATTCCAACATAACATTCATATATATTCTTGACTAAAGTTGATTAAAATCTCAATTTAAGCTTGTAGAATTCGAATGAAGTATAAATTTATCTCCCTTAATTATAGTAAAACAACTTTTTCAAAGCGAGTTGAAACTTTTGTTTTCTATAATTAACATTGCTAACTTTCAACATAATCATCATGCTCCCACTAGCATAATGATTATTATCTAACTCGCATAACACTTTATGCTCCCACTAGCTTTGACATGTACCTAGAAATCAGTCAGATTTCTGATACTAGATTGCCTTGATAAGACTTTATCAAATCATACACCTGGAGTCTAAACATTTCCTTAGATAGCTCACATGTGAGTCTAAACCTTTGCCATTCTCATTAGTTAGTGTGCCGATTAACCACGCACGCTCCACTAATGACATGAGAATGCAAACTTCACACTTGCTATCCACTTAAATCTACTTAGTGAAAAAGTTTCCTCATTATCATTTTCATGAATCGGAGAGAAACCTTATGACACTTAGATTTTGATGGTGTATGTGTTCCTATCCATGTGAATTTGACATAACCATAATCACACGACAAGGTTAATGACAAATCCAAATTCATATGGACTGAACTTGTGCAGTCTTAATTTCTTGCCACCTGGTAGCACAAGGGCCTGCCATTGCTTCCAAGTTGTTATGCAACCAGTTGAGAACTCTCAGAACTCCAGTGCAAAACCAACTTTAACTGTAATGGGCACAGAATATATCAACACGATAGGTTACAAACCTCAAGTCGTGGTCTAGTGATTAACAAAACTCTTGATTAGTTTTTGAATCTATCTTAAGATCCTTTTAAGACTCCCACTGACCTCTTGACATATAAGATTCTCTTTGTCAAGAACCATTCCTTGACAAAAACGAATATTCAAGAGTTAGTGCAGATTCTTATCAAGTTAAACACTTCTCATAATTGGTCTTAGTTGGTCTTTGTTTTATCCAAAACATCACAACTTACCAATTTTAAATGTACAAGAGTAAGAGCACATTTTACTCTACATTTAAAAAGTGTTTTAAACCTTTCTTAAGATTATGTCACTCAAGGCTTAATCTTGGAGTATGACTCTAAGATTTAATTTTGGAACGAAGTATAATTTATCTTTTGATTTAACCATTTCAACAATTCGCGAGTCCTCTCCTTAGCCAAATAAAATGAACTAAGGTGTCCTTAGAGGATCAATTGTGACATGGTTTCATAATCACTAAGATAATCATAAAACAAGATACTCAAATACTCTCCCATCTCTTCTGATTAGAGAAACTTTTATCTTTCTGCCTTATTTGATTCTTCTTACTCATTATGTTTATCATTGAAACTTCTCCAATGATCTAGAACTATACTTAAACTTGTAAGTATACCCATATTTACTAAACTTTAGTAAATCATAATGAATAATCTTATCAACTTTGTGGTGGACCTGATCAATGCAAACCCAAGTGTATCCGATCCCTTTGTCCTTCACTTGATTCACATGTACATGTGAACAAGGAATTAGATTTAATTTCCCAAATATATAAAAATTCTCATAATCATACAATACAAGTTGCATGATTCCAAGTTTCTATCCAACTGAAACTTGGGTGATGAGAATCTTTCCTTATTTGGTAAATTATGACACTTCCACTAATGAAAGAATCAAATCTATTTACCCATATTGCTTATCAATGGAAACATATAATCAACAATTTTTCACAAATGCCATTGTAAGGATACTTAAAATAAATAAAATCAAAACCATTTTTCTTTTTATTTTAAAACTTTGTGGAAAAATTATCCTTACAATCCATATGGAAAACTTGTTGTTATCTATTCCTAAGCAATATATCATAACTCTTAAGTAACAACTCAAAATTCTGATCACCGAACCATGCGATCGAAATCCATCTTCACGATCAGAATCAGTATATACTTCCTTTAAGTTTCTTCACCTTTTCTTTGATTCTTAAAACATCAACATGTGACCTCGTCAAATTATGCAATAAGAATCTCATAATAGAAACTTAATAGAGTTAGACAATGGACTTTACCTGATTTAGAGTCAAACCTATTGACTTTACCATCCTTAAGATGTTTAAGGTAAATTTAGCAGCTTCGCAACCAATGTCTTTCCTTTGGCAACAGAATTATATGGACCTTTTGGAAATGGTACATGGGACTATCATAGACTTAACCTTTCTCTTTACCATTTGGTCAACCGAGTTGACTATGGCCGATCCCTTTCCATTGGGAAGAGAAAGTTTTTCCTAGACCCCTAATGTCATCATATTCAATGTCCAAATAGGTTTGGAAAGTAGATCTTCCAATCCAATTTGCTTTACTAATGCTCCAAATCACTGCTGATTTAGCATCATCAAGCAAATAGGTAAGATCATTAAGGGTCTTGTCGCGACCTGTCATCAGGGAGTGACTGAAGAACCAAGTCAGTAGCCAGCTACCTCGAGACTTCAACACCCGACTTGTCAATATGTGGCTTAATCCCCAAGATCTATGCACATATGGACTTCGCTTGCCAATAGGGATTGAGTGACTTAGAACTTATCAAGTCTTAAAACTTGTGGGATAGGGAGATTTATTGGAGGAGGTGGATGAAGTGAAGTATGATTTCTAGTCCCACAAATGCCCAACAAAGGGATTGATCTTTCACCTTCATTGCCATTTGGGATATCATCTTCATTAGGAAGCTTGTTCCTAAAGATTTGGGAAGACCATAGCTGTCTAAACTAGACATTTATAATGGGAGAAATTCAAGTTAGTTGATTTAAAGTCCTTAATATAACACCCAATATGAAATATTAAGGCTAGGACCTAACAACCTATTTATAACTGGAAGAGGGATGCCGTAATCCAAATTATAAAATAGTTGAAGGTAGGTAAATGACGATTTACCAATTTCACCATGAAAACGAAATATTTTATTATTTTTGAAACTCCTAGATCTTTTGAGATACATTGAACTTTTCAATGGCATGTTTGAATCTCGATTGTGCCCTCTCAAATTTGTGACTGGGATGCCGAGGATCACAAACAAGGTGTGAATAACCATACAAATTGACTTGGTACCCTTAACAATATTACCTAATCGATGTGCCAGTTAACCACACACGCTCCACCGATCTATAATAAAGCCAGGTTACCCTTTGCCACTCTTACTAGTCCATGTTAGTGTGTCGGTTAACCACAAACGCTCCACTAACGACTTGGTAAGGTACAAAGTGTAATTTTATGGGCTAGCACCTTTTCACATTTTCCTAAGTAACTAAGCTTGGGAATTTATAAGTGTTTAGTTACTTAGTATTTTTCATTATACTTTTAATGAAGGGAGAATTATATTCCATTCCTACCCGTTTGGCTAACGACCCTCCACCAGTCAAGGAAGCGGTGGGTGAGAGTGGACACCCATTAAACTGCCATTTTATAGGCAGTAACCTTATACCCCCCTTATAGACCGGCTTCGTGAATGAGGCCTACTAACGGTAAGATTGACTTCCTCTTATACATATCTATATAATTAAAATTATAATAATAGTATAAGGGTTGAATTTTAAACTTTTTAAAATTTCAATGTTCAATTTGGAGTTAAAGTATACATGAGGAGTAACTTTTCAAATTCCAAAACTTGAGGGCAAGTTTTGAAACTATTTCAAGACTCTTTAAATCATAACTTATGAGTTTAATGGTTCATTAAAATGAAGACTCTTCATTTTAATGTAACCCCTTATTCTTTAAAAACACTTTAAAGAAGTGTCTCTTCAACATCCATAACTTGAGGACAAGTTATGAAGTCATTAAACTATTTAATGGAAAAAACTCTTACATTATATGTAACCTACAAAACTTTTATGAGTTTTTAAGATTCATAAATATGACTTTTCACATAACTTGAAGACAAGTTACAAAAACATATTTTATGAACTTCTTTTAGACTAATATGGATTGAAAACAACTAAAACATAGTTTTTTCATTATCAATCTAAACTAACTCATAAATCAAGGAAACATAAAATTCTTGAAAATTCATAACTTGAGATCAAGTTATGAACTCCATACAGTTTTCAACAAGATCATGAATTATATCAACAAACTATTTGCACATAATTCCTAGGATCTAGCAAAACTCATAAGCATGATCATTAATAATCAACAATTTTCAAGAATAACATGAACACATATAAACTTGAAACTTTTATTATAGCATTGAAAGTGGTTTAACATAATCATTACCACATTCATAACAAGTTTTATAAACCCAAAACAGTCAAAGGTAATGATTCTAGACCAATTTCAGCACCAAAACTCGAAAATATGCCGTCTGGGGGTCCAACTCGTCGAGTGCATGAACAAACTTGGCGAGTTGGATGCATTTTGCCTTGGACTCGTCGAGTCCCTTCATGGACTCGGCGAGTCTATTGGGCAGACAACACCAAAAGTCGATTTTTAAGCAGTTTAAGCAAGTACAACAAGAAAACAAGCCTAGTCTTTGATACCACTGTTGGGTTTTGAGCAATCTAACACTCCTAAGTGTACATGCAACCCTAAATACCTTGGATCTATGTTTTCTCTATTATACATGCAAATATCAACTTTCCAAGGTATTGTTCTATTCTAGCATACAAAACTTTGAATAACACAAGTTAGTATAGCATACCTTTTGTTGGTGCTTGTCTTCATGAAGCTTCAGTGCCTAGTGCCCCAAGTGTGACACCTCAAATGGTTCACACAACACCATAAGCACTTGGAATAACTTAGAGAGAAATTAGAACACTTCAAGAATCAGGTTGCCCTCCATGCATATCTAGCAGCCGATTTCTCACATCAATAAGATGCTTATATAGTTGTTACAATTAGGGTAAACCCTAATTGTCATGGCTTTCCATTTCTTTGGATCCATGGGTTCAAATACACCATGGAGCATCCATGGAGCATCCAATGGGTTTGAGCCCAACTTGATAATCCATGGAGCATTAGCCCACTATATAAGTATGGATGATTTACACAATCAACCCTTATATTTAATTAGTCTTCTTTTGATCACATAATCTACCCTAAATTAATTATTGATCAATACTAATTAAATAATCTTATTAATATATTAGAACTTATATTATATTAATAAACCTTAAGTGTTATTTCTCTCATTTTAGTTTATCCAAGTGCATGATGCCATGCAACCCAAATGGACCAAGTCGGGTCGGGTCAAGTCTCACCAATTATAGTTATGGACTTAGACATTAATCCAACACACATCGCATGTGCACAGACTACCGGGAACTAAACAAGGTAACAGTGAAGAACCGTTACCCAGATTCAAGGATAGACGATTTGTTTGATCAACTTCAGGGAGCATCTTGGTTCTCCAAGATTAATCTACGGTCGGGGTATCACCATATGCGATTCGGGGATGATGATGTTCATCAGACAGCTTTTAGGACTTTCTATTGTCATTATGAGTTTGTGGTGATGTCGTTTGGGCTCACCAATGCTCCACTCGAGTTCATGGACCTTATGAACCGTGTGTGCAGACCGATGCTGGATCGGTTTGTAATAGTATTCATCGATGGCGTTTTGGTTTACTCCAAGAATCAGGAGCAGCATAAGGAGCACCTGAGGGAGGTTCTAGAGACACTAAGGAGGGAGAGGTTTTTCACAAAGTTCTCCAAGTGTGAGTTCTGGTTGCACGAGGTGCAGTTCCTTGGGCATCTCGTCAACCAGAAGGGTATTTCGGTCGATCCGGCCAAGATAGAGGCCATGATGAAGTGGGAGATTCCGAGGTCTCCATCTGAGATTTAGAGTTTTCTTGGTCTAGTGGGTTATTACAGGAGATTTATACAGTACTTCTCCAAGATTGCAGTTCCTTTTACCCGACTGACTAAGAAGTCGATGGTTTTCCACTGGGGGCCTGAGCAGCTGGCAGGCTTCGAGACTCTGAGGCAGTGGTTGTGCGAGGCATCGATTTTGACCATGTCTGAGGGAGTTGATGACTTCTTGGTTTATTGTGACGCGTCAATTTCGGAAATGGGTGCAGTTATGATGCAGAGGGTCCATGTGACCGCTTACGCGTCGAGGAAGCTGAAGCGTCACGAGGCTAACTATCTGACGCACTGTTTAGAGTTGGGGGCTATGGTAGGTGGCTGGACGTGGTGAAGGATTATGACTATGAGATCCTTTACCACTAGGGCAAGGCCAATGTGGTGGCCGATGCCCTGAGACGCAAGGCGGTAGCGGCCCCGTTTCGAGACATTTCTCTGAGGATGACAATGATTACTCCATTATTGGAGAAGATTAGAGAGGAATAGGTGTATGGCCTAAAGGAAGAGCACCAGAAGTGCGAGAGGATTATGGGCCGGGTGGCCTCATTTGACTATGACAGAAAAGGATTGTTGACCCTGTATGGGAGGGTATGGGATCCGTACTTGGGCGGAGTATGGCAGGTTCTGATGGATGAGGTCCATAAGTCGAGGTTTTCTATCCATCCTGGGGCGACGAAGATGTACAGAGATCTTCGAACCGACTACTGGTGGCCTTGCATGAAGCAAGATGTGGCTTGGTACATAGAGAGATGCCTGACCTATAGGAAGGTCAAGTAGGGAACCAGATGCCTCACAGCAAGATGCAGCCGTTAGACATCCCCGTGTGGAAGTGGGAGGACATTACTATGGATTTAATCACTAAGCTTCCTAGGACCGCACGTGGGGTTGATTCGATATGGATCATCATGGATCGGTTGACCAAGAGCACTCGTTTTATCCCGATCCAGGAGATCATATCGGTCGAGAAGCTGGCTAAGATTTATGTGTGAGAGGTAGTGGCACGTCATGGAGTGCTAGTCTCGATGGTGTCAGATCGAGATGTCCGTTTCACTTCTAGATTTTGGAAGCGGTTTCACGAAGAGATGGGTACTCGTCTCCATTTCAGCACCACTTTCCAGCCCCAGCCCGACGGACAGAGCAAGAGGACGATTCAGATTCTCGAGGACATTCTTCGTGCATGCATTTTGGATTTCGGTGGCAGTTGGGATACGTACCGTCCGTTAGTGGAATTTTTGTATAACAACAATTACCACGCCAGTTTAGACCGGCCTCCTTTCGAGATGCTTTATGGGAGGAAGTGTAGGACCCCAATCTATTGGGGTGAGGTCGGTCAAAGGGTCATGGGGAGTATGGAGGTAGTACTCAAGACCACAGAGAGGATCCAACAGGTTTGGAGTAGGCTCCAGACTGCTCATACTCGACGTAAGAGTTATGCCGATAAGCGGCATTCAGACTTGGAGTTTCAGGTAGGCGACATGGTCCTCCTGAAGGTGTCAGCTTGAAAAGGTGCAATCCGGTTCCGAAAGATGGGCAAGTTGGGCCCTAGGTACATCGCTCCTTTCAGGGTTATAGACTGGGTGGGCAAGGTGGCATATCGGCTGGATCTTCTGGCAAAGCTCAGCCAGATCCACAGTACTTTCCACATTTCTCAGCTGCGGAAAGTGCTTAGTCGATGAGTCAGTATTTGTACCTTTAGAGGACACTCAAATGGATAAAAGCCTGAACTACATCGAAAGACCAATGGCTATCCTCGACAGGAAAACGAAAGAGCTAAGGAAAAAGAGAGTGGAGCTGGTGAAGGTGTAATGGCAACACCGCATGGGCTCGGAGTGGACCTAGGAGCCTGAAGAGGAGATGAAGGAGCACTAGCCGGAGTTGTTTCTGAATGCAACATAATTCAAGGATGAAGTCTAATTCAAATGGGGGTGAACTGTAACGACCGTCATTTGAGGTATTATTTATTAATTATTTATTAAATTATTGTTGGGCCAAGTGCGGATAAAAGGACTATTAGTTTGGACTTAAGCAAATGGGCCAAAGAATTGGGCCGCCCATAAGAAGTACGTTGGGCGTAGCCTTGGTGTATGCGTGGAGTAGAGGCATTCATTGGATGCGGGAGGTGCGCGCACGTACGTGCAGTATACCAGGAGTATGCGCAACGTACGTGAGCAGATGCAATAACCCTAATTTTTAGGGTTTAAGACATATAAATACCCCATTATAGCCACCCCTGTCCTCATTACCAACCCCTCACCCTCAAAAAAACCCTAATACGCTCTCTTACTCCATTTTTGTGTGTCTTTGGCATTTTGAAGCTTGGTTTAGTAAAGAAGAGCTTGGAAGAAAGAGAAGAGAAGTTGGAGAAGAAGAACTTGAGTATCTTGAGCTCAAGGATCTGGGATTATCTCATCTTTTGGCACTCAAAGGAGGTATAAAGCTTCCAACTTTCCTTATAGAAGCTTAGATCTAGGTTTATGGAGCTTTGGACTAGGTCCAACGGTTGGATTTTTATAATGCAACTTCGTTTTTGAGCTTGGGGTTGCCACCCTTAGAGCTAAATGCGTTCCTTTTGCAATAAAGTTTCAATCTTTAAGGTCCATTTGTGGCCATGCATGAGATCTAACCATTTCTATGGAGTTAGTTGCTATTATTCTATGTTTGGGCTCATTTGGTGGGTTGCAAGCCACCAAGTGATCGACTTTATGGATTAGGATGTTGATAAGGACTTGGATCTGTAGTTATAGCCTATGGAGTTGAGTATTAAGTGCTTAATGGGAAAATTAGCTTAACAAGGTAGTATGTTGGGCGTACTAGCCAGTACGCGCAGCGTATAAGCCATGCAGCAGGTACGTGCTGCGTACAGAGAAATACGCCCAGCATACTCAACAGTATTGGGCTTCTACCTTTTGGGCCTTGGTTTGGGCCAACTATTGGACTTATCAGTTGTTGGGCCTTAGTGTGCCATCAAAAGTCTGATTTTGGACTATGGACATTGTTGGGCTTAGGGAAAGCCCCATTTGAGAATTCGGGCCCAATTCATAAAATTGGGCCATTAGTCGATCTTTAATGGGCCATTAGTATACTTAGAAAGATTAAATGGATTTGGGTCTTGATTATGGTCCAAATCATAGCAAGGGTAAAATGGTCATTTTACCCTTAGAAGGATTCTTAGTTTGTCTGAGTAAGTATTGTTGTATAGAGTTAATCGAGGAGTCATGGGAGCAGCCAGTAGAGATTCCTCACGCACGAGTTCAACATCCAGTTTGAGAGGTGAGTCCTCTTCCAGTAGGAACAGGTCTAAGGCTACAATTTCGGCGCGTTTAGATGTTAGTAGTTCAGGATTTATGTTCGATGTCGGGGCGGTCCCGAGAAGAGTATATGTATGCCTAATGTTTTTGTGATTCATTCATCTTATGTGTTATGTGTTCCGGGGCAAGCCCGTTGTATGTTAGTGTATCTATTATGTGTTATGTGTTCCGGGGTAAGCCCGATGTCGGGGCAAGCATGATGCTTGCTAGTTTATATGTTATGTGTTATGTATTCTGGGGTAAGCCCGATTCCCAGACGTAGTCTGATTTTGGGTTGAGCCCGAAGGAGTCCGATGCTGGGTAAATTGATGTCGGGTTCGTCCCGATGCAGCTGGGCGATGTCCCGAAGTTTATGTTACATGTTATATGTTATGTGTATGGTATGTGGTAGTTTGGGGAGACTCACTAAGCTTCGTGCTTACAGTTTTTAGTTTGGTTTCATGTACTTCAACTAGCAAAGGGAAGGGCTCGGGATGATCGCATGGCACACACCATAGTTTCAACCTGGGATTGTTTTATACTCGGATATTTACTCATTTGATGTTTGATACAGTATTTAATATGATGTTTTCAGATACATGGTTCTTGATTTAAATTATGATGATGGATGATTTATGGTTTTAATAATGACTTAAAAACGAAAATTTTGGACCGTATTTTTGGGTTGTTTCAAATGAATCCCAAGCAAAACAAAATGACACAATCTAATACAAATTAAGAATACACTACTTAAGAATTTGACTTCAAATATGATTGGATGAATGTGATCATTGAAAAACTAAGTTTATTTCTGCCATACAAGGATCACATAGAAATCTTTGTGACTTCGAGAGTATACTTAATCAAGCTGAGAGACTCTATGTCACGAAAAAACACAAATCATATTCTCCAAGATATTTAACTACACATAGAGTAAATTTAAGTATAGAGATGATCGTATTCACAGAATTCATACAAATTAAGTTTTGTCAAATCCATTGATAATGTTATTCTTTTGAGCTAAGTATGAATCATTACACTTTAGCTATAAGATTTTATTATTCTAGAAATGTGTTTTTAATTTGGTTTTAGTATTTGGATGTTGGAACATTATAACAACAAATATTAGAAATGGGTTTTTGATTTGGAGATGATAGTATTCACAGAATTCATACAAATTAAATTTTGTCAAATCCATTGATAAAGTCATTCTTTGGAGCTAAGTATGAATGGTCACACTTTAGCTATAAGACTTTATTATTCTAGAAATGGGTTTTTTGTTTGGATTTAGTATTTTGATGTTGGAACACTATAACAACAAATATTAGATAATGTTATGATATATTCGGATATAGTCATCACATTAATACTTGTTGTTTTCTATATTAACATGTTTAATCCATGAGTAATGTTATTATTCTAAAAGTTTATAGTCGGTTATAATTGTGGGAGAAATTATGAAGTAAGACTAATATGAATTATATTGGTTGACTCTCACTAGATGAATGTAGGAAAGTGCTTGTAAAACCAAGTTTCATAGGTACTTGTCAGAGAACTAGTATTGAACTGACCCGCATCAAGACCATCTCATTGATCGCTATCATGAATGATACTTCATTAAAACGTACTACTATCTTTGTATTCTTAACACCTAAGATACATAGTGGGAATTAAGTGTTGGGAGTACTATGCTTTTATATGGTCAAATGTTGTTCCTTAACCGGGTAGTTATAAAAGCCATTTTCAAGTATGGCGTTAACTATGCAAGAGGCTTATGTAGTCAAGATGGGATTTGTTCCTCTTATGTTTTGAGAGTTAGGGGCATAGTACTCCCTTCACTTAATTCCCACTATGTATCTCAGGTGTTAAGGATACAAAGATAGTACATTTTAATGAAGTATCATTCATGATAGCGATCCATGAGATAGTCTTGATGCGGGTCAGTTCAATACTAGGTCTCTGACAAGTACCTATGTAGCTTTCATGTTTTTGGGAATTGGGCGTTGATAGAATGGCACAAAGTCATATGCTATTGGCGACAGTGAAATGTTGCTTGATGTTCACCACTATGTATATTAGTCTAATATGAGTCTTGTGCAAGTGGGAGATTAAATAGTCTAGTATGCTCAAGAGTCATATTAAAGTGATATTGCTAATTAACGTATGATACTAATGGGTCACACTAACAACAACTTGATATAATTTATTATTTATTAGAAATTGATTTTAATAAATATACAATAAAACTCTTATATTAAATTGGAAATTATTTATTTCATGGAAATAATAATTTTTATTAGCAAGTAACATATATTATTTCATAATGTATGACTTAATAAGTCATGCACAACATTTTGAATTAGTTGAGTCTTTTTGTGTCACACCCCTGACCCAAAATGGCAGAAACGTCCGGGGGCAGGTGACTTCATCTTGTAATATCATCATAGTGTATATAATTGAATCAATGACAACATCATCATCACACATTCAATAATACAACATACAGGGTTTTACAGCAATGTATTTGTTCACAAAAGTTATATGCCAAAATATTAAATGTATGATGGAAATGAACTACAACAAAAGTCTAGATGTTCTTGAGACCTGCTTAAAGAGTCCCTGAGAATACAAGTTATTTTGAAAAACATCAACATATATAATGTTGGTGAGTTCATAAGCATGTTTGTATGAAAAAATTTGTATCAGTTGTAAACACTAGAAAATCTGATATTTTCCGTAAAAATGGTTTGAGAGTTTTGTTTCAAATCTTGTATTAAAGCATGTGTGTTCATGTTTATCAAATGTATAAAGAGAGAGTTCCAGAAAATCCTATATTTTCTGTAGTAAGTAAATGATAATGTATAATGTATTTCCCAGAAAATCCGATATTTTATGCTAGTAAAAGAGTTGTAGTCTTAAAACCATAAGACCCGAGTGTTGTAGAAATGAATAGTTCGTACATGCATCAAAAACATAGTGTAGGTATTCCATAAACTTGTTATGTTTTTTTAATATCTATGTGAGTCGTTATAACCATACTTGATATGACTGTTATGCATGTCATGACGTTCTTCAGGCGTCAGTTGTTTAAGGTAAGACATTTGTTACCCTAGACCAGCCTAGTGTTGCTATAGCGAACAGCTCAGTTGTGGGGTGATCAACCCCGTATAGATCTCTACATAAACTCTGGCTCTCACTACTAGAAAACAACCCTTTAATGACGTGCAAACAATGACACCCTATAATAGAGGACGCGCATTTGTGCATGCCCTAAAAATAATGTCAATTTTGTAGAATTTGAAGGATAGAGGACACGCATTTGTGTCATTGTGTGTGCCCTAAAAATAGCGTCCAATAAAAAAAATTAAAAACACGGAGGGCACCTATCATAAAAAAGTGTGTCATCTAAAACTGTTGCTTTATATTTTTCTTTACAAATGTGCGTTCTCCAATTTTTTAATTGCCAAGGGGGGAATGAAATCCAAAAAATGAAAAACCCCGCCTTGATACTCCCGTCCTTCTTCTTTTTCTTCGTATGTTGTAAAATCCTCTTCAATCAAAAGAAACCCTAAAAGCATTGTGTGTAAAGATCTATAATTTCATACTTGAAGTTCCTAAAATCTTCATCGATCAAAAGAAACCCTAAAACCCCGCCTCATACTTGAAGCTCCTGTAAGTGCTTTTTTATCTTGTTATGTTCTGCAATAATCTAATTCCTCAACGACGTTGAGGAGGGGTTATTACCGTCAGTCGGTACTCTATCCCATCGTTTCTTTAATCTGCCAAACATTCGACTAAGTCTAGTGCATTATTCAACTCAAGATCCATCAGTGTTGGGTTGGACTGGTAGTAGAGGGGCAAAGATGTCTAGACCCACGACCGAGAATCAAAAGATCCAAAGCATGTTACCCAACATAAACCCTGATCACCATTTCTATGGGTTTCCTTCATCAAAAACGGATCAAGCTCTTCAATGAGATCAAGGGTTACGCTCGCATAATTGAACGGAATGGAAAGTGAGACGCAAAAAAGGAATTATGTGGGGTTTACATAGAGATTACTTCTAGAGGTAAAATACTGAAATTCGAAAGAATTAGTGATAGCATTGTGCTATTATCACTCTTTCTCCCTTTTTGTATTTTTGGAGCTTTGCAACCATATGGAGGTTAATGACGGAGGCTATCCTCTTTTCTCGACCATTTTTCCCTCTGAGTCATTAAAGACCCACCCTCCCAAAATTGGAAGAACTAGGGCTCTCGCTTGAAATTCTAACTTCTCTCATATTGATGGTGGCATGTCTTCCTTTGACGAATCAACATAATGATTCTAATATCTGGAAACTTAAAATTCTTAATATAGGGAAAGGGATCCGCAATTACTTCTTGGAATCAATCGCACCCTAGATGCGAGATCCTACCAGTAAAAATCAAGACCACAGTTGAAAAAGGGCCGACATAAAGCTTCGAATAACATCTCTTTTTAATCGACATTCTTCTTTGTAAAAACATACAAGGTACCAAATTCCATTCTTTGATTTCGAAGGTGTGCTCAGGACAAAGATTACGTGCTCAAGACTAAGATCACAGGTCCATTTTCACCCAAGTAGCTTAATTTTCAGTCTTTCTTAAATCTCACCATCCCTATGTTGTCATTTCATGGATAAAATGGGCCATTTCTCTAAATAGTATTATTATGTGGTTTTGGAATCTGATAGGAAAGTATCATTTCAAGTATAAAGGAGCGGTTGGCTGATGATGCCATTTGGAACGATCAATCACTCAAGCTTATTGTTAGCACCATATTCATGCATGAACATAATTACAATGAGGCTCTCAAACACACAAATGCTGGAGGGACTATGGAACTGTTGAGTTTTACTTTTTCTGTATCTTTATGTTATTTGTTATTAATTTTATTTCTTTTCTAATCCCCGTAAATGATACACATACACTCTACAATCTAATCTTGCATCAGTTATATTTTGCCACTCCTAGTTGCACACAGCTCCATAACTACAAACAATCAAATATTTTTGGTTATAAACATATATTCATTTAAAAGGGATTATTGTCCTTTTATTATTTTCCTATTGCATTATGTCCCTTTCAGATATGCTTTGAATGTCCATATTTTCCTCAAGATGCACAGATCAGATTATGTTGAGAAGAAAGTAAGAGTTATGCAATAGATTGATGAGGATCACACATGTACTCAACTTGCAACTGCATGGCTTAATTTAGCTGTGCATGGATTAATTTAGCTCTATCTTATTTAGAGTTTCTTTTCAGATTTAATACAAGTTTTTATGAAAATGTGATATCTTCTTATTATAATATGAAAATTCACTCAATTATAAGTATAATGTTGTAATAGATTGATTTAGAAGTAAGATGCTATAATAAGCAAATTGAAGCTATATATATATGCATACACACACACACACACACACACACACACATATATATATATATATATATATATATATATATGCTTTTCATCAACATAATTGCTTCTTCTTTGTATGGCTAGTTCTCCTCTGTTGACCATGGAGTAAGCAAGTTGTTTCTTCTGTCAAAGGTTAGAATTGCGAATTACAACCAAGACTTGTGATTAGTTGTATATGTTGGACAGTAGATTATTTGACACTTTTTGCAATAGGTGTTAGCAGTGATTGTGAGATTCATACAAAAGGATGTGGAGGAGAAAAGAACACCATTCAACCCCAAACTGTATTTCAAGTTATTCATTGATTGACTACTTGACCTTATTACCCTTGATCCAGTTTTTGAAGGTGCAAACTTTCAGGTGTGTATTCACTTTTCTCTTTTCTCTATCATATCAACTTGTGTTGTATTGAATGTTAAGTTACCGATTTGCCCTGTGTAGGTTCTGATAGCTCTAGCAACCTCCTTCCATGACCTGCTGCCTCTCCAAGTTCCTGTATTCAGGTTATTCTCTTAAAAAGGAAATTGTCAAAGGAGAATTTAGTCATGGGTTTCTTTAAATGTTGTACATGTTTAGTTTTCTATAATAAATATAATGCAATATTAGCAATGCGTTACATTTACTTACTATTGGAATGATTATTTGTATTTGACATATTAATGCAATGAATTATCTTTATTGTTTATGGTATTTTATTTTGTATTATGAGAATTTTAATGTGTTTTTTAATTTGAAAATTAGTAAATCTACCAAAAAATATATATATTTAAAAACATTTAAAATTATGACACGCAAAAATGCGTGTTATCTTCCTTTATGACTAGGACTTCCTTGATACGCATTGTGTGTCATAAACACGCGCGTCGTAAGGTTACGACACGCAAATGCCTGTCGTCTTCCTTTATGACAGGGCCTTCCTTGATACGCATTGTGTGTCATAACTATGTGTCGTAAATGCACGTCGTAAATAGACGACGCGCAAAAGCGTGTCGTCTCTCATTATGACAGGGCCTTCCTTAACACATATTTACGTGTCGTCTGAGCGTTTTACGACACACGTCGCACGTCGTAAAAGGCTGTTTTTCTAGTAGTGTCTCTCTCCAGGAGACTCTAGTTATAACTACAGGACTTAAGGTTATACACTAGGTAGGTTTGAATGAAGGCGTGTCTCACAAGTACCTTAACTAAGTTTATCCAAATAGTGTATCACATTATTTACCGCTTTAAAATAACATTTCGAGTATGCATCTGATTACAAAACATTGGGGATGAAATTACCATTTATTTTTATCAAGGTGTTAAGTATTGTTTGTTATTAGCCCGATTAAAATAAAATGTGTCGTGAGACCTAATAAGAAAATCAATGGGCCTATAAGTGTCACACCCCGCTAAAGTGGAAACACGAGGCGTGGCAGTATAAAGGGTTTCATGGAAAAAGTTAAAAGATAACACCAACCATAGTATTAAAAATCATTACAAATTTACAATGGGTTTGAACAAATTTTAAAAGAAATTACAATGTAAATTGAAATACAACACATGCGAATGCTCCTAAAAATGAAGTGTCCCTAAGTGTCACTTACTCGATGATTCCTGAAAAAGCATGTAAAACGAGCGTCAACTATAAAAATAGTTGGTGAGTACTCACAAGTTTAACAAAATAATATTGGTTCATAAATTGAAATCAAAGTTTTGATAAAAGTTTCCAATAATAAAAGTATATTGTTAAAAGGAGTATGTAACATCCCCCTCTGGCACGTATCACAATATTGTCCGCTTTGGGCCACTCGGCACGAGGACTTCCCAGGGGGTCACCCATCCTGGTACTACTCCCGCCCGAGCACGCTTAACTGCAGAGTTCTTATGGGATTTGCTGCCCTCACGGCTTTAAAACGCGTTGTGATTGGGAAGGTATCCACACCCCTTATAACGAATGCTTAGTTCTCCTAACCAGCCGATGTGGGTTCAGATCTAACCCACTTTCACCCCCCATTATAGGCTTCGACATCCCCGTCGAACACATTGACCCGTGCCCTGGCTTTGATACCATTTGTAACATCCCCCTCTGCCACGTATCACAATATTGTCCGCTTTGGGCCACTCGGCACGAGGACTTCCCAGGGGGTCACCCATCCTGGTACTACTCCCGCCCGAGCACGCTTAACTGCAGAGTTCTTATGGGATCTGCTGCCCTCACAGCTTTAAAACGCGTTGTGATAGGGAAGGTATCCACACCCCTTATAAGGAATGCTTAGTTCTCATTCCCAACCGATGTGGGATCAGATCTAACCCACTTTACTTGTAACACCGTAAATTTCAAAATAATTTTTTCACAATTTATAAAAACATTTCCCATTAACTTTTCATAAAAACATCAAGTTTAAATCTCTATTCACATTATACAAAATCCCAAGATCACAAGTATAACAAAATCCCATGCGTGTGTACGGATCAAGCCGGCGCCTTCCCACGGTCATCGCTAGTACCTGAAACAACAACACTAACACTGTAAGCACAAAGCTTAGTGAGTTCCCCAAAATACCACCCATAAAACACATATTAGCCACTCGAGGCTATAACTCTATGGGTCCGTGCACCCAAACTCTGTGAACCCTCAGGTTCTAACTCTAGGAACCTTCCGGTTCCAACTCTGTAAACATGCACATCATCAATCACATAGAAATAATGCAGTACAACATATAGCATACATAACATACAAATACTTTGTCACATAACTCTGGTTATCTACTCAAGATAAAGTATAGTGAGAAGACTCACCTCGCGTATCTCGATGACTCACAAATCCTGAAATCCCTCGTGCCCGATCCTCTGAGCTATAATCCCCCTATAACATCATATGTCTCTAATTAACACTTTTTATCTCTAAGGTTGACTATCCCTAAGAAGTCAACACAGGTCAACTCTGGTCAACGGTCAACGGTTAACTTTGACCGGACTCGGCGAGTGCACAAGGGCAACTCGGCGAGTCTAGACGTTTTCACCAACTCTCTAGGATTCCCTTCTTACACGTTGAGTACTCCCCCTGACTCGACGAGTTCCACCTGGAAGAATCGCGGGGCCACCCCGACTCAACTCGCCGAGTCTCAAGAACAACTCGGCGAGTCCCAACTCGACTCAGTCCACTTGACCACCCTTCCCTAACTCGCCTTGACTCACTGAGTCAAACCATGACTCGACTGGACCACTCACTGGCCGATCCAAGGTAATCTTCAAGCTACTCGCCGAGTCTGCTCATCGGACTCGGCGAGTCCATGCCATGCAATCACTCAAACTCGCTTCTAAGGTCAGATCTGTTCCATCAATTCATAGATCTGGCCTTCCTAGACTGATTCACCACATAAAGCCCCAAACTTGGTGTACATACAACCTCTATATGACCATATATGAAGAATTAACAACAAATATCACAACTCAAGGTCATAACCTCCATTGTTCTTCATAAAGCTTGATGAATGAGGCTCTCTGTACCTCTATGGATCCAGATCCAAAGCCTCATCACTAGCAAGGGACTATTTGGCCATCAAATCAACCCAACAAAGGCCGCAAGAAACCCTAAATCCAAATATACTTCACAAAACAGAAGATGAGCCGAAATCATACCTTTAGATCGATGATCTAAGCTTCAAATCCACAGAATAGCAACCTCCTTTGCTTCCTCTTGGCTAGAACCTCCCTCTTCTTTGCTAAACAACACACAAAGGTCAAGAAATGCTTTCTTTTCTCTCTCAAATCGCTAAAGCACTCTAGGGTTTCTCGCCGAGTCCAGGCGAATCCCGCGTCCAGAATCGCGACCGTACTCGGCGAGTCTGAGCTCCAACTCGCCGAGTCCCCTCTCAAAACACCAAAATCATACACAATAAAGATACCTGGAAATCCGGGCTATTACAATTCTCCCCCACTAGAACTAGACTTCGCCCTCGAAGTCTCGCTCTGAAAATAGCTCCGGATGTTGCTCCCGCATCTCGCGCTCCGGCTCCCAGGTCATCTCCGATCCCTTCCGGTGTTGCCACTGAACCAACACCAGAGGTACCTCCTTGTTCCTCAGAACCTTGATCTTCCGATCTCTGATGGCCACTGGCCTCTCGGCATAATTCAGGCTCGCATCCACCTGAATATCCTCTAATGGAACCACTGCCGACTCATCGGCTATACACTTCCTCAATTGCGACACATGTAAAGTGTCGTGGATCTGCCCCAACTCTGCTGGCATCTCCAAACGATAGGCTACCCGGCCTACCCTCGCAATCACACGAAATGGCCCAATATACCGGGGTCCCAACTTGCCCCTCTTCCTTAATCGAATCACTCCTTTCCAAGGAGAGACCTTCAGGAGAACGAAGTCGCCGACCTGAAACTCAAGCTCGGACCGGCGTCTGTCTGCATAACTCTTCTGTTGGCTCTAGGCGGTCAATAACCTCTGTCTGACCTGCTGAATCTGCTCTGTCATCTGAAGCACGATCTCTGTACTGCCCATCACTCTCTGCCCAACCTCTCCCCAACAAATGGGGGTCCGACACCTCCTACCAAACAACGGCTCAAAGGGTGGCATACCAATGCTTGAATGATGGCTGTTGTTGTAGGAAAACTCTGCCAAGGGTAAATACGCATCCCAGCTACCCCCGAAATCTAACATACATGCTCGAAGCATGTCCTCAAGCGTCTGAATCGTCCGCTCACTCTGGCCGTCTGTCTGGGGATGATATGCGGTACTAAAATGCAATCTAGTACCCAACTCCTCATGAAATTTCTTCCAGAATCTGGAAGTGAAACGCACATCACGGTTCGAAACAATCGAGATCGGCACCCCATGCCGAGATACCACTTCCCTCACATATATCTCCGCCAACTTCTCCGCTGAAGAACTCTTACTGATGGAAAGGAAGTGAGCGCTCTTCGTCAACCTGTCCACAATCACCCAAATTGCATCAACTCCTCTGGCAGTCCTCGGCAATTTGGTGATGAAATCCATAGTGATCTGTTCCCACTTCCATTCGGGAACCTCCAATGGCTGCAACTTCCCATGCGGTCTCTGGTGCTCGGCCTTAACCCTGCGGCAGGTCAAGCACCTCTTAACAAACCAGGCGACGTCCCTCTTCATACAGGGCCACCAATACTCTTTCCTCAAATCCAAATACATCTTCGTGGCCCCCGGATGGATCGAAAATTTCGACCGATGAGCCTCCTCCATCAAAGTAGCACGCGTACCGCCCACAAACGGTACCCAAATCCGACCCTAAAAAGTCATAAGCCCTCGACCATCCGTAACGAACTCTGAAACCAAACCAACGACCCGTTCCCTCTTCTGCATCCTCGGTTGCACAGCCTTGGCCTGTGCCCCACGAATGGCATCCAGCACCGGAGCTATCACGGTCAACCTCAAACATACACCTCGCAGTGGTGTGCTCTCCGCCCTGCAGCTCAACGCATCGGCTACCACATTAGCCTTGCTTGGGTGGTACAGGATCTCACAATCATAATCCTTGACCACATCCAACCACCTCCTCTGTCGCATATTTAGGTTGGGTTGATCCATCAAGTACTTCAAACTCTTATGGTCCGTGTATATCGTACACCGAACCCCATACAAGTAGTGGCGCCAAATCTTGAGAGCGAACACTACTGCCCCCAACTCTAGATCATGCGTGGGATATCTCGTCTCATGAGGCTTCAGCTGCCTCGATACATATGCTATCACATGACCCCTCTGCATCAACACCGCACCCAGCCCCAAAATCGATGCATCACAATATACCACAAAATTCTCCATCCCTTCCGGGAGAGCAAATACCGGGGCTTCGCACAACCTTTGGCGAAGTGTCTCAAAGGAGGTCTGCTGCTCGGAACCCCATGAGAATGCGACACCCTTCCGGGTCAATATGGTGAGTGGCACTGCGATCTTGGAGAAATCCTTGATAAATCTCCGATAATACCCTGCCAACCCAAGGAAACTCCTGATCTCAGATGGTGACTTCGGCACCTCCCAACTCATCACCGCCTCAACCTTGGTCGGATCGACCAGAATCCCTTCCTGGTTAACAAGATGTCCTAGGAACTGGACCTCTCGCAACCAGAAATCACACTTGGAGAACTTTGCATAAAGCTTCTCCGATCTCAAAACCCCAAGGACCTCCCTCAAATGCTCCTCATGCTGCTCTCTAGATCTCGAATATACCAGAATATCATCGATAAATACAATCACCGACCGATCCAACATCGGCCTGCATACCCTGTTCATGAGATCCATGAACACAGCCAGGGCATTGGTGAGCCCAAAAGGCATCACCACAAACTCATAATGCCCATATCGCGTCCTGAACGCTGTCTTCTGGACGTCCTCATCCCACACTCTCACCTGATGATATCCCGACCTCAAATCGATCTTGGAGAACCAAGATGCTCCCTGCAACTGATCGAATAAATCGTCGATCCTCGGTAACGGGTAACGGTTCTTGACCGTCAGCTTGTTCAACTCCCGGTAGTCAATGCACATCCGGTGTGAACCATCCTTCTTCTTGACGAACAGGATAGGCGCTCCCCACGGTGAGCTGCTCGGCCGAATAAACCCCTTCCCCAGCAGCTCCTGAAGCTGCGAGGATAACTCTTGCATCTCTGGAGGTGCAAGACGATAAGGCACCTTAGCGATAGACGCGGCCCCCGGAACCAAATCAATACTGAACTCCACTTGCCTCACAGGAGGCACACCCGGTAACTCCTCGGGAAAAACATCTGGAAACTCACGCACCACCGGAACCTCCTCAACTGAACTCGGTCTCTCGGAAGCCACCTGCGTATCATCACATACGCCACAAAACCCTTACAGCCCTGCTGTAGACACTGCCTCGCCCTAGCGGCCGAACAAAAAGCTGATCCTGAACGTGTACCCTCGCCGTACACTGAGAGAACTCCCCCACTAGGGTTTCGTATGGTCACCAGCTGACGCTCACAGTCGATAACCGCGCCGAATTGGCTCAACCAGTCCATGCCCACAATGACACAGACATCACCCATCGCAATAGGAATCAGATTAATCGGAAACTCAACCCCAAAAATCTCTAATACACATCCCCGGAGAACCTCCGTGGCACAAATCACTCTATCGTCAGCTATGGAAACTCTCAGAGGCCGACTCAATGCCTCACGGCTAACATTGATATGCTGACTAAAGGCCAAAGATACAAAAGACCGACTTGCACCCGAGTCAAATAACACTAAAGCAGGTACAGAGTTCACAAGGAAAGTACTTACGCATAACATAATATAAGCATAATATCTCAACATCAAAATAAATACATGAAAGGAAACATACCAGCCACAACATCGGGCGCAACGCGGACCTCCTCTGCAGTCAGCTGGAAAGCTCTCCCTCGAGCTCTCGGCGCTTCGACCTTCACAGGTCGACTCTCTGTAGCTCTAATGGTGGTAGGAGCAGATCCCTGAGATGCTCCGCGCAACTACGGACACTCGGCCTTCCGGTGTCCGGTCTGGTTGCAGTGAAAACACACTGCAAACCCCTTGGGGCAGTCCTTGGCCATATGCCCCTCCTTGCCACATTTGTAGCAAGGTCCCGCTCGGCAGACTCCATCATGACCCTTGCCGTACTTCCCGCAAGTGCGGCCCTTCTGGCTCCCTGGTTTGGGATCAGCGGGCTTGGCCCGCTTGGCTGCCGGCTGAGACTGTGCCGGTCGCCGATCCCTCCCCTGAGACTCCGCCTCCTCCCTGGCCTGAGTCTCAAGCTCAATCTCCCTCTTCCGGGCATTTGCCTGAAGCTCAGCAAATGTCCGGTACGAGGAGTTCACAGCGAACTCCCGAATATCCCGCCTCAAAATGCTCAAGTAGCGGCTCATACGTGCCTGCTCAGTGGACACGTGCTCACGGCAGAACATCGCCCTCTCATGGAACATCCTTGTGATCGCTGTAACTGACTCAGTACCCTGCTTGAGGGTCAGAAACTCCTATGCCAAACGTTCCCTCTCCACCTGGGGAACATACTCATCTCGGAACATGACAGTGAACCTCTCCCAGGTCACTGCCGCAAGCTCAGCAGGCGTATAATGCGCCATCACAAACTTCCACCAGTCCTTCGCTCCCAAGCGAAGCTGGTTCAGCGCGAACCGAACCTTCAAATGCTCAGGAGACGAGCAAGTGAAGAAACACCCCTCAATATCAGATATCCACCTCATAGCCGCCACCGGATCCTGAGTCCCATTAAACTCTGGTGGTTTCGTGTTGCTGAACTCGCGGAACAGCAACGCATCACCACCTTGCGGCCTCACAGCAGCAATCGCTGCGGTAGCCGCTGCAGCAGCAGCCTCAGAAAGAGCGGCATAACGCTCATCAAACGTCTCAATCAGTGTGGTCTTTATAGACCCAAACATCTTCGGTATCTCTGCCCTGATGGCCGCAGCCACCTCCTCCTGGATGAACCGACGGATCTCCTCCTCACTGGTACCACTGCTCTCGGGCATCAAACGTGTCCTCACCATGATCTACCTCTGAAATACAACATACGAAAATCAGGATCCACACGAGCATACTCACACTCGACAACTCTTTCCTCCTTGATTCTTGGTATTCCAAAGATTCTTACTTGGGCTGCACACCGCTCCGGTGCTTTTAGTAGTACGGGCCCAATACTACTGTCCGCACCGCACCAGAATACACCCCAAGTCCTCCTCTTCGGATCCCAAGCCCTAAGTACTCTATCATGCGTAAACTACTCTCTAATAGATCTCTCATAAGCCCCTCGTTGCTACCTACTCACTCTCAAGCATCTCATAGCAGCTCACCTCTCCCTAGGCTAAGGCATCACAAATCAGGCCACTCTAGTCCTAATAGCAATACCTAGCCTACTCTAGCATGCAGATACATCATATCAATATCAATATCACATAATATAAAGGTATTTTGGGAAATCACCGTTCGAGCGCTGACTGATCGTACACACATCTCTTGCTCTGCGTTTTTCAAAAATCTTTTACTCTTTTTGAAAATACATCTCAAATCCTCAGTTTGAGTTCAAATACGCCCGAAGGTGTACTCGAATCCCTCAAACCAAGGCTCTGATACCAACTTGTAACACCGTAAATTTCAAAATAATTTTTTCACAATTTATAAAAACATTTCCCATTAACTTTTCATAAAAACATCAAGTTTAAATCTCAATTCACATTATACAAAATCCCAAGATCACAAGTATAACAAAATCCCATGCGTGTGTACGGATCAAGCCGGCGCCTTCCCACGGGCATCGCTAGTACCTGAAACAACAACACTAACACTGTAAGCACAAAGCTTAGTGAGTTCCCCAAAATACCACCCATAAAACACATATTAGCCACTCGAGGCTATAACTCTATGGGTCCGTGCACCCAAACTCTGTGAACCCTCAGGTTCTAACTCTAGGAACCTTCCGGTTCCAACTCTGTAAACATGCACAACATCAATCACATAGAAATAATGCAGTACAACATATAGCATACATAACATACAAATACTCTGTCACATAACTCTGGTTATCTACTCAAGATAAAGTTTAGTGAGAAGACTCACCTCGCGTATCTCGATGACTCACAAATCCTGAAATCCCTCGTGCCCGATCCTCCGAGCTATAATCCCCCTATAACATCATATGTCTCTAATTAACACTTTTTATCTCTAAGGTTGACTATCCCTAAGAAGTCAACACAGGTCAACTCTGGTCAACGGTCAACGGTCAACGGTCAACTTTGGCCGGACTCGGCGAGTGCACAAGGGCAACTCGGCGAGTCTAGACATTTTCACCAACTCTCTAGGATTCCCTTCTTACACGTCGAGTACTCCCCCTGACTCGACGAGTTCCACCTGGAAGAATCGCGGGGCCACCCCGACTCAACTCGCCGAGTCTCAAGAACAACTCGGCGAGTCCCAACTCGACTCAGTCCACTTGACCACCCTTCCCTAACTCGCCCTGACTCACTGAGTCAAACCATGACTCGACTGGACCACTCACTGGCCGATCCAAGGCAATCTTCAAGCTACTCGCCGAGTCTGCTCATCAGACTCGGCGAGTCCATGCCATGCAATCACTCAAACTCGCTTCTAAGGTCAGATCTGTTCCATCAATTCATAGATCTGGCCTTCCTAGACTGATTCACAACGTAAAGCCCCAAAATTGGTGTACATACAACCTCTATATGACCATATATGAAGAATTAACAACAAATATCACAACTTAAGGTCATAACCTCCATTGTTCTTCATAAAGCTTGATGAATGAGGCTCTTTGGACCTCTATGGATCCAGATCCAAAGCCTCATCACTAGCAAGGGACTATTTAGCCATCAAATCAACCCAACAAAGGCCACAAGAAACCCTAAATCCAAATATACTTCACAAAACAGAAGATGAGCCGAAATCATACCTTTAGATCGATGATCTAAGCTTCAAATCCACAGAATAGCAACCTCCTTTGCTTCCTCTTGGCTAGAACCTCCCTCTTCTTTGCTAAACAACACACAAAGGTCAAGAAATGCTTTCTTTTCTCTCTCAAATCGCTAAAGCACTCTAGGGTTTCTCTCTATGGACTGCTGGGTACAAATGACGGCCATAAGGCCCTTTAAATAGGTCCCAAACCCGAGAAATTAGGGTTTCATTCAACAGCGCGGACTCGCCGAGTCCAGGCGAATCCCGCGTCCAGAATCGCGACCCTACTCGGCAAGTCTGAGCTCCAACTCGCCAAGTCCCCTCTCAAAACACCAAAATCATACACAATAAAGATACCTAGAAATCCGGGCTGTTACAGAGTAAATAAGTTTGTAAAAACAAAGTTCTTTGTCATCATGAGAGATAAAGTATGTTGCAACGTTCATATTCTCATGGAAGATAAAGTTCGTTACTCAAACGAGTAAACAAGTTTCATTGCTAAAATGAGCAATCAATTTCATTGCTACAAGGAGCAAACAATTTCATTGCTAAAACTTGTATATAAGTTTTCAGTAATAAAAGTTCGTTGTTGTAATGAGAAACAAAGTTCATTGCTATAATGAGAAACAAAGTTGATTGCTATTATTGAAAACAAGTTTATTGCTATAACGAGAAACGAGTTTGTATGTGTATGAGCAAACAATGAGTCTCAACCAAACCTATGACTGAAGCCCTATCAAGATCTATGCTTATCGTTACATAGATGAATATGGTATCATGCACTCCAGCAATAGGGCGAGTGAGGAGTTGTCAATTCATAATAGCGCTATCCATAATGACCATTGGCTTAAAGATTTAATGGTTAGAGATAAGGGAAGGGCCTTAGTACGATAAGTTCTCATGTTCCGTGTTGCATAGACATACATAGAGAAACATAGCAATACAATAGCAATCATGTTTGATAATAATCAATTTAAATACAACATGCAAACAATAGTTTCTCTGGACATGCTTTTCCACCCCAAAACATAAAAACTGAAAATAGGGGAGTGCGTGAATACTCACAATATGCATTGAGATGATGCAAATGATGCCTTGAGCTAAGTTCCACTTGTACCACTATCGATTCCTACAATAATGGTATTTGCTACTGAGACTAATCGAAATCTAACACTAGTATACTTACTACTACAATAGAATTATGCCAATATTGTGTCAAAATTTAATATTTATAAGTTACAAAAAATTTTCTGTGAAAATTTAATTTCAATGAATCAATTTTTATATAACAATTTCAGTGGAAATTTCCCGTTATTGAAATGCTAGTATTTAACATTTTAAAAGTGTTTCAATGATTAAATATTCAAAACTAAATCAATTTAGTTCTAAAATTTCCCAAACTTTTCATTTTAGTTTTAATTGAAGTTAAAGACCTCAAGATAAATTTTCTTGAATTTTTGATTTGTCTAACTATTTTTCACCACTTTAGTTTCATGAATAACCATAAAATTATGAAAAATACTAAACAGTTAATAAAAATTACCAAACTTCAGATTTTGGTTCTAAATGTGTTTAAAGACTACTAGATAATTTTTCATAGATTATGGATATGCGTAACCATTTTTCATATATTTAATTCTCTAAATATATAAAAATTCATGAAAAACAGAAATCAGTTAAGAAAATTCCCCAACCTTTTTATAACACTGCCATTACGCATACTTAATCTGTGAAAAATATAAAAATGGGTTTCTAAACTGTTTAACCAATTTTTATGATTTTTGTGAATTTATTGTAATAAAAATTGAAATAAATAGAAAACAGTTTCCAAAATTACCCAAACGTTTTTTATTACTGCTGTGAAACATTATTAAGCTGGAGAAAAATATAAAAATCGATTTCTAAACTGTTTAACCCAATTTTATGATTTTTGAGCATTTATTCTAATAAAAATTGAAATAAATAGAAAACAGTTTTCAAAATTATCCAAAATTTTTATTTAACTGTTATTATACATAACTAGTCTGGGAAATATATAAAAGATATCTTTCAATGGGTATTGCCTTAAATAATCATTAATTGAAGAATAAATAATAAACAGTTAAAATAAATTACCAAAAATTTTGTAACATCATTTGTAGTGTAAGTAATCCGGGAAAAATACCAAAAGTGGTTTTAATATTTTATAATCCGGTTTTGGATATTTATGTGTATTTAAGTAAATTTAACATTAGAAAATAGGAGAAAAATAGTATACAGTAGAGGAAAATCATCAAACTTTTTATGCAACCTCCTACTATACGACATGATGCTCTGGTAAAATTTCATGAATTTTGGATAAACAGAACTATTTGTCCTATTTTTAGGCCATTATAATTACCAAAAATTGGGAAAAATAGGAAGGCACGATTCAAAATTCTGAAATTATTTTTCTGAGTCTCCAACCAAAGTTAAGAGCTGCGAAAATTGTTATATACAATTTTCACACTTTCTAAAGTGGTTGTGTGATTTATTATACCCAAACAAAAAGAAAATGGAAAATAATACTAAACAGCAACATAAATCGATGAAATTTAATGATATGTTATTATTCACCATAGGGGTCATCCACAAATTTATTCCGGATTTGTAGACCTATGGAAGTATTTTATATGTTTTATTGCCCTATTTTATTGCATTAATTATAATAATACGAGAAAAATGAATTATATTCTGGAAACTTACAGAGCATCTTTTTTTTGTTGATGAGAATCTGGGAAAAATCGGATTTGGTCAGAAAATGATTTTTAGATATTTATTTGGAAATAAATCTTTCATTAACATATTTGAAAGCTTTTTAACAACTTTGATCATCAAGCATCTAAGCTTGAAGATCATCACATGCATGTTGTTTTGAAGACCATTCATGAGTTTGAAATGTTCAAAAATCATTTTTGATAGAAAACTTTGGATGCATGTGGTGATTTTCCACCAAAACGTGTAGAAAAGTGTATTTTCATGGTTTTGACTTAGGTTTAAGTCATGGATCTTCACCATTTTGTAACATGCAAGATGCTTTTGGTGAAAATCTACCACCATCATCATCAAAACTGAAGTGAATGAACATGCACACAAATTTTCTAAGAGAATGGTATAGAAGAACAAGGAAATGCAAGAAAAACCTTTAAAACTAGAAAGAAAAGTGAAGGAGATTGAAGGATTTTCGTGATTACCATGGAGAAGAACCCTAGAAGATGAAGATTTGAAGGTTCAGAGTTGTTCTTGGCTGGAGAATTTCGTGGCTTTAGAGAGGGAAAGAGAGAGTTTGAGTGTGGTAATTGGTGGAGTGTGGGAGAGAATGAGGGGTAGAGTGAGAGAGAGAAGATCGAGTGGTAGAGTGAATTGATTATGTGTTGGGAAGAGGAGAGAGAGGAGAGATCCGACTTTTTAATGAAGAGAGGGTCTCCCTCTTTTAAATTTTATAAAATATAACTTTATTTTATAAAAATATCAAGTTTTTATAAAACATGCACCTTATTCTAAATTTTCCTTCACAAAACCTTGATTTTTGGCTTAGAAAATAAGGTTAAATACTAATGACTTAATTTTTTTTCCATGGTTATATTTTACTAAATTGAGTTATTTTAAATTGATATTTTACAGTTCATACCAAATTTATGGATTTTTAGGTGTTAAAGTTTATAAATTTGAGTTTTTAGGGCATTTAGGGTTTTTGAGAGTTTGTAAGTCTTTGGATATCAAAATTAATTAAATTTTGAGATTTCAAACTATTTTAGAGTTTCATAATTCTTATTCAATTTAGAAATAATGTTTGTAATATTTTTTTTATATCGGTTTATTGGCATTCTATGTAGTGATTCCGAGATTCAAGCGAAATTGAGGAATCAAGTATACTAGTCCTACTCTTCAACTTTGACTTAAGTTTCTATGAGACTCTGACCTAACTTTTACTTCTAGGTCAAGTACATGATGTGTGTATATGATTCATGAAATGGTATTCAAGTCAAAGAGTGACCCTAATATAGATAGTCACTAAAGTTAAGTAGTAGTAAAATTCACATATCAATGTGAAATTTAAGTACACTATCCATTGATTCTAATTGTTTCCAAGTTTCTAGTAGGTTATAACTTAGCTTCTAGTTACTAAGTCTAGTATGTGTAGTGCCTATATGTGCAACTAAGTCTAGTCAAATCTAGAACCGACTCGAATTTTGACGGTTGTCACAATAAGGCCCAAAAATACATCAAATGAGTATATGAAGCCCGATAGACATGTAATTGAGTATACGAGGCCCAACAATCATGTAAAGAGTATAACATACCCAATTAGAGTAAAAATGACGTAATTAGCCCGTTTGTTATCAAAATGCTTGATTTAGCTCAAATACTTCCAAAATGACATAAATGGCCCATGTTTATTAAAAATTGACCATTTTGGCCAAACAAAAGTGAAGTTTACAATAAAGGTCCACTTTTTGTCAAAATTTACATTTTAAGTGTAACACTCATGTTTCTAGCCTAGGCATTTATATTGAGGTGATAGTCTAGGTTAACCTTTGTAACTCATTTTGAAGAAATGAAAAGGAATTATGTGTTTTATTTGTTTTATGCTTAATTACTAGGAGTTAATTAATTAAGAATAAAAAATGAGCATCAAAAGTAAATATTAGATAAAGCCGATATCTATTAAGAAAGTTGTAGTGGTCGTGACAAGGATTACAGATACATAAAGAATACCGAAATCCGAGTTATAACGAAGAAGTTATGACCTGTCGAAGTTTCACGACAAAACCGGCATGGTGCCGAATGTCGTAAAAAGTGACTTTTTTATAAACTACTTTTTAGCCTTAGTGACCTAAACGAAATTCACAGTGCTCGTTAAACCAAGAGTATGTATAAAAAGAACGCCCAAATCTGACTTCGTATGAGGAAGTTATGATTTTTCGAAGTTTCAGCTTAGCAGTAGACAACTAAAAATTCAAATTTTAGATTGTGTGTTTTTTACCCGACACAGCCTAAACGAGAATCGAAGGTCTCGTTATTAGCAATACAACAATAAAAAGTCTGACGAAAACGGACATCGGATGAAGAAGTTATGAATTTTTAATGGATTTCCTGTTCCGGTCTGTTAAAAATAATAATATAAAAACTAAAGTCAAAATTAGCCGAAGAAGTCTAAACGAAAGTTGTGGAGCATAATTTTACCTATGCGTGAATATAAAGAACGTCAAAAACGGAGCTGGTATGAGAAAGTTATGGATTGTAGAAGTTTTGGCGCAAAAATCGAGAAAAAACCCCAAAACCGAGAAATCTCGCATACGTGGACTTCGTCCACGTGTCCTCGCCTCACATCCGACGCGTGTCGTAAATCTTGCTGAGTCATCCGAACTGGAGAGCTTATCCGAAGTGATCCAATGAAGTTGCGACGCATGCCCCTTCCCTCGTGCATCCAAGCTTCGCATGGTGCCACAGACCCCCCTACTTCGGACTAGACCTCGGTCCAATCAGGAACTGTCAACGAGGCCCTCGCATGCGCAACCCACGTGCGAGCCACCTGCCCCTTCGGATTTCCTGCCGCGTGGCTTCTTTCCAGCCGTCCGATCAGAAGCCCCCCCTATAAATAAAAGGCTACGAGTCTTCTCGGATAATTTTAAGAAATTGTCCATTTCACCCCTTTCTTCATATTTTCGTCATCTTAACATCCCCCAAAGCCCCGATATTGATTATAAGCCCCGAAATACGCCACGAAGTGCCTGAGAAGCCCGAAAAATTTATCTTTTGGGTTTCGAAGCCCGACCTTCGCAGAGCCCGGTTTCTCAATAAAACTCCCAGTTTTATTAGAAAACGATTAGAAAACGATCGTTTTAAGCAACGAATTGCTGCCTGATTATCATCAGATCATGTGAGTGTGTAATCACTTTCATCTTTCACCTAGATATGAAGTATTTTCTATAAAATACGTGCTATGTGTAATTATATTAAGTGTTTATTTGAGGTAACTGCCGAACACATGTTTTATACAAGTTTTAAACTGTATATGTATTTTATCTACAAATATGTTGGGTAGAACATCGATAGACGAAATAGTTGATGAGTGTCAAAATGGTGAGAGGCCTTGATGTTGTTGTTGTTGTTGTTGCAGTTGTTGTTGTTGTTGTTGTTGTTGTTGTTGTTGTTGTTGCTGTTGTTGTTGTTGTCGTCTTCTAGCGGAGTATAGATGACGACCACGGACCTTTCTAGAGTCCAGTGGAACACTAGGAGGTTCGCAACTTGTAGGTGTTGGTGAACTATTTGTTCATTGGCGTACTCCATCCCCCTCATGGTTGCCTTTAGGACATGTATGGTTGAGGAGACCCCTTAGCAGTAGTGTCCATCCCGATGATATTCCTTAGGCTAGGTCCCTTGTGATAGGTGTTTATGGATGTAAAGTGAGGACAACGAGAATGGTTAATCAGGGTTATTATTGATTGATGAACTTAATAAGTTTATTATTATTGTGGGTTGAAAACCCTATATGCTCACCAGGCTCCCAAGCCTGACCCACTCATCTTTTTATTATTGTGGGCCCCGAGCATAGTCGGAGGATGATGAGAGATTTTTGGATTATAGGCCAGTAGATGTAAATAACTGTTGTAAGGCTTATAATGTCTTGTTTATGCTTTTGATCTGTATCGAAACATGACATCCCGAGGTTTTGATATGAAATGAAGCTATACATTTCTTAAAGAAAGGTTTTGATAAACTTTTATCAAGTTTTGTTTTGGGGACCAATTCCACAACATCTTTTAAAAGGATTTCTCTGATTTTATTTAAAAAGCATAAATTAAATCGGTCTTTTCTGGCCGAAAAATTAGGGGATGTCATAGTTGGTATCAGAGCATTAGTTTAACCGAACTAAGAAATTGTAGGATTTCTAGACTTAAACTTAGAATGCCAACTGATGATTGTCAGATGAGTGTCTACCATATTGTAGATACGAGCACTAGTTTATTTTAGGAAAGATGCCTAAAATGCTTTTATGTGCTAAATTCTATATGTTTGCCATATATGCCATTATTTGTTCGGATCTATGGTCTGTTGTCGATCGGATCTGGAAAACCTTATGTGTGTAGGATTGTAAGCGTATGATTACGAGGTTAGACCTAACATGTAAATGTTTCAGAGTGATAAGGTAATTGAAATATCTAATAAGGATAAAGACCTAAATTCGCCTTATTCGGTATATAGATTATAATGGCAAGAACTAGAAGTGGAGCGGGAATTGCAAACAGAAACCAACAACCTCAACCTAAAATGGTGGAACAGGTGCCTATAGTAGGAGCTGCACCCGAACCTATCACTAAGGCTGGAGTATGAGCTGTGATTCAGACCATGATGGCTGAATAGAGGGAGGACTTGAGGCAAATGTTGTTGAACAACAGGGATGAACCTTCAGCTCCTGTTGAACAACGTGAATTGAATGACGATCGATCTGAAGAAGGAAACAACAGTAGATCGGTTGGTCATAGTGAACCGCTTGTGGTTGGGAGAAATAACCACGAACATAGGGTGGAGAGAAATGGGTGCAAGTATAAGGACTTTATGATTTGCAGGCAATCAACCTTCACTGGAAAAGAAGATCCTGTCGGAGTATTTGATTGGATCTAGGAAATGGAATTTGCTTTCATGACTTGTGGTTGCCAAGGCAAGTTACAATCCACATTTGTAGTGCGAAAGTTCAGAGGTAGCGCTGCTCGATGGTGGAGCACTTTGGGGAAAACCCTAAGCCCTAATGAGCCACTGCAACTGATTTGGACAGAGTTCTTGGTGCACTTCAAGAGCAAGTACTGCTCGGCCCAAAACGTGCTTGAGTTAGAAAACCGATTTCTAACGTTGAAGAAGGGAACTATGACCGTTGACGAATATACGAATAAATTCACAGAAAAAATGGAGTTTGCTTTGCGTATTGTCCCAGATGAGCTGGCAAAAATTGACAGGTACGCAAAGGGACTTCCATGGGAGTACGAGGTGCTAGTACGTCAGGCACTTACTTTGGAGGCAACTATCTGGGCTGCCAAGTCTGTTGAAGATATGATAAAGGGGAGCCGCCAGCAAGGTTGAAGTTGATGAAAAGAGAAAGTTTGAAGGAACTTCAGGTGCCAATAAAAAGAACAAATTCTCGAAGACTGGTTCGAGAAAATTCGGAGGAGGAGCCGAAGCCAAGTGGTGTGACAAGTGTAAGAAGAAACATGCTGGGAAATGCAGCATGGAAGTCACTTGTTACAACTGGGGAAAGCTTGGGCATTATGCCAATGAATGCATCTTCAATAAGAATTTCTGTTTTGGGTGCAATGAAGAAGGGCATATTTTGAGGGATTGCCTGAAGAAGGACGCAGCAAAACTCAATCTCCCACCAAAGCCAAAGGCGAGAGCCTTTCAGATGACACTCGAAGCTGCAAAAGAAGAAGTCGATGTCGCTTCAGGTACCTTTCTCGTAAACGAATTGCCTGCCCAAATTTTGTTTGATTCTGGAGCCAATTACTCCTTTATTTCGCATGAATTTGGTAGAAAGCTAGCTTTTCCTGTAGATAGACTAGTTAATGCTATAATAGTCGAGATTGCTAATGGCAAGTTTGTACCTGTTAGCCATCGTATGAAAAACATCCTCGTTGACTTGGATGGGAATAAGTTCCACGAGGAATTATTGCCTATCGAGTTAAATGGATTCGACATAGTTTTAGGAATGGATTGGCTTAGTGCCAATGATGTCGAAATATTGTGTAGAATGAAGATAGTAAAAGTAAACCCGCCAGGGAAAGAGTCGTTTATGGTGTATGGAGACAAACGCAGAGTAAATTCTGGAATCATTTTCCTAATGAAAGCTAGAAAGTGTTTGGCCAACGGGTGTACATCATATCTAGCATTCATGATCGATGCTCAGAAGGAAAATAAGGAGGTGCAGAATATTCCGGTGGTGTGTGACTACCCGGAAGTCTTTCCCGAAGATCTTCCCGGATTGCCCCCTGATCAACAAGTAGAATTTCGTATCGACTTGTTACCAGGAACGATGCCGATAGCAAAAGTATCGTATCGGTTAGCACCAACAGAGATGAAAGAACTTATAACACAACTTCAGGAGTTATTGGACAAAGGTTTCATTCGACCTAGTTCGTCACCCTGGGGAGCCCCTATGTTATTTGTAAAGAAGAAAAACAGGAGCATAAGAATGTGCATCGATTACAGAGAGCTGAATAAAGCAACAATAAAGAACAAGACCCGTTGCCGAGGATCGATGACCTGTCCGACCAGTTGCAAGGTTCGAGCTATTTCTCGAAGATCGATCTTAGGTCAGGGTACCACCTGTTGGGTTTTGAGCATTCTAACACTCCTAAGTGTACATGCAACCCTAAATACCTTGGATCTATGTTTTCTCTATTATACATGCAAATAAGAACTTCCAAGGTATTATCCTAATCTAGCATACAAAAACAATGAGTGTAACAAGATAGAATACATACCTCTTTGATGTAGAAAGTCTTCATGAAGCTTGAGTGCCTAGTGCCCCAAGTGTGACACCTCAAATGGTTCACACAACACCAAATACACTTGGAATAAGTTGAGAGAAATCTACAACTCATGAAATCGGCTAGCCCTTCATTACTCACACTAGTCGCCGATTTTGGTCAAGAATAAGATGCTTATATAGTTAGGGTTACACCATGTAAACCCTAATTGACATGGCCTTTCATTTCCATGATCCATGGGTACAAATACACCATGGAGCATCCATGGAGCATCCTATGGGTTTTAGCCCAACTTGATTATCCATGGAGCATTAGCCCATATACAAGTATGGATGATTTACACAATCAACCCATATATTTAATTAATCCTAGATTAATTCTTGATCAATACTAATTAAATAATCTTATTATTCTTATTATTAATATACTATAACTTATAATATATTAATAACCATAAGTGTCTTATTTCTCTCATTATAGTCTATCCAAATGCATGATGCCATGGAACCCAAATGGACCATGCCGGGTCGGGTCAAGTCTTACCAATTATAGTTATGGACTTAGACATTAATCCAACAGTCTCCCACTTGGATAAGTCTAAAACTAATATTGTGTATGACTTCAGGAACCAACTGGCAATCATAGCTCTCAAAAGCTTTTGTCGAACTCTGACCTTGTCGATGAACTCTAACCTTTGTCAATGACTTGTCCATTAGATAAGGGATCATATATTCGTCCATTCTAGGTATCATATGGACTGAGACATGGATTATAATCATTCTCTCTGTCCATTTGTTGTTTTCTGATTTCCGATTTATGATGACTGGCTAATTGAACAAATCAAATCAGTCCTGGCCCGGCCGAGCACTTCCATTTGTCATCATCAAATCATCGAGGGGCCCACAGATATCGCTTTTATCCCGAAGGTAAAAGGAATGGATAAACTTCGACTCATATGGCTTGTTCTACTACTTGTTGAATCATACACAAAGGCACGTTTTATAGCACCGAGTTACCAAATGCGTTTTCGTGCAGTCAATGTACAACCAACTCATAGTAACAACTCATATCTCTAGGTTTGAAGAATATATGATATTATCGTCTCATGATCACTCGTGATAAAATCCATGAAGTGATTCCAATGAGCGCGGGTTGAATCCAATACTCATAACTTATGAGCACTCATGAGTGTTGTAGCCCTTTGTCCAACACCTTAGACCTCTACAAGCCAACCCATGAAAGTCTTAATTCATATCTACTTCCAACATATGACCGACTGTGGATGGTTTGAATAACTTAGTCATTCCGGAAGAATAACCTAGTTTATTCTAGAAGTCAAAACATGCAAAATGAAACACAATAATAATTGAATCCAATATGGTATCAAAACCTATGAACATAAATAAAACACCTTTTATTTATCACCATATGATTACACATTATTCATTGTATACTGTTTCAGCTATCAACTTTATTCTTGAATTTAAAACAATAGTTGTCCCATGCTCCAAGCATGTACACTATGTTTTCTAAACACTAGTCATGCCATACACCAAGTATGCATACTATGTTTGTCTATGATCTTTACTTTGTGAACTAGATCAATTGAACATAACTTCAATGATTCTCTTTTCACACTCCCAAATCCTTACTGTAAATGCAAGAATTCCAAATTCATGCCATTTACTGAAATCTGTTAGATTCTAAACTTATATGCATTGATCCTCTTGTAATGATTATGCACAAAGTCATAAAGACTTGACAACAAACATTACAGAGCATTCCAAAGGAGATCAACTCCATGGAAACATCCTTCTTGCATTAAGTTTCCTTAATCTTACACAGATTGAAAATTCTAACTTTGAAACATTTCCAGATTCCATTTTGACTATCACTTCTGAACAAGAGTTGCCTCCTTACAGATTATGTCAATATGGTCCTTCCAGAATTATCACTATACTTCCTACTGTCCTTGAGCAACAAATCTTTGGTAAACCTTAGATTGTCCCCGACAATTGTTTAATCCTTTTAGTCATATCCAATTCTAGACCTTTTCCCTTCTAAATGCCCCAGGCATTTGGAAAATTTTAGAACGGATGAATATAGCACATGTAATCGATCCTATATCTGAAGCATATGGGACACGATTCATGATGTCTCACATAAAGACTAAACCAGGCTTTTGCTATAACATGTCCATTTCTATTTGCCAAGTTCTCATAATTCAGATTATGAAAATGATGCCGTAATCATAATCGAATTTTAGAACGCAAATAATGGACTCATATACAAAATTTCCTTATGTTGAGCCATTCCAACATGAAACTCATATATATCCTTGACTAAATGATTAAAACCTCACGATCTAAGCTTATAGATTTGAGATGAAGTATAATTTTCTCTCCCTTAATTATAGCAAAACAATTTTTCCCACTTGAAACCTTTTGTTTTCTATAATTAACATTGCTAGCTTGCAACACTTCTCATAATTATCATGCTCCCACTAACATGATGATTATTAGCATAACACTTATACTCCCAATTTCAAATGTACAAGAGTAGATAACTTTTACCCTTACATTTGACAAGTGTTTTAAACCTTCTTTAAGACATGACACTCAAGTTACAATCTCGGAGTATGACTCTAAGACTTGTATTGGAACGAAGTATGACTCATCTTCTTGATTTAACCATTTCAACAATTCAAGATCCCTCTTCTTAGTCATAAGAATGCACTAAGATTTCCTTAGAGAACTAATTGTGCTATGGTTTCTTAATCATTAAGATGATCACAAAACTGATACTAAAGTACTCTCCCATCTTTTCAGATTTGAGAAACTTTTATTCTTCTGCCTAATTTGATTCTTCTTATTCGCTCTGCCATACATTGGAACCTTTTCCAATGTCTCAGAGTTACACTTAAACTTGTAAGTATAATCATGTTTACTAAGCTTTAGTAAACTATTACGAATAGTCTTATCAATCTTTTGTGGTGGACTTAATCAGTGCACAAGAATGTGTACCCGATCCATTAGTCCTTTACTTGACTCACACATCCATGTGAACGAGTAATTAGTCTTAATTTTCCAATACTTGAAAATTCTCATTCATCATGCTATACAACTTGCATGATTCCAAGTTCCGGTCCAATTGAAACTTGGGTGATGAAATTCTTTTCTTATTTTGGTAAATTTAGACATTACCACAAATGAAAGAATCAATTTCATACTTCCACTCTTGCTATTAATGGAATCTTATAAGCAACAATTTTTCCTCAAATGCCATTGTAAGGATATTTTAAAATTAAATAAAATCAAAATTTTTCCTTTTATTCTAAACTTTGCGGAAAACTTATCCTTACAATCCATATGAAAACTTGTTGTTATATATTCCTAAGCAATATCTCATAACTCCTAAGAAGTAGCTCAAGAATCTGATCTTCAAACTATGCGATAGAAATCCATCTATGCGATCAGATTCAACATATTCTTTCTTTAAGTTTCTTCACTTTTTCTTTTATTCTTAAAACATCACCATGTGACCCAGTCACATCATGTATCAAGAATCTCAGAATAGAAACTTAGCAGAGTTAGATAGTGGACTTTACCTGAAGCAGTGTCAAACTTATTTACTTTAACATCCTTAGGTAAATTTGGCAGCTTCGCAACCAATGCCCCTTTCTTTGGCAATATAAACATATGGACCCTTTGATAATGGTACACGGGACTATCACAGACTTAGCTTTTCTCTTTACCATTTGGTCAACCGAGTTGACTATGGCTGATCCCTTTCCATTGGGAAGAGAATGCTTTCCGGGATTTCCTGTGTCACTATTGTCAATGTCCATCAAGTTTTAAGGAAGTTGATCTTAACAAATAGATAAGATCATTAAGGGTCTTGTCATAGTCTGTTTCATAGGTGTCCCAAAGGAACTCACTATGTGACTTAGAAAGTGATTGAACCACCAACTTTCTCAAGACTTTGACACCCAACTCTCCCGGCTTGTCAATATGTGACTACACCTCGAAGATGTGACCACACCTAGACCTTGCCTTGCCAATAGGGCTTGAGTGACCTTAAACTTTTCAAGAACTTGTGGGTTGGGGAGAATAATTGGAGGAGGTGAATGAAGGGTGATTTCCAAGGGACATCACCTTCATTTAGGAAAGCTTGTTTCAAGAGATTTGGGAAGATCATAAATGTCTAAACCAGACATGTTTTGGGAGATATTCAAGATAGTTGATCTTAAGTCCTTAATATGACACCCAATATGAAATATTAAGGCTAGGACCCAACAAACTATTTTATAACTTAGAAGAGGTATGCCGTAATCCAAGCTATAAAATATTTGAAGGTAGGTGAATGACGATTCACCGATTTCCACCAAGATAAACGAAATGTATTATTAGGTTTTAATTGGTTTTGAAACTCCTAGATCTTTGAGATTCATTGAACTGTTCAATGGCATGTTTCAATCTCGAGTGTGCCCTTCAGGTTTTGTGACTGGGATGCCGAGGATCACAAAACAAGGTGTGAAGTAACCATGCAAATTACTTGGTACCCTTAAGTGTTTACCCCTCAATCGATGTGCCGGTTAACCACACACGCTCCATCGATACTATGATAAACATTAAGTTACCCTTTACCTACCTTGTTGAATACGAGTTAGTGTGCCGGTTAACCACACACGCTCCACTAACCTACTTAAACAAAGTGCAAAGTGTAATTTCATGGATTAGCACCTTATTCACATTTTCCTAAGTAACTAAGATTGGGTATTATTAAGAGTTTAGTTACTTAGTATTTATCATTAATACTTTTAATGAAGGGATAATTCTAGTCCTGTCAAACCCGTTCGGCTAACGATCCTCCACCAGTCAAGCAAGCGGTCGGTGAGAGTGGACACCCATTAAGTTGCCATTTTATAAGCAACAACCTTATACCCACCTTATAGACCGGCTTCGTGAATGAGGCATACTAGCGGTAAGACTGACTTACTCTTATATATATATATATATATATATATATATATATATATATATATATATATATATATATTAACTTATAATATTATAAAGTATAAGGGTTGAATTTTAACTTTTGAAATTCTAAGGGCTAACTTGGAATTAAAGTATTCATAAGAGAAAGCTTTACAAATTTCAAAACTTGAGGGCAAGTTTTGAAACTATTCCAAACTAATTAATTCCATGATTTATGTGTTTAAAGTAGTTTTAATCCAAAAACTCTTCAAGTTCCATAACTTGAGGACAAGTTATGGAAGACTTTAAACTAATAAAAGAATTACTTTTCTTTATTTTATAACTTATGGAATTAATTAAGGTTACACTTTATTTATTTATTTATTAATGAAGTGACTCTTGAACCTCCATAACTTAAGGACAAGACTCTTCATCTTTTGTAACCATTGCCAACTTTTATGAGTTTTATGAAACTTAAACGTGACTTTTCTATAACTTGAGGACAAGTTACAAAAACACATTTTAGAATCACCTCTTAGATTAATTTGGATTGAAAACAACTATTTCACTCAACTTTCTATTAATCTAAGCAACTCATAAGAACAAGATAATTCAAATCAAACTTTTTCATGGAATTAGTCTAAACCTTAAACTAATACAAAACATGAATCTATTGACAATTATCTTTGAAATTGGATTAGCATGAACATTACCACATCAAAACCAAGTTTATAAGTCCAAAACCATCTTAGGGTAATGTTCCTAGTCCAATTCCAGCCAAAAAGTCGAATTTATGCTGTCTGGGGGTCCAACTCGTCGAGTGCACGAACCAACTCGGCGAGTTGGATGCTTTTTGCCTTGGACTCGGCGAGTCTGCTGGGCAGACAACATCAAAACTCGATTTTCCAGCTTCTTTTGCAAGTATAATAAGAAAACAAACCTGGCTCTGATACCACTGTTGGGTTTTGAGCATTCTAACACTCCTAAGTGTACATGCAACCCTAAATACCTTGGATCTATGTTTTCTCTATTATACATGCAACTAAGAACTTCCAAGGTATTATCCTAATCTAGCATACAAAAACAATGAGTGTAACAAGATAGAATACATACCTCTTTGATGTAGAAAGTCTTCATGAAGCTTGAGTGCCTAGTGCCCCAAGTGTGACACCTCAAATGGTTCACACAACACCAAATACACTTGGAATAACTTGAGATAAATCTACAACTCATGAAATTGGCTAGCCCTTCATTACTCACACTAGTTGCTGATTTTGGTCAAGAATAAGATGCTTATATAGTTAGGGTTACACCATGTAAACCCTAATTGACATGGCCTTTCATTTCCATGATCCATGGGTACAAATACACCATGGAGCATCCATGGACCATCCTATGGGTTTTAGCCCAACTTGATTATCCATGGAGCATTAGCCCACTATACAAGTATGGATGATTTACACAATCAACCCATATATTTAATTAGTCTTCTTTTGATCACTTAATTAATCCTAGATTAATTCTTGATCAATACTAATTAAATAATCGTATTATTCTTATTATTAATATACTAGAACTTATAATATATTAATAACCATAAGTGTTTTATTTCTCTCATTATAGTCTATCCAAATGCATGATGCCATGCAACCCAAATGGACCATGCCGGGTCGGGTCAAGTCTTACCAATTATAGTTATGGACTTAGACATTAATCCAACACCATCAACTAAAGGTGAGAGAGCAGGATATCGAAAAGACTGTGTTCAGAACAAGATATGGACACTATGAATTTTCGTTTATGTCGGTCGGATTAACCAATGCCCCACCAGCTTTCATGGATTTGATGAACAGGGTTTGTAAAGCATACCTTGATAAATCCATGATAGTATTCATAGACGATATGTTGATCTATTTGAAAAGCAAGCAGGAGCATGAAAAGCATCTGCGCTAAGTATATTTTATTGTGACCGGCATCAGGTCGACTTTAAACGAATGGTTGTCTAGAGTGAGGGTACACCCTAAGTATATATCATTAGTGTGCTCTTCTTTCCCATTTGCCATTTCTACTACGTATGTATCTTTTAATGACTGAGGGGTTTGTTTTAGTAATTGTTTGAATTGATGGCTCACAAAACTCCTCTCTGCTCCACTATCAAATAGTAGGCATGCATATGTGTTATTGAGAAGAAACGTACCAGAAACCACCATGGGGTCCTTGACTGCTTCTCCACGTCCTAAAGTTAGGACTCTCCCTGCACCTCCAGCGTTGGTGTTTCGTACTTTTGGGCAGTTTCTTTTGAAGTGCCCTGCCTCTCCACAGCCGTAACAGGTTTGACTTGCTCCGGTGTTGGCGGCTGGGGCGACTTGAGTGGTGGGTTGGGTCGACGCTTTACATAATCGTGCAGTGTGTCCCTTCTTGTTGCATTTATTGCAATGCAAATCTCGACACTCACCGTTGTAGTGGTAGCTGCATTTGTTGCACTTGGGAAGAGTTCCTGCATACTGTTTTGGTGGCGCCGGAGTGGCGGCAGTAGTGGCTGCACGGACAGCAATAGTCTGCTGTTTCTTGGCGAGGCCCTACGTCGGTTGTTTCTTTTTATTGTCCCAAAACCTCTTCTTGTTGTTCCCTCCTTTTGTTTGTTCGGTGGTGGCGACCACGGTGCCACGGCTAGCCCTGTGATCGATAAGTTGTTGCGCCAACTCCTTAGCACTCTCAAAGGTGGTAGGTTTCGAGGCCAGAACACTATCTTGAATCTGGGATGATAGCCCCCAGAGATATCACTCCACCTTCTTCTCCTCTGGAGTGACCATTGTTGGACAGAGGAGTGTTAGGTCATTGAAGCGAGCAGTATAATTTTCAAGATCCGTGCTCGACATTCTGAGGTTCAAGAGTTCTTCTTCGAGTTTTTGTATTTCTCCCCTCGGGCAGTACTCCTTTAACATCGATGCTTTTAAGTTTTCCCAGCCTATGGAGTTAGCCACTGCAGGAGTAAGTGACTTAACTCGGCCATACCACCAATTAAGAGCTTTTCATGTGAAAGTGAATGCCGCATACTTGACCTTGCTCGCTTCGGGACAAGCACAGATTTCGAAGACTGCTTCGGTCCTTTCGAACCATTGCATCAGCGTGATGACGCCACCGCTTCCGTCGAAAGGACTGGGTTTGCCATTCGTGAAGTCTTTGTAAGAACACTCCTTAGTACGCCCCGTGCTGTCCCCCTGATTTGAGTTAGTATTCCCGGATCCGGAACCGCCGGAACCATTTGTACCCATTTGCGACATTGCTGCCGCCACGACTGCTGTTACTGCAGCCTGAAACATCACATGATCGAACTCCGGAGGTGGTGGCAGAGGGGGTGGTGCTGAGTTTCCGGAAGGTTTTGGTCTTTTCCTTGGTGGCATGGTTCTGACATAAAAATAAAAAGAAAAGACTTGTCGGTAAGACTTCAATGGTGATAACGAGTAAAGTGTTACTTGTTTCATCTGAATTGTATTTTATCCGAGTTTATTACTTTAGAAGGTAATTCATCAAAAAGTTTATGCAATTTAAACTTATGAATTAAATAGTGTTGACCCAAGCAGAGTTATGTGTTTGGTTCGTGTCAGCATCCAAGGAAGTAAAATACATGCCACATTCATTGATAATTTGTTAGTACATATTGTTTTGAGAAATTTGACCTCACAAGGTTCTAAATTACATCATAATAAAAGATAAAGTTTTGGCAATACAAAAGCCCCTTTGACTAGTGTGATCACTTAGTCGCGGGGTCAACCTATTCGCAATAAAGAGTAGCACCAACGCATACTCGAAATCCTAGATTTATAACAAAACATGAGCAGTGCGAACACTACTCGCGGCGGGTGGTATCTGGTTCATGGTGGCCCTGAGATGAGGTCGAGGCTCCCTGAAGCTCCGCAATCCAGCGTTCGGCCGCGATCACTCTCTCCTCGAGAGTTGTGTGCCTCTCCTGGTACTCCCTTACCTCCGATCGAGCAGTGGTAAGGTCCTCGATGAGTTGGTCCACTGGATAGAAGTTCCTCTCCAGATCCCGGGTGCGTGCATCGGTGGCTGCCGTAATAGCGTTGAGATTTCGAACCTGGTCTGCCATTTCCCTACTCTGGTTCCCTAAGTTCGTGATGTGTTGGATCATAAAGGGGAGAGCTCTGTCAGCCGGTCCCCCGTGACTGAGGTCATAGTAACCTCGTTGGTCGCCATATGGTGACCGCTGGCGCTGTTGTCGGCTCCACCTTTCGATTGTTGTTGCTCAACGGGGTTCAGGCCCGTTGTGCCCCCAGCGGTTTGTAGGTACCCTCGCGATGTAAGGAGGGTGGAAGACTTCTTCCTCTGGCTCTTCTTCACGTTCGTCCTCATCCATGTCCACCTTGTCGTCTTCCTCTTCTTCTTCTTCTTCGTCTACCTCCTCTTCTTCTTCTTCGGGTTCTTCTTCGGGATCCTCTTCAATCCAGTCGGCATCTCCCTGATTGGGAAAGGATGGGTCTCCTGGTAGGTGAAATCCTGCCATGTCATCTGCGCGAGAATAGGGGTGTAAGAAGCAGATAGCGGTTAATAATAATAATATTGCGATATAGCAGGCTATATCCTTCCCATAACTGATTACTCATACCAAGGCATACTCGTAGCGCTCAACTCCTCTTCTTTTAGTTTATGTTCTTCTAGTTATGACATTACGCGAGTATGTAATGCATTTAGGTATACTTTTAAATAAGAAACTATTCATTTTCTGAAAGTATAGCCCGTTAGGTTGTTTTAAAATGAGAGACTCTTAGTCCCAAATGTGTTTATAGTTTGTATATCCTATGTTGTTTGATATACTTAATTCACTATAAACCATGCTCTGATACCAATCTGTCACACCCCCAAACCAAGGATGGAGGAAACGTCCAGGGGTGGAGGACTTCATGTGTAGTATCATAACAACAATGGCAATAGTGACGAAAGTAATCACAACCAACATATATATAATTGAAAGATTTACATCATTGTATAAATTACATGTTTCAAAATCAATTACAATATGTTGACAAAATATGATAAGTTTGACGCCTCATCGTCCCATCCTCAAAAGCAGTTAGTTACCTATTTAGCGATTTCCTGAGAATACAAGTAGTTTTGAAAGAGTGTCAACACAAAGGTTGGTGAGTTCATAAGCTTTTGATAGTAAGAGCTTGAAAATCGTTCTTTGTAAAGAGATGCATGTTACCAAGAAAAATCCAATATTTTCCTTATAAAAGTTATGTAGTCCGAAATATCAGGACTGATAATGAACAAGTATTTGCCATACTTAAAGATATAAAGGTCGTTTTAAATTGGCATCAAAACCTTTTTAATTTGAGAAGAATACCGAAATGAATGATGTGTAGTCTTAAATACCAAGACCAAAAGTATACATTAAAATCTGTAATTATTGATGTAAAAGTGATTTTAATTCGACATAAAACCCCTTTTGATCTATAAAAATTCCCGTAAACTTTATGTATTGTTAACTTCCTATGTGAGCAGCTATAACCATACTATGACTAGAGGTAACCTGCACAACGTCTTTCAGACGCCCTGATCCTATGACTCTTGTCACCCGCAGACCTGCCGGTCCGGCTGTAGCTAGTAGCGAGATGTGGGATGTCAACCCCACTATAGATCTATACACAATTATCACGCTCTCCCTACAAGAGATTCTGGTTGTAACTTACATGAATTGATATCCCGTACTCGAATGTACGGGGAGAGTATGTCTCACAACATAAGTTAACAAGTTTACGTGTAGTGTGTGTGTGTGAGAATAAGACCTTTTTCTGTGGGAATAAAACTTCTGAAAAGTGTTTATTGTATTGATAGAAACATAAACCATACCTATTATAGTTTATCAAAACAAGGGTAGTAGTAGCTATGTACATAAACTATGCTTAACATAGTTTATTCAAACGTTTGTATGTAATGGATGTAATTTGATTACAACACCTTGTTACTTCTATGCCTTATCTAGCAAAAAAACATTGGTTAACTGATATATATCTATATGCTAAGACAATAATGTCATATATTACAACAACACATAATCACATAATAATATATACCTTGCTCAACATGTTACAAGGTGAAATGAAATTGATAATGTTTTTCTGTTGATAACTTTTTCTGTAACTGTTATTAGAAAATTTGTAGAAAAATCATAAAATGTCCAAATCAAGTTCTGCAAATTCTGAGAGTTTCGAAAATGAGTCTAGTTTGTTCATAAATTTTCCCATAATTTTTAGTGACTTCTAACTTGTGTGAACAAGTCCATAATCACAGACTGGTTCAGATTGATGTTTGAAAGGATAGGCAGTTTTGTAAAAATGACCATAAATTGTAGAAAAATCGTATGGAGACGTGCAAGTAGTCTTGTTAAAGCTAAGAACTGCAAAAACTTATACCTAAAACAGTTTTGAAAACAAAAATGTTTAAGTTGTCCAAAACAGTCCGTGAACGGAACCCAACTTTTCTGATGAAAGCTGTTAGAAATGTTTAGTTATGTTCTTGGTGTTTTAACTTGTATTCTCCCCCTTAAAACTTAAAAAAACATGATAATAGAGGGGTATGAACTCACCTTGAGTGATTTCAGTAGATGATTGTTGAATAATGGAAGTGTTTAACTCAAGAACATTTGAAATATCACTTGAAGATTCGAAGATCAAGAGTGGGAGAACACTTGATGATCAGCCTTGGGATCTCGAATTAGAGAGGAAAGTTTGAGAGAAAAGTGGAGTTGGATCTTTGGTGAAATGAGAGCAATTGAAAGAAAAATGAGGAGAGAGGTTGAGTGACCAGCCCTAAAAACGTGGGGATGGCTTATGAGAGAGGTAAAAAGTACAAGGAAGTGACAAGGTATGGTGGGGAGGAGTGTGGGTTAGGCATGGAGTGGGTATGGGGGTTGCTTGTGTCATAGAATAAAGGAAAGTCAACACTCCACCTTTGTACTTCACCCACTCTTCTTGGATAATGTTTTATCCTTAAAAACATGATTAATCATTAATTAAGGGGTCTTATATGTTAAAATAAAGTTTTGGGTGAAAATCCCGTGTTAAAACAATTAAAAACGGGCCTAAAACGCAAAATTAGTCGAAAACCGAGAGAAAATGGACTTCCTAGCGAGACCTCTCGGTCCTGGCCGAGGCTCAGTCTCCTCTGATGCTGAGCCGGAAGCGAAAGGAAGCAGGAAGCGAAGGGCTCGGCCCAAGGCATTAGAAGCGAAATAGCCCGAAATGAATAGTACCTTCGGGTTCGGGTGGTGTGCGAGGTTCGGTCCTGAGAGGACCCTTCGGGCTCGGTCCTCTTGGTTTCGGTCCCTAAGAGGACTTTCGGGTGCTAAGAGGCTTCGGCCCTAATAAGAGGGTTTCGGGTCCTTAAGCCCTTTTTGCCCGTTCTTGCCCCGTTTTAAGCGATTTTTAACCCGGTTAAGAGTCGGAATGACCTTATGACTTCAAAAAGTTACAGGAACTTTTGAGAGAGATTTGGGAGAGATTTCACATACTTAGAGAGATTTGGTAGAGATTTGACATTCTTGGAGAGATTTCGCATACAAAGAGATATTTGGGAGAGATTTCACATACTTAGAGAGATTTGGGAGAGATTTGACATTCTTGGAGAGATTTCGCATACAAAGAGATATTTGGGAGAGATTTCACATACTTAGAGAGATTTGGGAGAGATTTGACATTCTTGGAGAGATTTCTCATACAAAGAGATATTTGGGTCAGATTTCACATACTTAGAGAGATTTGGGAGAGATTCTCGATAAAGAGAGATAGAGTGAAAACGATTGAGAGAGGTTTCATGTGTGACAATGGTGAGTGTTTGGCTCCGCAACGCAAGGTCCGTGAACCCCGTTAAGTCATGTTTAAGGATCTTACCCACTCCCGATGAGTATGTAACATTGTTTTATCAGTTTGGTTCATTGTTTAGCACTAAGGCTTAGGAAATTTAAACACACGAACTTTTCCAAGTGATGTTTTCTCATTAAAATAGTGAGTTATACAGTAATTACATAACGTACACTCCAATACACAAGGTTAAACGAGTCGATCGGTTTGACTTGTTTACTTTGGCTTGACTCGAAATTGACGATTGTCGCAGCATTAGGGGCACAATATCACCCCTTATTTGAGTTTACGGCCTAAGGACCAATCCTTATGAGCTTACGACTGTAAACTCTATGGGAACATGGTTTCTTGGATGCTTGAGGTCCTTAACACTTCAATGATATGATCTAAGTTGGGTTCTAGGCTTAAGGAAGGAGTTAGGGTGTCATTTTCCCCATTTATAGGGGTTTACGGCCCAAGAACTTGTCTTGGCCGTAAACTCCTTTGTCCTTGTGTTTCCTTATGATTTCTAGGCTATAAACACATTAGGGTACAAGTCCATACTAGTTTCATTGCTTAAGGAAGGGACTAAGCATCATTTGGCCTTTATAAAAGACTTTACTCCCCAAGTGTTCTTGCGCGGTAAACTCTCAAATCTTGTTGTTTTGTTATGATTTTGATGTTATTATGCACAATCTAAGCTATATAATACAACTAGATAAAAGTACTCATGATTTGGGATAAAAACCCGAAGATCCGTGAGAGAGAATTCGACTTTTCTCTAGTTGGAAATGTAACTAATGAATAAATATGGTTCAGATTTCTATATATAGTCCTGAGATTTTTGGCAGAAAATATTTTATTCCCAGAATGAACTCTAATATCATAGAGTTTTGGAATAACAGTGTTGTACAAAACCCGAGTGCATCCACTCTCCTGATATCTCCTTAAGGGTAAAACCTGGAATACTCAACTAATGAATAAATATGGTTCAGATTTCTATATATAGTCCTAAGATTTTTGGCAGAAAATATTTTATTCCCAGAATGAACTCTAATATCATAGAGTTTTGGAATAACAGTGTTGTACAAAACCCGAGTGTGTCCACTCTCCTGATATCTCCTTAAGGGTAAAACCTGGAATACTCAAACTTATACCCAAAGTCTGAAATTTCACTATAACTGTTCTAACTTCTATTGACTTGATATGGTTTGTTCAGATTGGAAATTTCGGGTTGTCACAGGAGTCCATTTGAAACCCACTCTAGTTGAGTTATTGAAGTAGGGTATTCTAGCTCAGGCATAATTCCCAATTCTTCTGCAAGGATTGGATCATCTTATTTACCAACCGATGGTACCCTGTTTTAGACGTCAAGCGTCATAAGACCATACTACGAACTTACTTCTATTCTATTCTAGGACTGCATCATAGGGATGTAGGTCGAACCTTTGCAATCATACTTCCAATCCGTACTAGAACTGCATCATAGGGATGTAGGTCAAACTTTCGAGAACATACCCTTAATCTTTACTTGAGCAATCGAAGTACATCTAGGGTCAACCAAAAATCGCTCACAAAATCCTTATCTTTCGTGTTAACAGAATCATGTCGTCATCTGGAAATAGTCAGCTGAACAACAAAACCCCTGTTTTTCCTATGGATGTCGCTACTTTTCAAACCACAGTTACAGCTGTCGTGATGGCTGTCGTGACAGCTGTCCTTGCAAATCGTAGCGCTATCAGCGCAAGCAATGCTAATGATGGGGTTGAAAATCCCGATCGTAGTATCAATCCAAGAAGTCATCAAACGATAACAGTCGCAGGCTCGCAAAGCCGAAAAACAGAGAATAAGAAATGAAAGCGCCAAGCCTAAAAAGAACGCAAGCGATCCCAAAAACTTGTCATGCAACAACAACAAGTGGAAACCCCTGCCATCCCAGTACCGAGCAGACTATACGAGGGAAAACTTCTGATGTGTGATAAGTGTAGTTTTCATCATCATGGGGCTTGCCATGAGATGCAATGTTGCAATTGCCTAAAAATAGGGCGCCATTCTCGTAGCTGTGGAGCGCCGGCACGACCCATCACTCAGGCCCCTGACATCAGAGTCAACCAGGCTTACGATGGTGCTATTAAAACTAGACCCTATGAAAGGAATGTTTCAAAGTGGATGAACAAGGAGAGCACTCGTGTCCATGTCACTCTATCTCGACACATCACTTCCACCACCAATTTTGGTGTTGTCCAGATATGTCACCAATGCGGTAAAATTGGACACCTCAAGAAGGATTGCCCGATAGCGAAGAACTCTGGCGCAGACGGGAAAATACTAAGGATCACTACTGCAGGAGAACCTACTCCGGACCCACATTAATGTAATTAAAGCGTCTCGTTGTAACATACTTATAAACCATCCAAAACTAGTACAACTAGAGTCTTATCTTTTGCAAGATCCAGTCAGTATAGGGATGCTCGTGTTGCGTATACTTGTCTTTTGTAGTATACCTTGTTCACAATAATAGCTTTGTTGATGGTTGCACGGTTGTGTTTTGTCTGTAACGCCTTATGTTCAAATCTAATGTCTTTAGTTCCCATATGATTCCAACATTATCATACAACTACATTCAACTTGATTCGCACAATACCAGCTTCATACGTACATCTCTTTCTTTGAAATCGCCTTTCCAGCGAAGCCGTCATATCAGAACACCAAAGTACTCATGCTTAGAGTACCTCCTATTTCTTTTCCTTTCTTAATAAATCCCCGAAGTACCACTCATATAGTGCGTCAAGTTCAATCCAAAGATCCATACGGTTGACCTATCGCTGAAGAATGTATACATAGGAGTGATATATAACCAAGGTTCTACAGGTTTAGAATTGATGATTCCACTTTAACTTCTTTTCCTCGATGGGATGTGAGCTTAAAGAAGAATCAGTTATTCGACTACCTTTTCAATCTTAATTATATATGACTCGTATACACGATATTGCGATTGATGAGCCATGTATGACTTCTAATATGAACTTCAGGATGGAGACTGCCCAAGACTACGAGTAATCGCATCGTTATGTGAAAAAAACATAGAACCCAAGATGACTTCTGCAACCAGATCGCCCTACAGTCTAAACACCCACAGAAATAGAAGAACAGTCCGGACAATTTAGTGAACTACTCAGCAATAGAATTAAAAGACCAGGCTTCTCACGCTGGAGAGCTCCGGTCTTATTCTTCCAGAAGTAGACGGATTCTATCTTATGTACCTCGACTATCGGGGACTCCGTCAAGATTTCCAGTTGAAATCGTTATCTCTGCCTCGCATAGATGAATTGGTTGAGCAAACGCAAGGAAAGAATTACCTTTCAGAAATGGACCTGAGACCCGAATATCACCAGTTCGAGTGTTAGCAAAGGATGTCCCGAAGACTACCTTCCAAACTCGATGCGGAGACTTCGAGTCCGTGGCAATACCCCTCGGATAGGACCAATACGCCCGTAGTATTCATGAGTTTAATGAATAGGGTACGCCATTTTTACATGGATCATTTCGTCATTCTTTTTGTAGATGATTTACTTATCCACTCTCGTAGTAAGAAGGAAACCATGGAAATATTACCCTCAGAGAAACTCCTCGCAAATTACAGAAACCCTTACGACTTTGACCCAGCAGGGGGTGGCCCTTGACTGGGAAGATAAGAAAGAAAAAAAAAAAGAAACCTTGGAATTCCAAGTGAGAGACCAAATTCTTTAGGAAGTCTCACTCTGGGAATGGCATAATACGCTTCGCAAAGAGTGGAAAGCTAAATCCAAGATAGTTAGGACCTCCGAGATTCTTACCAGAATCGGTCCTGTATCTCACAGACTAGACCTACTCTGCAAACATAGTATCGTACATTCTACTCTTCACATCACGAACTTGTAAAAAGTATCAATCCGATGAGACTCTTGAAACCCCACTCGAAGAGATCGAGTCCCACAAGAGCCTCACCTGTGTGGAAGAACCATAGTAACCATGGATAGAGGGGTCATGCGAACGATTCATAGTCGCTTCCCTTTAGTGAAGGTTCGATGTGATGCCAACCAGGGACCCGAATTCACTTGGGAGCGCGAGAATAAATCAATTAGGAAGTATCCCCACTTCTTGGCTCGATTATTCATGCCTACTTCCTTACCTAAATTCTAATTTCGGGATGAAATTCCTTCTAACGGGGGGATGATGTGACAACCTGAAATTTCTATTCTGTACAACCCTTCAATTCAATAGAAGTCAGAAAAGTTGCTGCTAAGTTTCAAACTTTTTGGAACAAATTTGAGTATTTTAGGATTTACTCTTCGGGTGATATCAGGAGAGAGGACGCCCTAATATTTATTGTGCAACACTGTTATTCCAAAACTCCAAGAAATTTCAGTTTATAGCTAGAATAATATTTTCAGCTAAAAACCCTGAATTTGGGGGTATATATATGAGAATTGGTCATTATTTATACTTTTTCCAAATCTTAAGATCCAAGTCCCATTTCTCTCTCAAGTATCATCCAAAAGTTTTTCGAGATCTTCGATCTAGTAAGTGTTTTTCTTAAGTTATTGTATAACTTAATCTAGTGTTTTAACACACTTCTAACCGTGAAATTATTCCAAAAGGGTCAATCTTCAAATTACACCAAGAACACACACCAGTCTTCTTGGACTTTTGGCTCATTTCAAGCTTCTATATCATAAGTGTTTCTATCCTAGAGTATCATACTGCTTAGTATGCGTCCTTACATCAAGAAAATCACAACGAAACACCAAGGTTAAAGGTGTTTACGGTCCAAGAACACCTTGGGCCGTAAACCCTTCTTAAGGGGTCAAAAATGGCCCTAGTCCCTTCACAAGCTTAGGAAACTAGTCTAGATTAATTCCTTGATATGTTTGGGACTTGAAAACATCAAAAGGGCATAAATAATATGTGTTTACGGCCGCAAACCCATGGGGAAGTGGTCCATGGGCCGTAAACTACATATAAGGGTGTTTTGATGCCACAAACACTTCCATAGGCTTATACTTCAATGTAGAAATGCTTCTAAGGCTTCAAAACTCAAGGTGGTCAAAGAATTATGAGTTTATGGCGATAAACTCATGAGTTTAGGATGTAAACTCAATGGGTTATGGTCTTTAGGGAGTAAACTCATATTAGGGGTTCCCTTGAACCCTAAGCTCAATAGCCTTGTCCTACAACACTTAGATGCACTCCTTGGGACCTATAACACTTATATAAAGTGTTTATCATGCCTAAGATATCTTGCCTTTGTTTATTAGTTTTTTAGAGACTAATTGGATACATATATGTGATATTATATGTTATCTAAGATCATAGAGGGTGTACAAGTCTTCACTTGTCACCTAGCATCCTATACAGTCCGTTCAATCCTAGCCACTTGCTACACGTGAGTTCATACCCCTTAATCAATGTTTTAAATGTTTTTAAATGCTTTTATGGGGGGGATACAAGTTTACTCATGCTAGTTATTATATCAATCACATGTGATTAATAAGCAGCATACAAATGGAATTACTACTCTTTTAGCTGTTTTACCAAACAGATTAGTTCAAATGGTTTTCCAAAACATGTTTACTCGTTTAAACTCTTTGTTAAACTGTCTTTCATATTGAATGTATCCTTTCAAACCCTGTTACAGTTGTGAGTCAAAACAAATGTTATCCTTATACTTTACAATGTTCTTATCAAACAAACTGCTTTCAAAATCGTTTTACATTTTGACATCAAGTCATCTTTTCTTAGTTGCCAAACTTTTCAATAGTTTACAAAACTTCTGTTATACTTTTATATTGTCAATTGCATGCCTATGTATGTATAGTTATATAAGAAATGTTTAAAGGACTTAGGAAGGCTAGCCGCTTTATTTTCTTTTCCCCGTTGGGATGTGGTCTGGTTGGGTATTGGGTATCCGTCCGACAGTCGTTTAATTATTAGTTATATATCATGTGTACATACATAGTCATAAAAGTTCTATCGGTCGGTTCAATACCCTTGGGTAGCAAGGGTATACCTTCATGTTCATACACACAAGTCATATTACTAGTAAGCTACCATATGGGTAGTTTAGTAAGATACTAATACTATTACTAGAATGCAGAATCATACCACGAGTCAGTTCATTCATGAGTCTATACATGCTAGATAAAGAGAGAACGCACATTACAGCTAGCACACGCAGTACATTACTATACATGCTAGATAGAGAGAGAACACACATTTTAGCTAGTACATACAGTACATTACTATACTACTACATGAGTACGTTTACATAAATACGCCTACATGAGTACGTTTGCATAGATACGCTTACATGAGTACGTTTACATAGATACGCTTACATGAGTACGTTTACATAAATACGCTTACATGGGTGCGTTTATATATACGATGATAGGACAGACACAACTAGGTGCTATAACATGGAACGATTTTAGGATCTAACTATACCAATGAATCACAAAGCATTGTGATAGTTATATTGGGTATACATGATCATAGAAATTTGGATGTTCGCGGCTTGCAAACATGCAGGGGTCATGTGTGGGTCCTAAAATCTCTTTGACAGGGGAGCATCTAGCCTGGGATCTAGCCATCACATTATGCCTTATCCCTCAAATAAGGCAAAATAGTACAAAAGTAGTCACTTATTACAAATTCTACAGTACTTATAAAATTACAATAGATTTAAGAGATGGGAGAGTCAAGACGTATGGATCTACTTCAGGTAAAATCCATTATCTAACTCTTTTAAGTTCATATTCTAGATTCTTAATACATAATGTGATAAGATTACATTTTGATGTTTTGTAGGATCAAAGAAAAGAGAGGAAGCGTAAGGGAAGAAGTGAGCTGAATCTAATCGTGAAGAAATGGATTTTGATCGCATTACTTGAAGTATGGATTCTTGAGCTACTACTTGGAGTTAGAATAGATTGTTAAGAAATATGTAGTAACATAGTTTTTCAATTGAATTGCATTGTAAGGACAAATTTTTCCCGCAATAAAATGGATTTTGATTTTATCTTATTTATTTATCTTTGCAATGGCGTGCATGAAAAATTAATGTTTGAAGATTTCTATAATGGATTTGAGTCTTAATTATGTTATTTGTGGAAATGTCAAGAATTTACCAAATATGGAGAGTTTCTCATCGCCCAAGTTTCAATTGGACAGAAGCTTGGAATCATGCACCATGGTTGTGGGATGAATGAGAAACTTTATATTTGGAAATTAGACTAATTCTTTGACAAAAGTGTCAAGTGAAGGACTTGGAGATCGAGTACACTAGGTTGTGCGTAGATCAGGTCCACCACAAGAGTGATAAAGATATTCGTCATGATTTACTAAAGTTTAGTAAATATGATTATACTTATAAGATTAAGTGTAATTCTAAGTTAGTTGAAAGAGTTTCAATGAATAACAGAACGAATAAAGAAGAATCAAGTAGGCAAAAAGATAAAAGTTTCTCCATTCTAAGAAGAAGGGAGAGTACCTTTTATTATGTTTTATGATAAAGCCTAAATGATTAAGAACCATAGCTTAATTGATCCTCTAAGTGAGTCTTAGTACATTTGTATGTCTAAGAAGAGAAATCGATAATTGTGGAAATGGTTAAATCAAGAAGCCAATAATACTTCGTTCCAATATCAAGTCTTAGAGTCACACTCCAAGATTGTGACATTGAGTGACTAGTCTTAATAAGGTTTAAAAGACTCAAAAAATGTGGAATTTGGAAAAGTTTTCTTATTCTTGCACATTTGAAATTGGTAAGTTGTGCTGTCTTCGATAACACAAAGACCAACTAGGACCAATTATGTGCAGTGTTTTGTCTTGATAAGAACTACATTAACTCTTGAATATTTTTTGTCAAGAAAAGTTTTCTGACAAGAGAATCATATATGTCAAGAGGTCAGTGGGAGTTTTAACGATCTTGAAAAAGTTTCAAGAATAAATCAAGAATAAACCTTATCGATCATCACTAGCACACGACTTAAGGCTTACAACCTATCGTGTTGACATTATTTTGCTTCTGTGCCATTCCAATTGAGTTAATTATGTATGTGATTTCTATGAGTTCTCATTTGAATGCATAAAGACAAAGCGCCTTGATCGATGGAAAGTGTCACACCCCAAAACCACGAACGGCGGAAACGTTCCGGGGCGGAGGACGTCATGTACAGTATCACAAACAATGAATAATAGTAAACAAGCAACAACATCATCCATTGCATTAATAAAATAATTTCATACATGTGTGTTCTTGTCAAAGTTATAGACACCAAAATATACATATCAAAATAATAAGATGAGTCTTGAACGAACTCCATCTTCTCAAAAACCTGGCAGCTGTACCTGTCTATTAGTGACCTGAGAATACAAGTTATTTTGAAAGTGAGTATCAGCTTAATGCTGGTGAGATCATAAGTATATTAATGTCTGAGTTTGTATGAAAATGTTAGTAAGATGTTTCTGCAATATGTTTTTGTGTAATGTTTGAACTCTCCTAGAAAATCCTATGTTTTCTACTAACTGTAGCCTTCTAGCAAGGCATCTAGTGTCTGTGCGCATGTCTCTTGAGAGAGTGTGTGTGTTTTCCCCACTTCGTACTATCAATTACCAAAAATATAGATTCTACATTACCGCGCATCGTGTGAAAATTCACGAAGTGAATGTAAGTGGGAAAAATGAAATAGTACTATGGTGTAGTGTCGTACTACAACCATACTAATAACCTTAAGTCTAGGGTAACTTTTATAAGTACCGTAGTATTTGTAATAAGTGACTACCCCAGTACTCCTATTGCCTTATTTGGGGGATAAGGCCTAATGTGATGGCTAGATCCCAGGCTAAACGCTCCCCTGTCAAGGGATTTTGGGACCTTTACACGACGCTTGCTTGTATGCAAACCGTGAACATCCACATTATTATGATCATGTATACCAGATATAACTACCACAATGCGTTGTGATTCATCGGTATAGTTAGATCCTGAACTTGTTCCTATGCTATAGCACCTAATGATGTCTTTCCTATCAAAGTATATGTAATCGCACTCATGAAAACGAATATGTGTAAACGTACTCATGTAAGTGTAATTATGTAAAACATATCTATGTAATAGTATAGTAATGTACTGTAATGTTCTGCGTGTGCTAGCTGTAACGAATGTTCTCTCTCTATCTAGCAAGTATTAACTCATGAATGAACTGACTCATTGTATGTTTCATCGTTCTAGTAATAATAGCCTCTTCTTGTGCTACCCATATGGTAACTTACTGGTGATGTACTGGTACGTATGAACATGGGAGTATACCCTCGCTACCCAAGGGTATCGAATGAACTGGAAGGACTTTTTATGACTATATATGTACACATGATATATAACTAATATTTAAACGACCTTCGGATGGGTACCCGATATCCTACCAGACCACATCTCAAGTGTGAAAAGGAAATAGGGTGGGCAGGCCTTCCTAAGCTTTTTAAACATTGCTTATATAACTATACATACCTAGACATGCAATTGATAATAAGGAAAACAGAGTTTAAACAAATGTATTTGATAAGTATAAGAACTTTGTAAAATAGTTTGAAGCAAAATAGTTTGATAAACAATTTGAACAATAAGGAAATCACTGGTTTTGTAATTATTAATCACATGTGATTGATGTAATAACTATAAGTACTTGACTTGTATTCCCCCCCCCCCCCCCAAAGCATTTCAAAACATTTAAATCATTGGTTAAGGGGTATGAACTCACCTGTAGTAAGTGACTGGAATTGAACGGACTGTTATCGTAAGGAAGGTTTGGGCAAGTGCTTGGTGTCAAGTGAAGACTTAGACACACACAATGATTCTAATTACATATGAAAACATATTTATATAAATAATTAGTGATTAAAACACCAATTATACAAGTATAAACATTTAAGCGCGAGGAAAACACTTTTAGTCAAGTGCTAGGAGGCTAATGGGTTGCAACAAAGGAGTGTAATGCCCCTAATGGAAGTTCATGGTCAAATGACCATATGTTTTGGAGTTTACGGCCCAGGGGAGTAAACTCTTGGCCGTAAACTCTCCTTAGGGTCCCTAATTGGAGCTTAGAATTACTACAACCCTAGTGGGGAATTGTTTCAAGGCTATACAAGTGTTTGGGTGCCATATCAACTCTTTTGGGGAGTTTACGGCCTTGGGACCATATTCCCTTGGAGTTTACGGCTGTAAACTCCCTTGGGAGGGTTCTTATGGTGCTTTCAAGTCTCTAATTTAACTAGGAACAATTCTAGGCTTTTGTACTTGGCTTTAGAAGAGTTTATCGAACCATTTGGCACCATTTAATGGAGTTTACGACCATAGAACCTTTTGGGCCATAAAGTCCCTCACTCTTGGTGTTCTAAGTGTTTTAACTAGTCCAAAACTCATTTAGATACATGCCCAAATTGGTCTCTTGGCTTAAGGAAGGATTTAGGGTGTCATTTGACCCCTTTTTAGGTGTTTACGGCCCAAGAGTTTGTCTTGGCCGTAAACTCCTTTTTCCTTGTGATTTCTTATGTTTGCTAGGCTATAAACACTTTAGGGTACTTGTCCTAATTTAATCTAAGCCTTAGGAAGTGTTTCAAAGCATTTTGGAACTTAAAACTTGGAGTTTACGGCCTAAGAAGCTCCTTGGTTGTAAACTCCCTTCTAGCCATGATTCCTAATTGTTTTGTGGTATAAGGCATGAATTGGAGGCCCCTAGTTCGAGTTCTAAAGCTTTGAGGGTCATTGGAACCCTTTAGGACCTTAAAATGGAGTTTACTCCCCAAGAACGTTCTTGGGCGGTAAACTCCCGGATCTCACATATTTGGTATGTAATCTATGTTATTAAGCTTATAACAAGTATTATAAAACAACTAGAGAAGTATACTCACGATTTGGGATAAAAACCCGAAGATCCGTGAGAGAGAATTTGGCTTTTCTCTAATTGGAATTCAACTAATGAACCAGTTTGGTTTAGAATTCTATTTATAGTCCTGAGATATTTTTGGAAAAAAATATTTTTATTCCTGGAACGAACTCTAATGTCCTAGAGTATTGGAATGACAGTGTTGCACAAAACCCTAGTGCATCCACCCTCCTAATATCTTCTTAAGTGTAAAATCCTGAAAACTGCCAAACTTATACTCGAAATCTGAGTTTACATTGTAACTGTTCTAACTTCTATGGGATTGAAATGGTTTGTTCAGAATGGAAATTTCGGGTTGTCACAGAAAGTACATTGATATGTAAGAATAAGTTGCTAAACTACTTGGAAGACATGGTGGGCACTCGTGTTACCATAAGTCAAGAAATCAAGATTAAGAAAGTTTAGTCCATATGAGTTTGGATTTGTCGCAAACTTGGTTTGGCAAATTCACATGGATAGGAACACATACACCATAAATCTAAGTGTCATAAGATTCCCTCCTTCGTGAAAATAACTGTGAGGAAATGCTTTCACTAAGAGAGATTTTGAGAAGATAGCAATTGTGAGAATTGTATTCTCAAATTCGATTATGGTTACGGCATCCCTTTCCATAGATCGAATTGTGAGATTTTGCAATTAGTCTAACGTTTGGGACTTATTGATATAAATTCTGAATTGTTTATACACACATATGAGCTATCTAAGGCAAAGGTGTATAAGTTTAAGAAGCTTAGATAAAGGCTTATCGAAGCATCTGATATTAGAAATATGAACTTCAGAAATTCAATAAGCATTGTTTTCTGGAAGTTCAACTGTTTTCTGAATACATGTCAAAGCTAGTGGGAGCATAAGTGTTATGCTTATATGATAATAATCATCATGATAGTGGGAGCATAAGTGTTATGTTTGTATGATTATTATGTCAAGTATTGGAAGTTAGCAATATTAATTATAGAAAACAAAGATTCACTTTGCAAAGTCGCAAGGGTTAAAAAGTTGTTTTGCTATAATTAAGGGAGAGAATATTATACTTTGTTTCAAAATCTAAAGGTTAAATTGAGAAATTTTAATAAATGTAGTCAAATGTTACATAGTGTGTTCTTAAATTTCAATTATGATTACGACATCCCTTTTCATAGTTCGAATTGTGAGAACGTGACACATAAAATATTATGGTAAAAGATTGATAAAGTATCATCTCTTTATGTAAGACATTATGCATCGTGTCCCATACGTTGCGGGTATAGGATTGATTGCAAATGTTGTAATATTTGACCATTCTAAAATTTTCCAAATGTCTAGCGCATTAAGAGGGAAAAGGACTAGAATCGGTTTTGACTAAAATAATTAAACAACTATCGAAGGACGATCCAAAGATCGCTGAGGATTGGTCGCTTGTGAGTAGTTGGAAGTATGGTATTGGATGGACCATATCGACATTATTATGAATAGATAAGATTCTATTAAGAATGAGTTGTCATATGGCAAATAATGCTTCCATATTGGGAGTTGGATATTGAGAGTCTATGTCTAGATTAGAAAAATCTTATGCAAGAAGGATGTTCAAAGGAATGTACTTTGAATGTGAGACTTCACGTTTATGGAATTGTCTTGTAACAATTTCTAATAGAGTACTTTGTATTTTCATTGGCCAAGTCTTGGTGACTTTTGTGCTATAATTTTGCGAAAGGATCGTTGTATAAAGTGTTAGAATCTATCATATTCTAGTAGTGGCAAGAACCTTGTGTTCTAACACTAATGATAAGGATTGGGAATTGTGAAATGAGCATCATTGGAAAAGTTTTTCAATTGATCTATCTCACAAAGTAAGGATCATAGGAAACATAGTGTGCATGCTTCGTGCATGGGACAGCTATTGTTGTAATTTGAGTAATAAGTTGATTTTCTGAAACAGTAAACGATGAATAATGAGTAATCAATATGGTGTTTAAACAAAAGTGTTTTATTTACTCTCACAAGTTTGGGGCCATATAGGATTAAGTATTATTGTTGTGTTTCAGTTTTCATGTTTTGACTTCCAGAATAACTGGTTTATTCGAACCTCCATAGTCGATCATACTCTGGAAGTAGGTATGAAGCAAGACTGTCATGAAAAGTCTGTAGATTGTCTGAAGAGTATAGACAAAGCACAAGTTTGATGCAGAGTTCATGAATGCTTTAATAATATTAGAGTATTGGATGAAACCCACGCTCACTTAGATCACTTCATGGATTTATCACGGGTCATTAGTGAGACGATAATATTATATATTCTTGAAACTGAGACGTGTGAGTTGTTATTTGCTGGTCGGTTGCACATTGATAATATGTAAACGCACCAGTAACTCAGTCTTATAAAACTTATTGTTGTGTGTGATTCGATCAGTAAATGCAAGCGAGCATTTGAGTCGAAGTTTATCCATTCCTTTTACCCAAAATGGATAAAAGTGATATCTGTGGGCCCCTCGATGATTTAGTGATGACACCTAAGTGCTTGATCTAAAGGACACGCGTATCTGATAAGATCAGAGTTGACAGCGGCTTTTGAAAGTTACGATTGCTGATTAGGTTCTGAAGTTATGCAAAATAGTTATTAGACTTATCCAAGTGGGAGACTGTTGGATTTGTATCTAAGTCCATAACTATTTTGGTATGTACTTGACCCGGTTATAAGCATGGTCCTTTTGGGTTGCCTTCACCATAGCAATATGTAGGATGAATTAAGGAGAGAAAGGTTTAATTATGATTTATTAATATATTATAAGAATAATATATTAAAGGATAAATCATATTGTTTAATTAATATTAGTCAAGAATTAATTAAGAATTAATTTTGTGGCTAAAAGAGATTAATTAAACTTAGGGGACTGGAGTTGTAATTATAAGATAATTATAATTGGGCTATGGATCACCTAATAATATATAGGTTGGACGAATTTTATGGGAAGCCCATAAGCAATTCGTCCAAGGGATATGTTAGCGGAGTCCATGGGCTGCTTAGGGCCTAAGCAGTCAGATTAGGGTTTCCTAGTTGCAAACCCTAATAGCCTACATGTATATAATGGACCCCTATGCCACAAAAACGTGGCTAAGTGGTCCTTTAGGGTTTCCAGCCGGTTTTGGTGCCTCCTCTCTCCTCCCTCTCCATCCAAGTTGCTTAGTGGTGTTTGTGACTCCATTAGAGGTGCAGCACTTGAGGCACTAAGCTTTCTGAAGCTAAGGATTGATTGTTATTGCTATATAACAATCAAAGGTCATATATAAACCCTATTTTATGTTAATATGATTAATTGTATACTAGATCTAGGGTTTATAGCTTTGGATATTCAATTGCATGTCATTAGACAAACTAGATTCAAAAGCTATTAAGGTTTGCATGTTCACCATAGGATTGATGTTTTGCTCTAAACCCATCACATGCAACTAATTAAGTTAATAAAAAGGAGTTTAAACTATACAAATTTATCTAATTTAATATTTATCTTGTTTATCTTAAGTGTTGCCAATACCCCCCCCCCCCCCCCCCGGAAGCTGAAAGGTGGTGGTCCAACACAAAGCTTGGCGCGTAACTATCCAAACAATGGTCTCGGTAAACTTTTGGTGAATATATAAGCTAACTGAAGATGAGTGGGAATGTATTTTGTGTTTAGTTTGCCTGAAGACACCAATTCCCGTACAAAGTGATAATCAATATCAATGTGTTTTGCTCTTTTATGAGAAATCGGATTCTGGCTAAGAAATAAGGCACTCTTGTTATAACATAGCAAGGTGGGGACGGATGACAGAACATCATGCATTTCACGTAGTAGATTAGTTACCTAAACAATCTCAGAAGTTGTGTTTTCCATTGCACCATATTCGGATTCAAAACTTGATCTAAACACTGTTGGGTGCTTCTTAGCACTCTAGGATACAAGGTTTCCTCCAAGAAAAATGGAATAGCCATAGGTGGATCGTCGTGTCGCAATACATCTGGCCCAGTCAGCATCCGAATAACCCAATACAGAAGATGAATGAGGGCGTCTAAAGCGTAAGCCATGAGAAAGTGTGCCCTTGACATATCTTAAAATTCTATTGATAGCTTGGTAATGATCAACTGTAGGAGCATGAAGAAATTGGGTTACTTGGTTGACAACATAGGACATATCAGGCCTAGTGATGGTAAGATATTACAAGGCTCCGATAAGAGACCGATACAAGGTAGGATCGGAAAATGGACACCAGCAGTTAAGAGTTTATCAGTGACATGGAGTGGGGTGGTCATAGGCTTGGATTCAAGGAGAAATGGACGAGTTAGTACGTCATGATCATACTTTTCTTAGGTGAGAAAAAGCCTATTATCGGTGTAGGTAGCTTCAAGACCAAGGAAGTAACTGAGCTGACCAAGATCTTTAGTGGCAAATTCACCATTCATAAAGGTAATAAAACTTCGAATGATAGTTGAGTTATTTCCAGTAATGTGACAACCCGAAATTTTTATTCTGAACAAACCATATCAAGCCAATAGATGTAGAACAATTACAGTAGAAACTCAGATTTCGAGTATAAGTTTGGCAGTTTTCAGGATTTACACTTAAGGAGATATTAGGAGAGTGGATGCACTAGGGTTTTGTGCAACACTGTTATTCCAATACTCTAGGACATTAGAGTTCGTTCCAGGAATAAAAATATTTTCTGCCAAAAATATCTCCGAACTATAAATAGAATTCTGAACCAAATAGTTCATTAGTTGAATTCCATTTAGAGAAAAGTCAAAATTCTCACTCACGGATCTTCGGGTCTTTATCCTAAATTGTGAGTACTTCGATCTAGTTATGTTATATAGCTTAGATTGTGTTTAGAAACACCAATTACATATCAAATATGTGAGATTCAAGAGTTTACCACCCAAGAACGTTCTTGGAGAGTAAACTCCGATAAGTGGCTTAAATGCTACCTAGTCCTTTCCCCGTGATTTGTAACTACCTTAGACTTGTATGCTAGTGTGTATATGACTAGAAAACATCAAAATCGGATTAATACCCCAAGATTTGGGAGTTTACCGCCCAAGAACACTTGGGGAGTAAACTCCATTTTAAGGTCCTAAAGGGTTCCAATGACCCTCAAAGCTTTGGAACTCAAACTAGAAGCCTTCATTTCATATTTAGGACACCAAAAGCTATTAGAATCAATTATGAAAGTGAGTTCACGGCCAAGGAGCTTCTTGGGCCGTGAACTCCATGTTTAAGTGCCCTAAATGCCTTCATTGAACCAATAGACTAGCATAGCACATTACCTTGATGTGTCTAAGACCCAAAGCAATCAAAATACCAACACCTAGGGGTGTTCACGGCCGTAAACACATGGCCAGTTGGTTCATGGGCCGAAAACTCTAAATAGGGGTGTTTTGATGCCACAAACACTTCCTAAGGCTTAGGCTTAAATTAGGACAAGTACTCTAAATTTTTTATAGCCTAGAAAACATAAGGAATCTCATGTATTGAGGAGTTTACAGCCAAGACAAGTTCTTGGGCCGTAAACCCATATAAAGGGTTCAAATGACACCCTAACTCCTTCCTTATGCCTAGAACCCAACATAGATCTTAACCTTGAAATGTTTGAGACTTGAAAACACCATAAAATCCTTCCAAGGGATTTTACGGCCGTAAACTCCAAGGGAATATGGTCCCAGGGCTGTAAACTCCTTAAAGGAGTTGATATGACACCCAAACACTTGATTTAGCCTTGAAACAATTCACCACATGAGTTGTATAATTGTTAGACTTCATTTAGGGGCTTTGTTGAGAGTTTACGGCCAGGAGTTTACTCCCCTGGGCCGTAAACTCCAAGACATATGGTCATTTGACCATAAACTTCCATTAGAGGCATTGCACTCCTTTGTTGCAACCCATTAGCCTCCTAGCACTTGACCAAAAGTGTTTTCCTCGCATTTAAATGTTTATACTTGTATAATTAGTGTTTTAATCACTAATTATTTATATACATATGTCTTCATATGTAATTAGGATCATTGTGTGTGTCTAAAGTCTTCACTTGACACCGATCACTTGCCCGATCCTTCCTTACGATAACATTCCGTTCAATTCCAGTCACTTACTGCAGGTGAGTTCATACCCCTTAAATAATGTTTTAAACTATTTTTAAATGTTTTATGGGGGGATACAAATAGAATTATGCTATTTATTGTATCAATCACATGTGATTAATAAGTAGAATCATGCTAGTTATTATATCAATCACATGTGATTAGTATGCAGCATTCAAATGATTTACTACACGTTAGTCGTTTTACCAAATCGTTTCCTTCAAATGATTTTTATAAACATTTTATATGTTTTAAACTCCTTATTACACTGTACATTTTACTCTGTATATTACATTTCAAACTTATTTACAATTGTGTTTCAAACAAATGGTTCTTTATACTAAACTGTTTTATCAAACCCATGCCTTCAAATTGTTTTATAGATTGACATCAAGTCGGTCTTTTCTTAGAAAATATTTATGTTCAAAGGTTTTACAAATCTTATTTTATGCTTTTAAATTATAAATTGCATGCCTCTATATGTATAGTTATATAAGAAATGTTTAAAAGACTTAGGAAGGCTATCCACCCTATTTCCTTTTCGCGCTTGAGATGTGGTCTGGTGGGATATCGGGTACTCGTCCGAAGGTCGTTTAAATATTAGTTATATAACATATGTACATATATAGTCATAAAAGGTCCTTCCAGTTCATCCCATGCCCTTGGGTAGCAAGGGTATACATCCATGTCCATACGTACCAGTTAGATTACTAGTAAACTACCATATGGGTAGTTTAGGAAGATAATAGAACAATTACTAGAACGCGATATCATACAATGAGTCAGTTCATTCATGATTCAATACTTTCTAGAACATTACAGTACATTACATATACTACGATACTAGGAATAGAACATATACAACGATACTAGAACGATTACATTATTATACTTGCTAGGTAGAGAGCACGTACATTATAGCTAGAACAGTTCATTACATTACATAGATATAAATACGTTAATTATTGTGATGTGTATCGGAGCATGCCTTAAATGTCATGGCCCGAGTTGTAGCCAGAGTCTCTTGAAGGGAGAGCGTGAGTTTGCGTATAGATCTATACTGGATTGACTATCCTACACCTTGCTGCTAGCTATAGCGGGACCTGCAGGTCTGCGGGTTCCAAACGTCATAACTTATTTTCGACTATACGTTGTCGTTGTTACCAGTCTATAGTATGGTGCAATTAATCACATGATGCCTTAATATAAATCCGGTTTAAGGTAAATAGTACAGCAGTAGTTCTTATAGCGCTACGTTTTAGTACTACATTAATTTTCCATGTACACATATTTAGTGATCTTTTCACTTAAACTATAAATGTAAAAACTATATTTTGTTAATAATAGTTACACTTGGGGAAATTACACACTTTTACATGACACGAACATTTAGAACAGTTAAGTCTTGGTAGAAGACTACATTGAGAACAGTTACGTCTTGGTAGAAGACACCCTTATATAATAGTAGGAATCATAGGGATTTCTAGAGTTTTTCAAACGTTTACAGTTCATTCACAAACATATTTATACTTACAGTTCATTTACATTTTCCATACTTACAGTTCATAAACTTACAAATTCTTACATACAAATTTAGACACTAAAATACTTATGATCTCACCAGCTTTAAAGCTGATACTCGCTTTCAAAAATTACTTGTATCCTTAGGTCATCATAGACAGGTACCGATGCAAGGAGAAAGGAAGATGGAGCTTGTTCAAGACTCATCTTTCATTTTGATTTATGCTTTAGTGTTTATCAAAATTTGACAGAACACTTGTATAATAATTATATTATTAATGCAATGGATGATGTTGTTGCTTGTTTACTACTTTTCATTGTTGTGATACTATACATGACGTCCTCCGCCCCAGAACGTTTCCGCCGTTCTTGGTTTTGGGGCGTGACAAGTAAGGATAATATCGTCCACATAAACAAGTAGATAAAGAAGTGTAGTACCCTGTTTGAAGACAAATAAGGATGTGTCCGTCCGACTACAAGAGTATCCAAGAGAAACAATAAAAGAAATTAAACATTGAAACCAAGCTCTTGGAGCTTGTTTTAGACCATACAACGCTCTCTTTAATCGACATACATGAAGCGGAAGCTTGTCATCAATGAAGCCCGGTGGTTGTTCCATGAAAACAGTGTCTGATAGGAAACCATTAAGGAAGGCATTCTTTACATCTAATTGATGTAAAGGCCATTGTTGCATGACAACAATGGATAAAATAATATGCACAGTGGATGCCTTAACAACTAGACTAAACGTGTGAGAGTAATCAAGGCCAGGTACTTGAGTAAAACCTTGAGCAACTAGTCGGGCTTTGTATCTCTCAATGGTGCCATCAGAACGAAACTTGGTACGAAAAATCCATTTTGAGCCAACCACATTTGAATGTGTGGGATGAGGCACTAATTCCCATGTGTTATTGGCACATAAATCCTCCATTTCGTCTTCCATAGCCATGAGCCAATGAGGATTTTTGGATGCCGACTTGAAGCCCTTTGGGATTGTGGAGGAAAACAAGGAGTAAATAAGATTTACAGAACCTAGTGTTAATATATCAACAAACAGTTTTTGTTTAAAAATGCAATCCTTAGCACGTGTAACCATAGGGTGGGACTGGATGAGGTTGCTAATCAGAAGATGGGCCAAGAGATGGTGAACTATGGACCATGGCAGTAGCTGAGTCATCAGCCTCGTCAGCAGTTGAGTGAGCCCTGGCAGCAGACGCTGATGAGGATAGGGTGGATGAAGGAAAGACTGATGGCAGACTAGGAGATGGACATGGAACGCAGGTAGGCGTTGTGGAAGTGATTGTAGGTGCTGAGGGAGGAGTAGGAATGACAGGTGTGGTAGATGGAGTAGCATTTTGATCATCAAAGGTGGAGAAAACAGTGTTTGCTAGATTAGTAGAGGAAAGAGTACCCGCAAATGGAAGGTTGTTTTCGTCAAATGACGCATGTATGGAAGTATAAACTCGTTGATTGCTTGGATCAAGACACTTATAACCTTTATATTGAGTGCAGTAACCAATAAAGATGCAAGGAGAACTTCATAGAGCGAGTTTGTGTGGTGCATAGTCTCATAGATAAGGGAAAACCCGACAACCAAAAACTTTAAAAACCTCATAATTTGGAACCGTGTGAAAGAGGACTTCATATGGACTTTTGTCAAAAAGAACTCTGGTGGGTAGTCGATTGATGATGTAGACAGCATAACTGAACGCGTGAACCCATAAAGAAGCAGGTGTGTGGGCATTAAATAACATGGCTAACCCAGTTTCAGTTATGTGTCTGTGTTTTCTTTCAGCACAAGCATTTTGTTCCAGGGTGTATGGACATGAGATGCGATGGTGGCTACCATTTAGATCAAAGAGTTGTCGGACACGAAAATTGATGAATTCAGTGCCTCCATCAATCTGAAATTCTTTTATTTTGCAGTTAAACTGAGTTTAAACAAAATTTAGAAAAGTAGAGTGAGTAGCTGCAAAATTAGACTTGTTCTTGAGTGGGTAAAACCAGGTGAAACGTGGGTGGTTGTGACAATCGTCAATTTCGAGTCAAGTCAAAGTCAACAAGTCAAACCGATCGACTCGTTTAACCTTGTGTATTGGAGTGTACGTTATGTAATTAATATATAACTCACTATTTTAATGAGAAAACAACACTTGGAAAAGTTCGTGTGTTTAAATTTCCTAAGCCTTAGTGCTAAACAATGAACCAAACTGATAAAACAATGTTACATACTCATTGAGAGTGGGTAAGATCCTTAAACATGACTTAACGGGGTTCACGGACCTTGTGTTGCGGAGCCAAACACTCACCATTATCACACATGAAACCTCTCTTAATCGTTTTCACTCTATCTCTCTTTATCGAGAATCTCTCCCAAATCTCTCTAAGTATGTGAAATCTCTCCCAAATATCTCTTTGTATGTGAAATCTCTCCAAGAATGTCAAATCTCTCCCAAATCTCTCTAAGTATGTGAAATCTCTCCCAAATATCTCTTTGTATGAGAAATCTCTCCAAGAATGTCAAATCTCTCCCAAATCTCTCTAAGTATGTGAAATCTCTCCCAAATAGCTCTTTGTATGCGAAATCTCTCCAACAATGTCAAATCTCTCCCAAATCTCTCTAAGTATGTGAAATCTCTCCCAAATATCTCTTTGTATGTGAAATCTCTCCAAGAATGTCAAATCTCTCCCAAATCTCTCTAAGTATGTGAAATCTCTCCCAAATCTCTCTCAAAAGTTCCTGTAACTTTTTGAAGTCATACGGGTCATTCCGACGCTTAACCGGGTCGAAAAACCGCTTAAAACAGGGCAAGAACGGGCAAAAAGGGCTTAAGGACCCGAAACCCTCTTATTAGGGCCGAAGCCTCTTAGGACCCGAAAGTCCTCTTAGGGACCGAAACCACGAGGACCGAGCCCGAAGGGTCCTCTCAGGACTGAACCTCGCTCAATGGAATCGAACCCGAAGGGTCCTCTCAGGACCGAACTCGCACACCACCTGAACCCGAAGGTACTGTTCATTTCGAGCTATTTCGCTTCTAATGCCTTGGACCGAGCCCTTCGCTTCCGGCTTAGCATCAGAGGAGACCGAGCCTCGGCCAGGACCGAGAGGTCTCGCTGGGAAGTCCATTTTCTCCCGGTTTTCAACTAATTTTGCGTTTTAGGCCCGTTTTTAATTGTTTTAACACGGGATTTTCACCCAAAACTTTATTTTAACATATAAGACCCCTTAATTAATGATTAATCACGTTTTTAAGGATAAAACATTATCCAAGAAGATTGGGTGAAGTACAAAGGTGGAGTGTTGACTTTCCTTTATTCTATGACACAAGCAACCCCCATACCCACTCCATGCCTAACCCACACTCCTCCCCACCATACCTTGTCACTTCCTTGTACTTTTTACCTCTCTCACAAGCCATCCCCATGTTTTTAGGGCTGGTCACTCAACCTCTCTCCTCATTTTCTTTCAATTGCTCTCATTTCACCAAAGATGCAACTCCACTTTTCTCTCAAACTTTCCTCTCTAATTCGAGATCCCAAGGTTGATCATCAAGTGTTCTCCTACTCTTGGTAAGTATAATCCATCCTTCTTGTGATTAATACACTTCATTCTAATCCAATCATCGATTCCTTACACGAACATCATCACGTTCATGTTAGATCTTCGAATCTCCAAGTGATCTTTCAAGTGTTCTTGAGTTAAACACTTCCATTCTTCAACAATCATCTACTGAAATCACTCAAGGTGAGTTCATACCCCTCTATTATCATGTTTTCTTAAGTTTTAAGGGGGAGAATACAAGTTAAAACACCAAGAACATAACTAAACGTTTCTAACAGCTTTCATCAGAAACGTTGGGCTCCATTCACGGACTGTTTTGGACAACTTAAACATTTTTGTTTTCAAAACTGTTTTAGGTGTAAGTAGTTCCAGTTCTTAGCTTTAAAATGACTACTTGCACGTCTCCATACGATTTTCTACAATTTATGGTGATTTTTACAAAACTGCCTATCCTTTCAAACATCAATCCGGACCAGTCTGTGATTATGGACATGTTCACACAAGTTAGAAGTCACTAAAAATTATGGAAAAATTTATGAACAAACTAGACTCATTTTCCAAACTCTCAGAATTTGCAGAACTTGATTTGGACATTTTTATGATTTTTCTACAAATTTTCTAATAACAGTTACAGAAAACGTTATCAACAGAAAAACACTATTAATTTCATTTCACCTTGTAACATGTTGAGCAAGGTATATATTATTATGTGATTATGTGTTGTTGCAATATATGACATTATTGTCTTAGCATATAGATATACATCAGTTAACCAATGGATTTTTGCTAGATAAGGCATAGAAATAACAAGGTGTTATAATCAAATTACATCCATTACGTACAAACGTTTGAATAAACTATGTTAAGCATAGTTTATGTACATAGCTACTACTACCCTTGTTTTGATAAACAATAATAGGTATGGTTTATGTTTCTATCAATACAATAAACACTTTTCAGAAGTTTTATTCCCACAGAAAAAGGTCTTATTCTCACACACACACTACACGTAAACTTGTTAACTTAAGTTATGAGACATACTCTCCCCGTACGTTCGAGTACGGGATATCAATTCCTGTAAGTTACAACCAGAATCTCTTGTAGGGAGAGCGTGATAATTGTGTATAGATCTGTATTGGGGTTGACATCCCACACCTCACTGCTAGCTACAGCCGGACTGGCAGGTCTGCGGGTGACAAGAGTCATAGGATCAGGGCGTCTGAAAGACGTTGTGCAGGTTACCTCTAGTCATAGTATGGTTATAGCAGCTCACATAGGAAGTTAACAATACATAAAGTTTACAGGAATTTTTATAGATCAAAAGGGGTTTTATGTCGAATTAAAGTCACTTTTACATCAATACTTACAGATTTTAATGTATACTTTTGGTCTTGGTATTTAAGACTACACATCATTCATTTCGGTATTCTGCTCAAATTAAAAAGGGTTTTATGCCAATTTAAAACCACCTTTATATATTTAAGTATGGAAAATACTTGTTCATTCTCGGTCCTGGTATTTCGGACCACATAACTTTTATAAAAAAAATGTTGGATTTTTCTTGGTAACATGCATCTCTTTACAAAGATCGATTTTCAAGCTCTTACTATCAAAAGCTTATGAACTCACCAACCTTTGTGTTGACACTCTTTCAAAACTACCTGTATTCTTAGGAAATCGCAAAACAGGTAACTAAGTGCTTTTGAGGACGGGACGTTGAGGCGTCAAACTTATCATATTTTGTCAACATCTTGTAATTGATTTTGAAACATATAATTCATACAATGATGTAACTTTTTCAATTACATATATGTTGGTTGTGTTTACTTTCATCACTATTGCCATTGTTGTTATGATACTACACATGAAGTCCTCCACCCCCGGATGTTTCCGCCATCGTTGGTTTGGGGGTGTGACAGATTGGTATCAAAGCACGGTTTATAGTGAATTAAGTATATCAAACAACATAGGATATACAAATTATAAACACATTTGGGACTAAGAGTCTCTGATTTTAAAACAACCTAACGGGTTATACTTTCAGAAAATGAATAATTTCTTATTTAAAAGTATACCTACATGCATTGCATACTCGCGTAGTGTCATAACTAGAAGAACATAAACTAAAAGAAGAGGAGTTGAACGCTACGAGTATGCCCTGGTATGAGTAATCAGTTCTGGGAAGGATATAGCCTGATCAACTACATTCGTCCGGGAAGTGACTTACTCATATCGAGGGATAGTCATAGGAGGGCAACAAATCTAATAACCTAACTTCACCCTACAAAGAATCCTATAAGAACCAAATCTAAACATTTAAAATACTATAGGAGTATTTGTATGTTGCTATATCACAATATTATTATTATTAACCGCTATCTGCTTCTTACACCCCTATTCGCGCGCAGACGACATGGCAGGATTTCACCTACCAGGAGACCCATACTTTCCCAATCAGGGAGATGCCGGTTGGATTGAAGAGGATCCCAAAGAGGATCCCGAAGAAGAACCCGAAGAAGAACCCCGAAGAAGAAGAAGAGGAGGTAGACGAAGAAGAAGAAGAGGAAGACAACGAGGTGGACATGGATGAGGAAGAAGGTGAAGAAGAGCCAGAGGAGGAAGTCTTCAACCCTCCTTACATCGCGAGGGTACCTGCAAATCGTTGGGGGCACAACAGGCCTGAACCCCATTAGGCAACAACAATTAAAAGGTGGAGCCGACAACAGCGCCAGCGGTCACCATATGGTGACCAACGAGGTTACTATGACCTCAGTCACGGGGGACCGGCTGACAGAGCTCTCCCCATTATGACCCAACACATCACGAACTTGGGGAACCAGAGTAGGGAAATGGCAGACCAGGTTCGATATCTCAGCGCTATTACGGCAGCCATCGATGCACGCACCCGAGATCTGGAGAGGAACTTCTATCCAGTGGACCAACTCATCGAGGACCTTACCACTGCTAGAGCGGAGGTAAGGGAGTACCAGGAGAGGCACGCAGCTCTCGAGGAGAGAGTGATCGCGGCCGAACGCCAGATTGCGGAGCTTCAGGGAGCCTCAACCTTATCTCAGGGCCACCATGAACCAGATACCACCCGCCGCGAGTAGTGTTCGCACTGCTCATGTTTTGTTATAAATCTAGGATTTCGAGTATGCGTTGGTGCTACTCTTTATTGCGAATAGGTTGACCCCGCGACTAAGTGATCACACTAGTCAAAGGGGCTTTTGTACTGCCAAAACTTTATCTTTTATTATGATGTAATGTAGACCCTTGTGAGGTCAAATTTCTCAAAACAATATGTACTAACAAATTATCAATGAATGTGGCATGTATTTTACTTCCTTGGATGCTGACACGAACCAAACACATAACTCTGCTTGGGTCAACACTATTTAATTCATAAGTTTAAATTGCATAAACTTTTTGATGAATTACCTTCTAAATTAATAAACTCGGATAAAATACAATTGAGATGAAACAAGTAACACTCGACTCGTTATCACCATTGAAGTCTTACCGACAAGTCTTTTCTTTTTATTTTTATGTCAGAACCATGCCACCAAGGAAAAGACCAAGACCTTCCGGAAACTCAGCACCACCCCCTCCGCCACCACCTCCGGAGTTCGATCCTGTGATGTTTCAGGCTGCAGTAACAGCAGCCGTGGCGGCAGCAATGTCGTAAATGGGTACAAATGGTTCCGGCGGTTCCGGATCCGGGAATACTAACTCGAATCAGGGGGATAGCACGGGGCGTACTAAGGAGTGTTCTTACAAAGACTTCACGAATGGCAAACCCGATCATTTCGACGGAAGCGGTGGCGTCATCGCGCTGATGCAATGGTTCGAAAGGACCGAAGCAGTCTTCGAAATCTGTGCTTGTCCCGAAGCGAGCAAGGTCAAGTATGCGGCATTCACTTTCACAAGAAAAGCTCTTAATTGGTGGAATGGTCGAGTTAAGTCACTTACTCCTGCAGTGGCTAAATCCATAGGCTGGGAAAACTTAAAAGCGTTGATGTTAAAGGAGTACTGCCCGAGGGGAGAAATACAAAAACTCGATGAAGAACTCTGGAACCTCAGAATGTCGGGCACGGATCTTGAAACTTATAATCCTCGCTTCAATGACCTAGCACTCCTCTGTCCAGTAATGGTCACTCCAGAGGAGAAGAAGGTGGAGCGATATCTCTGGGGGCTATCATCCCAGATTCAAGATAGTGTTCTGGCCTCAAAACCTACCACCTTTGAGAGTGCCAAGGAGTTGGCGCAACAACTTATCGATCACAGGGCTAGTCGTGGCACCGTGGTCGCCACCACCGAACAAACAAAAGGAGGGAACAAAAAGAAGATGTTTTGGGACAATAAAAAGAAACAACCGACGCAGGGCCCCGCCAAGAAACAACAGACTGTTGTTGTCCGTGCAGCCACTACTGCCGCCACTCCAGCGCCACCGAAACAGTATGCAGGAACTCTTCCCAAGTGCAACAAATGTAGCTACCACCACAACGGTGAGTGTTGAGAGTTGAACTGCAACAAATGCAACAAGAAGGGACACACTGCACGATTCTGTAAAGCATCGACCCAACCCACCACTCAATTTGCCCCCAGCAGCCAACACCGGAGCAAGTCAAACCTGTTATGGCTGTGGAGAGGTAGGGCACTTCAAAAGAAACTGCCCAAAAGCACGAAACACCAACGTTGGAGGTGCAGGGAGAGTCCTAACTTTAGGACGTGGAGAAGCAGTCAAGGACCCAACGGTGGTTTCTGGTACGTTTTTCCTCAATAACACATACGCCTGCGTACTATTTGATAGTGGAGCAGAGAGGAGTTTTGTGAGCCATCAATTCAAACAATTACTAAAACAAACCCCTCATTCATTAAAAGATACATACGTAGTAGAAATGGCAAATGGGAAAGAAGAGCACACTAATGATATATACTCAGGGTGTACCCTCACTCTAGACAACCAGTCGTTTAAAGTAGACCTGATGTCGGTCACAATAAAATGTTCTGACATAATCATCGATATGGATTGGTTAGGTTCCCATCGTGCCGACATTCTATGTTACGAAAGGGCCGTTTGCCTTAATCTGCCAAATGGCAAAACCCTCTTAATCTATGGCGACAAACCCAGTTCAAATTTGCAAATCATCTCTTGCGTCAAGGCCCAAAAGTATCTCCGAAAGGAATACCACGCATTTCTAGCCCACATAGTAGATACGAAACAAGAGGTGAAGGATATCAACGACATTCCCGAGGTGTGCAACTACCCCGATGTATTCCCCGAAGATCTTCCAGGTGTACCCCTCGCACGACAAGTTGAATTCCGGATCGACTTAATTCCAGGAGCTACCCCCGTCGCCAAAGCTCCATACCGCTTAGCACCGGCAGAAATGCAAGAACTTTCCAGCCAGTTAAATGAACTGTTGAGCAAAGGATTCATCAGGCCAAGCTTCTCACCCTGGGGAGCACTGGTCCTGATTGTAAAGAAGAAGGACAGATCTTTTCGTATATGCCTAGACTACCGGGAGCTAAACAAACTCACTATCAAGAACTGATATCCCCTACCCCGAATCGATGACCTCTTCGACCAACTCCAAGGAGCAAGATACTTTTAAAAAGTCGACCTGAGGTCGGGTTATCATCAACTACGAGCTCAAGAAGAGGATATTCCCAAGACTGCGTTCAGAACTCGCTACGGGCACTACGAGTTTGTGGTAATGCCCTTCGGATTAACGAACGCACCGGCGGTATTCATGGACCTGATGAATCGAGTGTGTCGACCCTACTTAGACAAATTCGTGATTGTATTCATCGACGATATTTTAATCTACTCCCAAAGCGAGGAAGAGCACCGTCAACATCTCCGGCTAATCTTGGAAACACTGAGGGCTGAGAAGATTTACGCCAAATTCTCTAAGTGCGAATTCTGGATCAGAGAAGTGAATTTTCTTGGCCATGTGGTCAGCGAGAAGGGGATACACGTGGATCCCTCTAAAATCAAAGCTATCAAAAACTGGTCAGCACCTACAACGCCAACAGAAATTCGGCAATTTTTAGGGATCGTCGGCTACTACCGAAGATTCATACAAAACTTCTCCAAGATCGCCAAACCACTCACCACCTTGACTCAAAAAGGTGTGGTATTTAAGTGGGAAGATAAACAAGAAGCCGCTTTCCAGACATTAAAACAAGCCCTATGCAGTGCACTAGTTTTGTCTCTTCCAGAAGGAACCGATGACTTCGTGGTATATTGTGATGCCTCAAAACAAGGCCTCAGATATGTGCTCATGCAGAGAGGGAAAGTTATCGCTTACGCATCAAGGTAACTTAAGACACACGAAGTTAATTACACTACCCATGACCTTGAACTGGGGGCGGTAATGTTCGCCTTAAAGATCTGGAGGCACTACCTCTACGGCACAAAATGCACCATCTTCACCGATCACAAAAGTCTTTAGCATATCCTCAATCAAAAAGAGCTCAACATGCGGCAACGAAGATGGGTTGAACTGCTGAACGACTACGAGTGTGAAATTTGCTACCACCCGGGCAAGGCCAATGTAATGGATGATGCCCTAAGCAGGAAGGAATATTCGGGCCGCTGAGTAAGATCCTTAAACATGACCATCCATTCCCACCTGGCCACGCAAATCAAGGAAGCTCAACTAGAAGCCTTGAAACCAGAGAATGTGGCAGGTGAGGCATTAAGGGGAATGGATAAGAACTTAGAAGTCAAGGATGATGGAACTCGTTATCTCAGGAACCGAATTTGGACATCGAAGTTCGGTGGGATCCGAGACGTGGTCATGAATGAAGCACATAAGACTCGATACTCCATCCATCCAGGGTCAGATAAGATATATCTAGACCTCGCACACACACTACACGTAAACTTGTTAACTTAAGTTATGAGACATACTCTCCCCGTACGTTCGAGTACGGGATATCAATTCCTGTAAGTTACAACCAGAATCTCTTGTAGGGAGAGCGTGATAATTGTGTATAGATCTATATTGGGGTTGACATCCCACACCTCGCTGCTAGCTACAGCCGGACTGGCAGGTCTGCGGGTGACAAGAGTCATAGGATCAGGGCGTCTGAAAGACATTGTGCAGGTTACCTCTAGTCATAGTATGGTTATAGCGGCTCACATAGGAAGTTAACAATACATAAAGTTTACGGGAATTTTTATAGATCAAAAGGGGTTCTATGTCGAATTAAAATCACTTTTACATCAATAATTACAGATTTTAATGTATACTTTTGGTCTTGGTATTTAAGACTACACATCATTCATTTCGGTATTCTTCTCAAATGAAAAAGGGTTTTATGCCAATTTAAAACCACCTTTATATCTTTAAGTATGGAAAATACTTGCTCATTCTCGGTCCTGGTATTTCGGACCACATAACTTTTATAAGGAAAATATTGGATTTTTCTTGGTAACATGCATCTCTTTACAAAGATCGATTTTCAAGCTCTTACTATCAAAAGCTTATGAACTCACCAACCTTTGTGTTGACACTCTTTCAAAACTACTTGTATTCTCATGAAATCGCTAAACAGGTAACTAAGTGCTTTTGAGGACGGGACGTTGAGGCGTCAAACTTATCATATTTTTTCAACATATTGTAATTGATTTTGAAACATGTAATTCATACAATGATGTAACTCTTTCAATTATATATATGTTGGTTGTGTTTACTTTCATCACTATTGCCATTGTTGTTATGATACTACACATGAAGTCCTCCACCCCTGGACGTTTCCGCCATCCTTGGTTTGGGGGTGTGACAGTGGTCATTAATAAAGATGACATAGTACAAATAACCATCAGTGGATGTGATGGGAGCTGGACCCCATAAGTTACAATGGATTAGATCTAGGACTTTATCAGCTCGTTTTATGTTTTCACTAAAAGGTAAATGGCGGCTTTTGGAAAGTTGACACAAAGTACACAAACCAGGCTTTGGTAAAAGAGATGTAATAAACAAAGAACCACTTTTATGTAATAAAGAAATAGTGTCAAAATCTACATGTCCTAATCTACTATGCCAAATTTCAAAGGACGTGGTATCGCGTTTATTCCTTAAAGCTGCAACTAAAGCCTTGGTTCCTTGCTCAAGAAAATAAAGTCCATCCTCACGTATGCCCCTTGCTATCACGTACTTGGTTTTGCGATTCTGAATAGCAAAGCATTTATTAGAAAAAACAATGTCAACCGGGAAGTTATCAGTTAACTTGCTAATGGAGAGCAAGTTCTTTGTGAGGTGAGGTACTACAAGAACGTCTAGTCATTTTAGATAGATTGTGGGAGACAATAGAAGTACCAACATGAGAGATGTTTAGATAATTACCATTTCCAACAACAACATGTTCGCTACCAAAGTAAGTAGTCATGTGCTTTGTAGCCCCTAAATCAGCATACCAATCTGGGTTGGATTGAGTTAAGTTGCATTGATTTTGAAAGGAATGGACAAGGTTGGCATCAATTTGAGATTCTCTTTTAGCATAACTGGATAGTTCTGGGCAATCAGAGGCATAGTGCCCATTTGTTCTGCACAGTTGACAGTGTGGTGGTCTCCGGTCACGTCCCTTACCCCCTAAAAATTGATTTCGACCACGACCGCCTGAGTGATTGTCACGGCTAGAAGGACTACCTCTAGTGGGAGGATTGGATTGTTGATAGTGTTGTGCCTGAAAAGCAATAGTGGATGCATTGGAGGTGGTGTGTAGTGAGTTCAAGAATAACTCATGGCTTTCCGCCTAAGACAAGAGGCTGCGGAAAGGAGTTGCTTTCAGGTCACGATTGAGTAGTGGAGAAAGATTCAAATCCTGAACCAAGACCACATATAAACCAGTATGCCTTGTCGAGTTCATCGATAGGTTGCCTAATAGCCGCTAATTGATCACAAATAGTCTTAAACTTTCGACCATACTCTGAGACAGTAGAGGTACCTTTATGAAGTTGGCGTAAGGAGTCACGGAGAGAGTGCATTCGTTCCATGGAGTCATGTCTATAGGCATCTTCAAGAGCCTTCCAGACTGCGTGTGCAGAGTTAAGTCCAAGCCTTTCTACCATTGCTTCTTCGATCAGTGATGACTAAATAATTAGCAAGGTTTGCTGATCATACTTCTTCCATGAGGTGAAGAGAAGATTTGGAGAGGATTTTCCCTCGACTTGGACAGTTTTTTCTGGTGTCACAAGAGACCCATCAATATGGCCCAATAGATCCTGATAGGAAAAAAGGGGGTGGATTTGATTTCTCCACAAGAGGTAATTAGTGGATGAATGTTTAATTGTGAGTAGGTGAAGGATAGTATTGAGTGAGATGGGAGTTTCAGAGGAAGATATGGTGATTGAAGAAGAAATCTATAGAGGAGAAAGAGTAGAATCGAAGGGGAGGTCGGCTAGGGTTAATTTCGTTTCCTGGCTGATACCATATGACAAGTATTTCTCTTGAATGTTACTGAGATTATTATTGAGTATATATAAGATAACTACAGGATATACATACAACAAATTAAGCTAATAACAAGGAGTTTAAACTATACAAGTTTATCTAATTTAATATTTATCTTGCTTATCTTGAGTGTTGTCAGTATTACTCCTAAATTATTCTACCTATGTCCACCTCTGTCCACAGTGGGACTTGAAATCCTCGACCTCAAAGAGGGGGAAAACACCGGATACCGCTGGACTAAAAGTCATTTGGTAAGTGTGATATATTATTTAGTAGGAAAAAAATACTTAGCATGAGGAAAAAAAAAGAAATAGAAAGGACGGTTTTGAAATAGAAATGACGGTTTTGATTCGTGATGAATCTTAGAATTTTATTAAGGATTAAACAATTATGTTGGATATATAATACCTAAATTAGAAAGATTACATTTGTTTTAACAGGATATACAATTACAAATATCTTTGATTATTTTGTTTTTTTATATATCGATATATAAAAAACTATAATTATTAGAGAGATCTTTTGATATCTATATAGAAAGTAAAACCTAACAACAAAAAATAAAAGTTGTCAAAGTGATATTTATAAAAAAAAAAGTCCTCAATTGTTGTCCCAAAAAACCCTTCTTTTTTAAATTACTATTGTTTTTTATTTTAATCCATACATGTTTATATATTTTCATTCAATTGTTTTACTTTTATTTTAAATTCAATCATAAAATTATGAAGACAAAATATAAATATTATGTATATGCAATTTTAAAAGAACAATTGATTTTTATAACAATAAAACTTTTAGAAAAAAAAAGTAGTTTTTACTTTATTTATAAAAATGCATTGTTATTTTAAAGATATTTTTTTTTAACTTTTGACAATACACTAACAATACACAGGAAACAAAACGTAAAAGAATGAAAAAAATGATATATAATTTAATATTTAACTTTTCACATATTCATGTCATATATAGTCTCGCAAAAAAGATACATTTTTTATTTTAAATATAGTCATTATGTCTTTAATATAACATATTTTACTTTTTTAATTTCAATTGAAACAAATAAAATAGAAATTTATCATCATCTTAACATTATTGTTAAATGAAACTAATAGTCGTCCGCTGCTAAATAAAAAATAATATATGAAAATTACTATCTGCTACCCGTCTAAAGACAACAGTTAGCCAACTACTATTTGTTGTTCGTCTAGAGACAATAACTGATCGTCGAAATGAACAAATCGTCAGAATAAAACAAATCGAAAACTAATCCCTGAAATGAAACAAATCGCCGCTGCCGCATCGCTATATATATATATATATATATATATATATATATATATATATATATATATATATATATATATATATATATATATATATATATATATATAGGGAAAGGTTATTTGGAAAACAAAAAAAAAAACACTAAAAATCATAAAAATGCATAAAAAAATACCTAGAGATCATAAAACTTTTTTTTGACATTTTTAAGAAAAAATCGCTGGAAAAAAATTTGAAAAAAAAAACTTTTTTCTTTCATAAAAAAAATTGATTTTTTATTTTTTTTTCAGCGATTTTTTATAAAAAAATTCAAAAAAAAAAGTTTTGTGATCTCTTAGTATTTTTTATGCAATTTTATGATTTTTAGGGTTTTTTTAGGGTTTTTTGTTTTCCATAGAGCCTAAACCTCTCTCTATATATATATATATATATATATATATATATATATATATATATATATATATATATATATATATATATATATATATATAAATCAAAATTAAATAATTAAATAAATCAATGAGGGTAATTTAGTAATTTGGTAAATAAACTCTATAAATAGTCCCTTTATTTTAGGGATCCTTTTCTTATTAACCCTATTAAAATCCACCTCTAGATCACACCGGCCAACTAAATCCGCCTTTCTTCCTCACACTAACGACTGGTTCTTTCTCCTTCCCTCTTCTGCGTCGTAGGTCACCTTCCTCCTTCTCTCCAACACCAATTAATCGTCCTCCTCACCACTGCTTCCTCTGCCTAATACCATTTACAGTTTCTGATGAAAATCGTTATACCCCTCTTACTCTTTTTCCCAGGTAGCATGTGCGCGTCAGTGGTAGTGGCTCAATCTCAAATGAAATTCATCTGACTGATACATGCTCAATCTCCATCAACAGTTGTAGACCTCATTCCCTTTAGATTTTCTTGCATCCATCGATCCCAGGCACTGCGACCAGCAATTATATGCCTAATTTTGTTTCGTTTATCCAGACCACCACAACCACCAAGTCCCCACCGATGACCACCAATTCCCTAATTTTTTCCCTATTGGTCAAGATCTTAGTCAAATCGTACGGCTCTGCCTTCCCCTTCAGAACCAGGTAACCTATGTTTGAAGTATCGTGTTTTTTTAGCTTGTTTCTTGAGTTTAAAGTGATTTTAACTTTATAATTTATTTATATTCGTAAAACTTCTTCAAAAACCATGTGAATTTCAATCCTCGTAGGCTTAAGTTATAGTAGTCTATGATTTATGAGAGCTTTACGTTTTGAAGTATCTTAGTTCTGAATGTGGTGATACTAGAAACAAAGCATTTATCAGTCTTTCTTTTGTTAATCTGAAAGACAGGGACACACCCTGTAACAACGCAAATTTTCAAACAAATTTTTCATTTTAAAAAAATATATTTATTTCCATTCATACAAGGCATAAATAGTTTAAGTATTCTGTCAAATACAAATAATCAAAATCCCAAGATCATAAAAGCATTCTTCAGTGTGTATCGATCATGCTGACGCCTTCCCACGGTCCTCGCTAGTACCTGAAACACATACATAGCAACTGTAAGCATAAATGCTTAGTGAGTTCCCCAATCTACACTTACGCACATACGCCTTTCCAGGCCCTGACCTTCCGGTCCTCTACACAACGCCTTCCGGCCCACAACATAATCGCCTTCCGGCCCATAACATATTGCCTTCCGGCCCACATAACATACATAGCTCACATATAACAAATAACTTACCACATATAGCATACATATCACATATCATATCTGACCTTCCGGTCACAAAGTCAAACCCTTCCGGGTACAGTATAGTGAGAAGACTCACCTCGTAAAAGCTGAAAGCTAGCAAATCCCGAAATGACTCGTGCACAATCTGACGAGCTACAACCTCCCTATAACATCACATATCTCATTAACACTTATATCTTCTAAGTGTGACTATCCCTAAGAAGTCAGACTTAGGTCAACTCTGGTCAACGGTCAACGGTCAACTCGACCGGACTCGGCGAGTGCCATGGCGACTCGGCGAGTCTAGACGTCCTCCAACTCTCTGAGATTCCCCATCTACTCGTCGAGTATCCCCCCTCGACCCGACGAGTTACTCCTGGAAGAATCGCGGGGCAACCCCGACTCCACTCGCCGAGTCTGAAGAACAACTCGGCGAGTCCCAGTAAATCTTCAAGCTACTCGTCGAGTCTGAAGAACAACTCGGCGAGTCCATGCCATGCAGACGAGCAACTGCTTCCTAAATTACATATGGTCCCGAGATATACAATCATGGGGCTTTCTGGACTTCTAAACATCTTATTACTGGGGTATAAACGTCTGGGTAATAACATAATAACCCATCTAATCACTAAATCGGTTTCATAAACCCTAGATTCGCATACACATCAAAATAACAGAAATGGTCCGAGTATTACCTGAAAACGCACTCTCTGTGTCCCCCAAATCTCAGGACTCGATCCTCCTTGATATTCCTTTGGCCAATTTCTTCTTCTTCTTGCCTAACAAGTTCCTCCAAGTTCCAATAGCTTTCTCTCCTGCTCTAGACGTCCACAACGATTAGGGTTCTTCTCAATCGACCAAAAGACGGAAAATGACGGCCTAGGAGGCGTTATATACGATCCAAAACCGAACGGTTAGGGTTTCTGCTGAACAGCGTCGACTCGCCGAGTCCATATCTGGACTCGTCGAGTCCAGTCGCGAACCCGCGACCAAGTCTGCGATCCTACTCGGCGAGTCTAGGCTCCAACTCGCTGAGTCCCCTCTTAAATCACCCCCAAAAACATAATTTAATAATACCTGAGATTCCGGGCTGTTACAACTCTCCCCTGCTAGGATTAGACTTCGCCCTCGAAGTCTCATTCTGAAAATAGTTCTGGATGCTGCTCCCGCATCTCACGTTCCGGCTCCCAAGTCATTTCCGATCCCTTACGGTGTTGCCATTGAACCAACACCAGAGGTACCTCCTTGTTCCTCAGAACCTTGATCTTCCGATCCCTGATAGCCACTGGTCTCTCCACATAATTCAGGCTCGCATCCACCTGAATATCCTCCAATGGAACCACTGCCGACTCATCGGCTATGCACTTCCTCAATTGCGACACATGAAAAGTGTCGTGGATCTGTCCCAACTCCGCTGGCAACTCCAACCGATAGGCTACCCGGCCTATCCTTGCAATCACACGAAATGGCCCAATATACCGGGGACCCAACTTGCCCCTCTTCCTGAATCGAATCACTCCTTTCCAAGGAGAGACCTTCAGGAGAACGAAGTTGCCGACCTGAAATTCCAGCTCGGATCGGCGCCTGTCTGCATAACTCTTCTGCCGGCTCTGGGCGGTCAATAACCTTTGTCTCACTTGCTAAATCTACTCTGTCGTCTGGAGCACAATCTCCATGCTGCCCATCACTCTCTGTCCCACCTCTCCCCAGCATATGGGGGTCCGACACCTCCTACCATACAACAGCTCAAAAGGTGGCATACCAATGCTCGAATGATGGCTGTTGTTGTAGGAAAACTCTGCTAAGGGTAAATATGCATCCCAGCTACCCCCGAAGTCTAACACACACGCTCGAAGCATGTCCTCCAGTGTCTGAATCGTCCGCTCGCTCTGACCGTCTGTCTGGGGATGGTATGCGGTACTAAAATGCAATTTGGTACCCAGCTCCTCATGAAATTTCTTCCAGAACCTGGAAGTGAAACGCACATCACGGTCTGAAACAATCGAGATCGGCACCCCATGCCGAGATACCACCTCTCTCACATATATCTCTGCCAACTTCTCCGCTGAAGAACTCTCGCTGATGGCAAGGAAGTGTGCACTCTTCGTCAACCTATCCACAATCACCCAAATTGCATCAACTCCCCTGGCAGTCCTCGGCAATTTGGTGATGAAATCCATAGTGATCTGTTCCCACTTCCACTCGGGGATCTCCAATGGCTGTAACTTGCCATGCGGTCTCTGGTGCTCGGCCTTAACCCTACGACAGGTCAAGCACCTCTCAACGAACCATGCGACGTCCCTCTTCATACAGGGCCACCAATACTCTTTCCTCAAGTCCAAATACATCTTCGTAGCACCGGGATGGATCGAGAATTTCGATCTATGAGCCTCTTCCATCAAAGTAATACGCGTACCGCCCACAAACGGTACCCAAATCCGACCCTGAAACGTCATAAGCCCTCGCCCATCCTTAACGAACTCTGAAATTAACCCCACGACCCGCTCTTTCTTCTGCATTTCTGGTCGCACCGCTTCGGCCTGAGCCCCACGAATAGCATCCAATACAGGAGTCATCACAGTCAGTCTCAAGCATACATCTCGCAATGGAGTGCTCTCCGCCTTGCGGCTCAACGCGTCAGCCACTACATTAGCCTTACCTGGGTGGTACAGGATCTCACAATCATAATCCTTGACCACATCCAGCCACCTCCTCTGACGCATATTTAGATTGGGCTGATCCATCAAATACTTTAAGCTCTTATGGTCCGTATATATCGTACATCGAACCCCATACAGGTAGTGACGCCAAATCTTGAGAGCGAACACTACTGCTCCCAACTCTAAATCATGCGTAGGGTATCTCGCCTCATGAGGCTTCAGCTGCCTCGACGCATAAGCTATCACATGATCCCTCTGCATCAACACTGCACCCAGTCCCGAAATCGATGCGTCGCAATATACCACAAAATCTTCCATCCCTTCTGGGAGAGCTAATACCGGGGCTTCGCACAACCTCTGTCGAAGTGTCTCAAAGGAGGTCTGCTGCTCGGGCCCCCATGAGAATGCAACACCCTTCCGGGTCAATCTGGTGAGTGGCACTGCGATCTTGGAGAAATCCTTGATGAATCTCCGATAATACCCTGCCAACCCAAGGAAGCTCTTGATCTCAGAAGGTGACTTCGGCACCTCCCAACTCATCACCGCCTCAACCTTGGCCGGATCGACCAATATCCCTTTCTGATTGACAACATGTCCTAGAAATTGGACCTCTCGCAGCCAGAAGTCACATTTGGAGAACTTTGCATAAAGCTTCTCCGACCTCAATACCTCAAGGACCTCCCTCAAATGCTCCTCATGCTGCTCTCTAGATCTCGAATACACCAGAATGTCGTCGATGAATACAATCACTGACCGATCCAACATCGGTCTGCATACCCTGTTCATGAGATCCATGAACACAGCCGGGGCATTGGTGAGCCCGAAAGGCATCACCACAAACTCATAATGCCCATATCGCGTCCTAAACGCTGTCTTCTGGACATCCATCTCCCGTACTCTCACCTGATGGTACCCTGACCTCAGATCGATCTTGGAAAACCAAGACGCTCCCTGCAACTGATCGAATAAATCATCGATCCTCGGTAACGGGTAACGGTTCTTGACCGTCAACTTGTTCAACTCCCGGTAATCAATACACATCCGGTGTGAACCATCCTTCTTCTTGACAAACAGAATAGGTGCTCCCCACGGCGAGCTGCTTGGCCGAATGAATCCCTTCCCCAGCAACTCCTGGAGCTGCGAGGACAACTCTTGCATCTCTGGAGGTGCAAGACAATAAGGCACTTTAGCAATAGGCGCGGCCCCCGGAACCAGATCGATACCAAACTCTACTTGCCTCACAGGAGGTACTCCCGGCAGCTCCTCGGGGAAAACATCCGGAAACTCACGCACCACCGGGACCTCCTCAACTGACTTCGGTCTCTCGGAAACCACCCGCGTATCCATCACATACGCCACAAAACCCTTACAGCCCTGCTGTAGACACTGCCTCGCCCTGGCGGCCGAACAAAAAGCTGATCCCGAACGGGTACCCTCGCCGTACACCGAAAGAACTCCCCCACTATGGTCTCGTATGGTCACCAACTGAAGCTCACAGTCGATGACAGCGCCGAATCGGCTCAACCAGTCCATGCCTACGATGACACAGACATCCCCCATCGCAATAGGAATCAGGTCAATCGGGAATTCAACCCCGAAAATCTCTAGTACACATCCCCGAAGAACCTCCGTGGCACAAATCACTTTCTCGTCAGCTATAGAAACTCTCAAGGGTCGACTCAACGACTCACGACTAGCGTTGATATGCTGACTAAAGGATAAGGACACAAAGGACCTACTCGCACCCGAGTCAAATAACACTAAGGCAGGCACAGAGTTCACAAGGAAAGTACCTACGCATACAATAACATAAGCATAACATCTCGACAGTAAAATAAATACATGAATTACAACATACCTGCCACGACATCGGGCGTAGCGCGGACCTCCTCCGCAGTCAACTGAAAAGCTCTCCCACGAGCCCTCGGGGCCTCGACCTTCACCGGTCGAGTCTCAGTAGTCCTGGCAATAGGTGCAGATCCCTGACGAAGCTGCGGACACTCGGCCTTTCGATGGCCGGTCTGGTTGCAATGAAAGCAAACCATAAACCCCTTGGGGCACTCCCTAGCAATGTGCCTCTCCTTGCCGCACTTGTAGCAAGCATCGGCTCGACACGCCCCATCGTGACCCTTGCCGCACTTTCCGCAAGTGCGGCTCTTCGAACCTCCCGTCCTCGAATCGGCGGACTTGATCCGCTTGGCTGCCGGCTGAGACTAAGCCGGCCGCCGGTCTGCCTGCTGAGACTCGGCCTCCTCCCTGGCCTGAGTCTCCAACTCGATCTCGCGCTTCCTGGCATTCGCCTGAAGCTCAGTAAAAGTATGATAGGTGGAGTTCGACACAAACTCCCGGATATCCCTCCTCAAGACTCCCAAGTACCGGCTCATCCGAGCCTGCTCCGTGGACACCAGCTCGGGGCAAAACATCGCCCTCTCATGAAACTTCCGCGTGATCGCCGCCACCGAATCAGTACCCTACTTGAGGGTTATGAATTCCTGAACCAATCGTTCCCGTTCCACCAGGGGAACGTACTCATCCCTGAACATGGTAGTAAACCCCTCCCATGTCACCGCTGTAGTCTCTGCCAAAGTGAAGTTCGCTGTCACGAACTTCCACCAGTCCTTCGCTCCCAGACGGAGCTGGTTCAAAGTGAACCGTACCCTCAGGTGCTCCGGGCATGAACAAGTGTAGAAGCACCCATCTATATCCGCGATCCACCTCATCGCAGCAATCGGATCCTGCGTCCCATCAAACTCTGGTGGCTTCGTGTTGCTGAACTCTCGGAACAGCAACGAATCCCCCCCTGTGGCCTAGCAGCGGCCACAGCTGCGGTAGCTGCAGTGGTTGCAGCCTTAGTCAATGCGGCGTACCGCTCATCGAACGTCTCCATCAGTGTGGTCTTAATAGACCCAAACATCTCCGGGATCTCAGCCCGGATCGCCGCCGCTACCTCCTCGTGAATCATCTGACGAATCTCCTCGTCACTCACACCGCTCGAACTCGCTCCGTGGCGCGGTCTAACCATGATGTCTCTGAAATACAACATAAAACTATCAGAGACTCCACTGAGTATAATCGTACTCGATACGCAACCCTACTCAGTCCCCGATATCCAGGGATTCTTACTTGGGTCTCCCACTGACCCGGTGTCCTCGGTAGTACGGGCCCAATACTACCGACCACACCGCATCAGCGTTCATCCCAAGTCCTCCTCCCCAAACTCCGGATAGTGAGTACTCTACTTCTGATATGCACTATCTACCCGCATACTAGCAACGCATCTCATATAGGCAAATTTCCCTAGACTAAGGCATCACAAATCAGGCCACTCTAGTCCTATCATGAATACCTAGTCTTCTAGCATGCATAACAATTCATATCATATAATATTGTAAGGTATTTTGGGGATCTTTACCGTTCGGGCGCTGACTGATCGTACACACTGCTTCTTTCTTGCTTACCATGAAACCATTTACAAAAGTTTATGCCTTTATTTAAAAAGTTTTCCTCAAATCCTCGGTTTGAGTTCAGCTACTCCCGAAGGTGCACCCGAATCCCTCAAACCAAGGCTCTGATACCAATTGTAACAACGCAAATTTTCAAACAAATTTTTCATTTTAAAAAAATATATTTATTTCTATTCATACAAGGCATAAATAGTTTAAGTATTCTGTCAAATACAAATAATCAAAATCCCAAGATCATAAAAGCATTCTTCAGTGTGTATCGATCATGCCGGCGCCTTCCCACGGTCCTCGCTAGTACCTGAAACACATACATAGCAACTGTAAGCATAAATGCTTAGTGAGTTCCCCAATCTACACTTACGCACATACGCCTTTCCAGGCCCTGACCTTCCGGTCCTCTACACAACGCCTTCCGGCCCACAACATAATCGCCTTCCGGCCCATAACATATTGCCTTCCGGCCCACATAACATACATAGCTCACATATAACAAATAACTTACCACATATAGCATACATATCACATATCATATCTGACCTTCCGGTCACAAAGTCAAACCCTTCCGGGTACAGTATAGTGAGAAGACTCACCTCGTAAAAGCTGAAAGCTAGCAAATCCCGAAATGACTCGTGCACAATCCGACGAGCTACAACCTCCCTATAACATCACATATCTCATTAACACTTATATCTTCTAAGTGTGACTATCCCTAAGAAGTCAGACTTAGGTCAACTCTGGTCAACGGTCAACGGTCAACTCGACCGGACTCGGCGAGTCTAGACGTCCTCCAACTCTCTGAGATTCCCCATCTACTCGTCGAGTATCCCCCTCGACCCGACGAGTTACTCCTGGAAGAATCGCGGGGCCACCCCGACTTCACTCGCCGAGTCTGAAGAACAACTCGGCGAGTCCCAGTAAATCTTCAAGCTACTCGCCGAGTCTGAAGAACAACTCGGCGAGTCCATGCCATGCAGACGAGCAACTGCTTCCTAAATTACATATGGTCCCGAGATATATAATCATGGGGCTTTCTGGACTTCTAAACATCTTATTACTGGGGTATAAACGTCTGGGTAATAACATAATAACCCATCTAATCACTAAATGGGTTTCATAAACCCTAGATTCGCATACACATCAAAATAACAGAAATGGTCTGAGTATTACCTGAAAACGCACTCTCTGTGTCCCCCAAATCTCAGGACTCGATCCTCCTTGATATTCCTTTGGCCAATTTCTTCTTCTTCTTGCCTAACTAGTTCCTCCAAGTTCCAATAGCTTTCTCTCCGGCTCTAGACGTCCACAACGATTAGGGTTCTTCTCAATCGACCAAAAGACGGAAAATGACGGCCTAAGAGGCGTTATATACGATCCAAAACCGAACGGTTAGGGTTTCTGCTGAACAGCGTCGACTCGCCGAGTCCATATCTGGACTCGTCGAGTCCAGTCGCGAACCCGCGACCAAGTCTTCGATCCTACTCGGCGAGTCTAGGCTCCAACTCGCCGAGTCCCCTCTTAAATCACCCCCAAAAACATAATTTAATAATACCTGAGATTCCGGGCTGTTACACACCCATTATGAGTAATCACAAAATCCCATCCTACATCCCAACTTCTGAACATGTTTCAGGTCAACAAATTGTCTCTTTTGAGGTCAGTTTTATCTTCCTGAAATACCATATACTTTGCAAGATTGTTGCTATGATTAATTACATATCACTAATGCACACGAATATGGTAATTAGCTTCCTGCAGGAACCTCATTTTATGGAACAGGTGAAGTTAGTGGATTGGTTTCAAATTTTTTATCTACTTTTTTTTTTCTCATAACAAATATTTGGAGTATCATAACAAATGCAATAAACATAGGTTTTTACTTGGAATACTGATGAATGGGGGTATCGGATTGGAACTACATCCTTATACAAATCACATCCATGGGTTCTAGCCATTCTTCCTAATGGAGAGGCATTAGGATTCCTTGTTGAAAAAACAAAACATTGTGAGGTGCTCAAAACTCCTATAACTTATTTCATTTTTTTTTCAGTTTTGTGAATGATTTTGTATTTAGCCATTATATTTTTGGAATATATTTATCAGATTGATATGCGTAAAGAATCAACAGCAAAGCTTATTTCCCCATCGCCTTTTTCTGTGGTGACATTTGGTCCATTTGCTTCAGTAAACGATGTTTTGACATCATTATCACATGCAATTGGTAATTTCCTGAAAACCATAATGAAATTTTTCATCCCTTCCAATTACTTTTTTAGGTCATTTATTTTTACTTGTATCAAGTAAGACTACTTGGAATTTTCACTGAACTTTAATTTTAAGTTGGATTATTAGTTTGATATTTCTTTTTGATTATCAGAAAAGGATCTGGAGGTTGGAACTGGTAAAGGAAAGAAGAAAAGGCAGGGACTGCAAGTTTTCGTACATTAGATAAGGAGAATAAATGTGTTCTCATAGAATGGTATTCTTGTAGAACACAATTCTCGTCTGGTATTAGTCTCACAAAATGTCATTCTCATAAGAATGGTTGGAATCAATCGATTATGGACCATTGAAGAAGATTAATGGCATTTGTTCACAAATTGTATGGAATCACGAATTCCAATTTTGTTGGAATGGAATCATGAATTCTAATTCTGTTGGAATCTAAACTACAATTTGGTTTTGTTTTCACAGAAGTTGATGCTTAAAGAACAGACCACAAAATTGAAAGTGATTCTAAGCAACATTATTCTTTTAGAATGTATTAGTGTCGTTGTTGGATTTTGATGTTTTATTTCCCATTTTGAAAGTTTTTTTAGTTTTATTCTTTAACAATAAATGTAATTCTTAACAATTGTTACCCATATTCTATAAGAAATAATGTATTTTTTGTTTTTGTTCTTCAATTGATTGTTTAAGAATTTGTTATTCTACAAGAAGTTTTTAAAGTCATGATCAAGAAATAGGTTCAAGAATATTTTTATTATTTATGGTTCAAGAATATTTTTATTAATTATGATTCAAGAATATTTTTATTTTTTAATATACTCATAAACATAATGTGTCAGAATGTCCGAATTAAAAGAATTATAATTCGTAAATTCGGATTTTAAAATTAATAGAATCTATGATCCCTTAAAATATGCAATTTTCCTTTATTAAATCTATATTAATTGACTAAAATACTGTCATACCCTGAAAACCAAAGGCAGAAACATTTTCGGGGCGGACGCCACGTTGAGTATCAAATCCAATGCACGTAGTAAGTAAAGTAAACAACCATTACATTACATATATAAAAGTTTACATTTGTTTCAAAAGTAAGTTGTACAAGTGATACATAGTATATATGAACAAAATGAGACGCGTCTTCTACGCACTTCGTCTTCGCCAAAAGGAATCATCGAGTACCTGTCTATTGCGGACCTGAGAATACAAGCAGTTTGAAAATCAGCATAACGCTGGTGAGTTCATAAGCGGTTTTGTTTTCTAAAAATGTACGAGTTCCTTTTCTGTTTCTGAAAATGATACATACCAAGAAAATCCCATATTTTATTAAAAGTTGGTTATTGAATCCCAAAATGTAATGTAAAAGATGTACACTGAAAACATGTTTACCCTTGTGGATTGTAAAGTTTAGTTATCTAGTTTGTTACATGATTCTGGTTATGTACAAGTGTTACCCTAGGAAAATCCCATATTTTCCTGAATGTTGGTTACCAATGTGAAAGATGTATACTGAAAACCTGGTTATCCTTGTGAAATGTATTAGTTTTAACACATATATAAAACTAATATATACAAAGTAAATTAATTACATTATTCATTATTACTATTAAGTAAATCTCTGTTATCCTAATTGCGAGTTCCATAACCATACAACAGACTAGATATGGCAATAAGTAGTCCACATCACCTTATGACTTTCGTCACCCTTGAACCATTTCGGTTCGGCTGTAGCTAGCAGCCAGGTGCGGGGTAGTCAGCCTCGTATAGATCTATACACTCAAGTCACGCTCCCTATTTAAGAGATTCTGGTTACAAATGCGGTCCTCAACTCGCGTATCTCTGTGGAGTGTTCACCGAGGACATGTCTCAAATTATATAGGATTAACAAATTTACTAGTAATAATACAATAATCCTCCACTCGCGTATCTCTGTGGAGTATTACCGAGGACAAAACAATGCACTAAATTTTATGTTTAAGGTTCAAATGTCATGCTTTTAACTGATAAAATATGAAAAACCATTTGTGAAATATAAAACATAAGAACTTATAACTAATTTCACAAATAATGTGTATGATTATCCTGCAAGTTTCAAACGGTTATCTGTTACGATTATCAGTGTTAAAAGCATATGAATTATGAAACACACACATGTAAAACAAGTTTTTAAGTACAAGTATCCCTTATACTTTGCTTGTATTCCCCCCCCCCCTTGAAAACAGTGAAAACATTGAAAAAGGGTAGGGTTATGAACTCACCAGACGAGAAAACGCAACGATTGGAATGGTAAGCGTTGGTTCAGGCATGATAACACGCGAGGTTCCTATGTATTATGAAATAATATCCAAATGTATCTAATTAGATTTTAAACCACTAATTAGATATGATAATACACTCCAATGAGCGAAAACACTTCAAATCAAGTGTTTGGAGTGACCCGGGTGACATCTACGGACGTGTGGGACTTGGGAAATGAGTTTACTCTTTAAGAGTAAACTCCTTATGGAGTTTTTGGCCCTAAACACTATAACCACATGAGTTCACGGCCGTGAACTCATGGTTGAGGGTTTTATGGTGCTAGATGGCATGATAACACTTGGGAAAATTATCTAGGATTAAATCTAGGGCCTTGGAATGGATTAAACTCACTTAAGGACCATTTATTGGAGTTTACGGCAGTAAACATGGAGTTTAAGGCCGTAAACTCCCCCATACTCATTCCTTAATTTATTTGGTGATGCTAGGACAATCACATGTGATTCAAACAATTTTTACAAGCCTTAGGATGAATTTTGGGCACCATTTGACCAATGTTAATGAGTTTACGGCCCTGGAACCTATCCTTGGGGGGTTATGGCTGTAAACTCTCAAATGAAGGGATTTCATCATGTTTAAGGCCCTAAATTGATTGTGGTTGGTTCTAGGATTTATTCCAAGGCTAATGGTGTGTTTAAATGGCTTTTAAACACTTGATTTGGAGTTTACTATCCATGAATGATGAGTTTACGGCCCAAGCATGTTCTTGGGAAGTAAACTCATGTTTACTCCTCAAAAATCATGTTTAAGGTGTTCTAAGTCCGAAATGGTAAACCATAAAACCATATCTAAGTCCCAAGGTTGGTTTGGAGGGGTTTTAAGGCATGAAAACCCATTTTACTTGAGTTTACGGCCCAAGCATGTTCCAGGGCCATAAACTCATGAAGATGGTCCTTTTCAATGTTTAATCTCAGTTTTGAAGGCCTAAGAGGTTGAACAACAAGTTAGGGAAGTTACCTCAAGGATTTTGAGCCTTAAATCAATGTTTTTGGACTTAGATTCTTTGGTTGAGGAGAGAGGTTAGAGAGAGAGAGAGTAGTGAGAGAGAGAAAAAGATTCAAATGGAAGCTTAAACCTCTTTAAATAGTGTCTAAGATTTGGACACGATGGAATTCTACCCGATACCGACGTTAGACGTGGCTTTTGGTCGCACCCGATCAAGTTGCCGTAACTCGATATGGTTGATTCTAAAAATATTTCGATTACTAGAATGGGGTGTTAATGTGAGTTCTAATCGCGTTTGGACAACCATTAAGTCATAATAATAATAATAATAATTTCAAATTAAATAACTTAATTTAATAACATAAACGGAAACGAAATCGGAAACGATGAATTGATTCGAGAAGGGTTACGAAAAGGATTACAATTGATGATACAAACTTCGGGTTGTTACATTATCCCCCCGTTAGAGGGAATTTCGTCCCGAAATTCAGAATTAAGATACAAATCATGAATCTGGAAAGAGATGTGGATACTTCTGTTTCATTGAGTCTTCACGCTCCCAAGTGAATTCCGGTCCCCGCTTGGCATTCCAGCGAACCTTCACTATCGGGATGCGGCTTTGCTTCGTACGTTTGATCTCTCGATCCATGATTTCGACTGGTTCCTCCATGAAGTTCAGGTTTTCGATGATCTCGATCTCGTCTAAGGGAATCACTAGGGTTTCATCGGATAAGCACTTCTTGAGATTTGAGACATGGAAGACAGGATGGATATTACTAAGTTCACGGGGTAATTGGAGTTTATAGGCTACAGGACCGATCCTAGCAAGGATATCGAAGGGTCCAATGTACCTCGGATTAAGTTTCCCACGCCTTCCGAAGCGTACCATGCCTTTCCAGGGCGAAACCTTCAACAGGACACGGTCTCCAACCTGGAACTCCGACGATTATCTGCGTAACTCATTTGGCGATCTATTGAAGCTTTCAATCATTCCCGGATTTGGATGATCTTCTCGGTGGTTTCGCGGATGATTTCACGACCTGTGAGAGTACTGTCGGGGACTCGATCCTTGGCTAGCTGCGTGTCCCCTACCTCGGCCCAGCACATAGGGGTTCTACACTTGCGACCGTAGAGGGCTTCAAACGGGGCAGCCTTGATGCTGGTGTGGTAACTGTTGTTGTACAAGAACTCGATCAAGGGCAGATGTGTGTCCCACAACTTTCCGCAATCAATGACACATGCTCTAAGCATGTCCTCTAGGGTTTGGATTGTTCTCTCACTCTGTCCATCGGTCTGAGGATGATAAGTCGTGCTCATGTCTAGTTTGGTTCCAAGAGCCTTCTGGAGAGACTGCCAGAATCTTGAGGTAAACCTGCTATCTCGATCAGAGATAATGGATGCAGGTACACCATGCAGTCGGACTGCCTCTTGGATGTAAGTTCGCGCGATTCTTTCCATCTTGAATGATTCTTTGATAGGAATGAAATGGGCGGACTTTGTCAAACGATCGACAATTACCCAAATGGTGTCGTACCCACTCAGACACTTGGGTAACTTGGTGATGAAATCCATGGTAATCATCTCCCATTTCCATTCGGGTATCTCGGGCTGCTGGAGCAGACCCGAGGGTTTCTGGTACTCGACTTTCACCTTGGCGCAAGTCAGACACTTGCCCACGAACATTGCTATCTCAACTTTCATGTTTGGCCACCAATATTGTTTCTTGAGATCCAGGTACATCTTATACGAACCTGGGTGAACAGAGTATCTGGTCTTGTGTGCTTCCTCCATGACAATCTCCCTGAATCCTCCGGACTTTGGAATCCAGATTCGATCCATGAAACAGTAGACTCCGTCACCTCTGATCTCAAGTTTCTTATCCATTCCCCTCAAGAATTCGATCGACACATTCTCTGGTTTGAGGGCTTCTAACTGGGCTTCTCGGATTTGCATGGGTAAGTGGGAATGGATGGTCATCGTCAGGGTCTTCACTTTTCGGCTTGAACTCTCCTTTCGGCTAAGGGCATCTGCTACCACATTGGCCTTGCAGGGATGGTAACGGATTTCACACTCATAATCAATGAGTAGTTCTACCCATCACCGTTGCCTCATGTTCAAGTCTTTCTGATCAAAGATGTGTTGCAGGCTCATGTGGTCAGTGAAGATCGTACACTTGGTTCCGTAGAGGTAATGTCTACAAATCTTCAATTCAAAGACTATGGCTCCTAACTCCAAGTCATGCGTGGTATAGTTGACCTCGTGTGCTTTCAGTTGTCTAGAGGCATAAGCAATTACTTTTCCTCTTTGCATAAGCACACAGCCTAAGCCCTGATTAGACGCATCGCAGTAGACAACGAAGTCCTCTGTCCCTTCGGGTAGGGACAGAACAGGCGCGCTGCACAAGGCTTTCTTCAATGTCTGGAATGCGGTTTGTTGCTTTCCACTCCAACAAAAGGGTACACCTTTTTGTGTCAGAGTGGTTAAGGGTTTGGCGATTCTGGAAAAGTTCTGGATGAATCTCCGATAATAGCCGGCGAGACCCAATAATTGACGGATTTCTGTGGGTGTCTTCGGTGCCGACCAATTCTCTATCGCTTTAATCTTGGAAGGATCCAAATGAATACCCTCCTCGCTTACCACGTGACCAAGGAAAGTTACCTTCTGAATCTAGAATTCACACTTGGAAAATTTCGCATACAACTTCTCGGATCTAAGGGTTTCTAACACTAGCCTCAGGTGCTGTTTGTGATCTTCTTCGCTTCTAGAGTAGACAAGGATGTCGTCAATGAACACAATGACGAACTTGTCCAGAAAAGGGCGATACACTCGGTTCATCAGGTCCATGAACACTGCCGGTGCGTTGGTTAGACCGAAGGGCATCACTACAAACTCGTAATATCCATACCGAGTCCTGAAAGCTGTTTTGGAAACATCACTCTCATGAAATCGTAGCTAATGGTACCCTGACCAAAGGTCTATCTTGGAGAAGTATCTGGCTCCCTGGAGTTGATCGAAGAGGTCATCTATTCACTGAAGAGGATATCGGTTTTTGACGGTCAACTTGTTTAGCTCACGGTAGTCGATGCACATTCGGAAGGATCCATCTTTCCTCTTTACAAACAATACCGGAGCTCCCCAGGGTGAGGAACTCGGTCTGATGAACCCTTTGTTGAGCAACTCATTGAGTTGGATGGATAACTCCTGCATTTCTGCTGGAGCTAAGCGATACAGAGATTTCACTACGGGGGATAGCTCTAGGAATTAGGTCAATGCGGAATTCAACCTGACGTTCGGGAGGAATTCCTGGAAGCTCTTCGGGAAACACATCAGGAAAGTTACAGACTTCGGGGATGCTCGCGAGGTCTTTGACTTCCTGTTTCTCATTGATTACATGGGCTAGGAATGCTTGACATTCCTTTCGCAAGAGTTTTCGAGCTTTGATGCAGGAAATGATGCGAAGATTGGAGTTGAGTTTATCGCCATAAATTATGAGAGTCTGACCCGAAGGAAGGTTGAGACGGATGGCTTTTTCGAAACAGAGGATATCAGCATGACTGGGACTCAACCAATCCATGCCAATGATGACATCAAAGCTCTTTATGGAAACTGGCATAAGATCGATGGGAAATGAATGGTCATTCAGGGTAAGGGTACAACCTACGAACACCTCGTTAGCGCTTTCTTTCTCATCGTTAGCCATCTCGACAGTAAATGTTTCAGTTAATGGTTGGGGATTAGATTTAAGATTATGTTTGAACGCATGAATAATAAAGCTTCTTTCAGCGCCCGAATCGAAAAGAATACTAGCATATGAGTTGTCGAGAAGGAACGTACCCAAGACAACAGTGGGATCGACGACTGCCTCCTCCCGTCCCATGGCTAGGACTCTCCCGGTGTTATCAGTTGTCGCCTTCTTGGGGCAGTTTCTCTTGAAATGCCCAACTTCTCTGCAATTATAACAGGCTTGACCAACACCTATTCCATAAGATTGATTTGCAGATTGGGCTGGTGCCTTGCAGAATCGGACCGTGTGCCCCTTCTTACCATAATTTGTGCATGACAGTTCATGGCAGGGGCCGGGGTTATGGTGGTATTTGCACTTGTCACAAAGGGGAAGGTTACCAGCATACCTGCTAGTAGGTGTTTGAGCTGTAGATCCCACAACAGAAGCAGCAACAACGGGGGTAGTAGCAGCATGGACTGCTACAGTCTGCTGTTTCTTTGAGGATCCTTGGGAAGATTGATCCTTCTTCTTCTTCTAGAACTTCCTTTTCTCACCACTCCTCTTGGTCAGTTCAGGAGTGGTGGTGGTTTCCTCAACATCAACACCGTGGTCAACTAGGGTCTGGGCTAAACTCTTGGCGCTGTCATACGTGTCCGGCCGTGCAGCTAAGAAATTTCCCTTGGTTGGCTGGGTCAGCCCCCAAATGAACCTCTCTATCTTCTTACTTTCTGGGGTAACCAATCCCGGGCAGAGGAGTGCAAGATCATCGAATCTAGAAGTGTATGCATCAATATTGGAACCTTTCATCTTTAAGTTCCACAGCTCGTGCTCTAATTTCTGCATTTTGCCCCGAGGGCAGTATTCAGCTAGGAGGAGTTCTTTCATGGCTTCGCAACCCATGACATTGGCTACAGGTAGGGTCAAGGATTTGACTCGGTCGTTCCACCAAGTCAGAGCTTTATCGATAAAGGTACAGGCTGCGAATTTCACTTTATCAGATTCCGAACAGGCACAGATTTCAAAGATAGATTCGATCTTCTCGAACCATCTGGAAAGGGAAATGACACCTCCCGTGCCATCAAAAGATGTAGGTTTTGCGTTCATGAAGTCTTTATAGGAACCCTCCTTTCGGTGTCCCTGACTATTTTCTTGGTTCTAAGTTTGAGTACCACCTCCCGAACCACCGAAACCACCAGTGTTCAATTGAGACATAGCAGCTGCCACAGCGGCAGTAACAGCTGCCTGGAATACTACAGGGTCAATTTGGGGAGGAGGTGGTGGCGAAGGGTTTTTGGTCTTGGAGCTGGGTCTCTTTCTTGGAGGCATCTTGATCTAATAAGATCAAGAAAGAGAGGATGATAAGTCCTCTGAATCGAATCAAAAGATATCACAGACATATATATATATATATATATATATATATATATATATATATATATATATATATATATATATACCGAATAAGCGATAAAGCAGGAAAGAGTTATAGAAGCAAATAAATTATCGCTAAAGGAATGATCAAGGAACAATGCGTGAACGAGGATTTCTACAAAGGATTGGCTCGAGAAATACTCCCATAGTATTTCATGATACACTACGACACTGGCTCGATGTTTTGTGGTATTAGGGTAAGTTTTAGGCATGCCACATATCACAGTCACTCCCAAGCACATGTTGGCCGTGTCTCGAATGAATACAGTTAAACAGGCTATATTGATCCTAGACACGACTACATAACTGCCCACATTTAACCGCAGTACACAACACCCATTTACTTATGTTTTATTCTACTTGTAGTTACGGATATCGACGGTTCGGTATACTTGTATACTTTTGAAAATACTTATATTTTGATGTATACTTTTAGTTCAGAGCACTTAGGCCCCTTAGTGTTTATAGTCTTATACCATGTAAGGTTTGGTATACTTTATTCACTATAAACAAGGGCTCTGATACCAATCTGTCACACCCCGAAAACCAAAGGCGGAAACATTTCCGGGGTGGACGCCACGTTGAGTATCAAATCCAATGCACATAGTAAGTAAAGTAAACAACCATTACATTACATATATAAAAGTTTACATTTGTTTCAAAAGTAAGTTGTACAAGTGATACATAGTATATATGAACAAAATGAGACGCGTCTTCTACGCACTTCGTCTTCGCCAAAAGGAATCATCGAGTACCTGTCTATTGCGGACCTGAGACTACAAGCAGTTTGAAAATCAACATAACGCTGGTGAGTTCATAAGCGGTTTTGTTTTCTAAAAATGTACGAGTTCCTTTTCTATTTCTGAAAATGATACATACCAAGAAAATCCCATATTTTATTAAAAGTTGGTTATTGAATCCCAAAATGTAATGTAAAAGATGTACACTGAAAACATGTTTACCCTTGTGGTTGTAAAGTTTAGTTATCTGGTTTGTTACATGATTCTGGTTATGTACAAGTGTTACCCCAGGAAAATCCCATATTTTCCTGAATGTTGGTTACCAATGTGAAAGATGTATACTGAAAACCTGGTTATCCTTGTGAAATGTATTAGTTTTAACACATATATAAAACTAATATATACAAAGTAAATTAATTACATTATTCATTATTACTATTAAGTAAATCTCTGTTATCCTAATTGCGAGTTCCATAACCATACAACAGACTAGATATGGCAATAAGTAGTCCACATCACCTTATGACTTTCGTCACCCTTGAACCATTTCGGTTCGGCTGTAGCTAGCAGCCAGGTGCGGGGTAGTCAGCCTCGTATAGATCTATACACTCAAGTCACGCTCCCTATCTAAGAGATTCTGGTTACAAATGCGGTCCTCAACTCGCGTATCTCTGTGGAGTGTTCACCGAGGACATGTCTCAAATTATATAGGATTAACAAATTTACTAGTAATAATACAATAATCCTCCACTCGCTTATCTCTGTGGAGTATTACCGAGGACAAAACAGTGCACTAAATTTTATGTTTAAGGTTCAAATGTCATGCTTTTAACTGATAAAATATGAAAAATCATTTGTGAAATATAAAACATAAGAACTTATAACTAATTTCACAAATAATGTGTATGATTATCCTGCAAGTTTCAAACGGTTATCTGTTACGATTATCAGTGTTAAAAGCATATGAATTATGAAACACACACATGTAAAACAAGTTTTTAAGTACAAGTATCCCTTATACTTTGCTTGTATTCCCCCCCCCCCTTGAAAACAGTGAAAACATTGAAAAAGGGTAGGGTTATGAACTCACCAGACGAGAAAACGCAACGATTGGAATGGTAAGCGTTGGTTCGGGGCATGATAACACAGGAGGTTCCTATGTATTATGAAATAATATCCAAATGTATCTAATTAGATTTTAAACCACTAATTAGATATGATAATACACTCCAATGAGCGAAAACACTTCAAATCAAGTGTTTGGAGTGACCCGGGTGACATCTACGGACGTGTGGGACTTGGGAGTTTACTCTTTAAGATTATCATGATGGTTAATGACTTTCAATCTGTGCTTTCTACATTTACAAGATACAGGTTCTCTCTGTGTGTGTACTTTGTTATTATTTATTTATTTTAATTTTTTTTAATCAACGATTAGATTTGAACATGTTGATTTTATTGTGTGTTTTATGTAGTCGATTGCGAGTCATTGCTGAATTGAGGCATGGGGTTCTTTTCCACTCGGCTGATATTATATCAAGGTCAGTTGAGTGGAAGAATTATGTTGTATAAACTATAAAGTGGTTGATTTGTTTTTTTAATAAGTTAAATTCGACATAATCAAGTCAAACAAAACACCCAAAGGGTGTATAAGTGTATAAATCGATGATTATTCGGACGCACCTATTGGCTATGAAATCGCATAGATAGCCTTTACCCATGTCCTAGCCCGTCAGAGAGCTATATTTGCCTCAATTGTTTGTCTCTTTCCTTCAGCTTTACTCATAGCAGTTTCCGCTATTTTGTCTCTTTCCTTCAGCTTTTCTCAAAGCAGTTTCCGCTATTTTGTCTCTTTCCTTCAACTTTTCTCAAAGCAGCTTCCGCTATTTCAAGAGTTTGCTGCGCTTCATTGGAATGATGTTAAGTGGGTTTTTTTGAATATCTTAAAACAAAATACTAATATAGGGCAATGTATTTTCATTTTAATGTTTAGCTTTATGTAATTTGGATCTTTCTTTCTGCAAAAAGCAATGTCCTTTATTTTTATTATTTTAAGCATCAAAATTGTAAAAGGGCAAATTGGAGAGAATAGCAAAATATTTAACTGTTTCTACCAATTAAGACAATGTATTATACTTGAACACAAAAACATCACATTCCAACCCCCGCAACGCGGGGGAACGCATCTAGTTTAGTATAATATTTATTACATTTGATATTTTACATATATAACTATAAGTATTATGTGGCTTTTTAATTATAAAATTAGAAAAAAACCACAAAATTGAAATGTGAATATTATTTATTTAAAAATTATGACAAAATGACAAGTGTCAAAACTCATTAGAGATTGACATTGTAGTGCACCCCCCCATTGCAGTTCACCTATCAGAGAAGGAGACACAAAAAGATTCGCACGTCTGTGGGGACCAGAAATACCCACGATGGCAGTACCAGGTTGGTGGGACAGCAGGGGTAATTTGGGTAATAAGACAGATCCTCTGTTATGGAGTCTTTTTAAGGAAGAGTCCCTCTCAGTGAGAGGCAGGCAGAATATTAGAAGTTTCTTTTTCTTTTGGGAGACCATATCATCTCGAATAGCTATTCTTATTGTTAAATTCCTCATTTCGCGTTGTTCTTGTTATGAACTGGAATACCATTTAGAGGCTGCCATTGTTTCATTAATAGATTGATAATTTGTGTGTTGAGTTCATAACAAATTGGTATCAGAGCAATCATCTGGGATCATGGCCGGAGGAAAAGAAGTGGGAGGAGCCCAACTCAAGAGGGTTGAATCCTTAGAGGCAGAGTTAGGGCATTTGAACGACAGAATGGAGAATCAAGGACACCAGATCCAACAGGCTGACTCTATCGCTTCAATACAGATGAAGATGGACCAGAAGTTTGAAGAGGTATTAAGGGCCCTCGGTAGAGGAAAGAAGTCGAAAGAAGGAGAATCGTTCGACGAACCTGTTATCTCCATGATGGAAACCCCGAAGGATAACAGTGGAGGATCCAAACCAACGGGGAGCGGTGGTTCAGGTACGGGTGGAAGCAGCGACGGTGGAGGCCGGTCACAAGGAGGCGAGTACGATGGAGGAACCAATTGGAGGTTCAGGAAACTGGATATGCCCTTTTTTGACGGTGAAAATCCGGACAGCTGGATCTTGAGGGCTGAACGATACTTCAACTTTTACAGACTATCAGAGGCGGATAAGCTGGAGGCAGCGGTGGTAGCCCTTGAAGGCGATGCCCTTCTGCGGTATCAGTGGGAACACACTCATCGACCGGTGACGCGATGGATGGAGATGAAATCGCTGTTATTGAGGCAGTTTCGACCGACTAATGCAGGTACGTTACAGCAACAATGGCTCGCCCTAACTCAGACCGGGTCAGTTTTAGAGTACCAGCGAGCATTTATTGAACGACTTGCCCCGCTAAGCAACATACCCGAAGACATCACTTTGGGCCAATTCCTCAATGGGCTAAATGAAGAAATTAGGTCGGAGGTCCAGTTATTGAGCCCCATGTCCGTTGAACAAGCCATGACGATGGCTATCAAGGCCGAACAGAAGCTTCAATCCTAACTAAAACGCAAACCACATCCCTCTCCTGTCACATAGCGAACGAACACCACTGGAAGCATATCAGGAACACCCTTGATTACTCCCATTAAAACTACCATCTACTCCTCCAAGAGCATAGCGTCACCTCCAATCTATACCCCAGCGAGCCAGGTGGTGAACAATCAAGTATCAGGGGAAGTAAGAAGGTTGACAGATAAGGAACTACAACACAAAAAAGAGAAGGGGTTGTGTTATCGATGTGATGATAAATGGAACCCGGGCCATCAATGCAAAAAGAAGGAGTTGAGTGTCTTGCTCATGCAGGAAGAAGAGAGAGAGGAAACGGACCCTCAATCGGAAGAGATAGAAACTCCTCCCCAAGAAATCACAACCTTATCAGGCATCTGCCTCAATTCAGTGATGGGGCTAACAAACCCAAAATCTCTCAAACTCAAAGGAACCATAGCAGAATCAGAAGTGGTGGTCCTTATTGATCCAGGGGCAACTCATAATTTTCTCTCTCTGCAAACCATTAACCAGCTCCACATACCGGTCATACCAACCGCTGAGTTTGGAGTTTCCTTGGGGACAGGGAAGGCAGTTTCAGGAACAGGAAAGTGCCAAGGGATTCTTCTACAGGTGCAGGGCTTAGATATCACGGAGGATTTCCTTCCTCTCACTCTTGGCAATTCCGATGTTATCTTAGGAATTCAATGGCTAGAGAAGTTGGGAGCGGTTACTACTAATTGGAAGACTCAAATAATGAAGTTTCAGGTGAATGGGCAGTGGGTCACCTTACGGGGGGATCCTTCCTTGGAACGAGCTAGAATTTCCTTGAAAACCATGGTGAGAACTCTTGGGGCAGTTGGGGGAGGATACTTGGTCCAATACAGCCACCTGGAGATGCAGGCCCCGACTCTAGACGTACCACCAACTCCACCGTATCTATCCCATTTGGTCTGGAATTTCGCTAAGGTGTTTAATTGGAAGGGTGGTCTTCCACCACCACGGAACCAACAACATGCTATCCAATTGAAGGCCGGTGTCGGACCGGTTTCAGTAAGGCCCTACAGGTATTCTTACGCCCAAAAGACGGAGATTGAAAGGCTGTTACGTGATATGCTCCAATCGGGAATCATACAACCTTCCCGTAGTCCCTTCTCGAGCCCGGTTTTGTTAGTAAAAAAAAAGATGGGTCTTGGAGATTTTGTGTGGATTATAGAAGTCTTAACAAGATCACCGTTAAAGACAAGTTTCCAATCCCAGTTATAGACGAGCTTTTGGATGAATTACACGGGTCGAGAATCTTTTCAAAACTGGATTTAAAATCCGGGTACCACCAAATTCGGATGAAGGAAGAAGATGTGCCAAAAACCGCTTTTAGGACCCACGAAGGTCATTATGAGTTTACTGTCATGCCGTTCGGCTTGACGAATGCCCCAGCCACGTTCCAATCTGTCATGAATGAGATCTTCAAGCCCTTCCTTCGGCGGTTCGTATTAGTCTTCTTTGATGACATTCTAATTTATAGTCAAACGGAAGAACAACACGTCAGGCATTTGGAAATAGTGTTGGAGATTCTTATCAAACATGAATTGTATGCCAATCCAAGCAAATGTGAATTGGGTAAATGTAGGATTGCCTATCTGGGTCATGTGGTGTCGGAATAGGGTGTGGCGGTAGATGATGAAAAAATTAAGGTTGTGGTGGCCTGGCCTCTTCCGACAACTGTTAAGGAGTTGAGAGGATTTTTAGGACTCACGGGGTATTACAGGAAGTTTATAGCTGGCTACGCGAGAATTGCAACACCAATGACCGACCAGCTGAGTAAGGACTATTTTAGTTGGATTAAGGAGGCCACAGAGGCTTTTATGGCTCTGAAATATGCTCTCACAAATACGCCCATCCTCGCACTACCTAACTTTTCTAAGGTTTTTAGTGTGGAAACGGATGCATCTGGAACTGGCCTTGGGGCCGTCTTAACACAAGATGGACATCCCATTGCCTACTACAGCCAAGTCCTTGGAGTGAGGAACCGACTCAAGTCCATTTATGAGAAAGAACTAATGGCTATAGTCCTAGCGGTAAGGAAATGGAGACACTATTTGATGGGAAGACACTTCATCATCAAAACTGATCAACGAAGTCTGAAGTTTCTAATGGAGCAAAGGGAGGTTGGCCCGGAATACCAGAAATGGATGTACAAGCTGATGGGGTTTGATTTTGAAATTCACTACAAGCCGGGTCCCACGAATAAGGTAGCGGACGCTCTCTCACGAAGGAGTGATTCTAACCCAGAATTACAGGTGCTCTATTCAACATGGTCCTTACCCTTGGAGAAGCTTAATGAAGAAATCGGGGATGATCCATTCATTCAACAAGTGAAGATAGACATCACTGAAGGTAACAAGAGCCATGTCGGGTATTCAGTGGAGAACAATAGACTTTTATACAAGGGTAGGTTGGTAATTCCCCACAATTCCACATTGATACCGAGCCTGTTACACGAATTCCATGATTCTGTGATCGGGGGACACGCGGGTGAGCTGAGAACATATCAAAGGCTGGCCTTCGAATGGTTCTGGGTAGGAATGAGAAAAGCGGTTCAAAAGTATGTGCGGGAATGTCAAATTTGTCAAACACAGAAATCATTAAACACCCACCCAGCTGGACTTCTACAACCTCTTCCAGTCCCAGATCAAGTATGGGATAACATTTCTATGGACTTCATAGAAGGGCTTCCGAATTCGAAGGGGTACAATTCCATTCTCGTGGTGGTGGACCGACTCAGCAAATATTCACACTTCATAGCCTTGAAACACCCGTTCACTGCGGTTTCGGTGGCAGCCATATTCATCAAGGAAGTTGTGAGGCTTCATGGGTTTCCCAAGTCCATTGTTTCTGACCGGGACAAGGTTTTTATGAGTCTGTTTTGGCCCGAATTATTTAAACTGCAGGGCACCAACTTGCTCAGGAGCACCGCCTACCACCCGCAAACAGATGGCCAATCGGAGATAGTTAACAAATCAGTGGAACTCTACCTTCGTTGCTTCATTCAAGGGAAGCCCCGGTCTTGTTCGAAATGGTTACATTGGGCGGAGTTTTGGCATAATACAGCTTATCACATGTCCGGAAAGATCACTCCCTTTAAGGCTTTATATGGTCGAGATCCACCCGAAATACTTAGGATGCAAAAAGGACAGACAGTTGTATCCTCTGTAGAAGAACAACTTCTGGAAAGAGATGCAATCCTTGATGATCTTAAGGGACATCTCACACAAGCTCAACAGAAAATGAAAAGGTTGGCGGATAGAAATCGCAAGGACGTGTCATTCAATGAAGGGGAGTGGGTGTTCCTGAAACTACAACCGTACCGACAACGATCGATGGCTCACAGACCATTCCAGAAGTTAGCAGCTCGATACTATGGACCTTATTTGATCATCAAAAAGATTGGGTCGGTCGCTTATCAGCTCCAGTTACCTGAGTCTGCCAAAATTCACCCGGTGTTCCACGTCTCGCAACTAAGGAGAGCCATTGGAGATGTAGTGGCAAGGTCCACCTTACCAGCTCATCTATCGGAGGAAATGATACTCAATTGGGAACCAGAAACGGTTATAGGGGTGAGGAACCAAGTGGAAGACTATGGGCCCAGAATGGAGGTATTGATCAAGTGGAAAGACGTTCCGGAATTCGAATCAACCTGGGAGGATTTCATGACAATCCAACAAACATTTCCGGAATTTGACCTTGAGGACAAGGTCAACCTTTGGGGAAGGAGTAATGTAGTGCACCCCCCATTGCAGTTCACCTATCAGAGAAGGAGACACAAAAAGATTCCCACGTCTGTGGGGACCAGAAATACCCACGATGGCAGTACCAGGTTGGTGGGACAGCAGGGGTAATTTGGGTAATAAGACAGATCCTCTGTTATGGAGTCTTTTTAAGGAAGAGTCCCTCTCAGTGAGAGGCAGGCAGAATATTAGAAGTTTCTTTTTCTTTTGGGAGACCATAGCATCTCGAATAGCTATTCTTATTGTTAAATTCCTCATTTCGCGTTGTTCTTGTTATGAACTGGAATACCATTTAGAGGCTGCCATTGTTTCATTAATAGATTGATAATTTGTGTGTTGAGTTCATAACAGACATGTGGTAAAAGTATTTTCATTTATTATAGTAGATAATAAAATAATGTGTTTCTTATCATTTTACAATTTTATTTAACTTATTAATATAATATATAAAACAATAATAATAAAAAAATTAACTAATTAATAAATAATTTCAAAAAAAATTATCAAAAAGAAAATTCATATTTAGACAACTCTAAATATATACGTTTAAGTTTTGATACAACAAAACTGTATTATCATAAATATTTATTTTATCACATCACAGTAATATATATACATACATACACACACGACATAATAATGCTTAAATGTAATGTCTCGATTTTCAACATAATTTTTTTTTCATTTTCAATAAAAAGTATAGAGTCAAACCTTGTTTCCATAAGTAATCCAAAGACTTATTTGTTTAGCATTGTAAAGATGTTGTTTCCAAAATAGAGTAATAATGTAAAACCACTAAAGGTCTTGCAACAAAATTAGTAGCAATGTGCATGCAGTGCAATCAAGTTTGGCACTTCTTTTTTATAGTAAAACTACCTTAAAAAACATTCAATCCACAACTATAAGCACGAAGCTTAGTGCATTTAATGCTACATATAATGCATATAAGCAAATGACTTGCAACCTAGCGTCATTCAGCCAAAAACAGCTGACTCGCAATCTTATGTCGTTCTATCAACGCCTTGGGTATCTTTGACTCGCATCCTTACGTTGTTCTGTTATCAACCCTCCACACACAATAAATAGTTGGCTCGTAGCCTTGCCTTGCTCCGTAAACGACGTTGTGTATCTTTGACTCGCAACATTACGCCACTCCATCATCAACCCTCACAATCATGACGCATAAAAGCACCATCCAAACAAGCAAACGACAAACATACATAAGAGTAATTTAGTCTACTAATATAAGCATATACTAACAAGTCTTATATCCTATCATGCAAGGATATCCACTGTTATACGAGGTATAGTGAGAAAACTCACCTAAAGAACTACTCGGACAACTATCAACGATCCAACCAGAGAGAGTAGGTATGCCAAACACGAAACGACCTAATAACGTAAAACCACTGAAGATCTTGCAACAAAATTAGTAGCAATGTGTGTGCAGTACAATCAAGTTTGGCTCTTCTTTTTTACAGTAAAACTACCTTAAAAACATTCAATCCACAACTATAAGCATGAAGCTTAGTGCATTTAATGCTACATATAATGCATATAAGCAAATCGCTTGCAACCTAGCGTCATTCCGCCAAAAACAGTTGACTCGCAGTCTTGTGTCGTTCTATCAACGCCTTGGGTATCTTTGACTCGCATCCTTACATTGTTCTGTTATCAACCCTCCACACACAATAAATAGTTGGCTCGTAGCCTTGCCTCGCTCCATGAACGATGTTGTGTATCTTTGACTCGCAACATTACATCGCTCCATCATCAACCCTCGCAATCATGACGCATAAAAGCACCATCCAAACAAGCAAACGACAAACATACACAAGAGTAATTTAGTCTACTAATATAAGCATATACTAACAGGTCTTATATCCTATCATGCAAGGATATCCACTGTTATACGAGGTATAGTGAGAAAACTCACCTAAAAAACTACTCGGACAACTATCAACGATCCAGAAAGTAGGTGTGCCAAACACGAAACGACCTATAATACTATAACTGATCAGTAACTAAGGAAATTTGATAACTAATATCTAGATCATTCACCAATCCTATTAATACTAAAATGACTATCAAGTAAGGATTAGCCAGTCGGGATGCATGATCATTTCGACATATAGCCTTTCTTGAATCCAACAACCAGATCAACGTGTCAATCCTAGACACCACTCCCGTAAGTAGATCAATTAGTATATAACTAGGATTAATGATTAATCTCATGTACGGGTTAATAATAACGGCAGTGGATATATCCGTTATGAAGTTATACTTAATCGAAAATGTAACTAACTCGATTGACGAATAACTCAGAAAACGACGAGCGTAACTTCGACACTTGATCCTTTTCTTAACTATCCTTCCAAAACTCCCATCGCTTCGATAACGATACTATAAAACGATAAATTATATCACGAGGGACCGAGATCTTGGGAGAGAGAGAGAGAGAGAGAGAGAGCAATGCCTCGTCTAATGTAAGCTTGCTTGCACGCTATCAGGGGCCGGTGGAGTTAGAGAAGTTAATATGTTGTGTCGCGGTTTATGATGTACGGGTGGTCAATTTTATTAAATTCATCAAATCTTATAAAAATCATAACTTTCACATACAAACTTCATATTCTACGAACAATGTTTTTCCATATATGGCAGCCACTATTCACACAACAAAAATGTCGGTTGGACCGGCAATGGCCTCCAAAATTATGTTATAGTGGTTTGTTGGAGACGACCTTAGGGCGTTAACTTACATCATGTACCTCATGTGCGATGCACATGAGACCAATTTAGTCATTTCACATTTTACAATATTTATAAAAAAGAAAAAAAACAAAAAATAAATAGATATCTACTTCATCCGTTCCATCTTATTCATCACTAAATATAACAATCAATCATCTTCTTCAACGAAACTTGCAAATCAAAAACTTTAATAAACAAATTGAATATTCATGACAAAAATATGTTCATCACCTCCATACAGTGGCAAAGCTAATGTGTTAATAGTGGGGTGCATGGACCCTATTTAAAAGTGAGTCCCACCAAGTATATACATAAAAAATTATTCAAAGTATATGGTCCCAACTAATATGTCTTGTGCACCCAGAGGCTCAAAGTTGCGTATTTTCTTCTATCTTTGTTCAATCTTCACCAAAATAACCACATTCTTTCATCTTCCCCAAACCTAGCCGGTTAAGGGTCAAGTTAGCACCCCCACATGACTTTTGGGTAGGATTTGCAACTGCTTGAATAGAAGCTTTATCAACACAAACGATCTCCGAATATAAAGACGTTGAACATAAAAAGGGGGATATGACCAATATATAGTTAAGTTGAAAAACAAAATGAGTATATTCAAGAAATAACAATGCATTTATAATTAATTGTATATTAGAATATCCTATTATTATTTCTTTTGATTACAAGATTGTACTTTCAACATCTTTTCTATTAATGCAATATACTGGTTAATTCTACCCGATCATACTATGATAAAACAACCATAATAGCTGATTTCTCCAACGTTTTTCAAAAAATAGTCAAAACTAAGAAAATGCTCAAAATAGCTATCATTTTCTTAAGCCAACATCCGCAGATAACCAATTGGTTGCCAACAAAAAAATTCTTCCAAAATGGCGTCGTTTTTGAATTTTTAGACTGCGAAAAATGACGTTATCTACGAAAATATATAAAAATTACTGTAAGATATAAATTCTCTGAATTTATACAATTTTCTCAAACAGAATACAAGTTTGGTTTTTGTGATACCTTTTTTTCTTCTATTTGTCTAATTTTTTTAGCCAACTTTTGATAAGTTTTTATTTGTCAGATTTAACTAGAAAATTTTTCCAACTACTTGTTTATGTTCTTGTTAACTAAATATGAGTTTCAACATTCCATATGAGTATTTTATTGTTTGTTGTATCGGTAGTTCATAGAAGTTAGAAAATACAGACTTGATATATGATAGACCATTGTTAAAAATATTGGTGTTGAAATTTCATAAGATATAAATTCCCAGAATTTATACAATTTTCTTAAACAGAATACAGGTTTGGAAGACATAACTAATATGTTTTACGACATCGGTGTGTCTTTTCCTGAATTTATCATATATGGAAGTATGTTTTACAGATAACGGCTAAGGGTGTTGCGAAGCTTTTTAAAAAAATGATTTTGGAAGTTTTAACTTATGTACATCTGTGTGTGTGATGGATAATGTGTTGGTTCTATATGCTTAAACGGTCATCAAATTATATTGCTAAAATCATATTATCATGGATAATGTGTTGGTTCTATATGCTCAAACGATCATAAATTATATTGCCAAAAACATATGATCATATTTAGTAAAACCAATAATAGGTAGACACCAATTTGATATTTTAACAAGTGGATTTTATCCATATTAGAAAGTCATGATTCTTATATCTATTAGTTTAAGAAACTAATCTTTTATCTTAATTCATATGATATGAATTAATTCCACTCTTTTATACCATTTAAATGTTTAATAATTTAAATAAGTCTGTGTAACTTTTATTTTAGTTTAAAGGTTATATATATATATATATATATATATATATATATATATATATATATATATATATATATATATATATATATATATATATATATATATACCATTATAAAACATAGTGATCAATTTACGTTTAGTTGTGGTTCAACCTATTTACCGTACTAACCTTTGTTATAGTATTTGACCTAAATTCTTGAGTTGTATTCTCATCGAGGGTCTGAGTTTTTTTATCTATTAGATAACCCTATATATAATTTGATGGATTTTGATAACCAATAACGATGTTAAATTTATAAAAGCAATTTTAGTGGCAAACGGAAGATTTTACAAATAACTAGTTTGTTTTTAGATCATTTTAACAAAACCACAAAAAGATCCAAATACATGACCTAGAAAGATAATAACAACCATAGGATGTTTAAGATATAACCTTTGAAGCCTTTGATCCTACTTGGAATTGAGAGTTGATGAAGATAGAAAAAAAATCAAGAATAGAATTTCTCTACAATGTATCCACCATCAAGAGTAAGACACTCGAAATGCTAGTTCTCATCTTGTATGAAGTACTTCTTAAGCCTTTAAGTGCTTATCTCAAATAAGCACTAAATAAGAATCGCTTTTAAGGATCAAATATTCACTAGACTTCAAAAGACAAGAAGAAGAGAAGAGAAGGAGAAGAAACATTATCGGCCATGATACTTTTCTAAGGGAAAGAGTGGTCAATTGTGCAAGCATTACACTCTTTTATAATAATATAGAGTAATAGTAGCCTTTTAGAAGCATGGGGGACAAAGGAGGAAGGTTGACAAGCAACCTCCATGCTTGAATAAAATATTTGGCCATGTCCTTTTAGGAAGAGGACAAAACGTTATAAAAGTTTATTTAACTAAAAAACTAACTAGTAAGTCCATAGTTTACCAAAGTGTCCAAAACTTTGTACATGACTTAGTAAATCATATTATATGATATAATAACTAGTTTTTCTCTTTTTAATTATTATTTTCACAAAAAACAATAATTATTACCTAATTAAATACAAGAGTTTATTATTTATTAATAATAAATATGCAAAATGTGCCAAATTTATAAATGTGTGACCCTATATGATCATATGTTATTAACAATATCATTCAATAATGATTCTTGAGCATATGAATCCAACATAATGTTTATGTTTGCCATATTATTAATTATTGTTCTGTACTTCATGACTATCAAATGAGGATTGGCCAGTCAATATAGCTGAAAGGTAGGGACATTTTGGCATATACTCGTTTTGAAATCCAACATCCCAAGAAACGTGTCAATCCTAGGCACCACTCTTGTAAGTAGTCAATCCGTATTATAATGAATAATACTTTATTCTTAGGTTTAAGAGTAAACCTAATTTGAGTTTGTGAGAATGCATCTATAGTTGTAATCTTCTAGGAAGATGCGAGTTCCCTATAGCCAATGACTATGATACCAATCTGTCACACCGTCGGCCGACGGTAGAAACATCAGGCGGTGAGACGACATCATGGATCACATTGATTTACATGGATAAAACAAGCACAACAATAATATCACAATAGAAATATTATTACTGAAAATAAATTACATTCATAATTTTTTAGAGTTACAATACTGTGATGCCCCAGACAATAGGCTGCTTAATAAACTGTGTCACTAAACTATAGGTGATTATAACTCCAAGACTTTATTCATGTGTGTAAACTTCCAGCTTCTTAATTATGTGAGAATACATTTGTTTTGCAAGAGCGTGAACGTGATGCTAGTGAGTTCACATGTTTAAAATGTTTGCATGAAATGTACTTTTAATCAAAAAAGTATGTTTTCAAATGTGCTTTAAAACCATAAGATGTGTACTTTTGAAAAGTATGTTTTCGCTGTATATAATTGGTTTCCTCATATTAGATATAAATATACTTTTATATAAAAAAAAGTTCTTTTACTATAAATATATTTTCTTAACCGAAAGTATGTTCGATAAAAATATACTTTTTAAACCAAAAAGTATGTGTTTTACTGTATATAATTATTATTTCAACTTATATATATATATATATATATATATATATATATATATATATATATATATATATATATATATATATATAGGCTTAGGTTATTGTATTTTTACTAACTATTGTGTTCCTGTAAAATTGATTTTGAGCCAATCATTTAGAGTAAATTAAGTTACTGATTTTTATTAATTAACTAATTAAAGGAAATAACACCTCCCACAAGCAAGAAGACCCAAACAGTTGTTGAGGAATAGTCATCCATGTTAGTTATCTAACTTGCATCGAAATGACCTTCTAAGATCGAAGGACATCCCAAGTAACTCAATCCATAATCCATGGTTCCTTTGAGATACTTAAACACCCTATTAACTGCTTGCCAATGTTGAGCACTAGGATTACTAGTGTACCTGCTCAATTTTCCGACTGCATAAGAAATATCAGGCTTGGTATTTGTCATTGAATACATCAAGCTACTACTAGACTTAGAGTACTCTAATGGTGAAATAGGAATGTCAGTGTTAGGCATTAATTTCACACTTGAATCTATAGAAGTGATCATACGAGAACAATCACTAAAATTGAACCGTTTGAGAATTTTCTCAACATAATGACATTGAGTCATTGCTAAGCCCTCGTTCACCCTTTAAATTCTTATACCGGGAATTACATCAGCCTCTTCTAAATCTTTCATGGAGAATTTAGATTACAACAATTATTTTGTTTCATCTATTAAATCTTGGTTGGTACCAAAAATCAACATGTCATCTACATATAAACAAATGATCACGCCTGCACCAGTAGCACCATTGAATCTACTATAAAAACATTTGTCAAATTGGTTTAAATTGAAACTAGAGGACAAAATAACCTCATCAAACTTTTGATGCCATTGGTTGGGTGCTTGTTTCAACCCACACAATAATTTTACCAGTTTACACACCAGATGCTCTTTACAAGGCATAACGAAACATTCTAATAGTAGAAATACGTGCAACCGGAGCATACGTATCAAAATAGTCAACACCGAGTTTTTTCCTGAAACCTTGAATGACCAACTGGGCTTTAAACTTATCAATAGTACTATTTTACATTCATTTTGTTTTTTAATATTCATTTTCTGCCAATTGGTTTAGAACCTGCATGCAAATTTGAAAACACCCACGTGTTGTTCTCAAGAATTGGTGACATTTCATGATCAATCCCTTCCTTCCAAAAGACAACTTCTCAAGACTCCATGGCATATTGATATATCTTAGGATCATCCTCAATACTATATCAATAAGAGTATTCAAGACTACTTTCATCCCTTGAACTTTCCATCAAATACATTTGGAAGTCAGAACCGAAATATTTTGCAATTCAGCCTCTTTTGCTTCTACAAAGCTCTTGCATTTCTCGTGTAGCAACAACTTCTTGAATTTTTAGTTTTTGCACTTCATTAATGCCAAAAGTCAGATCCTTAGGCCTTTGAATTCTGAAAAATGCATCTCATCCAAATTTGCATCTTGTGACTCGATAACGGTGTTAATATGTACTGAATCATTAGATTTTGTTACGTACAACCTATTGTTGGATTAGGTGTCTAAGCCCATAACTATTTTTGGTATGTACTTGATTTGATTATGAGCATGGTCCTTTTGGGTTACCTTCAATTATGCAACTTGATAGGATGACAAGAGGAGAGAGAGTAGAATTTATTATGTTCATACTCAAAATGGTTTTATTAATATATTACAAGATTAATATATTATTTGGAAATCATATTATTTAATTACTATTGATCAGAAATTAATTTGGTGGTCAAAAGAGACTGATTAAATAAAGGGGATTGATATTGTAATTATTTGATAGTTGCAATTGGGCTGATGGATTACCTTGGAATAAGGTTGGACGAATTCTATGGGAAGCCCATAAGGAATTTGTCCAAGGGCTACTCTAGAAGGGTTCCATGGGCTGCTTAATGCCTACGCGGTCACATTAGGGTTTCCACCTAAAACCCTAGCAGCCACAAGTATAAATAGACCCCATTGTAAGGGATTTTTGTAGAAGGGCTTTATGAAACCCTAAGAGTGGCGAAAATCCTTCTCTCCTACTTCATCCTTTGCATAGAGTGTTTGTGACTCCATTAGAGGTGAAACACTTAGGGCACTAGGCTTTCAGAAGTCAAGATCAAGAAGGATTAAACTTGTTATTGCTACATAATAAGAGAGGTAAAGTTTCTAACCCTAATCATATGTCAATTTCGAAATATGTATGCTAGTTATAGGGTTATTGCTTTGGTATTCAATGTTGTATGTTCAAAATAAAAAAAAAACTTAGATCCAAAGCAATTAGGGTTGCATGTACACCATAGGGATGATGTTATGCTAATAACCCAACAATGGTATGAGAGCCTTGGTCGTTTTTCTATTGAATAGATGCAAAAGTGTACTGCCACATATCAGAAAATCAAAAAAAAATTACTGTCTGACTGGCTGAATCGTTGAGTCCATGAATGGACTCGACGAGTTGCATGAACTCAACGAGTTCCATAGTGGACTCGACGAGTTGAGTGTACTGATGCCAGGATTTTTGATTTTATGGCCAAATTTTGATGAAGATAACCACCAAAACTCGTTTTTCATGCCAAAATTCGATTTTTTTTTTCAATTTGGTATGGATATCCTTATCAAAATTGGTGGATTTGGTTAAATATGGATAATATAGGATTATTTTGATTCAAATATTTAACCTAGTAAGTTTGAAAAGTTTCAAATTACACCCTTTAGGTTTTATAGTTTAAATTTGAACTTAAAAGTTTTAATTTTGAAATTTAAATAGTTAAACCCTAATATTTTGAAATATTTCAAAATTTGTCCTCAAGTTTTGGAATTTAAAATTTAATTAAAAGGTATTAATTTTGAAATATTAAATTCAAAACCCTAGTACTTTGAAAATGTCAAATTACACCCTTATGGTTTTAGTAAATTAATTAAGTGTTTAATTAAAAGAGATAATTAATAAATTCATAATTATATGGTTTATGTTAATCAAAATTAAAAGTCTAATTTATTAATAGATTAAACCATTTAGTATTTAAAAGTGTAAAATACACCCTTATACTATATAAAATTAAAAGTCTAATATATATTATATATTTATAAGTAAATGTCAGTCTTACCGTTAGTAAGACTCATTCACGAAGTTGGTCTAAATGGATGCTTAAGGAAGCAGCCTGTAAAATGACCGTCATTGGGTATCCACTCTTACTCACCGCACTCTTGACTAGTGGAGGGTCGTTAGCTGAACGGGTAGGATAGGACACAACCCTCCATTATAAGTACAATGAAATATGAAGTAACTAAACACTTTTATAAATTCCCAAATCTTAGTTAATTTAGCAAAAATGTGAATTTGGTACTAATCCATGAAATTGCACGTTGCACGTTGTTTGAAACATCCCAAAAATACAAGCCAAAATTTTTGTTTTCAAACTCATTTATTAAACATAGATATCATTGTCATCATGTAAAACCATGAAACATGTATCTCGAAAACTCATAAAATCTGATAAACATTTGACAGTCTCTTAACAAATATCAGAGTACGCTCCCAATCTAATCAACGGTGGTGTGTGTGTGTGTATCATGCCATCAACTCGAGTCCTTCCCTTTACTAGCTGGAGTACCTGAAACCAAAACGGAAACTGTAAGCACGCAGCTTAACGAGCTCCCCCAAACTACCACATACGATACAAAGCACATATAACAAATAGCATAACTTTGGGACTCTTCCCAACTGCATCGGGATGAATCCCAGCATCGGCTTACCCGACATCGGACTCTTGTCTGACATCGCGCTCACCCCAGCATCCGACTGCATCGGGCATCGGGCTCACCCCGACATCGGGCTTACCCCGGCACATACTCAACATAACATGTATATCATAAACACATAACATAATCACGTAAACTGCATTGGGCTTGCCCCGGTATCGGACCGAAGTCTGGAACATATAACACATAAACTAGCATACAACGGGCTTCCCCAAATACATAATACATGGCATAATGACTAACATACATCGGGCTTGCCCCTGCATCGAGCTTACCCGGGAACACATAGCATATAACACATATACATGCATGAATCACAAAGACATCAAGCATACTTAACTACTTCTCGGGACCGCCCCGGCATCGGACCGAAGTCCGAAATATAAACTGCATCAGGCTAACCCCGACATCGGGCTCACCCCAGCGTACTCTACTACTTAAACGGGTCGGTCTTGGTGCCTTAGACCTGTTCCTACTGGAGGAAAAACTCACCTCGTGTAACTGATTGTTGTAACTTTGGGTGAGAGATCTCTGTCTGCTGCTCCGGCAACTCTCCAGCTATAAATTTCCACAAAGGTACTTAGTCAAAATTGATAACTACTCTTAGGGTAAAATGACCATTTTACCCCTGGCTAAAGTCAACATCCCGGTCAAAGTCAATTTCCAGTTGACTCGACTCGCCGAGTTGGTCAACCAACTCGTCAAGTCCATATCCTTTCATCTGCCCCCAACCCCGACTCTATTCGTCGAGTCTAGCAAGAACTCAAAGAGTTCTCCTTCAATCAACACCAGAACAATCTTCAACTGACTCTCCGAGTCAGTCCTTGAACTCGGCGAGTTCATCTTCATCATATGAGTGTGTAGTCTGTGACTCACCGAGTTGTATGAACAACCCGTCGAGTCCGTCTTCATGGGTTGGGAGATTGCCTTGGACTCGCTAAGTGTGTTCATCCATTCTTCGAGTCCCATGGTTTCCAGGTCCATAACTACGCTTATTTAGTTCATTCCTTCCTCTGGACTTATCTGGATACTCTCTAGAATTAACTAGATCCCTTCGAATAAGAAAAGGTTGGGGAACCAAACCCCCGACTCGCCGAGTCCCAAGAACGACCCGTCGAGTCGACCAATGTTCATGCCCATAACTCGATTTATGTTGTGCTAATCTCATCCAAAGGGTAGATTTGGTCTCCTAAGGTCGATATAACACATAAAGTCATGAACTTTACATCCATGCATGGGACTTTAAGCTCAAAAGACCCAAAAATGAGGTCTACAAGATGCATGGGGCTACCATGGCCATAAAGCTTGCATCTTTATGCCATGTACTCCTCCCTAGAACCTAGATCTGAGATATGAACCACTTGGGACGTCCCAACATCAAGGACCAAGGTTTTTTAGCCAAAACCCTCTTAATATAGGGATAAATAGATCTAAGAGAAAGAAGACCAAGTTGTAAGCTTGATTACCAAAAAAGATGGCAAATGGTGTGTAGTTCTTGGATCTACTCCTTCTCCCTTGAGTCTTCTATCTTCCATTTATTCCACTAGCTTCAAAATACACCAAATAACACTAAAAAAACCAAGAAAGCTCAAGTTCACTTTTGGAGGATTAGGGTTTAGGGTGTAATGCTCTGGAGGTGATGGAGATTAGGGTGGAAGCCTCATAATATGTTTAAATAGGGTGCAAACCCTCCAATTTAGGGTTTCACTCAGACAACTCCTACTCGCTGAGTCAGTCTTCCAACTCGTCGAGTTGGTCACTTAATCCCCCGACCAGGAGTCAATCCTACTCGATGAGTTGGGCCTTCAACTCGTCGATTCCAAAGGTAAATATGAAGTTGCTTGAATTTAAATGCATACCTGAGACTGGGTGTTACAATTCTCCCCTACTTGTCTTAGACTTCGTCCTCGAAGACTTCTGTTTCTGAAAACAACTCGGGTTAGTGCTCCCTCATATCCTTCTCGGGCTCCCACGCCTACTCCGAACCCTTGCGGTGCTACCACTGCACCTTCACTAACTCTACCCTCTTGTTCCTCAACTACTTTGTCTTGCTATCTAAGATCGTCACCGGTCTCTTGATGTAGTTCAGGCTATCGTCAACCTGAATGTCTTCAAAGGGTACTACTATTGAATCATCCACTAAGCACTTCCGCAACTGAGAAACATGGAACGTGTTGTGGATCTGGCTGAGCTCTGTTGGAAGATCTAACCGGTAAGCAACCCGACCCACCTGGGCCAAAAACATAAATGGACCAATGAATATGGGGCCCAACTTTCCCCTCTTCCGAAACCTAATAACACCCTTCCTGGGTGATACTTTCAGGAGGACCATATTGACCACCTGAAACTCCAAGTCTGAAGGCCGCTTGTCGGCGTAACTCTTCTTCCTACTCTGAGCAGTCTGGAGCCTGCTCCGGACTTGTTGAATCCGCTCCGTAGTCTTGAGAACTACCTTCATACTCCCCATGACTCTCTGACCGACCTCACCCCAACAGATTGGGGTCCTACACTTTCTCCAGTAGAGCATCTCGAAGGGAGGCCGGTCTATACTGGAGTGATAACTGTTTTTATACGAAAATTCCGCTAACGGACGATATGTATCCCAACTGCCACCGAAATCTAGCACACACGCCCGAAGCATGTCCTCAAGAGTCTGAATCATCCTCTCGCTCTGCCGGTCCGTCTGAGGGTGGAAAGCGGTGTTGAAATGGATACGAGTACCCATCTCATCGTGAAACCGCTTCTAAAATCTGGAAGTAAACCGGACGTCTTGGTCTGACACCACCGAGAAAGACACTCCATGACGTGCCACTACCTCTCGCACATAAATCTCGGCCGAGATGCTCTCCTGGATCGGTATACAATGAGCGCTCTTAGTCAAGCGATCCATTATGACCTATATCGAATCAACCCCACGTGCAGTCTTGGGAAGCATAGTAATAAAGTCCATAGTGATATCCTCTAATTTCCACACAGGAATATCTAACGGCTGCATCTTGTCGTGAGGCCTCTGGTGCTCTGCCTTGACCTTCCTGCAGGTCAGGCATCTCTCCATGTACCAAGATACGTTTCGCTTCATGCAAGACCACCAGTAATCGGGTTGAAGATCTCTATACATCTTCGTTGCCCCTGAATGGATGGAGAACCGATACTTGTGGGCCTCATCCATCAACACCTGCCATACTCCGCCCCAGTACAATACCCAAACCCTCCCATGCAGGGTCAACAATCCTTGGATATCGTAGTCAAACGAAGCTACTTGGCTCACTATCCTCTCGCACTTCGGGCGCTCCTCCTTCAGGCCCTCGACCTGCACCTCCCTAATCTGCTCCAGTAGTGGAGTAATCACTGTCATCCTCAGACATATATCTCGGATCAGAGCTGCTACCGCCTTGCAGATAAGAGCGTCGTCCACTACGTTGGCCTTGCCCGGGTGGTAAAGGATCTCACAGTCGTAATAATTTACCACATCTAACCACCGATGTTGCCTCATGTTCAGATTCGGCTGATCCATGAGGTAACTCAAACTCTTGTGGTCCGTGTAGATAGTACAATGGACCCCGTAAAGGTAATTCCGCCAAATCTAGAGGGCGAACACCACTGCCCCCAGCTCTATATCATGCGGGGGGTAGTTAGCCTCGTGAGGCTTCAACTGTCTCGAGGCATAAGCTATCACATGCCCCTGCTGCATCAACATTGCTCCCATACTTGTGATCAAAGCATCACAGTAGACTACAAAGTCATCTACTCCCTTTGGCAGGTTAAGAATCGGTGCCTCGCACAGTCGCCGCATGAGTATCTCAAAGGCTGTCTGTTGCTCGGGACCCCAGCGAAACACCACCGAATTCTTGGTTAGTCGGGCCAGCGAAAGCGCTATCTTTGAGAAATCCTGGATAAATCTCCTGTAATACCCTGCCAAACCCAGGAAGCTCCGAATCTCGGATGTAGACCTCGGGACCTCCCACTGCATCATGACGCTATCTTGGCCGAATCGACTAATATACCTTTCTGGTTGACGAGGTGTCCTAGAAACTGCACCTCGCGCAACCAGAACTCACACTTGGAGAACTTTGCAAAAAGTCTCTCCCTCCTCAAGGTCTCTAGCACCTCCCTCAGGTGCTCCTCATGCTGCTCCTGAGTCTTGGAATACACCAAGATGTCATCAATGAATACTATTGCAGACCAGTCCAACATCATCCTGCATACGCGGTTCATGAGATCCATGAACGCGGCTGGAGCGTTGGTGAGCCCAAACAGCATCACCACAAACTCATAATGACCATAGCGGGTCCTAAAAGCGGTCTTCTACACATCATCAACTCTGACTCGCACCTGGTGATATCCGGACCGTAAATCAATCTTGGAAAACCAAGATGCTCCCTGAAGTTGGTTGAACAAATCATCTATCCTCGGGAGTGGGTAACAGTTCTTCACCGTTACCTTATTCAGCTCCTGGTAATCTATGCACATACGGTGCGACCCGTCCTTCTTCACAAACAGGATCGGGGCTCCCCATGGAGAACTGCTCGGTCTGATAAAAACCCTTGTCTAGCAGCTTTTGCAGCTACATAGACAACTCCTGCATCTCGGGAGGATCCAACAAATATGGTTCCTAGGCTATCGGAGCCGCACCAGGGACCAAGTCAATCCAGAACTCCACATGTCTCTCTGAAGGTATCCTAGGAAAATCCTCCGGTAATATGTCCGGATACTCTCAAACCACCGGTACATGATCGACTGTCGCCTTACCCTTATCCCGGGTATCCATGACATACACGACATATCTCGCACAGCCCTGCTGAATGTGACGTCTCGTTCTCGCTGCAGAAAAGAAAATTGGTCCCTTTTGTGACCTCTCGCCCAGAATCACTAACTCTCCCGAACTAGGAGTGTGAACTCTAACTAGCTACTGCTCACAATCTATCACTGCCCCATCGGGGCTCAACCAGTCCATACCTACTATAACCTTATTCCCTCGTGGGGGAATAGGAACCAAATCCAATGAGAACTGCTCATCGAATAACCGCAAAGTACATTCTCTATGAACTCTCGTGACCCTAACGGTCCTGTCATCAGCTATCTCAACATTAAGTGGACGATCCAGCTCCCCTAGAACTCTGCTAAATCGCTTGCTAAGTGCGAGCGACACAAATGATCGGGTAGCCCCCGAATCAAAAAATACCATAGCTGAAATGTCGTTCACTAAGAACGAACCTATAAACAAACACATAAACATGAGACATATACAATATCAAATACATAGATAAGGGGAAAATACATACCCGTTACCACGTCAGGAGCTACTCGTGCCTCCTCTGCAGTAAGCTGAAAAACCCTGCTCCGCGTCGTCGGCGCATCATCCTGGCCCTGACGGCCGTCTGTAATCCTCAAGGTGGCAGGAGAAGGTGCTACCACCTTCCCTAGTGCTGCTAAGCTCGGCCACTGGGACCGCTTTTTTCCCCTCTGAGTGCACTAGAAGCCAATCAGATCTAATGTTGGTGTGGTCGTGGTAGTAGATGTACAATCTCGACTCATGTGACCAGTTCGGCCGCAATTATAGCAGCCCGAACTCCCTGCCTTGCATGCTCCCTTGTGCATCCTACCACACTTGCCACAACGACCGTGGCCCTGTTGGCTTCGAGATCTATGATCTGATACCTTGGGCTTCTTGCCCAAACTCCCTGTCTGAACTCCCTTTGGCTTCCTCTTCCTCTTCGTCTCTAAATCTAACTCCCTCTCTCAATCCCTCGCTATCATATCTTCCAGCGTCTTGCAGTTGGATCGGCTAACAAACTAACGGATGTCACTCCACATCATCTCATGATATCGGGCCTTTTCATCTCCTCGTCTGCTACATATTGCGGAACAAGGAGGGCCCTCTCCCAAAACTTGGCGGTAATCTCCGCCACAGTCTCTGTCGTCTGTTGGAGGTCCTGAAACTCTCTAGCAAGCTTCTGTACCTCGATAACAGGTGCGAACTCTACTCTGAAGCTGGTCGTAAAATCACCTCAGGTCATAGCATCTAACACAGTGTCATCTCCAATGGCTCTCCCGACCTCCTCCCACCAGTCGCGTGCCTTTCCCTTCAGAAGACAGGACGCGATCCTAACCTGGTCCCCCTCAGGACATCTGCTGGTGTGAAATGCGTTGGCGACATCCGCCAACCATCTGGTACTAGCAATGGGGTCTCGATCCCCCTCATAATCAGGAGCTCCACATGCCCTGAACTCTCTGAAAGTGAGCGTGCGGGACCCCATCATGGCCGCCACCTCAGTGCGAAACGCACTCAATCTCTCATCCATAAGATCCAGAATACCCTCCTTGATCGAACCGAAGATCATAGGAGTCTGCTCAAGTATGCTACGCGTGATCTTTGAGGAGATGAACTCTCTAGTCTGCTCAGCCAAATGGTCGACTCCAGAGCCTGAACCTGATCTCTCTCTGGCACCTGAACCGCCGACTGCTGGTCTAGGGCATAAAACCACCATTCTGAAAACACATAATGACAAACGTCATAATACAAATATAACTCGAGGGATCATATCTACTACAAGTCCCCTGGTCTTGTCTCAGCCTTCCTTGATTCAAGTACGGATCCTCTGCTTTCAGTATTACGGGCCCATACTACCTTCCACATTTATTTGTACTTTCCACGAGAAATGCCCTGACTGCACCAAGTCCCTTTTACTGCTACTGTTATCTGCTACTCTCATCCTAGGCTTGTCCTAGGGTAATCACCATCCCACTCTCTACCATCAGCTGCATAAGAAGTCCCTGCCTTCTTCCCCTAACTAGCTCGCGAATACTATTGCATATTACTATGACCAGATAATTCTTCGAAGGAGAGGTCCTACCCTACAACGATTGGAATCAAACACTAGTTGCAAAATAGAGCTAGACCTAACCTTCTGAAATTATTTAGTCCTTGCAATATATAACTAACCATATTTGTTTACTAGTTAGTGAAAGACAGCTAGAACTCCTAAAAGCACAAAGCAAGCAGCATTCACACATCGAGTACACGTAATCAAGCAGATACTACTCATGCTATAATCCTGACTAATCTGTACTAGCATGTAGTTCTCGTAAAGCTGAAACACATAGAGCAGGCACATAAGGCATCCTTCCTAGATCCTTAGTCCTAGTCTAGCATGCTATTCTGCAAAAGCTGATAATCATAACATCAACTTGTATGGGTAATTTGGGAGTACTTACTTGAGCTCGGTTGATTGCATTCACCACAACCTTTTCTCTTTTCAAAGTTTTCTTTCAAAAATTCTTTTCGCTTTTTCTAAAACTCTTTTCTTTTCTCAACACTCCTTTTTACCAAAATTGATTTTCCTTTTGAAAATTTCTATACCAATTCCTTAGTTTGAGTTCAGACACACCCAAGAGTGTGCTCGAATCCCTCAAACCAAGGCTCTGATACCAACTTGAAACATCCCAAAAATACAAGCCAAAAATTTCGTTTTCAAACTCATTTATTAAACATAGATATCATTTTCATCGTGTAAAACCATGAAACATGTATCTCAAAACTCATAAAATATGATAAACATATGACAATCTTATAACGAATACCAGAGTAAGCTCCTAGGCTAATCAACGATGGTGTGTGTGTGTGTGTGTCAAGTCATCAGCTCGAGCCCTTCCCTTTACTAGCTGGAGTACCAGAAACCAAAACTGAAACTGTAAGCATGAAGCTTAGTGAGCTCCCCTAAACTACCACATACCAAACAAAGCACATATAACAAATAACATAAATCAGGGACTCGTCCTAACTGCATTGGGACGAATCCTGACATTGGCTTATCCGACATCGGACTCCTGTCCAGTATCGGGCTCACCCCGGCATCCGACCGCATTAGGCATCGGGCTCACCCCGACACATACTCAACATAACATGTGTATCATAAACACATAACATAATCACGTAAACTGCATCGGGCATGCCCCGGCATCAGACCAAAGTCCAGAACATATAACACATAAACTAGCATACAACGGGCTTGCCCCGAATACATAATACATGGCATAATGACTAACATACATCGTGCTTGCCCCGACATCGAGATTATCCTGGAACACATAGCATATAACACATATACATGCATGAATCAAAAAGACATCAAGCATACTTAACTACTTCTCGGGACCGCCCCGACATCGGACCAAAGTTCGGAAACATATAAACTGCATCGGGCTAACCCCGGCATCCAGCTCACCCCGGCATACTCTATTATTTAAACGGGCTGGCCTTGGTGCCTTACACCCGTTCCCACTGGAAGAAAAACTCACCTCGTGTGACTAACTACTGTAACTCTGGGTGAGAGATCTCTGTCTGCTACTCCGAGTTGTATGAACAACTCGTCGAGTCCATCTTCATGGGTTGGGAGATTGCCTTGGACTCGCCGAGTGTGTTCATCCACTCGCCGAGTCCCATAGTTTCCAGGTCCATAACTACGCTAATTTTGTTGAGTCCTTCCTCTGGACTCATCTGGGTACTCTCTGGAATTAACTAGATCCCTTCGAATCAGAAAAGGTTGGGGAACCAAACCCCTGTGACAACCCGAAAATTTCTAGCTTGCATTCTTCATTTGCTATCAACAATAGACTTGTTTTGCTATCTTGTAGTACCATTTAGGGTCTATTGGAGCGTTCAAAACGTGTTATAATCAAGGTAGGAGTGTTAAAAAGGGTTAACTCGAAGTGTAGGAATAAAAATCGGGCCAAACACTCCAACACATGGAGTGTGAGGCTACACATTTGAGTGTGCAGCCACACACATGTGTTTGCGGCCTCACACCCTTCCCAACCGCACACTCCACCTATATATACCACACTTAGTCATTTTAGAACACTTCTTTCACTTCTTCAAACATAGAACTCGAAAATCCTCTCAAGTATCATCCATTCTCCTTGAAGATCTTCATAACAGGTACCAAGAACACCAAGAACACCATCTGGCCGCACACATGGCAGCACACACCATCTGGCAGCACACAGGGCCGCACACATGTGCTGGCAGCACACCTGGCCGCACACACACATATAGTGTGTATTTTGGCCATACACCCTCTTGTATAGCCTTATAAACCCTCATACAATCATATATGATTGTAACACTTCATTATAAGTGTTTACTAGTCCCTAAGGTGGTCCCAAAATCATTATTCAGTCGTTCATAACACTAATTATATTCATATATATGCCAATATATGCTAAATAGGATTCGCGTGTGTACTCAAGCCACCACTTGATACTTAGCAACTGATCCAACATTTTCATCAGAACCACTCACTACAGGTGAGTTCATACCCCTTAAATAATGTTTTAAACTATTTTTAAATGTTTTATGGGGGGATACAAGTAGAATTATGCTAGTTATTATATCAATCACATGTGATTAATAAGCAACATTCAAATGATTTACTACACATTAGCCGTTTTACCAAACAGTTTCCTTCAAATGATTTTTATAAACATTTTATATGTTTTAAACTCTTTATTACACTGTACATTTTACTCTGTATATTACTTTTCAAACTTATTTACAATTGTGTTTCAAACAAATGTTTCTTTATACTAAACCGTTTTATCAAACCCATGCCTTTAAAACCGTTTTATAGATCGACATCAAGTCGATATTTTCTTAGAAAATATTTATGTTCAAAGGTTTACAAATCTTATTTTATGCTTTTGTATTATAAATTGCATGCCTCTATATGTATAGTTATATAAGTAATGTTTAAAAGACTTAGGAAGGCTATCCACCTTGTTTCCTTTTCCTCGATTTGGATGTGGTCTGATAGGATATCGGGTACTCGTCCGAAAGTCGTTTAAATATTAGTTATATATCATGTGTACATATATAGTCATAAAAGGTCCTTCCAGTTCATCCCATGCCCTTGGGTAGCAAGGGTATACATACATGTCCATACGTACCAGTTAGATTACTAATAAACTACCATATGGGTAGTTTAGGAAGATACTAGAACAATTACTATAACGCGATATCATACAATGAGTCAGTTCATTCATGAGTCAATACTTTCTAGAACATTACAGTACATTACATATACTACGATACTAGGAATAGAACATATACAACGATACTAGAACGATTACATTACTATACTTGCTAGGTAGAGAGCACGTACATTACAGCTAGAACAGTTCATTACATTACATATATATGAATACGTTAATTATTGTGATATGTATCGGAGCATGCCTTAAATGTCATGGCCCGAGTTGTAGCCAGAGTCTCTTGAAGGGAGAGCGTGAGTTTGCATATAGATCTATACTGGATTGACTATCCTACACCTTGCTGCTAGCTACAGCCGGACCTGCAGGTCTGCGGGTGCCAAACCTCATTCCGTGTTACGACCATTCATTATGTCGTTGTTACCAGTCGATAGTATGGTGCAATTAAATCACATAATACCTTAATATAAATCCGGTTTAAGGTAGTTAGTACAGCGGTAGTTCCTATAATACAACACTACAGTACTACATTTATTTTTCCCTTTTGTTATATTTAGTGATCATTTCACTTAAAAATTTAATGTAAAAACTATATTTTTATAATGATAGTTACACTTGGGAGAATTACACACTTTTACAAGAAACGAACATTTAGAACAGTTAGGTCTTGGTAGAGGACACGCTTTATATAATAGTAGGAATCATAGGGATTTCTAGGGTTTTTCAAACGTTTACAGTTGTTTTACAAACATTTTTATACTTACAGTTCACTTACAATTTCCACATTTACAGTTCATATACGTTTTCCAAACTTACAAATTATTACATACAAATTAAGACACTAAAATACTTATGATCTCACCAGCTTTAAAGCTGATACTCGCTTTCAAAATTACTTGTATCCTCAGGTCATCATAGACAGGTACAGATGAAAGGATTTGGGAAGATGGAGCTCGTTGAAGACTCATCTTTCATTTTGATTTATGCTTTAGTGTTTATCAAAATTTGACAGAACACATTTGTATAATAATTCTATTATTAATGCAATGGATGATGTTGTTGCTTGTTTACTACTTTACATTGTTGTGATACTGTACATGACGTCCTCCGCCCCAGAACATTTCCGCCGTTCTTGGTTTTGGGGTGCGACAGATTGGTATCAGAGCATTGTTTATAGTGAATTAAGTATATCAACCAATAAAAGATATACTGAACTATAAACCCATTAGGGATTAAAGCACTCTGACCAAGATTTTATACTTTAAATAATAAAATATTTAAGTAAGTATACGTGCCTGCATTCATACTAAAATCAGTCTCACTAGGACAGTACAAAAGAATTACGATTGTTGGGCAACACAAGTGGGCTTAGAGGCATATGGTCAAAACTGGGAAGATATAGCCTGATCACATATATTATCCGAGGGTTGACTAGCATGTGCCTAAGTTTAATTGCGTGGTTGCAATAATGCTAAAATCTTACAAACCCTACCACAATGAGAACAATAGAACATAACATTAAAATTAAAATACTATAGGAGTATTTGGTGTTACTATAAGTACTTTATACTTGAGAACTAAAACGGAATCTTCATTACTAAGTTGATAGTTGCTAAGTGGATACACTAAGGCTATATGTAATTAGGATGTTATAGACTTAGAATCTGTGGAAAGTTTACTTCACCCCTATTCTGTGTGAATACGGAGTTAAGGTCACTTATTCGAAGGTCTATCCTGTTTAGATTACACATAGCTGGTATGCACTTCACAAATAGCGATGAAACTAATGAATTTTTTCTAAATAATTATCTAGATAGTTCATCTAATAATTATTCTCTTACCCTAAATTCTCGCATAGAAAACATAGTTGGACTCCATCCCCACGACAACCAGTGTCTCCCGAACGAAGTCATTGCTAGTTGGTTTGGAGAAGAACCAGAGAATGATCATCCTATCCTTTTGAATGATCACCATGATGAAAACCTTTCGGACGATGCTAATTCCGTACCAGAGGTTGAGAACCTACCCCAAGCAGCTCCCTTTCAAATCCCTAACCCTCGTCCGGTTTTTCATGGCCCGACGCCTGAGTGGGTGGATTGTTTAGAAACATGGAGCCAAGGACAAGATCAGCCCATGCTATTTAATGGTGACCGAAGCTTTTATGACTTGAACAATGGGGGCTCAGCAGATAAAATCTTGCCAATCTTGGTCCGCAGAGTGAACCGAAAGGAGATTCAAGGCAGGACAGCCCTACATCAGATTACCGAAGTTGTTGCCTATGCTAGAATGCATACCCTCCGCACAATTCGTCTAGAAGATGCTCACGAGAGATCAGAGAGAAACCATGAAACCATGATGCAAGCACTAGCGGAATCACGAGCCAAAGTCATAGAGCTCCGAGTACACGGGAGGGTGTACGAAAGACACCTACTTGATGTAGAACGTCAACTGGCTGAACTGAGAGTTCACCAGAAGGGTGACCGCCGTCAGTAGTAGACTATTTACTTTGCTTCCCTTGTTAGAAAGTAATCGTTTTCTGTCTTTGCCTGATGTGGCATTTTATATGAAATTATCTTGTACTGTAAGTACTTTTAGTTAAGTCCTTATGCTGTCAGGAACTATCTTCTGTGGATATGATGTAAGACCTCTACAAGGTCATTTTCCCGAATCTTTACGTCACGAGTATCAAAGATATTGACAGTCGGCTAACTTCTGTGTCATTCTTTATTCAAGTACTCTTATCATACTTTCATTAGGGTCTATCTGAAACATGCTTTAGTCAAGTCATTGGACTATAGTGATTTACCTCCGGAGACATTTCCAAGTCTCTTTCAGTGGTTGGATCTTGTTATTCGCCAACCCACGATAGCTCGGCTTGCTCGACAAATGTCTTGAGACCATTCTACGAACTTACTTCTACTCATTATTAGGACTGCATCATAGGGATGTAGGTCAAACCTTTGCGAACATACTTCTATTCCGTGCTAGGACTGCATCATAGGGATGTAGGTCAAACTTTCGAGAACATACTCTTACTCTTTTCTTGAACAATCTAAGTACATCTAGGGTCAACCAGAATCGCTCACGAAATCCTTATCTTTCGTATTACAGGATCATGTCGTCATCTGGAAGCAATCAGTCGAACAGCGAAACCTCCGCCTTTACTATGGACGCCGCTATCTTCCAAACAGCAGTTACAGCTGCCGTGGTAGCTGCCATAACCGCTGTCCTTGCTCACCATAGCACTATCAGCACAGTCAATGCTGTTGATGGGAATGAAGTTTCCAATAGTGGTATCCATCCAGGAAATCATCAAACGGTAATGGCCTCAGGCTCGTAAAGCCGAAAATCAAAGAACAAGAAACGGAAGCGTCAAGCTCAAAAAGAACGCAAGAAACCCCGAAAACTTGCCATGCAACAACAACAAGTGGAAACCTCTGCCATCCCCGTACCAAGCAGACCATACAAAGGAACACTCCCGAAGTGCGACCGGTGCAACTACCACCACGAGGGAATGTGTCGAGCCTTTCAATGCGTTAATTGCAACAAGAAGGGGCACATTGCTCGTTTCTGTAGAACTACCTCCACCACTGGGGCAAGCCCAGTTTGCTATAATTGTGGTGAGTTTGGGCACTATAAAAGAGATTGCCCGAAGAAGGAAATCAAGGAAAGAACCCGCATCCCCATAAATCCCACTCGACACTTCACTTCCACCACCAATGTTGGTGCTGTCCAGATATGTCACCAATGCGGTGAAATTGGACACTCAAGAAATATTGCCCGATAACGAAGAACTCGGGTGCTGATGGGAAGATTCTCAGGATCAGGAGAGCCTACTCCGGAACCATCGTTAATGTAATTTAGGCGTTTCGTTGTAATAGACTTGTAAACCATCCAGAAGTAGTGCAACTAGAGTCTTACCTTTTGCGAGATCTTGTCTGTTTAGGGATTCTCGTGCTGCGTATACATGTCTTTTGTATTATATCTTATTCGCAGCAATAGTCTTGTGGTAAATCTGAAGTACTGTAACTCTGTTCATGGCTGCACGGTTGTGTTTTGTCTGTAAACGTCTTATGTTCGAATCTAATGTCTTTAAGTTTCAGTATGATTCCGACATTATCATCTGACTCAATTCAATTAGATCCTCACAAAAATAGCTTCATACGTACATCTCTTTCTTCTAGATCACTTTCCCAGCGAGGCCGTCATATCGGAACACCGAAGTACTCATGCATGGAGTACCTCATAGTTCTTTACTTTTCCGAAGAAACCCCCAAAGTACCACTCATGCAGTACGTCAAGTTCAATCCAAGGATTCATACAATTAATCTATCACTGAGGAATGTATGCATAAGAGTGATATATAATCAAGGTTCTACAGGTTTAGAATTGATGATTCCACTTTGACTTCTTTTTCTCCGATGGGATGTGAGCTTAAAGAAGAATCAGTTATTCGATTACCTTTTCAATCTTAATTATATACTACTCGTATACACGAAATCGTGATTCTGAAACCAGGTATGAATTCTAATATGAACTTCAGGACAAAGAATTGCCTAAGCCTACGAGAAATCGCATCGTCATGTGAACAAACTTAGAACCCAGTACGACTCGTGTAAACAGATCGCCCTATAGTCTAAACACCTACGGAGATTCCAGAACAGTACAAACAACTTAACGAACTGCACAGCGATAGAATAAGAAGACTAGGCTTCTCACCCTGGAGAACCCCAGTCTTATTCTCCCAGAGATCGACAAATTGCATCGTATGTACCTCAGATATCGAGGACTCCGTCAAGATTTTCATTAGCAATCGTTATCTCTGCCTCGCATAAATGAAATGGTTGAGCAAACGCAAGGAAAGAATTACTTTCAGAAATGGATCTGAGATCCGAATATCACCAGTTCGAGTGTTAGGGAAGGATATCCGGAAGACTATCTTCTGAACTCGATACGGACACTTCGAGTCCGTAGTGATACCCTTTGGATAGGACCAATACGCCCATAGCTTTCATGAGCTAAACGAGTAGAGTCCGTCTTTATCACTTGGATCAGTTCGTCATTCTCCATGTAACGACTTACTTATCTGCCCTCGTAGTAAGAAGGAACCCGCGGAAACATTACCCTCGGAGAAACTTTTCGCAAAAAGTTCTCTGAACACGGGTATTAGAATTAAAGAGTCGAATTCCGAAGGCACACTTATAGTGTTGTGGAATCCTTGAGTGCACTGTCGATTCACCCAAAACCGTTGGGAATTCGTCGACACCGGAGACACCGACAGAAATTCGCCAAATTCTAGGTCTTACAGACCTACTGTCATAGTTCATCCAGAACTCCTCGTAAATCATAGAAACCCTTTCGACTCTGACCCATCAAGGGGTGGCCCTTGATTGGGAAGTTAAACAAGAAAAAGAAACCTTGGAGATTCCAAGTGAGTGACCAAGTTCTTTAGGAGAACTCACTCTGGGAATGGCTTAATACGCTTCGTATTGCGTGGCAAGCTAAATCCAGTATAGTTAGGACCTCCGAGATTCTTATCAGAATCGGTCCTATGCCTCGCACAAACTAGACCTACTCTGCGAACTCAGTAACGTACATTCTACTCTTTGCGCCTCGATCGTGAAACCCTACCTTTCCGTTAGGACTCTAGTAATTCCACTCGTCGAGATCTTCGCCTTCGTACTAGAACCGTAGTGACCCTCGACCGAGAGGTCAAGCGGACAAAGCATCACCACCGCCCGTTAGTGAAGGTTCGTTGGGATACCAACCGAGAACCCGATTTCACTTAGGAGCGCTAGAAACAATCGATTAGAAAGTTTCCTTCTCATGACTCGATCATTCGTACCTATTTTCCTTGTCTAAATTCTAATTTCGGGACGAAATTCCCTTTAACGGGGCGATGATGTGATAACCCGAAAATTTCTAGCTTGCATTCTTCATTTGCTATCAACAATAGACTCGTTTTGCTATCTTGTAGTACCATTTAGGGTCTATTGGAGCATTCTAAACGTGTTATAATCAAGGTAGGAGTGTTAAAAAGGGTTAACTCGAAGTGTAGGAATCAAAACCGGGCCAAACACTCCAAAACATGGAGTGTGAGGCTACACATTTGAGTGTGCAGCCACACACATGTGTTTGCGGCCTCACACCCTTCCCAACCGCACACTCCACCTATATATACCACACTTAGTCATTTTTGAACACTTCTTTCACTTCTTCAAACATAGAACTCAAAAATCCTCTCAAGTATCATCCATTCTCCTTGAAGATCTTCATAAAAGGTACCAAGAATACCAAGAACACCATCTGGCCGCACACATGGCAGCACACACCATCTGGCAGCACACATGGCCGCACACAGGGCCGCACACATGTGTTGGCAGTACACCTGGCCGCACACACACATATAGTGTGTATTTTGGCCATACACCCTCTTGTATAGCCTTATAAACCCTCATACAATCATATATGATTGTAACACTTCATTATAAGTGTTTACTAGTCCCTAAGGTGGTCCCAAAATCATTATTCAGTTGTTTATAACACTAATTATATTCATATATATGCCAATATATGCTAAATAGGATTCGTGTGTGTACTCAAGCCACCACTTGATACTTAGCAACTGATCCAACATTTTCATTAGAACCACTCACTACAGGTGAGTTCATACCCCTTAAATAATGTTTTAAACTATTTTTAAATGTTTTATGGGGCGATACAAGTAGAATTATGCTAGTTATTATATCAATCACATGTGATTAATAAGCAGCATTCAAATGATTTACTACACATTAGCCGTTTTACCAAACAGTTTCCTTCAAATGACTTTTATAAACATTTTATATGTTTTAAACTCTTTATTACACTATACATTTTACTCTGTATATTACTTTTCAAACTTATTTACAATTATGTTTCAAACAAATGTTTCTTTATACTAAACCGTTTTATCAAACCCATGCCTTCAAAACCGTTTTATAGATCGACATCAAGTCGATCTTTTCTTAGAAAATATTTATGTTTAAAGGTTTAGAAATCTTATTTTATGCTTTTATATTATAAATTGCATGCCTCGATTTGGATGTGGTCTGATAGGATATCGGGTACTCGTCCGAAAGTCGTTTAAATATTAGTTATATATCATGTGTACATATATAGTCATAAAAGGTCCTTCCAGTTCATCCCATGCCCTTGGGTAGCAAGGGTATACATACATGTCCATACGTACCAGTTAGATTACTAATAAACTACCATATGGGTAGTTTAGGAAGATACTAGAACAATTACTATAACGCGATATCATACAATGAGTCAGTTCATTCATGAGTCAATACTTTCTAGAACATTACAGTACATTACATATACTACGATACTAGGAATAGAACATATACAACGATACTAGAACGATTACATTACTATACTTGCTAGGTAGAGAGCACGTACATTACAGCTAGAACAGTTCATTACATTACATATATATGAATACGTTAATTATTGTGATATGTATCGGAGCATGCCTTAAATGTCATGGCCCGAGTTGTAGCCAGAGTCTCTTGAAGGGAGAGAGTGAGTTTGCATATAGATCTATACTGGATTGACTATCCTACACCTTGCTGCTAGCTACAGCCGGACCTGCAGGTCTGCGGGTGCCAAACCTCATTCCGTGTTACGACCATTCATTATGTCGTTGTTACCAGTCGATAGTATGGTGCAATTAAATCACATAATACCTTAATATAAATCCGGTTTAAGGTAGTTAGTACAGCGGTAGTTCCTATAATACAACACTACAGTACTACATTTATTTTTCCCTTTTGTTATATTTAGTGATCATTTCACTTAAAAATTTAATGTAAAAACTATATTTTTATAATGATAGTTACACTTGGGAGAATTACACACTTTTACAAGAAACGAACATTTAGAACAGTTAGGTCTTGGTAGAGGACACGCTTTATATAATAGTAGGAATCATAGGGATTTCTAGGGTTTTTCAAACGTTTACAGTTGTTTTACAAACATTTTTATACTTACAGTTCACTTACAATTTCCACATTTACAGTTCATATACATTTTCCAAACTTACAAATTATTACATACAAATTAAGACACTAAAATACTTATGATCTCACCAGCTTTAAAGCTGATACTCGCTTTCAAAATTACTTGTATCCTCAGGTCATCATAGACAGGTACAGATGCAAGGATTTGGGAAGATGGAGCTCGTTGAAGACTCATCTTTCATTTTGATTTATGCTTTAGTGCTTATCAAAATTTGACAGAACACACTTGTATAATAATTATATTATTAATGCAATGGATGATGTTGTTGCTTGTTTACTACTTTACATTGTTGTGATACTGTACATGACGTCTTCCGCCCCAGAACATTTCCGCCGTTCTTGGTTTTGGGGTGCGACAACCCCTGACTCGCCGAGTCCCAAGAACGACCCGTCGAGTCAACCAATGTTCATCCCATAACTCGATTTATGTTGTGCTAATCTCATCCAAAGGGTAGATTTGGGCTCCTAAGGTCGATATAACATGTAAAGGCATGAACTTTACGTCCATTTAAGCTCAAAAGACCCAAAAATGAGGTCTAAGAGATGCATGGGGCTACCTTGGGCATAAAGCTTGCATCTTTATGCCATGTACTCCTCCCTAGAACCTAGATTTGAGATATGAACTACTTAGGATGTCCCAACATCAAGGACCAAGGTTTTTGAGCCAAAACCCTCTTAATATGCGGAGAAATAGATCTAACAGAAAGAAGACCAAGTTGTTAGCTTGATTACCAGAAAAGATGGCAAATGGGGTGTAGTTCCTAGATCTACTTCTTCTCCCTTGAGTCTTCTATCTTCCACTTCTTCCACTAACTTCAAAATACACCAAATAACACTCAAAACAACCAAGAAATCTCAAGTTTACTTTTGGAGAAATTGGGGTTTCGGGTGTTATGCTCTGGAGGTGATGGAGGTTGGGGTGGAATCCTCATAAGATGTTGAAATAGGGTGCAAAGCATCCAATTTAGGGTTTCACTCAGACAACTCCTACTCGCCGATTCGGTCTTCTGACTCGTCGACTAGGTCACTTAATCCCCCGACCCGGAGTCGATCCTACTCGACGAGTTGGGCCTTCAACTCATAGAGTCCAAAGGTAAATATGAAGTTGCTTGAATTTAAATGTGTACCTGATACAGTGTGTTACATTTTCGGACGAGCTCCGAAGCGGGCGGCGGTCGGAATGACATTGGCAACAGCCGAGTACGGCTGTGAACGACGACAGTAAAAGAGAAGAAGAAGAAGAAGGACGACGGAGAGGTGGCTGCGGGCTCACAACATCGCCGGTAGTCCTCGTTGCCACCGATAACAAGGCACGGCGAGTGGTGTTTCAGCGACGAGGAGGTCGGCGCCGGAGATGATTGAAGTGAGGGTGGCGATTACTTGATACGAGAGAAGGGTTAAGGTTAGTTGCATCGTCCATTCTATGAGAGGGGTGGGGAACCGGGTTTAATCTTGTATGCATTTGTAACTTTGGCTCGATTATCTAATTATGGTCCCTCCCCCATCAGTTCTTTTTCAAAACAACTCCATAATTTACCCTTTTAACCCCCGCCTCTAAGAATGCTTTCATAATAAGTCCTAATAATTACCATGCCACCCCTGTCTTCAAAAATCCTTTCAAATAAAACCCATAATTTACTACACAACCCTCAACCTTTAAAATCCTTTGCAAATAAATCCGGAAATTACATTTTAATCCCCAAACTCTCAATTATAACTTTTAATTCCCAAAACCAACGCCTTGCTAAATTATTCCGCATTCAGGGCTACTATTCATATTAATTTTATCTATTTATTTATTTAACAAACGGGATGTTGCAACTCTCCCCCACTTAAATTTGATTTCCTCATCAAAATCTTTCCTTACCGTCTCTTACACGCACGACAACTTGAACGACTTGGCCACAATCCCGAGCATAACCTCATCCTTCCCAAGGCAAATCAAGCCAACCCTCATAGGGTTCTAAAACCCGAAGATGCATGAATTCTTGGCATTATGATCACATTTACAGAATATGACATCTGAAGTCTCAAGATTGTATGAATCCCTGAGAGACGCCCATATTGATGCAAAGCTGAATCCATCCCATAATTTTCCAAACTGACTACTCAGCTTCTGTTGTTAAGGAATTCCATTAGAAGTAGAATCATTGACCAACTACCCCTGTAGATCACTTACACTTGACATTAAGCTCAAATAAGCCTTCGAGTTGGAGATTTATCCCTACAATGGTTAGACTCAGACGAGAGTTGCGCAACAGGGTCAAATCAATTACCTTGAGATTATTTAATCCCACTATGAGTGACTTAGCACTTTCGATCATCAAGCTACTCCACACAAACGAATCCCAAATCACTACTACCGTCTGAAGCATCACTTTACGCCTATCTTCTTTCCAAAGGCAACCAAGGCCTTCCATTTCTTGAATCTGATCATATTATGGCATACTCACCTTTTTGCGGCTGATCCACCCTAGCCTAAATCATCTGAAGGAATCCGTGAGTGAATCACAAATTTGTCATATTCTCACTGTCGAATAGGGCCTGGTGACTGCTACGGGCCACTCGTAGTCTTACAACACTCACATACTAACCGACCACTAGTGAATGATATGGGCCACCCCCGCAGTCTTACTATGCAACTATGCTAATGGCTAACTAACGAATGTTACGGGCCACCTCGCAGTCTCACACCGTTTCTACTCTATATGCTAACTAGTGAATGCTACGGGCCGCACTGCAGTCTTACAACACTTCCACACTTCCTGCTAGCTAGTGAATGCTACGTGCCACCCCACAGTGTTACAACACCTCTACACTATCTGTTGACTACTGGTACAGGCCACCACACAGTCTTACATCCCAGACTGAACTCATGTCCTGACAGGGATCCTCAACATGGGTTCCCATAGGCTGCTACACATCAATCAGATATGGTTCCAAAGTCAGGAAGTTTCCCAAACTTCCCCACTTCGATCCGACTAAGTCTCAATTGCATACAAGAGATGGAAGCATTTCATATCCTTCCAACCTTCCAATGATTAATCTGCTGACAACCGGCACTTACTAAAACTAGCGACCCATTACAATGATAACTCAAAAGATCATGCAACCCTAGAAGACTAGATGGACACTTTCTGAACTCCAACAATACTGATAACTCCAAATGCCTTGAAATGATCCCTTACTCAGGTCTTGGGCTCCAAATAACAGACGCTCCGACCAAAACCTCATAAATATGCCACTCCTCTTGGCGACCACATGAGTCAATCTGAGCACAACTAATCCCTACGAAAACTGGCGTGGGTGGATAACCACCCTGCTGAACTCTGACTGCAGACCTTCCACATAATGTCGCTGAACCGGTCTCGATTACGATCCGAGATAATGTTGAACACCCTGAACCAACAAGAGGGAAATTATCTTACACTAACTACTAAAAATTCAAGGTATGCAATTAACATATGACATTTCTTGAAAATATAATCCAAACACAAGCAGAGAATAAACCGATTATATGCTTACCCAAACTGATGCAATACCCTAACCATATACACAGATATAAATAACCTTAAAGAAGGCACAAGATGCACACCTTCAGAACTCAAATCCTCTCTTTTGGGGCTCCGGTCCTACCCTATCGTTCATCGGCGATCCTCAAAGTAGTCGGAGCCGGCGAGCTTAGTGCTCCTCCCCTCAACGTCGGATAGTCGGCCTTCTTGTGGCCCACCCAATCACAGTGAAAACATAATGGGCTTGCCCCCTGAGGGCAATCCCTGCTGACGTGACCACCCCTGCCACACTTGTAACAACCCAAAACCCTGGAGAGACACACTCCATCATGCAGTTTCCCGCATGTGCTGCACTGAATCCGGTCCTGCTGGCCTCTCGGATGTTGTTCAGAAGTCTTGGGTCTCTTCCGGGACCTTCCACAGTATGCACCTGATCTAAACTCTTCTCAATGTGCTTCAAATCAATCTCCTGCTCTCGGGCTCTAGACATCATATCATTCAGGGTCTTGCACCCTGAAATACTCACAAATTTCCTGATGCCATCCCGCAAGATATCGTGATACCTCACTTTCCTCATCTCCTTATCTGCTACATAATGCGGTACTAGTAAAGCCCTCTCCCGGAACTTGGTATTGATCTCTGCCACAGTCTCCGTGGTCTGGCGGAGATCCAGGAACTCTCGCGCCAACTGTTGCACCTCAATCGCTGGTGCAAACTCATCTCGAAATCTGGTCGAGAAGTCATCCCATGACATGACATCTACTGCATCATCACCCAACTCACTACCGATCTCTTCCCACCAGTCACATGCCCGATCCTCCAACAGGCAGGAAGCATATTTGAAATTCACCTCCTCGGGGCAGAAACTCGTCCTGAATGTGTTAGCCATATCTACTAACCACCTCCTACTGACAACGGGGTCCCTCTCCCCATGAAGCGTAGGAGCTCCACAAGCATGGATCTCCTAGAAAGTCTATGTGCAAGCTCCAATGATAGCCATAACCTCTGTACGGAATGTGGCTAAGCGCTCATCCACTGTCTCTGATAAATAGCGAGAAACCTCTGAGGAAATAAACTCTCGCAAGATCTCGCAAATCGGCTTAGCATTTGCACCCGAGCCACACCACGAACCTGTACCATCTCCCTGAGAGCTCATCTCCAATCTGAAATACAACATTCCAACAGTCAAACATAACCAAAGGTCCTTTCCCATAATCTTCTTAGAATCTCCAAGACTTCTCACCGACTCGAGTACGGATCATGTGCTTCCAGTAGTATGGTCCTAATACTACCTTCCACACCTAGTCATACTTTCCTCAACAATCGTCCCAAATCCTCCAAGTCACTTTCTCAAACCATTATGCTAGTACTCACTGAACCATACTGCTAGCCCTCTGAAACATATCCTAGGCTTTCCTAGGTTCCCGAACCCACCCAGTCCTCAGCTGCTGAAAGACTCTTCATGATGTCAATTAACCACTACATGAATACCATCACATGTTGCGAGGCTTGGAAAATCCTTCAAATAAAGGACTCATCCCTACAATGGTTAAAATCAAACGAGAGCTACGCAATAGGGTCAAATCTAGCACTCTGAGATTATTCAACCCTAGTCACATGTGACTTAACGTATTTATCTAGTAGTTAACTCCCATCACTCGAAGTCCTACAAAGCACAAAGCAAGCAGCATTCAGACAAATGGAAAAATCTAACCAAAAGCCATTCAATCCTCTTACCAGGAATCTGTACATGCAATTCAAAGGCTCATACAATCAGGCATAACCTAAGCAGGCCATCCTATCACTGACTGATCAGTTCTAGCATGCAAATCTACAAGCTCATATAGCACACAAAGGCATCTCTCCTAGATCCTTAGCTCCAATCTAGCATGTGAATCACATAATCATATCATAACATAACATATCATAACATGTATGGGTATCTTAGGGAAAACTTACTTGAGCTCGGTTGATTGCATGCATTACACACCATGTTCTTTTCAAAGTTCTTTCCTCTTTTCAAACTTCTTTTTATAAAATGATTTTACTTTTGAATTTTTTTCATACCAAGTCCTTAGTTTGAGTTCAGACACACCCGGGAGTGTGCCCGAATCCCTCAAACCAAGGCTCTGATACCAACTTGTAACATCCCAAAATTAAAGACCAAAAATTTCGTTTTTAGTTTAACAATTCATAAAACCAAAAGTATAAAAACATCCATAAAAACATCTCATGTCAAACAAAAGTGTCAATAATCAAATCATGATATTATAAAACAATATTATAGTGTAATCCAAAAGATCTCATGTGCTAAAAACATAGTGTGATGCGCTGCGATCGCCGAATCCTTTCCATTGAAAACGAAGTACCTGAAACCAAAGCTAAAAACCTTAAGCACGAAGCTAAGTGAGTTCCCCAAATACCACATACCATACATATCCACTGATCCATACATACTGTGAGCCATACATATTTTTCATATATCAAATAAGTTGTTATGTGCCGAACACAGTCTTGCCATTATGCCACGGGCCGCCATGTGGTCTTTCTATCCAAGCCTGCGGCCACCCCCTCGGTCTTACAGACAAATGCAAAGAGCCATCTCCTGGTCTTCTATGCGAGCATCACAAAGACAACTAGCATACATACTACTCTACTTAGCCATTTAGCATACAGTGTGCCAGGAGCCACCTCTTGGTCTTCCATATATATTGCCTAGGGCTAACCCCAGGGTCTTCCTACCATATATAATAGCATATAGTGTGCCAGAAGCCACCTCCTGGTCTTTCATACATATTGCCTAGGGCTAACCCCCGGGTCTTTCTGCCATACATAATAGCATACAGTGTGCCAAGAGTCACCTCCTGGTCTTTCTTACATAATGCCTAGGGATAACCCTTGGGTCTTCCTACCATGAATCAAACAAATGGGCTGGAATTGGTGCCTTCGACCCATACAAACAGTGAGGAGACTCATCTCACACTGCTGAAGTCCCGCGAATAAAGTTGTGGCTGCTAGCTGATAGATTGTAGAGTTTGTCAACATCAAAATAACAACCCATTAATAATTGGATTCTAACATATAACCATAAGTCTATGCTTGGGGTAAAAGACTTCTTTACCCCTATCTTAGCTTGCTTCAAGCCCAAGGCCCAAAAGTCAACTATGAGTCAAAGCCCAACATATGGCCTAATTTTCCAAATTGGGCCCAAACCTTTACATTCTCTTATTCTAAGGCCCAACCATTTATTCCAGTTTAAACATTTTGCATTCAAGTGGCCCAATATCTCATAATCATCAAGGCCGAAATTATGGCCCATCTATAGCTCAATTTTCCAAATTGGGCCCAAACCCTCATATGGGCCTTACCCTAAAGCCCATCCAATTATTCTAGTCTAAATGATTTTTCTTAAATAGTCCATAATTGTGTAACATCCGGGTTCCCATGTATTATTTTTATTCTTTTATTTTTGGATGTTGAGAGGGGACTCGGCGAGATGGCATATAAACTCGCCGAGTATGGTCGCGGATGTTCACGCGGGTTCGCGTTTGGACTCGGCGAGTCCATGCTGTTTAATGAAAACCTAATTTCTAGGGTTTGAGATCTATTTAAAGGGCCTTATGGCCGTCATTTGTGGCCACCAACCCCCAGAGAGAAACCCTAAAGAGACCTTGAGCGTTTTGGAGAGAGAGGAGGCCATTGTTAACCTTTGAAGCTTTGTTTAGCAAGGAAAAGGAGGTTCTAGCCAAGAGGAAGCAAGGGAAGTGGACATTCTGCGAATTTGGACCTGAGAGCATCACATTTGAGGTAATATTTTGGCTCCCCTTCTGTTGTTATGATGATGATATGGATTTACGGTTTCTTGGACCCTTTATTGGCTAGATTTGATGTCCAATTCGTCCCTATTAGTGATGAGGCTTTAGATCTGGATCCATTGAGGTCCAGAGAGCTTTACTCTTCAAGCTTTATGAAGATCAATGGGGGTTTTGACCAAGGGTTATGATAAATGGGACTAAAACATCATATAGGAGCAAATAGATGTTGTTTGTGCATCAAGGTATGGACTTTACGTGATTATCATGCTTGGGGAGGCTAGATCTATGATTGTATGGAACATATCTAACCTCAGAAGTCGTTTTCAGTTTGTGCATGGCATGAACTCGCCGAGTCCGAAGAACAGACTCGGCGAGTAGTTTGAAGGTTGCCCGTTAATCTTTCAGTGAGTGGACTTGTCGATTTGGGGGAATGACTCAGTGATCAGGGAGAGTCAGGGGTCTGAGTTCGAGTTGGAACTCGTCGGGTTGTTCTTGGGACTCGGCGAGTTGTGTCGGGGTGGCCCCACGATTCTTGCCAAGTGGAACTCGTCGAGTCAGGGGAGTACTCGACGTGCCAAGAGACGGTCTAAGTGAGAGTCAGTGGACACGTGTAGACTCGCCGAGTCGGGTCAAAGTTTGACCATTGACCTTGTTGACTTTTAGGGTTGAGTGCAGTTGTATTTATGGGAGTATTTGCTTTATGTGATTAGGCGGAGGCTAGACCACATTTCTACCGAGACAGAGACTTACCAAGATATCAGAGGTGAGTCTTCTCACTATATTGTACCTGGAAAGGTACCTATGTGTGACCGGAAGGTCTTGTATGCTATGAGTTGCATGTTTTGTATGTGTTATGTATGTGATATGTATGCTATGTATGAAATGGGCTGGAAGGCATTATGACGTGGACCGGAAGGTCGGGGAGTCATGGACCGGAAAGTCGATACGAGTAGGACCGAAGGTCTACTGGGACTGGGACAGAACCCTGAAACACATGGACCGGAAGGTCGTGTGTAGTATGGCTTGGAAAGGCGTATGTGTGTAAGGGTATTTTAGGGAACTCACTAAGCGTTTATGCTTACATTTGTTGTGTTATGTGTTTCAGGTACTAGCGAGGACCGTGGAAAGGCGCCGGCGTGATTCATACACAATAGAGAGAGGATTTGATTTTTGTGATCTTGGGATACGATATGTTTTGATAACTACTACCGGATATGTTGTAAAACTTTTTATATGAAAATGGTTGTGAGAAAATGAAATTTTTGTTTTGAAATTTACGTTGTTACAAGTTGGTATCAGAGCCTTGGTTTGAGGGATTCAGATGCACCTTCGGGCGTATCTGAACTCAAACTGAGGATTTGAGGAAAATTTTGATAATGAAGTAAAATTTTTGAAAAGAGTAAAAAGAGTTTGAGACAAATAGAGCAGAGTCGTGTGTACGATTAGCCAACGCCCGAACGGTGAATTCCCAAAAGTACCCTTGCATTATGTGTTATGAGAAATGTTATGTTACATTATACATGCTAGATTAGGATAGGTATACATATTAGGACTAGAGTGGCCTGATTTGTGATGCCTTAGCCTAGGAGATTTCTGCTGCTGAGATGCTTTAAGAGCGAGTATATAGCAGTTAGGAGCTCATGAGAGTAGAGTACTCGTAATCCAGGATCCAAGGAGGATGACTTGGAGTGAATACTGATGCGGTGTGGTCAGTAGTATTGGGCCCGTACTACTGAAGACACCGGATCAGTGGGCATTCTAAGTAAGAATCTTTTGGACAACAGAGGACGAGTATGGTGGCGTCATCAAGTATGTTTATGCTCGATCGAGTCTTTGATAAATTTTGTTGTATTTCAGAGAGGCATCATGGTTGGGACACGCCACAGACCTGAGGCGAGCGGTGTGAGTGACGAGGAGCTTTGTCAGATGATCCACGATGAGGTGGCTGCGGCGATCAGGGCCGAGATTCCGAAGATGTTTGGGTCTATCAAGACCACACTGTTGGAGACTTTTGATGAGCGGTACACCGTGGTGACTGAGGCCGTAGCCGATGTAGCTACAACAGTTGTGGCTACTGCCAGGCCTCAGGGAGGTGACTCGTTGTTGTTCCAGGAGTTCAGCAACACGAAGCCACCCGAGTTTGATGGGACACAGGATCCGATCGTTGCGATGAGATGGATTGTTGACATTGAGGGATGCTTCTATATGTGTTCATGTCCGGAGCATCTGAGGGTACGGTTCGCTTTAAACCAGCTTCGCGTGGGAGCGAAGGATTGGTGGAAGTTCGTGACAGCGAACTTCACTCTTGCGGAGATTTCAGCGGTGACCTGGGAGAGGTTCACCACCATGTTCAGAGACGAGTACGTTCTTCCGGTGGAGACGGAACGACAGGTTCAAGAGTTCTTGATCCTCAAGCAGGGTAATGATTCGATTGTTGTGGTCACTCAGAAGTATCATGAGAGGGCGATGTTTTGCCCTGAGCAGGTGTCTTCTGAGCAGGCACGGATGAGCTTGTCACACCCCAAAACCATGAACGGCGGAAACGTTCAGGGGTTGAGGACGTCATGTACAATATCACAACAGTGTAAAATAGTAAACAAGAAACAACATCATCCATTGCATTATAAGTAAAGTTTTAATACATATGTGTTCTTTCATTGTAATAAGACACCAAAAAAATATAATCTAAATAAAATACGAGACTTTTCTGCTTCATCTTCTCAAAACCTGGCCACCGTTCCTGTCTACTGATGACCTGAGAATACAAGTTATTTTGAAAGGGAGTATCAGCTTTGAAGCTGGTGAATTCATAAGTATTTAAGTGTCATTATCTTGCTTTGAAAAGCTGTTTAAAAAGCCATGTAAACCTTCAAATGAAAATGTTGATATAAGTATGAAAAGCCCTAGAAAATCCCTTATTTTCTATCAGTATGTAATGTAGTCTTCAACCAACACCCGGATGTTTTGTAAGTAAAGTGATAGTTTTTCCTTCTATTGACTACTACTAAAGTACTTAGTCTAACTCATCGTTGATGTGAAAATATCACAAGATAAAGTAAACAGGAAAAAGTATCATCATGTAAGTGTTATCCCTGGTTTACCAGGATTAACACGAAATCGCCGAAGCGAAAAGGTATAACCTAATGAACATCCGAAGATTTTCCACTCATCCTCTGTAGCAGCAGCAGGGCGGAGGGAGGGTTAGTCCTGGTATCGATCTACCTAATACAAATAGTAACCGTATGCATCCGTAGATGTTCATCACGCACTGGTGCTAACAACTGGGTTCCAGAATGGTTAGTCCCGTCTAGACATCCCCTTCAACTGGGATGGGCAGGAAAATTTACACAGAAGGTACGAATAAATATTCCTCGCAACTCTAGGTACAAGTATCCATGTAAGCATGTTCATATATCATGTAAACATATGTAAACGCACTCATGTATCAAGTAATGTACTAGTATAGACTCATGAATAGGAATAATGTTTGTTATCTTCTAACTATCCCTATGATAGTTAACTGAAAGGTAATTGGTTGTTCAAGTAAGTTTATACACCCTTGCTACACAAGAGTGTGGGAAACTAAATGAAAAATGAAAACTATAACATCAATACTTATATAAGAATATAAGTGTATATGCATAGTTTAGTTCAAGAATGTAAAATGGTTTTGTATGACATCTAAGGGTTTTGAACAAATATAAAAGTGACTTGATGTCATTTTGATAAACATTTCAAAAGTAATACATTTGATAATAAAGTATTTTAAAGATAGAAAACCATTTCATGCATCACATTTTGTAGTATGTGAAGTCTGTTGAATGAAAACACAGTTATAAAATACATATACATGATTTAATAACATGATGTTTTCTACTTGTATCCCCCCCTATTAAAGCATTTAAAAACATTTAAACATTGATTTAGGGGTATGAACTCACATGTAGGTGGTGGTTTGGGTGTACTGACTGATGCAGGATGGCTAGGTGACCAGTGAAGACTTGTTTCCACTTAATGATCCTAGATAACATATAATCACACATATATGTATTCAATTAGACTCTAAACCACTAATTAATAAAGTTAAGACATCTTATGGTATGTAAAACACCTTATATAAGTGCTACAAGCAATAAGGATTGCATTTAAGTGCTAAAGGACCTTGCTATGGTGTGTGGGGTTCAAGGGTAAACTCCCTTGGAGTTTACGGTTCTGGTGGTCAAGACCTAGGGAGTTTATGGCAGTAAACTCTAGATTTTACGGTCGTAAACTCTAGTCTTAGGGTCCAAGTGTTTTTTTGTGGTTTATCAAGCCTTTTGAAGCAATTCTACTAAGTGGTTTGGCCTTTGGAGTGGACTAGGGCAATAAAACACCCCCTTTGAGGAGTTTACGGCCTCATGGCATTTTCCTTTGGGTTTACTACCGTAAACCCTTATGGAAAATGGTATTGCTAAGTTTTCAAGTCCCTAACACAATTAGGTAAGGGTGTGTGCTAGTTTCTAAGCCTAAGGAAGGAAAATAACCCATTTAAACACCTTTTATGGTGTTTACGGTTTTGGGAGATCCCTAGACCGTAAACACCTATAAATGTTAGTGTTTAGTGTTTTTCAAGGCTTAAACAAATCAATGGAAGGTTTAAACATGTTAAGGTAAGTCTTAAACATCAAACTAGGGCTAAACATGGGACTTAGATTCATTTTGGGGGACTTTATGGTGTTTACGGCCCAAGAACCTTCTTGGAACGTGAACACCTTGTTCCATGTGTTCTTGGCATATTTTCATGTTGCTAACTTGTAATACTAACTCAATAAGACTCAAGGAGTGAAGTACTTACTATAAGGAAGCTTGAAGTATGCTAAAAGTCCAAGAACACTTAGTGTGTGTTCTTGGTGTTTTTGGAAATCTAAACAAAACACAAAATTGAATGGATGAATAGATGCACAAACACTAGATTAAGTGTTTTACTAAGAAGAAATGGTTAGAACACTTACAAGAATGAAGATTTGGAATTGTTTCTAGTTTGATACTTGAGAGTGTTTCTTGAGTTTACTCTTTTGGGAGTTTACTCTTTTGGATAAATGGGGAGTATACTCCTTTTGACTAGACTTAAGGAGTAAACTCATGGATAAGCATGAGTTTTCGGATTTTGGTATGATTTTTTGACTCAAACGAAATAGTTTGGTCGAGGGTTTCTAAGATGCGAGGTGTTTGCGGTTTTAAAAATTTAAAACCCGAGACGACGCTTTCTTTCACCCGTTCGTATAAAAATAATATCAACATAATCAAATGAACTTTATATTTCTTAAAAATAAGAAATAATGATATTAATTTATAATACGAAGTGGTTGACTTTTAGGGTTTGACCAAGTGGAAATTTCGGGTTGTCACATCATCCCCCTGTTAAAGGGAATTTCGTCCCGAAATTAAAGTCGAAGCAAATAAAGTATTTACAGACAACTAAGGAAAAAGATGAGGATATTTCTGTTTCATCTGGTCCTCTCGTTCCCAAGTGAATTCAGGTCCCCGTTTTGTGTTCCATCGAACCTTCACTATTGGGATACGGCTTTGTTTCGTCTGCTTGACTTCTCGGTCTAAGATCTCTACTGGTTCCTCCACAAAGTTGACGCTCTCGTTGATCTCGATCTCATCGAGTGGAATAACAAAAGTCTCGTCGGATAGACACTTTTTCAAGTTCGACACGTGGAAGGTAGGATGTACGTTACTGAGTTCTTGCGGTAGATTGAGTTTGTAAGCTACAGGGCCGATTCTCGCGAGAATCTCAAAAGGACCTATGTATCTTGGATTGAGCTTCCCACGCTTTCCAAAGCGTATCAAGCCCTTCCAGGGTGAGACCTTTAGTAGGACTCGGTCGCCCACCTGGAATTCCAATGGTTTCCTTCGCTTGTCAGCGTAGCTTTTCTGTCGGTCTCTAGAGGCTTTCAATCATTCATGAATTTGAACGATCTTCTCTGTCGTTTCCTGAATGATCTTTGGACCCGTAAGAGTGCTTTTGGGAACTCGTCCCTTAGCTAACTGGGTATCACCCACCTCAGCCGAGCACAGAGGGGATCTGCACTTTCGGCCATAGAGGGCCTCGAATGGAGCTGCCTTTATGCTCGTGTGATAACTGTTGTTGTAGGAAAATTTGACAAGGGGTAAATGGGTATCCCAAGATTTTCCAAAGTCAATCACACAGGCACGCAACATATATTCTAAGGTTTGGATAGTTCTCTCACTTTGCCCGTCGGTCTGTGGGTGGTAGGTTGTACTCATGTCCAGCCTAGTTCCTAGGGAACTTTGTAATGACTGCCAGAACCTCGAAGTGAATCTACTATCTCTGTCCGAGATGATAGATAAAGGAACACTGTGCAGCCTTATAATCTCCCTAATGTAAGTTCTGGTAAGTTTCTCCATCTTGTCTGTTTCTTTGATCGGCAGGAAGTGTGCAGACTTGGTCAATCTATCGACGATGACCCATATGGAATCAAGTCCACCCATCGTCTTGGGCAACTTGGTTATGAAGTCCATAGTGATCCGCTCCCACTTCCATTCTGGTATCTCTGGTTGCTGTAGGAGACCGGAGGGTTTCTTGTATTCGACCTTGACCTTTGCGCAAGTAAGGCACTTAATCACGAAGGTAGCAATATCTACTTTCATGTTAGGCCACCATTATAACTTTTTAAGATCCAGATACATCTTATCTGAACCCGGGTGGACGGAATAACATCTGTTGTGAGCTTCCGTCATGACCAAGTCTCTGAAGCCACCGTGTTTCGGTGTCCAGATCTGATCCATGAGGTACAAGGCTCCACCACCCTTGACTTCCAAGTTCTTATCCATCCCTTTAAGGGATTCACCAGCCACATTTTCAGGTTTCAAAGTGTCGAGCTGAGCCTCCTTTATTTATGTGGACAAGTGTGAATGGATAGTTAGAGTCAAAGATTTGACCCTACGACCAGAATATTCTTTCCGACTTAGGGCGTCGGATACTACATTGTCTTTACCCGGATGATAACGAATATCGCACTCGTAATCACTGAGTAGCTCGACCCACCATCGTTGTCTCATGTTGAGCTCTTTCTGGTCGAAAATGTGTTGTAGACTCTTATGGTCTGTAAAGATTGTGCTTTTTGTACCATATAGGTAATGTCGCCAGATCTTCAGAGCAAACACTACTGCTCCTAGCTCAAGATCGTGGGTGGTGTAGTTAACCTCATGTGTCTTCAGCTGTCTCGAGGCATAGGCTATGACTTTACCTCGCTGCATCAAAACACATCCAAGCCCTTGATTTGATGCGTCGTAATAGACCACGAAGTCTTCTATCCCTTCGGGGAGGGACAGTATTGGTGCGATGCACAAGGCTCGCTTGAGTGTTTGGAACGCTCTTTCTTGTTTCTCTTCCCAGTCAAAGGCTACACCCTTCTGGGTCAGTGTTGTAAGAGGTTTTGCTATGCGGGAGAAGTTCTGAATGAACCTGCGATAGTAGCCAGCCAGACCTAGAAATTGACGAATTTCAGTAGGTGTCTTTGGTGCTGACCAGTTCTCGATGGCCTTAATTTTGGAAGGGTCCACGTGTATTCCTTCTTCGCTAACAACATGGCCCATAAATTCGACTCGCCGAATCCAAAATTCACACTTGGAGAACTTCGCGTAGAGCTTCTCCGACCGCAATGTTTCTAAGATTTTACAGAGATGTTGGCTATGTTCCTCCTTACTTCGAGAGTAGATGAGTATGTCATCAATGAAGACGATGACGAACTGATCCAATTAAGGACGACACACCCTATTCATCAGATCCATGAATACTACAGGCGCGTTAGTTAATCCGAACGGCATCACTACAAACTCGTAGTGCCCATAACGAGTTCGAAAGGCTGCCTTGGGAACATCCTCCTCTAACACTCATAGTTGGTGATATCCGGATCGTAGATCTATCTCCAAGAAGTAGTTGGCTCCTTGAAGTTGATCAAATAAATCATCAATGCGGGGCAAAGGATAACGATTTTTAATCGTAAGTTTGTTGAGTTCTCTATAGTCGATGCACATGCGAAACGATCCATCCTTCTTCTTGACGAACAAGACCGGTGCTCCCCATGGTGAGAAGCTTGGTCGAATAAATCCCTTCTTGAGAAGTTCGTTAAGTTGACTGGAAAGTTCCTGCATTTCAGCCGGTGCCAGACGATAAGGAGATTTGGCTACGGGGGTAGCTCCTGGCACTAAGTCGATTCGGAACTCGACTTGGCGTTATGGTGGTAAACCGGGAAGTTCTTATGGGAAGATGTCGGGGAAGTCACGTACTTCTGGGATGTTCTGAATGTTTTTCGTTTCTTGACTTGTATCAACGACGTGTGCGAGGAATGCATGGTATTCCTTCCGCAAGCACTTCTGGGCTTGAATGCACGAAATGATGCGAAGGCTCGTACTAGGTTTGTCGCCGTAGATTATTAAGGTTTCGTTGTTAGGAAGGTTAAGACGAACTGCTTTTTCAAAGCACATGATGTCGGCGAGAAGAAGACTCAACCATTCCATGCCGATGATAACGTCGAAACATTTAATTAGGACCGGCATGAGATCTATCTTGAAATTATGGCCATCTAAAGTTAAGGTACAACCTACGTATATGCAGTTTGTACTCTCTGTTTTCCCGTTAGCCATTTCTACCGTGAATGAATTATCAAATGCACATGGTTTTTGTTTAAGCAGGTGTGCAAATTTGTGACTTACGAAACTTCTCACTGCTCCACTATCGAAAAGTATGCAAGCATATGAGTTATCGAGGAGGAACGTACCAATAGCTATCGTAGGATCAGCTACTGCTTCCTCGTGGCCTAGGTACATAACTCTTCCTACCCCTCCAACCATCCCCGCTTTAGGGCAGTTCCTCTTGTAGTGGCCCACTTCGCCACAACCGTAGCAAGTTTGGCCCATATCGGCGTTAAGAACCTGGGCGGCCTGAGCTGTTGGAGTCCTGCAGAAACGGACTATGTGCCTCTTCATGTTGCAGTTAGAGCATTGCATCTCCTTGCAAGGTCCGTGGTGGTGGAACTTACACTTGGTGCACTTTGGGAGAGTTCCAGCATATGTTTTTGCTGGTAAGGGGTTCGCCGGGACAACGGGAGTCATTGTGGCAGCATTGATGGCCACAAGTTGTTGTTTCCTGGAGGATTCTTGCAAAGCCCCTCTTTTCCTCTTAGTCCACCCCTTCCTGTTGTGGTCGGGGTTGGACTTTTGTGGTACGGGTGTAGGGATTGTTGGGTTCTGAGGTTTCCTGTGATCTATGAGAGATTGTGCCAGTTCTTTGGCGCTATCGAAAGTAATAGGCCTGGAAGCTAACAAACTTGACTGCATCTGGGGCGACAGTCCCCAGATATATCTCTCTATCTTCTTGCTCTCGAGAGCAACCATATCAGGGCATAAGTTTGCCAGATCACAAAACCTGTTTGTGTAGGTTGTGATGTCGGATCCAACCATTTGTAGACCCCAGAATTCATGCTCTAGTTTTTGTACTTCACCTCGAGGATAGTACTCTTTCATCAGCATGTCTTTCAACTTTTCCCAGCCGAGGGAATACGCCACCACCAGAGTCAGGTACTTAACATGGCCGTTCCACCATGTTAGTGCCCTGTCAGAGAAGGTACAAGCTACGAACTTGACCTTGTTGCCTTCTTGGCAAGCGCAGATCTCAAAGACAGATTCCATCTTTTCAATCCACTGTCTTAACACCATAACCCCACCAGTACCATTGAAGCTATGGGGCTTGGCGTTCGTGAAGTCCTTATAGGTGCATTCCCGAGAGTGTCCATGGCTTTCTCCGTGGTTAGAGGGAGGTGCACCCGATCCCGATCCACTAGGGACAGGAGCGTTGATTGTTGACACATCAACTGCAAGTGTTGCTGTGAAAGCTGCCTGGAACATGTTGGCATCGAAAGGAGTAGGTGGATGAAGAGGTTCAGGTGGTGGTATCGGTGCTTCGTTGTTTGGGTTACGCCTGGTATTTCTGCATGGCGGCATCTTTAACTATACGTTTAAAAGATAACGACATGGATAAGAATAAATGAATAATGAATGTGTCTCATGGACTAAATCCCCATAGCCCAACAACAGAATGAATAGAATGACTAAATGAAGATGACAACATTTGGATAATAATTTCCATAAGATTAGATATCTGTCAATAATACTGGAATTACAGATGTAACAAGTTCGGGAAAAATGGCCTAGATGTAGGCCTTACATCAACCAAGATGGAAATTTTTGACAGAATTAAGACTAGATCAAGACCTAACAGGTCTAAGATTTATAAAGACAAGAAATTAGACCAAAGTTTTACATAAACTAGGTTATATCCAAAAGATGAGTTGACGAGATTCTATCGGCAATGAGAACTGCTAGCATGAGTTCTCAATCCCGATAGTAGACGTTCAATGTCCCTTATATGCCTGTCCACTCTCACTTGATGAGCTCGAAGTTCTCTAACTTCAGCTTGAGTTTCAGCAAGTTCTCTCTGCAGATTTGCATTGCGGACCAGAGTCCTTTCATGAGCAGACCCTAGTTGGCGAATATGGACAGTGTTAACACCAGAGTTGGCGTGAACTTCCAAGACTTGATTGATAGTCGCCTGAGCCATTATCGTGTTTCGAGAAATCCTATGCACCATGATTGGTAGGACTCTATCAGCAGAACCTCCTTCGATGAGTTTGTAGAAACTTCGGTCTCCATTGTAGGGAATGGGCTGACCTTGTTCCTGGCTCCATGTATTCAAGTTCGTGGCCCACAGAGGTGTGGGTCCTTGAAATGCGGGACGGGGGTTCAGGTTTGGGTTTTGGGCATCTGGGGGTAGGTTGTTGACTTCAGGCTCCGAGTCAGATCCATCGGAGAAACCTTCAGCATGGTGATCATCCAAAGGGATTTGGTGATCATCTTCTGGTTCAGCCTCTAGCCAACCAACATTGCCTTGGTTTGGGAAGTACGGATCGTCATGGTGAAATCCCGCCATTTTAATCTACGCTAGAAAAGGGATATAAGAAATAGCTAAATAGACGAACTGACTAAGATAATTACAGTAAGACAAATACCCCTATGGTATTTATTATTGGTTGTGTTAGTAAGTTTTTAGGCTTGTTGCCATATCACAACCATTCTTGGGCATATGCTAATCACTCCTCGGACCAACATAGTTGATCAGGCTATGCCATTCCCAAGACTGACCATATATCCCCAGGCTTACTTGTGATATTCAACAATCGTAATACTTTTGTTCTTGTCATTGTGACACTGGTTTTAGTATGAATGCAGACACGTATACTTTGTTAAATATTTTATTATTTAAAAGTATAACTCTTAGACAGACTGTTTTAATCCCAATGTATTTATAGTTAGTATATCTTTTATGGGTTGATATACTATATTCACTATAAACAATGCTCTGATACCAATCTGTCACACCCCAAAACCATGAACGGCGGAAACGTTCAAGGGTGCAGGACGTCATGTACAGTATCACAACAGTGTAAAATAGTAAACAAGCAACAACATCATCCATTGCATTATAAGTAAATTTTTAATACATATGTGTTCTTTCATTGTAATAAGACACCAAAAATATATAATCAAAATAAAATACGAGACTTGTCTGCTCCGTCTTCTTAAAACCTGGCCACCGTACCTGTCTACTGATGACCTGAAAATGTTGATATAAGTATGAAAAGCCCTAGAAAATCCCTTATTTTCTATCAGTATGTAATGTAGTCTTCAACCAAGACCCAGATGTTTTGTAAGTAAAGTGATAGTTTTTCCTTCTATTGACTAGTACTAAAGTACTTAGTCTAACTCATCGTTGATGTGAAAATATCACAAGATAAAGTAAACAGGAAAAAGTATCATCATGTAAGTGTTATCCCTGGTTTACCAGGATTAACACGACATCGCCGAAGCGAAAAGGTATACCCTAATGAACATCCGAAGATTTTCCACTCATCCTCTGTAGCGGCAGCAGGGCGGAGGGAGGGTTAGTCCTGGTATCGATCTACCTAATACAAATAGTAACCGTAGGCATCCGTAGATGTTCATCATCCACTGGTGCTAACAGCTGGGTTCCGGAATGGTTAGTCCCATCTAGACATCCCCTTCAACTGGGATGGGCAGGGAAATTTACACAGAAGGTACGAATAAATATTCCTCGCAACTCTAGGTACAAGTATCCATGTAAGCATGTTCATCTATCATGTAAACATATGTAAACGCACTCATGTATCAAGTAATGTACTAGTATAGACTCATGAATGAACTGACTCTTGTGTGATTCCTTGTAATAGGAATAATGTTTGTTATCTTCTAACTATCCCTATGATAGTTAACTGAAAGGTAATGGTTGTTCAAGTAAGTTTATACACCCTTGCTACACAAGAGTGTGGGAAACTAAATGAAAAATGAAAACTATAACAACAATACATATATAAGAATATAACTGTATATATGCATAGTTTAGTTCAAGAATGTAAAATGGTTTTGTAAGACATCTAAGGGTTTTGAACAAATATAAAAGTGACTTGATGTCATTTTGATAAACATTTCAAAAGTAATACATTTGATAACAAAGTATTTTAAAGATAGAAAACCATTTCATGCATCACATTTTGTAGTATGTGAAGTCTGTTGAATGAAAACACAGTTATAAAATACATATACATGATTTAATAACATGATGTTTTCTACTTGTATTCCCCCCCCCCCCCATTAAAGCATTTAAAAACATTTAAACATTGATTTAGGGGTATGAACTCACATGTAGGTGGTGGTTTGGGTGTACTGACTGATGCAGGATGGCTAGGTGACAAGTGAAGACTTGTTCCCACTTAATGATCCTAGATAACATATAATCACACATATATGTATTCAGTTAGACTCTAAACCACTAATTGATAAAGTTAAGACATCTTAAGGTATGTAAAACACCTTATATAAGTGCTACAAGCCAGAAGGATTGCATCTAAGTGCTAAAGGACCTTGCTATGGTGTTTGGGGTTCAAGGGTAAACTCCCTTGGAGTTTACGGTTCTGGTGGTCAAGACCTAGGGAGTTTACGGCAGTAAACTCTAGATTTTACGGTCATAAACTCTATTCTTAGGGTCCAAGTGTTGTTTTGTGGTTTAGCAAGCCTTTTGAAGCAATTCTACTAAGTGGTTTGGCCTTTGGAGTGGACTAGGGCAATAGAAAACACCCCCTTTGAGGAGTTTACGGCCTCATGGCATTTTCCTTTGGGTTTACTACCGTAAACCCTTATGGAAAATGGTATTGCCAAGTTTTCAAGTCCCTAACACAATTAGGTAAGGGTGTGTGATAGTTTCTAAGCCTAAGGAAGGAAAATAACCCATTTAAACACCTTTTAGGGTGTTTACGGTTTTGGGAGATCCCTAGACCGTAAACACCTATAAATGTTAGTGTTTGGTGTTTTTCAAGGCTTAAACACATCAATGGAAGGTTTAAACATGTTAAGGTAAGTCTTAAACATCAAACTAGGGCTAAACATGGGACTTAGGTTCATTTTGGGGGACTTTATGGTGTTTGCGGCCCAAGAACCTTCTTGGAATGTGAACACCTTGTTCCATGTGTTCTTGGCATACTTTCTTGTTGCTAACTTGTAATACTAACTCAATAAGACTCAAGTAGTGAAGTACTTACTATAAGGAAGCTTGAAGTATGCTAAAAGTCCAAGAACACTTAGTGTGTGTTCTTGGTGTTTTTGGAAATCTAAACAAAACACAAAATTGAATGGATGAATAGATGCACAAACACTAGATTAAGTGTTTTACTAAGAAGAAATGGTTAGAACACTTACAAGAATGAAGATTTGGAATTGTTTCTAGTTTGATACTTGAGAGTGTTTCTTGAGTTTACTCTTTTGGGAGTTTACTCTTTTGGATAAATGGGGAGTAAACTCCTTTTGACTAGACTTAAGGAGTAAACTCATGGATAAGCATGAGTTTTCGGATTTTGGTATGATTTTTCGACTCAAACGAAATAGTTTGGTCGAGGGTTTCTCAGACGCGAGGTGTTTGCGGTTTTAAAAATTTAAAACCCGAGACAACGCTTTCTTTCACCCGTTCGTATAAAAATAATATTAACATAATCAAACGAACTTTATATTTCTTAAAAATAAGAAATAATGATATTAATTTATAATACGAAATGGTTGACTTTTAGGGATTGACCGAGTGGAAATTTCGGGTTGTCACAGAGCCGGTATTTGGGTATTCTGAGGAAGGACATTCGGGAGTTCGTGTCGAACTTAACGTACTGTACATTTGATGAGCTCCAGGCAAATGCCCGGAAGAGGGAGATTGAGTTGGTGACTCAAGCCAGGGAGGAGGCTGAGTCTCAGAGGATGGATCGGCGGTCGGCTCAGTCTCAGCCGGCAGCCAAGTGGACCAAGTCCGCCGATTCGAGGACTGAAGGCCAGAAGGGCCGCACTTGCGGGAAGTGCGGCAAGGGTCATGAGGGGGCCTGTCGATCGGGTGCTTGCTACAAGTGTGGCAAGGAGGGGCATATCACCAGAGATTGCCCCAAGGGATTTATGGTTTGCTTCCATTGCAACCAGGCCGGCCATCGGAAGGCCGAGTGCCCTCAGCTACACCAGTGATCAGCACAGGGGTCTGCGCCTGCTGCTAGGGTTACCGAGGTTCGACCGGTGAAGGTCGAGGCTCCGAAGGCTCGTGGGAGAGCTTTTTAGTTGACTGCGGAGGAAGTTCGCACGGCGCCCGATGTTGTGGCTGGTATGTATTATGTATTTTATCTTTTGCTTATGATGTTGTGCTTATATGATGATATGCGTAGGTACTTTTCTCGTGAATTCTGTACCTGCTTTGGTGTTATTTGACTCAGGTGCGAGTCGGTCATTTGTTTCCTTGGCATTTAGTCAGCACATTAGTATCCGTCGAGAGGTGTTGAGTCGACCTCTGCGAGTTTTCATAGCTGATGAGCGAGCAGTGTATGCTTCAGAGGTGATTCGAGGAGTTCCCGATAGATCTAGTCCCGATTGCGATGGGGGATGTGTGTGTTATAGTGGGCATGGATTGGTTGAGCCGATTTGGAGCTGTTATAGATTGCGAGCGTCAGTTGGTGACGATACGAGACCCTAGTGGGGGAGTTCTTACGGTGTACGGCGAGGGTACACGTACAGGGTCAGCATTTTGTTTGGCCGCCAGAGTGAGACAGAGTCTACAGCAGGGCTGTAGAAGATTTTTGGCATATGTGATGGATGCGAGGGTTGTTTCAGAGGGTCCGAAGTTGGTTGATGAGGTTCTGATAGCGTGCGAGTTTCCGGATGTGTTTCTAGAAGAATTGCTAGGTGTACCTCCGGAGAGGCAGGTAGAGTTTGGTATTGAGTTGGTTCCGGGAGTTGCGCCTATCGCTAAGGCGCCTTATCGCCTTGCACCTCCGGAGATGCAGGAGTTATCCTCGCAGCTTCAGGAGCTGTTGGGAAAGGGGTTTATCAGGCCGAGTAGCTCACCTTGGGGAGCGCCGATCCTTTTTGTCAAGAAGAAGGATGGTTCACACCGGATGTGTATTGATTACCGGGAGTTGAACAAGTTGATGGTCAAGAACCATTACCCATTGCCGAGGATCGATGATTTGTTCGATCAGTTGCAGGGAGCATCTTGGTTCTCCAAGATTGATTTGAGGTCTAGGTATCATCAGGTGAGGGTGCGGGAGGAGGACGTCCCGAAGACAGCATTCAGGACTCGTTATGGGCATTACGAGTTCGTGGTGATGCCTTTTGGACTCACCAACGCACCAGCGGTGTTCATGGATCCAATGAATAGGGTGTGCAGCATGAGGAGATTTTGAGGGAGATCCTTGGAGTCCTGAGATCGGCGAGTTGGCATATAAACTCGCCGAGTATGGTCGCGGATGTTCACGCAGGTTCGCGTCTGGACTCGGCGAGTCCATGCTAATTAATGAAACCCTAATTTCCAGTGTTTGAGACCTATTTAAAGGGCCTTATGGCTGTCATTTGCGGCCACCAACCCCCAGAGAGAAACCCTAAAGAGACCTTGAGCGTTTTGGAGAGAGAGGAAGCCATTGTTAACCTTTGAAGCTTTGTTTAGCAAGGAAAAGGAGGTTCTAGCCAAGAGGAAGCAAGGGAAGTGGACATTCTGCGAATTTGGACCTTAGAGCATCACATTTGAGGTAATATTTTGGCTCCCCTTCTGTTGTTATGATGATGATATTGATTTAGGGTTTCTTGGACCCTTTATTGGCTAGATTTGATGTCTAATTCGTCCCTATTTGTGATGAGGCCTTAGATCTGGATCCATTGAGGTCCAAAGAGCTTTACTCCTCAAGCTTTATGCAGATCAATGGGGGTTTTGACCATGGGTTATGATAAATGGGACTAAAACATCATATAGGAGCAAATAGATGTTGTTTGTGCATCAAGGTATGGACTTTACGTGATTATCATGCTTGGGGAGGCTAGATCTATGATTGTATGGAACAGATCTAACCTCAGAAGTCGTTTTGAGTTTGTGCATGTCATGAACTCGTCGAGTCCGAAGAACTGACTCAGCGAGTAGTTTGAAGGTTGCCCATTAATCTTTCAGTGGGTGGACTTGTCGAGTTGGAGGAATGACTCGGTGAGTCAGGGAGAGTCAAGGGTCTGAGTTCGAGTTGGAACTCGCCAATTTGTTCTTGGGACTCGGCGAGTTGAGTCGGGGTGGCCCCACGATTCTTGCCAGGTGGAACTCGTCGAGTCAGGGGAGTACTCGACGTGCCAAGAGAGGGTCTAAGTGAGAGTCAGTGGACACGTGTAGACTCGCCAAGTCGCGCTAGTGCACTCGCCGAGTTGGGTCAAAGTTTGACCTTTGACCTTGTTGACTTTTAGGGTTGAGTGCAGCTGTATTTATGGGAGTATTTGCTTTCTGTGATTTGGCGGAGGCTAGACCACATTTCTACCGAGACAGAGACTTATCGAGATATCAAAGGTGAGTCTTCTCACTATATTGTACCTGGAAAGGTACCTATGTGTGACCAGAAGGTCTTGTATGTTGTGAGTTGCATGTTTTGTATGCGTTATGTATGTGATATGTATGCTATGTATGATATGGGCCGGAAGGCATTATGACGTGGATCGGAAGGTCAGGGAGTCATGGACCGGAAGGTCAATACGAGTAGGACCGGAAGGTCTACTGGGACTAGGACGGAAGTCCCCTGAAACACATGGACCGGAAGGTCGTGTGGAGTATGGCCTAGAAAGGCGTATGTGTGTAAGGGTATTTTGGGGAACTCACTAAGCGTTTATGCTTACATTTGTTGTGTTATGTGTTTCAGGTACTAGCGAGGACCGTGGAAAGGCGCCGGCGTGATTCGTACACACTAGAGAGAGGATTTGATTTTTGTGATCTTGGGATACGATATGTTTTGATAACTACTACCGGATATGTTGTAAAACTTTTTATATGAAAATGGTTGTGATAAAATGAAATTTTTGTTTTGAAATTTACGTTCTTACAAATTGGCCCAATCACCAAAGCCTAATAGAAAGGCCGAACTTAAGGCCCAAGTGAAATTAGGGTTTTCACATAAAATGACGATTAGGGTTAAGCGTTTCTCACTTAACCCATTAAGGAATTAATCCATTAAGCCCATCACTCTACTAGATAAGTCATATGGTGTGATTGGGTGTAACTCACAATTCCATTCCAATGACCCAAATGTGGGTCCGATAAGTCCAAGCCCATATATCCAAAATTAGGGTTTTTCTAAACCCTAATTAGGGTTTCCAACCCACTCATAGCACAATAGGCTCAATAGCTAGGTCTTTTAATAAATTAGGGTTCATTAGGCCCATTAGGGTTTCACTAGGCCCATTATGGTTTTGCTAGTCGGGCACCACCCACTACCACCTCGGGTAGCGGTGGCCAACAACGGCTCACAGCGGTGGCCACCACCTCACGGTGGTGGTTATGGTTCTAGTCCATTTTATCCAAGCATCCCAAACGAATCAAAACAAAAACAAGGAACACCGCCACCAAACACGGCGGCTGGTGGCGGCAGCGACCACCTCACTGTGGTGGTTATGAGTTTCTTTCCATTATTCTAATCTCTAATTACAATTTGCAAAGCTTTAATTCTAAAAATAAACACACACTAAAAGATAAACACACACATCCACCTTGTGGCGGCCGGAGGTGGCACATGGTGGCAGCTTCCACCTGAGGGTGGTGGCGGTGGCTTTTCTCACGAATTCCAGGCAAACAACCCCTTACTTATTAAAACACATGCACACAATCACTAAATATCACACACAGACACCACCACATGGCGAGGGGTGGTGGCAGAACATTTGTATATCGCGGCAGCCACAATGGTCGGCAGCCATGGTGGTTTTCCAAGCTTTCCGACCACGAGCGCACACACACGACTCCAAGGATTACCGCGACACCTTCACGTGAACGTACCCACTGCTGCTCCCTCCTCTCGGTGGTGAATCTTGACCGAATAATTGAAATGTAGGTTTAACTAGCGATGGCGGTGGCAGCTAGCTATTGTGGGACGAGCTCCAAAGCGGGCGACGGTCAGAACGATACTGGCAACAGCCGAGTGCGGCTGTGAACGGCGATAGAAAAAGAGAAGAAGAAGAAGAAGAAGAAGAAGAAGAAGAAGAAGAAAAAAGAAGAAGAAGAAGAAGAAGAAGAAGAAGAAGAAGGACGACAGAGAGGTGGCTGCAGGATCACAACATCGTCGGTAGTCCTCGTTGCCACCAACAACAAGGCACGACGGGTGGTGTTTCAACGACGAGGAGGGCGTGGCCGGAGATGGTTGAAGTGAGGGTGGCGACTGCTTGATACGAGAGTAGGGTTAGGTTTAGCTGCATCATCCGTTCTATGAGAGGGGTAGGGAACTAAGTTTAATCCCGTATGCATTTGAAACTTAGGCTCTATTATCTAATTATGGTCCCTCCTCATCAATTCTTTTTCAAAACAGCTCCCCAATTTACCCTTTTAACCCCCGCCTCTAAGAATGCTTTCATAATAAGTCCTAATAATTACCATGCAGCCCATGTCTTCAAAACTCCTTTCAAATAAAACCCATAATTTACTACACAACCCTCAACCTTTAAAATCCTTTCCAAATAAATCCAGAAATTACATTTCAATCCCCAAACTCTCAATTATAACTTTTTATTCCCAAAACCAACGCCTTGCTAAATTATTCCGCATTCAGGGCTACTATTCATATTAATTTTTTCTATTTATTTATTTAACAAACGAGATGTTACAATTGAGCCTCTAAGGACACCTTAGCGCACCAGTATGGCTAAGAAGAGGAATCGGAAATTGTTGAAATGGTTAAATCAAAAGGTGAATCATACTTCGTTCCAAAATCAAGTCTTAGAGTCATACTCCAAGATTGTTCATTGAGTGACACATCTTAGGAAGGTTTATAACACACTCATCAAATGTGGAGTATAAAATGTCTTCTTATTCCTGCACATTTGAAATTGGTAAGTTGTGATGTCTTGGATAAGATAAAGACCAACTAGGACCAATTGTGTGAAGTGTTTGTCTTGATAAGAACCCGTACTAACTCTTGAATATTTGTTTGTCAAGGAATGTTTCTTGACAAGAGAATCTTATATGTCAAGAGGTCTGTGGGAGTCTAAATGATCTTGAAAAGTTCAAGAACTAATCAAGAGTAAACCTATTGTTTTACACTAGCACACGACTTGAGGTTTATAACCCATCGTGTTGACACATTCTTGTTTCTGTGCATGTGAGTTCACTATGCATGTAGGTTCTATGAGTTCTCATTTGAATGCATAAAGGCAAAGCACCTTTATCAATGAAAGTTCATTGATCTTTATGGGTAAGCTGCTCACCTACTTGGATGACATGGTAGGCCCTTGTGCTTCCAGATGGCAAGAAATAAAGGTTGAACAAGTTCAGTCCATATGAGTTTGGATTTGTCACTAACATTGTCTTATGATTATGGTTATGACAAATTCACATGGATAGGAACGCATACACCATAAAATCTAAGTGGTAAGGTTTCTGTTCGCTTCATGAAAATGATTGTGAGGAAACGCTTTCACTAGGAAGATTTTAAGGAGATAGTGATTGTGTAAATTGCATTCTCAAATTCGATTATGATTACGACATCCCTCTTCTTAGTTCGAAATGTGAGATTTTGCAATTAGTTTAACATTTATGACTTATTGTTGTAAGTTCTGATATATTAGACACACATATGAGCTTTCTAATAAAAGGTGTATGAGCTTAGATAAAGTCTTATCGAAGCATCACGTATCAGAAATATGAACTTTGGTAAGAAACTCAATGAGTATTGATATCTAGAAGTCCGGCTGTTTTCTTGATACATGTGAAAGCTAGTGGGAGCATAATTGTTATGATGGTAAGGAAATAATTATCATGTTAGTGGGAGCATGATTATTATGTATTGCAAGTTAGTAATATTAATTATAGAAAACAAAAGTTTCAATTCGCAAAGTTGCAAAGGTTGAAAAGTTGTTTTTCTATAATTAAGGGAGAGGAACTTATACTTCATTTCAAATATAAAAGCTTAGATCGAGGAATTTTAATCAAATTTAGTCAAAGGACATATATGAATGTTATGTTGAAAAGATTCAACATAAGGAAATTCTATATATGGCGATATTATAGCAGGAGACTGGTAAAGTATCATGCTTTTATGTAAGATGTTATGAATCGTATCCCATACACTTCGGGTATAGGATGGATTGCATTTGTTGTAATATTCAACCGTTCTGATTTTCCAAGTGCCTGGGGCATTAAGAGGGAAAAAGGACCAAAAACGGATATGGCTAAAGTAGTTAAACAACTGTCAAGGACAATCTAAGGTTCGCTAAAGATTGGTCTCTTGTGGGCAGTTGGAAGTATAGTAGTAGATGGACCATATTGGCATGATTATGAATAGATAAGATTCTATTTAGAATGTGTTGTCATATGGCAAATATGGAAATGTTTCCGTAATGGGAGTTGGATGTTCAGAATTTATGTAGATTAGAAACTTTTATGCAAGAAGGATGTTTAAAGGAATGTACTTTGAATTTGAGACTTCATGTCTATGGAGTTGTCTTGTAACAATTTCCAATAGAGCACTTTGTAATATCATTGGCAAAGTCTTGGTAACTTTGGTGCTATGTCATTACAAAAGGATCATTGCGTAAAATGTTAGAATATATCGCATAACAAGAATTTGCTATTCTTACACTTGTGATAAGGATTGGGAATTGTGAAATGAGTATCATTAGACATGTGTTCAATTGATATATTTCACAAAGTAAGGACCATAGGTAAACATAGTGTACATGCTTGGAGCATGGGATGACTATTGTTTCAATTCAAGTATTAAGTTGATTATCTGAAAAATTATTCAATAAATAATGCGTAATCGATATGGTGATTAAATAAAATGTGTTTTATTTATACTCAAAGTGTTGAGGCCATATTAGATTCGATTATTCTTGTGTTTCACTTCGCATGTTTTGACTTTCAGAATAACAAGGTTATTCAAACATCTATAGTCAATCAAACTTTGGAAGTAGGTAATGAGATAAGACTGTCATGAATCCGACTATAGATTTTCTAAAGTGTTTAGACATAGCAAAAGTCTGCTGCAATATTCATGAGAACTCTTGAAATAAGATTTAAGTATTTGATTAAGCCCACGCTCACGTGAATCACTTCATGGATTTAATCATGTGTGATTGTGAGACGATACTATCTTATATTCTTGAAACGAAGACATATAGTTGTAGTTTACAATTTGGTTGCAAATTGATAATATGTAAACGCACCAGTAACTTGGTGTTATAAAACATATTGTTGTGTGTGATTTGATGAGTAAATAGAGGAAGCATATGAGTCAAATTTTATCCGTTCCTTTTACCCAATGTGGGTTAAAAGCGATTTATGTGGGCCCCTCGATGATTTAGCGATGACACCCTAAGCGCTTGGCAAGGTTGGACTAACTTGATGTGTTCAATAATAGTCAGTTGTCAGTCGTCATAAATCAGAAATCGGGAAACAACACATGAACAGAGAGATTGATTATAATCAATGTCTCAGTTCATACGTGTGACAATCCAAAATTTATTCCGTCACTGTAACCCAATTTCGTTAATAAAATTTATTTTTATTAAATTTTTCCGTTAACTTTTGGGTTAGGCATATCCATTAATATTTTTATTATAATTTCTTAAATGTCGGAAAGAAATAAAACATGTGAAACGTCCTCGATAAACCTTTGAAAATTTTTAATTGCGACCAAGTCGGGTTACGACCATTTAATCAGGTACGACAATAAACCCCGTTTAACGTCAGTATTGGGTGGATCCCCACTTGGCCACAAACTCAAGCCTTATATAAAGGATGAGTGGCCTTCATTTGAGCTTTTTCCCACCTCCTCATAACTTTCTCTCTCTAAAACTCGAGTTTTTATCCAAAAATGCCCCTGTTAAGCTCCAAAAATCATAAGTGATCTATCCTAGCTTGTTGTTTAACTTGTTAAGCATGCAAATCTGTGTTTAAATCACCCAAAACTCTCAAAATCATGTGTTTACGGTTTAGGAACATCTCCCAAAACCGTAAACTCCCTTAAAGGGGTTTTGAAGCCCCAAAACCCTTCTAAATCCTTTCTAGTGCTTAGCTATGACTTAAGGACTTGCATGTACGAGATTAGAACACCAAAATCTTGTCATTTGGGGAAGAAACATGAGTTTACGCCCCAAGAACATTCTTGGACCGTAAACACCCCTTCATAAACCGTAAACACCTTTTAAGGTGTTAAATTGTCCCTTAAACACCTCCAAAAGCTTGCATGAGTGCCTAGAACCTTGTATTCCTTCATGTGATGCACCAAACCATGAAAAAATGAGCCACGCTTGAGTTTACAGTTTGGGAAGGTCTCCCAAAACCGTAAACACCTCCAAAGGGTGTTTAAGTGCCCTTAACACCTTGTATAGCTTATATTAGGGTCTAGAACCTTGCATGATTAACCTACAACCACCAAAACACATGAAGAATGAACCAAGCATGAGTTTACGGCCGTAAACTCATGTGTTTATGGTAGTAAACTCACCAAAGGTCCTTCAAGAACCTTAAACTCCATTTCCAAGGTCATTTCAAGTCCCGATCACTTCCATAGCCCTTGAATCAACCCTAGAACCTTCCCTTGTGCAATATAAGACCATTGAACACCCAAAAATACCCCACCCATGAGTTTACAGCCGTAAACTCATGGGGGATATGGTCTTTGGACCATAAACACCCCTAAGGGTTTACACTTGAGGAGTAAACTCCTTATCTAGGCCCTAGACTCCTTAGATGCAACTCGTATCACTTCCAACACTTGAGATAAAGTGTTTCCATGCATTTGAGTGTATTTACTTACTCAATTAGTAGTTCAAGGTCTAATTAGATACAATTATGTATCTCCTTATATTACATAGGAACCTCACGCGTGTTAAAGCCTTAAACTGACACTTAGCATCCTAGCCAGCACATTTCTCGTCTGGTGAGTTCATACCCCTACACCTTTTTCCGTGTTTTTCTCGTTTTCAGGGGGAATACAAGAAAAAGTACAAGGAAATCTTGTACCCAAACATATTATTTTGTATGAAATGTTGCATGTTTAGTATGCTTTTAACACTGAAAACCGTATTACCAACCGTTTAACTTGTAAATTTAGTTTTCAAACTAATTGTGAAACTTACTATAAAATGTTATATTTTATATTTCACAAAGGATTACATACTATTCATAAAACTGGATTTTTCCGTATTATTACTTGTAAATTCGTTATTCTTAAGATTGGAGACACGTCCTCGGTAACACTCCACGAAGATACGCGAGTGGAGGACCACCCCTGTAACCAGAATCTTCTGGAGGGAGAACGTGACTTGAGCGTATAGATCTATACGGGGCTGACTACCCCACACGTTGCTGCTAGCTACAGTGGGACCGGCAGGTCTACGGTTGACAAAAGTCATAAAATGATATTAGACTTCTTATTGCCATATCTAGTTTATCGTATGGTTATGGAACTCGCAACTTAGATAATGGAGATTTACTTTTAAGTAATAATGAACTTAGTGAACTAACCTCAAAGTAATAACCGTTTGATTACTAGAGGGTAGGGTATCAGTAATACCCTTAGGTATTAGTTCACAACCTACTGATTTGTTTTATATACGTGTTAAACCTAATGTACTTTTCAAGGATAACCAAACTTACGGGGAAACTTTACCTAACATTGCAAGTGTGGTAGATACTTGTACGCTTCATTTCGGATCGATAACCAACCACCAACTTTTAAGGAAAATAAGGGTTTTTCCTGGGATAACTTAACTTTTCATGAACAGGTTGTTTAACAAATGGATAATCAAACTTCTTTTATAAGAAAATATGGGATTTTCTTGGGGAACAACTTTTCGCAAACTTAAAGGAACATTTTCTTTCACCAGAAACAAACCGCTTATGAACTCATCAACTTTATGCTGATATTTCTAAAACTGCTTGTATTCCCAGGTTCACGTTAGACATGTATCCCGCATTCTTTTGGAGAAGATGGAACGTATAGAAGTCTTGTCTTTACTTTTGTTATACTAATGTATATATAAAACATGTATTACCTTGCTTTCAAACAAATGTAAATATCCTTATGTAATGTAATGGTTGTGTTTACTATGCTTACTATGTACATTGGTTGTGATACTTTACATGACGTCCTCCACCCCGGAACGTTTCCGCCATCGGTTTCGAGGTGTGATAGATCGGTATCAGAGCCCTTGTTTATAGTGAACTAAGTATACCGAACCTTACATGGTATATAACTATAAACACTAAGGGGCCAAAGTGCTCTGAACTAAAAGTATACTTTAAAATACAAGTATTTTTTAAAAAGTATACTAAAATACCTAAACGCTAGAAACCGTATCCACGAGTAGAACAAAACATAAGTAATTGGGTGTTGTGCACTGCGGTTAAACCTGGGCAGTTATGTAGCCGTGTCTAGGGTCAATATAGCCTGATCAACTATATTCATTCGAGACACGGACAACATGTGCTCGGGAGTGAGTGTGGTGTACAACAGGCCTAAAACTTACCAAATATCCAAACAACGAGTCATCATCGCAACAAAACATAAAATACTATAGGAGTATTTTAGTCAGAACCGAATACATTGTAAAAATCCTCAGTCAAGTGTTACTACTCATTCCCTTTAGCGATTATTTTCTTGCTTTGGTAGCTTTCATGTATATTATCGCATTGTAGAACACTCTATCTGCCATAATGAGATATCTCTTGTTTCATATCTCTTGATTCTATCCAGAGGACTTACCATCCTCTCTTTCCTTATCATACTAGATCAAGATGCCTCCGAGAAAGAGACCTAGCTCAAAGAACAACAACCCTCCGCCACCACCTCCTCCTCAATTTGATCCTGTTATGTTTCAGGCAGCTGTTATTGCCGCAGTGGCAGCTGCCATGTCTCAAATGAACCCTGGTGGCTCCGGTGGGCCAGGAGGTGGTACTCAATCTCAAAATCAGGAAGGTGGTTAGGGACACCGGAAGGAGTGTTCCTACAAAGATTTCATGAACGCGAAACCCACATCCTTCAATGGCATTGGGGTTGTTATTGCTCTAACTCGATGGTTTGAGAAGACTGAGTCTATTTTCGAAATCTGTTCGTGTTTGGAAGCTGAAAAGGTGAAGTACGCCGCCTGCACTTTCATCGATAAAGCTTTGACTTGGTGGAATGGCCGAGTCAAATCCCTCACCCTACCAGTAGCCAATGCTATGGGTTGGGAGAAAATGAAGGAGCTTCTACTTGCTGAGTACTGCCCTCGGGGCGAATTGCAAAAACTGGAGCACGAACTTTGGAACCTAAAAATGAAGGGTTTCGATGTTGCCGCCTACACTTCTAGTGAAGACCTAGCGCTCCTCTGTCCGGGAATGGTTACCCCTGAGAGCAAAAAGATTGAAAGATTCATTTGGGGGCTAACCCAGCCAACCAAAGGAAATGTTTTGGCTACGAAGCCAGACACCTTCGACAGCGCAAAATTTCTGGCGCAAACTTTAATTGATCATGGAGACGACCTCGATGAAGTGGCCTCCGCTCCTGAACCGACAAAAAGGAGTGGTGAGAAAAGAAAATACTGGAGGCAGAAGAAGGGTCAGTCTTGCAGGAGCCCTCAAAGAAGCAGCAAACTGTGGCAGTCCACGCTACTACTACCCCTGTTGCTACTCCTGCCACTCAAGCACTTGTCAGTAAATATGATGGTACCCTCCCTCAGTGCGACAAGTGCAACTACCATCATCTTACCATGCCGTGAGATGATCTGTAGCAACTATGGTAAAAAGGGGCAGACGATTCGATTTTGCAAGACACCAGCCCAACCAACCAATCAAGCTTCTGGAGCAGGTGTAGGTCGGGCCTGCTACGATTGTGGCAAAGTCGGGCATTAGAAGCGAAACTGCCCCAAAGCAACAACAATCAACAACACTGGGAGAGTTTTAACGATGGGACAAGAGGAGGCCGTCGCTGATCCCACAGTTGTCACGGGTACGTTCCTTCTCGACAACTCCTATGCATGCATCCTTTTCGATTCTGGTGCTGAAAGAAGTTTTGTTAATCATGCATTCAAGCATTTTATTAGACATAAATCCCAACCATTAACCGAAACGTTTACCGTCGAGATGGCTAACGGCGAGAAAGAGAACACTAACAATATATTCATAGGCTATACCCTTACCCTGAACAATCATTCTTTTCCCATCGACCTTATGTCAGTATCTATAAAGAGCTTCGATGTTATCATTGTCATGGATTGGTTGAGCCCCAATCATGATGATATCCTTTGTTACGAAAAAGTTATCCGTCTCAATCTTCCTTCTGGTCAAATCCTCATGATTTACGGCGATAAACTTAGTTCCAATCTTCGCATAATTTCATGCATCAAAACTCAAAAGCTTCTGCGAAAGGAGTGCCATGCATTCCTAGCCCATGTGATAAACGAGAAACAGTAAGTTAAAGACTTCGAGAGTAGCCCTAAAGTCTGTAACTTTCCAGAGGTCTTTCCCGAAGAGCTCCCGAGAATTTCTCCCGAACGTCAAGTTGTGTTTTGCATCGACCTAGTTCCCGGAGCTACCCCCGTAGCTAAGTCTCCATATCGCTTAGCGCCGGCAGAAATGCAGGAAGTATCCAACCAGCTCAATGAGCTACTAGGCAAAGGGTTCATCAAACCGAGTTCCTCATCCTGGGGAGCCCCGGTGTTATTTGTGTAGAAGAAAGATGGATCCTTTCGGATATGTATACACTACCGTGAGCTGAACAAGTTGACTGTCAAAAACCGTTATCCTCTTCCGCGAATAGACGACCTTTTCGATCAACTTCAGGGATCCAATTACTTCTCAAAAATAGACCTTAGATCAAGGTACCATCAGCTACGAGTTCATGAGAGTGATGTTTCCAAGACAGCATTCAGGACTCGATATGGTCACTACGAGTTCGTAGTGATGCCTTTCGGTCTAACCAACACACCGGCAGTGTTCATGGACCTGATGAACCGGGTGTGTCATCTCTTTCTAGACAAGTTCGTTATCGTATTCATTGACGACATACTTGTCTACTCCAGAAGCGAAGAAGATCACAAACAACACTTGAGGTTAGTGTTGGAAACACTTAGAACAGAGAAGATATACGCGAAATTCTCCAAGTGCGAATTCTGGATTCGGAAGGTAACCTTCCTAGGTCACGTGGTAAGCAAGGAAGGCATACACGTGGAACCTTCCAAAATCAAGGCGATCGAGAATTGCTCGGCACCGAAGACACCCATATAAATCCGTCAATTCTTGGGTCTCACCGGCTATTATCGTAGATTCATTCAGAATTTTTCTAGAATCGCCAAACCCTTAACCACTCTGACACAGAAAGGTGTACCCTTTTGTTGGAGTGAAAAGCAAGAAACTGCATTCCAAACGTTGAAGCGAGCCTTGTGCAGCGCACCCATCCTGTCCCTGCCCGAAGGGACGGAGGACTTCGTTGTCTTCTGCGACACGTCGAATCAGGGCCTAGGTTGTGTGCTTATGCAGAGAGGAAAAGTTATTGCTTATCCCTCGAGACATCTGAAAGCACACGAAATCAACTATACAACTCACAACTTGGAGTTAGGAGTAGTGGTCTTCGCACTGAAAATTTGGAGACATTATCTTTATGGAACCAAGTGCACGATCTTCACGGACCATAAAACCTTACAACACATTTTCGATCAAAAAGACTTAAACATGAGGCAACGGCGGTGGGTAGATCTGCTCAATGACTATGAGTGCGAAATCCGCTACCATCCTGGCAAGGCCAATGTGGTGGCAGATGCCCCTAGCCGAAAGGAAAGTTCGAGCCGCAAGGTGAAAACACTGACAATGACCATCCATTCCCACCTATCCGCACAGATCCGAGAAGCTCTGTTGGAAGCTGTAAAACCATAGAACGTATCGAACGAAGCCTTGAGGGAAATGGATATGAATCTTGAGATCAGAGGTGACGGAGTCTATTGTTTCATGAATCGGATCTGGACCCCAAAGTTCGGAGGGTTCAGGGAGGTTGTAATGGACGAAGCTCACAAGACCAGATACTCTGTTCACCCAGGTTCGGATAAGATGTACCTGGATCTCAAGAAGCTATATTGGTGGCTGAACATGAAAGCCGAAATTGCTACCTTCGTGGGCAAGTGTCTGACTTGCGCCAAGGTGAAGATTGAATATCAGAAGCCCTCAGGTCTACTCCAGCAGCCCGAGATACCTGAGTGGAAATGGGAGATGATTACTATGGATTTCATCACCAAGTTACCCAGATCTCCGAGTGGGTACGATACCATTTGGGTAATTGTCGACCGATTGACAAAATCTGCTCACTTTCTACCGATTAAAGAAACGTTCAAATAGAAAGACTCACGCGAATCTACATTCAAGAGATAGTCCGACTGCACGGTATGCCTGCGTCTATTATCTTCGATCGAGATAGCAGGTTAACCTCCAGATTTTGGCAGTCCCTTTAGAAAGCTCTTGGAACTATGCTAGACATGAGTACGACTTATCACCCTCAAACAGATGGACAGAGTGAAAGAACTATCTAGACCCTGGAGGACATGTTGAGAGCATGTGTCATCGATTTTGGAAAATCGTGGGACATCCATTTACCCTTGATCGAATTCTCATATAACAACAGTTACCACACCAGTATCAAGGCTGCCCCATTCGAAGCCCTCTACGTTCGCAAGTGCAAATCCCTTCTGTGTTGGGCCGAAGTAGGGGACACACAGCTAGCTAAGGGTCGAGTCCCCGACAGTGCTCTCACTGGTCCCGCAATCATTCGCGAAACCATCGAAAGATTATTCAAATACGAGATCGATTGAAAGCCTCTAGGGACAGACAAAAGAGCTACGCCGATAAGCGACAAAAACCTCTGGAATTCCAGGTTGGAGATCATGTACTGTTGAAGGTCTCACCCTGGAAAGGCATGATACATTTTGGAAAGAGCGGAAAACTTAAGGGTTAGATACATAGGACCTTTCGAGATCCTCGCCAGGATCGGTCCCGTAGCCAATAAACTCCGACTAACTCAAGGACTTAGCAACATCCATCCTGTATTCCATGTTTCTAATCTTAAGAAGTGTCTATCCGATGAAACCCTCGTGATCCCTCTTGATGAGATCGAAATCAATGAAAACCTGAACTTCGTGGAAGAACCAATCGAAATCATGGATCGAGAGATCAAACGTACGAAACAGAACCGTATCCTGATAGTGAAGGTTCGCTGGAATGCCAAGCGGGGACCTGAATTCACTTGGGAGCGCGAAGACTCAATGAAATAGAAATATCCGCATCTCTTTCCAAATCCATGATTTATATCTTAATTCTAAATTTCGGGATGAAATTTCCTTTAACGGGGGATGATGTGACAATCCGAAATTTATTCTGTCATTGTAACCCAATTCCGTTAATAAAATTTATTTTTATTAAATTTTTCCATTAACTTTTCGGTTAGGCAAATCCATTTAATCGGGTACGGCCATTTAATCGGGTACGGCCATAAACCTCGTTTAACGTTAGTATTGGGTGGATCCCCACTTGGCCACAAACACAAGCCTTATATAAAGGATGAGCGGCCTTCATTTGAGCTTTTTCCCACCTCTTCATAACTTTCTCTCTCTACTCTCTCTCTCTCTAAAACTCGAGTTTTGATCCAAAAACACCCCTTTCAAGCTCCAAAAATCGTAAGTGATCTATCCTAGCTTGTTGTTTAACTTGTTAAGCATGCAAATCTATGTTTAAATCACCCAAAACTCTCAAAATCATGTGTTTACGGTTTGGGAACATCTCCCAAAACCGTAAACTCCCTTAAAGGGGTTTTGAAGCCCCAAAACCCTTGCAAATCCTTTCTAGTGCTTAGCAATGACTTAAGGACTTGCATGTACGAGCTTAGAACACCAAAATCTTGTCATTTGGGAAAGAAACATGATTTTACGGCCCAAGAACATTCTTGGACCGTAAACACCCCCTCATAAATCGTAAACACCTTTTAAGGTGTTAAATTGCCCCTTAAACACCTCCAAAAGCTTGCATGAGTGCCTAGAACCTTGTATTCCTTCATGTGATGCACCAAACCATGAAAAAATGAGCCACACTTGATTTTACAGTTTGGGAAGGTCTCCCAAAACCGTAAACACCTCCAAAGGGTGTTTAAGTGCCCTTAACACCTTGTATAGCTTATATTAGGGTCTAGAACCTTGCATAATTAACCTACAACCACCAAAACACATGAAGAATGAACCAAGCATGAGTTTACGGACGTAAACTCATGTGTTTACGGTAGTAAACTCACCAAGGGTCCTTCAAGAACCGTAAACTCCACTTCCAAGGGCACTTCAAGTCCCGATCACTTCCATAGCCCTTGAATCAACCCTAGAACCTTCCCTTATGCAATATAAGACCATTGAACACCCAAAAATACCCCACCCATGAGTTTATGGCCGTAAACTCATGGGGATATGGTCTTTAGACCATAAACACCCCTGAGGGTTTACACTTGAGGAGTAAACTCCTTATCTAGGCCCTACACTCCTTAGATGCAACCCGTATCACTTCCAACACTTGAGATAAAGTGTTTCCATGCATTTGAGTGTATTTACTTACTCAATTAGTAGTTCAAGGTCTAATTAGATACAATTATGTATCTCCTTATGTTACATAGGAACCCCGCGCGTGTTCAAGCCTTAAACTGACACTTAGCATCCTAGCCGGCACATTTCTCGTCTGGTGAGTTCATACCCCTACACCTTTTTCCGTGTTTTTCATGTTTTCAGGGGGGAATACAAGCAAAAGTACAAGGAAATCTTGTACTCAAACATATTATTTCGTATGAAATGTTGCATGTTTAGTATGCTTTTAACACTGAAAACCGTATTACCAACCGTTTAACTTGTAAAGTTAGTTTTCAAACTAATTGTGAAAGTTACTATAAAATGTTATATTTTATATTTCACAAAGGATTACATACTATTCATAAAACTGGATTTTTCCGTATTATTACTTGTAAATTTGTTATTCTTAAGATTGGAGACACGTCCCCGGTAACACTCCACGAAGATACGCAAGTGGAGGACCACCCCTGTAACCAGAATCTCCTGGAGGGAGAACGTGACTTGAGTGTATAGATCTATACGGGGCTGACTACCCCGCACGTTGCTGCTAGCTACAGTGGGACCGGCAGGTCTACGGTTGACAAAAGTCATAAAATGATATTAGACTTCTTATTGCCATATCTAGTTTATCGTATGGTTATGGAACTCGCAACTTAGATAATGGAGATTTACTTTTAAGTAATAATGAACTTAGTGAACTAACCTCAAAGTAATAACTGTTTGATTACTAGAGGGTATCAGTAATACCCTTAAGTATTAGTTCACAACCTACTGATTAGTTTTATATACATGTTAAAACTAATATACTTTTCAAGGATAACCAAACTTACGGGGAAACTTTACCTAACATTGTAAGTATGGTAGATACTTGTACGCTTCATTTCAGATCGATAACCAACCACCAACTTTTAAGGAAAATAAGGGTTTTTCCTGGGATAACTTAACTTTTCATGAACAGGTTGTTTAACAAATGGATAATCAAACTTCTTTTATAAGAAAATATGGTATTTTCTTGGGAAACAACTTTTCGCAAACTTAAAGGAACATTTTCTTTCACCAAAAGCAAACCGCTTATGAACTCACCGGCTTTATGCTGATATTTGTAAAACTGCTTGTATTGTCAGGTTCACGTTAGACAGGTATCCCGCTTTCTTTTGGAGAAGATGGAGCGTATAGAAGTCTTGTCTTTACTTTTGTTATACTGATGTATATATAAAACATGTATTACCTTGCTTTCAAACAAATGTAAACATCCTTATGTAATGTAATGGTTGTATTTACTATGCTTACTATGTACATTGGTTGTGATACTTTACACGACGTCCTCCGCCCCGGAACGTTTCCGCCATCGGTTTCGGGGTGTGACAATACGATATCTAGAATGGAGGAATATATGATCCCTTATCTAAAGGACGCGTTACTGATAAGATCAGAGTTCAACAGCAGCATTTGAAAGCTATGATTGCTAATTAGATATTGAAGTCGTACGTAATAATAGTTATTAGACTTATCCAAGTGGGAGACTGTTGGATTAGGTGTCTAAGCCCATAACTATTTTTGGTATGTACTTGAGTAGAATTTATTATATGAATAATAAATTCATACTCAAAATGGTCTTATTAATATATTGCAAGATTAATATATACTTCGGAAATCATATTATTTAATTAGTCTTGATCAGAAACTAATTTGGTGGTCAAAAGAGACTGATTAAATAAAGGGGACTGGTATTGTGATTATTTGATAGTTGCAATTCTCCCCCACTTAGGGCACTGACTATCAACCACAGGTCGCTATCACCGACCTCCCAAAACAACCCTGCACAACACCACACTTACACGCGGACTGATTTCCCAGTAGCACTAGAAACCTTCACAAAATGACATTTCCACACTGATTCTCCCGCTCGAAAGAAACTCAATCTGCAGCTAACCACTCCTCAGAAGGCAGATGCTACCCGACATTCAGACCAACACTAGATTCCCACTAACAACCCCATGAATTATAACCAACGAAATTCCCAACACTAACTCATAATCATGCCATAACTCTCAAAAACAACATATACCACACCAAGAACCACACAAAGATACTAGCACATAAACAACACTCCACAATAATCATAAGATAACAAGACATCAAGGAAGAAACATACCCGCAGCTGCATCCAGCACTGTTCCGACCTCCTCTACTGCAAGCTGAAAAGCACGACCCTGAGCCCTTGGGGGCTCCGCTCCACCCTGACCTCCACCCGTGATCCTCAAAGTGGCCGGTGGTGGAGCCTGCACCGGTCCTGCAGCGAGTTGTGGACAGTTGACCCTCAAATGTCCAACCTGATGACAATGGTAACAAATCCTCAAATCCCGAACCGGCGCTGACTGTCGACAATCCCTCGCATAGTGCCCCTCCTTTCCGTACTTGCGGCATGCACCACCAGACCTACAAACTCCGGTGTGACTCCTTCCACACTTCCCACAAGTGTGGCTACTCAGATCCCCCACTCTAGAATCAATGGTCTTGGACCGTTTTGGCGCCGGCTGAAACTGCACCGGAGCCTGCCTCAACTCACGCATCTGCAACTCAATCTCTAACTCGCGCCGCCTGGCGGCCTCCTGTAACTCCAACAAGGTCTCGCACCTCTGCGTAGACACAAACTGTCTGATATCCCTCTTGAGCATGCTCAGATATCGAGACATCTGAGCCTGCTCCGAAGCGAACTCAGGGCAGAACATCGCCCTCTCAGTGAACATCCTGGTGATCTCAGTCACCGACTCTGAATCCTGCTTCAGCTCAAGGAACTCCTGAGCCAATCTCTCATTCTCAACTCGTGGAACATAGCGAGTGCTGAACATCTCCCTAAACTGATCCCATGAAACCGCAGCCCTCTGCGCATCCGAATATGACCCCGTGGTCAATCTCCACCAATCCTCGCCCCGAGCTTCAACAGGTTCATAGCACACCTCACCCTCTGCACAGCAGGGCATGAACACGTGAAGAAACACCCCTCCACGTCCGATAACCACCTCATAGCAACAATCGGGTCCTGAACTCCATCGAAGGTGGGAGGCTTCGTATTATCGAAGTCCCGATACTGAAAGCCCCGACCAGCTCCTCCCCTTGCCGCTGCTACAGCTGTTGCTGCCGACGCGGCAGCCGTCTCTGTGAGAGCTGCATAGCGCTCATCAAAATACTCAACCATGGCGGACTTGATCGACCCAAACAGCTCCGACAACTTAGCCCGGAACAACTCAGCAATCTCATCACGCAGGATCTCACGAATCCTTGCATCCAACTCACACGTGCTCATCTGACCAATGACCTCGGGCGGTACTGACCCGCCCGGAACTCCCTCTCCTGCTCCCGATCCTGATCCGGATCCACTCCCAGCATGCCTCGGAATCTCCATACTGAAAAACACCACACAAAATCTCAGACACTTCCCACTATCCTGGGAACCAACTCTCTCAACCCAACCCTAGAGGTTATGGTTTCCCTGATACGCGTATGGGTCCTGTGCTTTCAGTAGTACGGGCCCATACTACCTTCCACACCTACCCATATTTGTATGAAGTACTACCACAACACCCTAGTGAAAACATGCATAACAATGCTCAACCCTCACAACTATAGGAACACTAGAAATCTCTCACAAGGAAACCCTAGGCTACAGGCATCACAAATCAGGCAACATTATCCTGAAATCCTGAAGATCCCTAGCCTAGCACTAGCATGCTGTTCTAACAAAGCTCAAAACAAATATCATGTATGGTATTTTGGGGTTACTTACTGGCTCCGGCTGATCGTACCTCCGCGTCCTCCTTTACTCATTTTGAAAACCATTTTAAATACTCTTTTGAAAACTCTCCTCGATTTGAGACTGGAGTCACACGAGTGTTCCTCCAATTCACTCAAACCAAGGCTCTGATACCAACTTGTAACGACCAAGAATTTCAACCAATTTAAAATTTTCGAAAACAACCCGATTCCATTAAAGTTATTACAAAAAGGTTTTCAATACAATTTATTTTAAGTATTCCTAGAATCTCATCACAACATAGACACGATGAGCGGTACGATCACGCCTTCGCCTTGCCATGGTCTCCTGAAGAACCTGAAAAACATTAAACCACAACTGTAAGCCCGAAAGCTTAGTGAGATATCCCCAAAATACCAACCACATATACCATACATGCATAACATGCCATAACATATCCGATCACAGAACAGCCATGCACTTCGGGTCTACTGTGTGACTGGTCCGCCGCACCGGGCAACAGTCCACCTGGTGCACCCTCCGAGTCTAGCCATATACCTCGAGTCTGCAGTGTGATTGGTCCGCCCGCACCGGGCCTTCAATCCACCTGGTCCACTCTCTGAGTCTACAGTATGACTGGTCCGCCCGCACCGGGCCTTCATTCGGCCTGGTCCACTCTCCGAGCCTCGGCACGTCTGGTCCGCCCTCTTGGGGCCTACAGCCTATCTGGACCGATCGTTGGGCCTTCGGGACAACCGGTCCGCCCTGGGTATCTTGGCCTACAGCACAAAGCAGGACCCGCCTCAACCCAACTCCAGTCCAAACAACAATGTGCACATATACATACAATCATATAGCAATTCACAGTCAACAAACAGATCAAGCAGATCACATAACATATCCTCATCCTAACCAGGATACCGACCTAACCGGTCACTAGCATAGCATCACCCTACCTCTCAGGATACCGATCTCAGGTCTCTAACATATACCATCCTAGCAACCAGGATGCAAACATATCAAAGCAATAACATAACAACAAATACCCGGATCTCAATCCGATAAGGGCCGGCCTTGGTGCCTTAGACCCTGTTGATATAGTGAGGATAACTCACCTCGAAACTGCCGACTAGACGGATAACCCAAGCTGCTCCGATTACTGATACGACCTCCACCACTGGACAACCACCAAGGCACTGAACTCAAAACAATATCCAACAATTACCAAAATGCCCCTGGAAATGACTGGTCAACCCTTGGTCAAAGTCAACCCATGACTGACTCTACTCGCCGAGTCAACCCGATGACTCGACGAGTCCCTATGCTCAGAATTCCCCCAATCCGCGACTCAACTCGCCGAGTCACCCCGAGACTCGCCGAGTCCAGCAACTCTGAGTCCACTCACACACAACTCACTGAGTCATCCCTTGACTCACCGATTCACGGCTCAACCAGAAAAGATTGGGACTCTTCGACAAGACTCGCCGAGTCCAAGAACAGACTCGTCGAGTCTAAGGCTATCTTCAACCTACTCGCCGAGATGTTCTTCCAACTCGTAGAGTTCCAGGCCATCTTCATCCAACTCGCCGAGTCCACCCATGTGACTCGCCGAGTACCACCGGGTCTAAATCCATACAGAGGCTTTCCAAGCCATGCAGATGATCCAAACCATAGATCTACCCTTCCAAAGGCCATCCATCATGTAAAGTGGCAAACTTTACGTGAATCCAAGGAGATCTAGGCACTTTGCACTCTAGGGCTAGGGTTTGGGACAAAATAGCTCCTTCAAACACTCATCAACAGGGACTTTATGACATATAGGACCATCACAAGCTCAGATCTGAAGTAGCATCCTCAGATCCAAGCTTCTAACTCACTTTAGATGCCATACCAACCACCACACATGAACCCATGAATAAAATAGCTTAAGGAAATGGTTCCTTACCCTTGGAATGAGCCCAACCAATTGTAGATTGTTGTTTCCCCCAAGCTTCCTGATACAAGCCTCCAATCTTCAAGCTTAAAGCACCAAATACCCTTCTCCAAGCTCTAATTCACTCAACAATGGTGTTTTCTCACGAAATCAGGGCTTCTGGAACTCAAGGGGTGATAAGCAGGCTGGGGAGGAGACATAATGTTCTTTATATAGGGCTCAACCTCCGGATTTAGGGTTTTCTCCACTCAGCACCAACTCGCCGATTCCACCCATGCTACTCGCCGAGTTGGTCATTTAACATGCGACTAGAGTCACGACCCTACTCGCCGAGTCCACTCGTGGACTCGCCGAGTCGCTCCTTCCCATTTTACTCTTTTAGCCCTTCAACTTTACTCTTGCTATTACGGGATGTAACACTCGAACTAGCCTCTGCCTATCACAAGGGATGAATATCTCTAATTAATGCGCTTTAACACGACGCTGATAATTGAAGGTTATTCATTCTCTCTCTAACTCTAGAATTGGGTAAAAGACCATTTTACCCCTCTATGGTCTCCATTACTCATGTTGACCAAACCTTAGAGTCAACAGAAGTCAAACTCGAGTCAACAGTCCATGTTTGACCCGACTCGTCGAGTGCACTATTGCTGCTCGTCGAGCCCCCTCGTATTCTCAGAAGTCTCAAAAAGTCCAGCTCAACTCATCGAGTTGACCCCCAACTTGCCGAGTTATCGCGCAAACAACTCATCGGGACAAATCCTCACCGACTCGTTGAGTCAGGCAAAGGACTCAGCGAGTCCCTTTGATCAGGTTCCTCATTCAGACGATTTAAGGCAAATCCATCACTCAAAACACTAGATCTACCATCCTAAGAGTAGATTTTCATGTAAAGCTGCAAGCTTTACGTTTAAACATGGCATGAAAGGTTCATAATGCCCAAATTGCTCTAACAAGGATGATTAACCACAATAACTCTTATATGGCCAAATAAAGCTATAATCTTTGGACTCTCTGGACCTCACAAAGTCCATATCTGAGGTTCCCACCACAAGCCATGCACACATCACTCCATGGCACAAGATAGATGGAGGAAAAACCTAACAATTTCCCCTAAACAAGATCTCATAAGGAAAATGATCAAGAAAGCATCTTTTTAACTTCAATTGATGCAAAACTCTGAAGAATCTCTGGATCAAAAAGCCTCCTCTTGATCCAAGCTATGATGATCTCCACTTGTTCCTCCACAAGGTCACAACATGCCCAAAATTATGTGTCGTCTCTCCCTTTTAGCTCAAGATGCGATCTAGGGGTTCTCTTAGTGAAGGCAAGCCGCAAATGAGACTAATAGCTCCTTTATATAGGCCCCAACCCTGGGAAATTAGGGTTTCTCTGCCAAGCACCTACTCGGCGAGTCAACTCTCTAACTCGTCGAGTCCAATCATTAAATTCCACATGGCACCCGACCCTACTCGGCGAGTTGGACACCCAACTCGTCGATTCACTCCATGAACTTCAAAAATTCAACCGTACAATAACATACTTGAAATTCCGGATGTTACAATTCTCTTCCACTTGAATTAGATTTCGCCCTCGAAATCGCTCCTCAACCACACATAGATTGAACTCAATAACCCGAAAAGCAGCACTGAAAGGATCTCATACCACATCGATATCTTTCTCCATGGACACCTGAATCCAATCCTGAACTCCCAAATCCGGTACAAAACCGACCCCTCTGTCACTAACATACCCCTTTCTAACCTTCCAATGTCTGGAAACTCTAGTGGCCTGGCCCGCCACCAGACCGTCCACTCAAGATATCACCACGTTATTCGCTCCTCGAATAACAGACCCTGATTTTGGTTGCTCACATATTCTTTTTATAGTGTGTCATAAGTAGGGTTACGCCATGTAAACCCTAACTTGACATGGCTCTTCATTTCCATGATCCATGGGTTCAAAGACATCACGGAGCATCCTATGAGTTTTAGCCCAACTTAATAATCCATGGAGCATTAGCCCACTATACAAGAATGGGTGATTTACACAATCAACCCATATATTTAATTAGTCTTCTTTTGATCACTTAATTAATTCCAAATTAATTCTTGATCAATACTAATTAAATAATATTATTAATATATTAGAACTTAAAATATATTAATAAACCTTAAGTGTTATTTCTCTCATTTTGGTCTATCCAAATGCATGATGCCAAGCAACCCAAATGGACCATGTTAATCGGGTCAAGTACATTCCAGAAATAGTTATGACCTTAGACACCTAATCCAACAGTCTCCCACTTGGATAAGTCTAATAACTATACCTGCAAGAATAACTTCAGGAACCGATCAGCAATCGTAGCTCTTTCAAGGTCTCGTGGAACTGAGATGATGATGATACTCCATTTAAGATAAGTGATCATATAATCCTCTGTTCTAGATATCAGCCGGACAAATAAATGGAACAATGTCTTACTTATTGTCTAGCATTTTGTTTCCCGATTTCCGATTTGTTTGACATCGAACTTAATTGAACAAATCAACTTAGTTTTGACCGGTCCCGGTACAAGGGTCAACACAAAATCATCGAGGGATCCAGATATCGCTTCTAATCCAAGAAGGAACAGATAAACTTCGACTCATATGCTTGTTCTACTACTTGTTGAATGATACACAAAGGCACGTTTTATAACATCTAGTTATCAATGCATTTACGTAAAATCGATGTATAAGAAACTCATAGGTAACAAGTCATATCTCTAGGTTTGAAGACTTATATGATATTACCATCTCACGATCACTCGAGATAAATTCCATGAAGTGATACCAGTGAGCGTGGGTTGAATCCAATACTCAGAACTTATGAGCACTCATGAATGTTGCAGCAACTCTTGCTATGTCCCATACCTTGGACATCTACAATCCATCTTCATGACAGTCTTGATTCATATCTACTTCCAACATATGACCGACTGTGGATGGTTTGAATAACTTACTCACTCAAGAAGAGCGACTTAGTTATTCTGGAAGTCAAAACATGCAAAATGAAACACAAGAATAATCGAATCCAATATGGTCTCAGAACTTATGAATATAAATAAAAACATCTTTTATTTATCTCCATATTGATTACACATTATTCATTGTATACTGTTTCAAACTATCAACTTTATACTTGAATTAAAACAATAGTTGACCCATGCTCCGAGCATGTACACTATATTTTTCTAAACACTAGTCAAGCCATACACCAAGTATGCACACTATGTTTATCTAAATATTAGTCATGCCATACACCAAGTATGCACACTAAGTTTGTCTATGATCTTTACTTTGTGAAATAGATCGACTTAACATTAATTCCAATGATACTCATTTCACAATCCCAAATCCTTACTGCAAATGCAAGAATTCCAAATTCCTGCCATTTACCTAAATCTGTTAGATTCTAAACTTATATGCATTGATCCTCTTGTAATGATTACGCACAAAGTCACAAAGATTTGTCAACAGACATTAAAGAGTATTCCAATGGAGATCAACTCCATGGAAACAAAGTCTCATATTGAAAGTTCAATGCTTTGAACATTCTTCTTGCATTAAGTTTCCTAATCTTACACAAATTAAATGAATAACTTCCACCTATGGGAACATTTCCATATTCCCCTTTTGACTATTACTCCTGAACAAGAGTTGCCTCTTTTCAGAATATGTCAAAATGGTCCTTCAAAAATTAACACTATACTTCCAACTATCCTTGAGCAACCAATCTTTGGTAAACCTTAGATTGTCCTCGACAATTGCTTAATCAAATTAGTCATATCTAGTTCTAGTACTTTTCCCTCTTAATGCTCTGGGCATTTAGAAAAATTTTAGAACAGATGAATATTATAGCACATGCAATCGATCCTATATCTGAAGCATATGGGACACGATTCATAAAGACATGATACTAGACCAGTCTTTTGCTATAAAATTTCTATTTCTATTTGCCAAGTTCTCATAATTCAGATTATGAAGAGGGGTGACGTAATCATAATCGAATTTTAGAATGCAAATAATGGACCCATATATAGAATTTCCTTATGTTGAGCCATTCCAACATAAAATTCCTATATATATCCATGACTAAATATGATTAAAACTTCAATCTAAGCTTTTAGAATTGAAATGAAGTATAATTTCCTCTCCCTTAATTGTAGCAAAACAACTTTTTCCCAATTGAAACCTTTTGTTTTCAATAATTAACATTGCTAACTTGCAAAACTTATTATAGTTATCATGCTCCCACTTGCATGATGATTATTAGCATAAAACTTATGCTCCCACTAGCTTTGGCATTTACTCAGAAATCAGTTGGACTTCTAGAAATCAATACTTAATTGACTTTCTTACCAAAATTCATATTTCTGATACGAGATGCTTTCATAAAACTCTATCAAAATCATACACCTTTCCTTAGATAGCACACATGTGTGTCTAAACAATTACAGAACTATGAAAAGGGATGTTGTAATCATAGTCTTAATTGTTTAGACCTTTTCCATTTCTCACAAGTCCATGTTAGTGTGTCGGTTAACCACACACACTCCACTAATGACTTTGAGAATGCAATTATCACAATTGCTATCTAGTTAAATTCTACTTAGTGAAAGCGTTTCCTCATCATCATTTTCATGAATCGGAGAGAAACCTTATGACACTTAGATTTTCTGGTGTATGTGTTCCTATCCATGTGAATTTGTCAAAACCATAATCACAAGACAAGGTTAGTGATAAATCCAAACTCTTATGGATTGAACTTGTGCAGTGTTAACTTCTTGCCACCTGGCAGCTCAAGGGTCTGCCATTGCTTCCAAGTTGTTATGCAACCAATTGAGAACTCTCAGAACTCATATGCAAAGCCAACTTTAACTAGAATGGGCATAGATATAGAAATATGTCAACACGATAGGTTATAAACCTCACGTTGTGTGCAAGTGATAAACTACACGTTTTTACTCTTGATTAGATCTTGAAGTTTTTTTTCAAGATCTTTAAGACTCCCACTATCCACTTGACATATAAGACTCACTTTCCAAATATTCGAGAGATAGTGCGGATTCTTTATCAATACAAACACTTCACACTTTGGCCTTAGTTGGTCTTTGTGTTATCCAAAACATCATAACTTACCAATTTCAAATGTACAAGAGTATGACACTTTTACTCTTACATTTGACAAGTGTCATAAACCTTTCTTTAAGATATGTCACTCAAGTTACAATCTTGGAGTATGACTCTAAGACTTGTTTTGGAACAATTTATGACTCGTCTTCCTGATTTAACCACTTTAACAATTCATGAGGAATACCTCTTCTTAGCCATAAGAATGCACTAAGATGTCCTTAGAGGACCAATTGTGATATGGTTTCTTAATCATTAAGACGATCACAAAACATGATACTAAAGTACTCTCCCATCTTTTCAGATTTGAGAAACTTTTATCTTTCTGCCTAATTTGATTCTTCTCATTCGTCCTGCAATACATCGAAAATTTTCCAATGTTTCAGAATTATACTTTAAACTCGTAAGTATATCCATATTTACTTAACTTTAGTAAATCATGACGAATAGTCTTATCGATCTTTTGTGGTGGACTTGACCAGTGCACAAGAATGTGTACTCGATCCCTTAGTCCTTTACTTGACTCACATATAAATGTGAACAAGAAAATAGTCTTAATTTTCCAAAGCTGAAAGTTCTCATTCATCATACTATACAACTTACATGATTCCAAGTTTCGGTCCAATTGAAACCTTGGGTGATGAGAATCTTTCCTTATTTGATAAATTTAGACACTACCACAAATGAAAGAATCAAATTCACATTTCCATTATTTCTATAAACATATAAACATCAATTTTCCATAAAATCCATTACAAGGAGATATAAACTAAAATAAAATCAAATTTTTATTTATTTATAAAATGTGGAAAAAAACTTTTTCCTTACAATCCAACTTTAAATGAAAATTATGATATTACACATTTCCTAGAAATCTATCATAACTCCTAAGTAGTAGCTCAAGAATACAATCTTCGAACCATGTGATTGAAATCCATCTTCGTGATCAAATCCAGCATACTCTTTCTTTAAGTTTCCTTCCCTTTGCTTGATTCTGCCAAACACCAAAATGTAATCGAGTCACATTTTGTATTAAGAATCATCAATAAGGAACTTAACAGAGTTAGATAGAGGACTTACCTGAAGCAGAGTCAAGTTTTTTTTTTACTAGACCTTCTCTCAGATCTTTCAGGTAGTTAAGGTAGCTTTGCAACCAATGCCCCTTCCTTTTTGGCAATAGAACCATATGGAACCTTTGGGAATGGTACACAAGACTATCTCAGACTTAGCCTTTCTCTTTACCATTTGGTCAACCGAGTTGACTATGGCCGATCCCTTTCCATTGTGAAGAGAAAGCTTTCTGGATTTCCAATGTCACCAATTTGTCAATATCCATGGTAGTTCGGGAAGTTGATCTACTAATAAAATTTGCTTTACGAGAGCTCCAAATCATTTCTGATTCAGCAGCACCAAGCAAATAGATAAAATCATTAAGGGTCATGTTATAGTCTTTTACATAGTAGTCCCAAAGGACACACACTATGTGACTTAGAAAGTGATTAAGCAACCAACTTTCTCAAGACTTTGACATCCAAATCTCCCGGCTTGTCAATATGTGACTTCATCTCCAAGATGTGATCACACATAGACCTTGCTTGCCAATAGGGCTTGAGTGACCTTGAGCTTGTGGGTTACGGAGAATAATTGGAGGAGGTGGAGGAATTGAAGTATGATTTCCATGATCCAATCATGGGACATCATCTTCATTAGGAAAGCCTGTTCCAAGAGTTTTGGGAAGATCATAATTGTCTGAACCAGACATCTTTTGGGAGATATTTAAGATAGTTGATTTAAAGTCCTTAATATAACACCCAATATGAAATATTAAGGCTAGGACCCAACACAATATTTTATAACTTGGAAGAGGGATACCATAATCCAAGCTATAGAATATTTGAAGGAAGGTGAATGACAATTCACCAATTTCCACCATGAAAAACGAAATAAATTATTAGGTTTTAATTGGATTTGAAACTCCTAGATCTTTTGAGATTCATTGAACTTTCAATGGCATGTTTCAATATCGAGTGTGCCCTTCAGGTTTTGTGACTGGGATTCTGAGGATCACAAAACAAGGTGTGAAGTAACCATGCAAATTACTTGGTACCCTTAATGTATTACCCCTCAATCGATATGCTGGTTAACCACACACGCTCCATCGATACTATGATAAACATTAAGTTACCCTTTGCCTACCTTGTTAAGTCTAGCTAGTGTGCCGGTTAACCATACGCGCTCCACTAACCGACTTAAGCAAAGTGTAAAGTGTAATTTCATGGGTTAGCACCTTATTCACTTTTTCCTAAAGTAACTAAGATTGAGAATTTATAAAAAAAACATTTAGTTACTTTATATTCATCATTAATACTTTTAATGAAGATTTAAAGTCCTTGTCTTACCCGTTTGGCTAGCCACCCTCCACCGATCAAGGAAGCGGTGGGTGAGAGTGGACACCCATTAAGCTTCCATTTTATAGGCAGCAACCTTATACCCCCTTATAGACCGGCTTCGTGAATGAGGCCTACTAACGGTAAAACGACTTTTTCTTATACATACATACATATATATATATATATATATATATATATATATATATATATATATATATATATATATATATATAATTATTATTAAACTTATAATATTATAACGTATAAGGGTTGAATTTTAACTTTTAAAATTCTAGGGGTTGGAACTAAAGTTTTTAAAGTGACTTTACATGTTCCAAAACTTGAGGGAAAGTTTTGTAGCTTTCAAAAATTTTCATCTTTCATAACTTATGAGTTAAATGGTTTATTAAAATGAGAGACTTTTCATTTTATGTAACCTATGTGTTTAATAATGGACTTTAAAAGAATGACTTTTGGTAATCCATAACTTGAGGACAAATTATGGATTCCATTAAAACACATAATGATCATGAATTAAACTAACAAGAAAGTTACAAATAATTCCTATGATCTTCTAAACTCATAAGTTCATGAACATGCATATCAACAATTTCAAGAATCATAAAATTAACCATATAAAACTTGAAATTTTGATAATTGCTATTGAAAATGGATTAGCATAACCATTACACCATCTCAAACAAGTTTTATAACACCAAAACAGTTTAGGATAATGTTTCTAGTCCATTTCCAGCAGCAAAGCTCCAAAAACTGCTCACTGGATGACAAACTCGTTGAGTTCATCAAGAAACTCGTCGAGTTCAGGCAAAAACACATAAAATCAGCGAGTTTTTGGCCAGAACTCCTCGAGTTTTCTTGTCTGGGTAGTTTTTGGCTTTTGAAAAACAAGTTTGCATCAAGTATCAAGTAAACAAGCTGGCTTTGATACCACTGTTGGGTTTTGAGCATTCTAACACTCCTATGGTATACATGCAACCCTAGAAACCTTGGATCTATTTTTTTATCTATGATACACGCAAAATTGATTTTCCAAGGTTCATAACCTATCTAGCATACATGGGGAACTTTCAAACATAAAAGTTAGTAAGAAAGACATACCTTTTAGATGCTTGTCTTCCTTGAAAAACCTTGTGAGCCTAGCACCTCAAGTGTGATGCCTCAAATGTCTCACACAACACCAGATACACTTGCAATAACCTTGAGAGAAATACAACACTTCTAAAAACGGCTATGACCTCTTGTTCACACTAGTGTCGATTTTGGTTGCTCACATATTCCTTTTATAGTGTGTGATAAGTAGGGTTACACCATGTAAACCCTAACTTGACATGGCTCTTCATTTCCATGATCCATGGGTTCAAAGACACCATGGAGCATCCTATGGGTTTTAGCCCAACTTGATAATCCATGGAGCATTAGCTCACTATACAAGAATGGGTGATTCACACAATCAACCCATATATTTAATTAGTCTTCTTTTGATCACTTAATTAATTCCAAATTAATTCTTGATCAATACTAATTAAATAATATTGTTAATATATTAGAACTTATAATATATTAATAAACCTTAAGTGTTATTTCTCTTATTTTGGTCTATCCAAATGCATGATGCCATGCAACCCAAATGGACCATGCTAATCGGGTCAAGTACATTCCAAAAATAGTTATGAAATTAGACACCTAATCCAACAGGTACACCATCACAGAACCTCACGCTGTTTTGCCTCAGCCACTAATCTCCTACTTACAGCGGCATGCTTAAATATAGACACACATCCTTTCAGAATCTCACAACTGATCCTTGTAACAATTGGTAAAAATAGGAACGATCGTATAATGCTATGTTTTGGTTATTAAGCAATATGAGTATTTTATCAAGAATGGTTGAAGGAATTTAACCTCTTTTATTTAAATAAGTTCTTTTGAAATATAAAACAAGTAACTATTGATAAATTTCGTTATGATGTATGACTACGAACCATCACCGGTTTGTGAAAATTAGCATATAACATCATTTGAACGCAACAAACTTAATTTTCGTATCAACATGTATCTAGTTGATAATTAAGTTAGGTTCTATGTAAAACATGTGCTTAATAGATGTGGAGGATCTAAATTTGACAAATATACGAACGAAAGTGACAAAACGTGTTTAACGATATGGTTAACCGGTTAAATGCCACGAAATTATACATTGGTCAATAAATTTTATATTTAAATAAATAAAAATATAAAATGAATTATTATAAGGTATAATTAGAATGTATTTAAGTGTTTTTGAATAAAAAGAATAAAACATAAACATTAAAGTTAAAATACACAAAAACGACATTGTTATTTTATAGTAAGTATACATGTATGTATTTGTACATATGTATTATTATCTAGTGAATGACTAGTTATGGGTCATGATTTCAGTGATTTCATGTAAGGAATACGATGTCTAAATCAATTAAGATAAGAGAATTGGTGGAGATATGTGCCAACTTAACTAATAAGTGCTTAATCACTAAAGACATTTTACTAAGAATGCTTATTAATGTCTCTTCTTATTTTCGAGATTAAGACCTTCCCTCTCCTTAACTAGAACTCCTAACTAACTAAATAGCTAGTAGTTAGTTAGTTAACTAACTCTATCTCTAAGCAACCACCCAAGCAAGTGGCTAGACAAGATCACATCACTTAAACTCACATCCCATCACAAGCTAGTCTAGGTTTTGTCCCCTTATCCTCTTCCACCCTTTCCTCCTTCATAATCACAAAATTTCCTCTTCATTTTACCCTCAATTCACCAGCCAATACTCCAGGGAATTACTCTCAACCTTCATCTCATTTTCAGCCACAAGAACTTCCTTCCAAACCCATTAAAACCATGAACTAAAGGACTGTTGTCCCTTTTGTGTTTCAGCCACCATTTCACCCGTCTACACCATCCTTTTGCTTGATATTTTTACCACCAAATACCCCTAGAAGTTAGTTGATATGCTACTCAAAATTATAGATTCAAAACAGTGAGTAAACTACCCTTTTTCTTACTTTTTTGCTGTGAAGTTTTCGTGACAGCAACATAGCCAAAACAGTGGCTGTTTTAGAGCATCAAACCAACACCCAAAAGTTCTTCATCTTCAACCTTCCATTCTTCAAGTATTCACATAAGGTGAGTTCATACCCCTACATTTTCATGTTTTCTTCAAGTTTTAAGGGGGGGGGGGATACAAGTTAGAATACTAAACATAACTTAAATTTAAATGATAGCTTTCTACATAAAAGTTAAGTCTTGTTCACGGACTGTTTTGACTATCTTAAACTTAATATCTTTCAAAACTGTACAATATGAAAATAGTTCAAGATTATACCTTTCTAAGGACTACTCGCACGCGTTCATACGATTTTTCTACAATTTATGGCGATTTTTATAAAACTGTCTATCATTTCAGAAGTGATTTCGGACCAATCTGTGAAGATGTTCATTTTCACACTAGTTTGAGACCACTAAAAATCATAATAAAAATTAGGAACAAAGTAGACTCATTTTATAAACTCTCAGAGGTGACAGATTCAGTTCTTGACTTACGATGTTTTTTCTATGAGTTTTCTAAAAACAGGGACAATAAAGGGTAAAACTGTCAAAAGTGGTTTATAGATTTATTAACATCTTCTAACATTTTTGAGAAATGTTTATACATTAAGGAAGTTAAAACACAATCATTTAAATATGTTTAATTACAATTTTTACAAAAGTGATAAGTACAAAAAGGTCTTAGTATCAAACTTAAGGATTATTTCATGCAAAGTTTCAAATAAAAACGTAAGAATATGAACAACAATTACGAAACATACCAAATCATCTTTTAAAATTTATACATATATATATATATATATATATATATATATATATATATAACCATTTGCATATATATGTTTTGTTTACAAACTTGTATTCTACATCAAAAATATACATATATAGTTTACGAAACTCTACTCCATTTGTATCCTGATGAGCAAATGGTAAAATATTGTCAAATGCATATCTAAAGATTTCACGTCGTTTCTCATAGCTATCCCAGTCTTAGGGGATGATCATTTATACAAACATTTTCAACACAAAAACACATAAACTCGTTGAACAAATTTAGTGAGTTTTGTCTTCACGGTACCTTATAAAGTACACACGAAAGTCCTGTTAAATATAATCAGAGTCTCCTGTAGGGAGAGCGTGATAGTTGTGTATAGATCTATATTGGGACCGACAATCCCGCACCTTAGCTGCTTGCAACAGCTAGACCGGCAGGTCTAAGGGTGACAAATGTCATAACGAAATCGACACCTGAAGAACGTTGCGAACAAGGCAGTCTGGGTCAATCAAGCATGGTTATAAGATAAAAATTAAAACTCACGTAAAACAACAATGACACTTTTAGTTTACGCAAAGACAGCCTTCAATCAGTTTTATATACAAACAAAACTGCATAACATCATTTTAAGTAGGAAAATTACTTATACGCTTCGGTCTTGGTTCATTTAAGGCCACATCTCATTTTAGGGAAAATATAGGATTTTTCGGAAAACAAACATTACTACATTTCATAGAAAAGGTTTACAAATATACATAAAAATGCTTATGAACTCACCAACGTAAATGTTGATACTAAATCAGGTAACAACTGGCTTTGAGGATGGGACGCTTAGGCGTCTAAACAAATCTTTTGACAACATATTGTAATTGATATTCTGAAACATGTAATACGTACAAATGATGTAACTTTTTCAATTATATATATGTTTGTTGTGTTTGCTTTGAACATTTATACTCAACTGTTATGATACACTACATGATAGTCACCCGCCCCTAGACGTTTCCGCCATCCCGGTTTGGGGGTGTGACAATCCTCCTCTCACACAACTCGCAACTTCAGAGTACCCCAACTCTCAATTGGAACACGGAGGAATCATCAATGACTCGGAGCACGTTGACGACCATCCGAAATTCTCTCCTCTATTGCTCAAAACCCATACAAGAACACTCATATCGACCCGAACGTTGGCTGCCCGATCATCTCCTATCCTCATATAACAACCCATTCATTGAACCAAAAATCCTCAACTACTGAAGTTATCTTACAAGCCAACCACCTCAAATTTACCATCACAACCTCGAAGAATTTCTAGTCGTCACAGGGTCTCTGACCAACAGCCACCAGCCGTGGAGACACTCATCCCTTCCTGAACACGTACAACATGCATCATCTTGCTCTGCACCTTGCCTCGACCACCAATATCCCTGGTCTCATGAATCCGTACCGCAGATCTCTATATCCAGTTCTCCAACCGCTCTTGAACAAATCTTTGATCCTCTCAATAAGATACCCAGTTCTCCCCCACTTAGGGTTCAAATCATCACCATTTGGCACACCAACAATCTATTCCACAGACTGTCTCCACTAGGTACATCACACTTACTCTTTAATAGTACCACATACACTCGATTGATCCTTCCAGAAGAGACCAAGCAACTCCAAACATCCCGAACCTCAGATAAAATCCTCGAAAACCTCCCATTGTGTTATCCAAAATCTCATATTAACACACTACCGGACAACTTAACTGTCCAGTAGTAGTCATGACTCTCAATCTGAGAATAATGAATTCTCACACTCTTCCTCTTTGACTCCCCAACCAACATCCCATTAGGATAATTATCATGAGAGCAGAAGCCTCACTCCTACACTCGATATACATCATAGCCAACGAGAGGCACCTTCCCCAATATATTCCTCTTGACCACTGAACACTACTGCTAACACCTGCCCTACTATACTTAAATAGGGTATATCCTTGTCCTTGACCACCTCAGTCATCACTGATGACCCTCGCATCCCATAATACGACCTTATGGTGGACATATTGCCCAGATACTCCGGTGAAAGATTACAGCCAATGCTATCCCACAGGGTTTTACCCCCAAGCTCAGAAACCGAAAGTCTCAATATCTTTCCTATTTCCCACAAGAAACGAAAATAGCACCACTTAGGTCACAGAAAGTGACACCTCTACTATCGGTCGATTGCTCATCTCAGATTGTATTCTCCCATAAAGCGCCATCCCTACTCATCCCTGAGTCTTGCGACTCCAACTGGCATCTCACCAAAAATCCCTTGGAACTAACTCTATTTCCCTCTCAAGGTATGCTCCATTGAAACTCGTTCGATGGGGCCCTCTGGCCTCATACTCTATCGCATCCGATCTCAGTCTAATCAATCACGACGAGATAACTGTAAAAAGCACAAGCACTATCCACTACAAATCATTGTACCCAACCCATGTTATCTCTTCTCAATCTGCCTCAAATCATGGTACTCGAACCATGACATCACCTCTCGATTTGCTACAAATCATGGTACTCGAACCATGACATCACCTCTCGATTTGCTACAAATCATGGTACTCGAACCATGACATCACCTCCCGATCTGCTACAAATCATGGTACTCAAACCATGACATCACCTCTCGATCTGCTACTTAAAACCTCTGGAACGCTCCCGGTATCGAGTATGGGTCCTCTGCTTTCATTAGTACGGGCCCATACTACCTGCCACATTTACCCATACTTTCTACATGAACCTTCCCAGAGTTCCTAAGTAGCTGCTCAACCTTCTCGATCACCAAACCCATCACACGTGTTCGCTCCTTTGCGAGATGCTCTACTCTGTCAACGTACTCATATGACTAGGGTCACCCTCCCCTAGGCTCTTCCTAGGTTATCACACTTCTCCACCATCAGCTGCTGAAGAACTCCTTATAATGCCAACCATCTACCTCCTGAATATCGTCATATTCACTTAGAAGCTGACTCTCATCATCAAGAGTTCCACAAAGCACGAAGCAAGAAGCATTCGGGCATCGAATAATTTCTACCAACATGTAAAACCACTCTTAGGTTATTACCCCACTTGCACTACTCACACTCAAAAGGTATCACTGAACTTAAGCAACTCTGCCCCACACGGGTATCTAACTACTCTCTCCGTAGTTCCTCCAGCGCTCATCTAGGTATCTCTTCCTAGATTACTCCTATACTCAAAGCTCTCTCTCTAAAGGATTCCTGCTAGATACTCTTATTCCGCACATACTCAAAGGTAAATCACAAATAGCAGTAATTCCTACGCTAAGGCATCACAAATCAGGCCACTCTAGTCCTAAAATATGAAATACCTAGCCTATCCTCTAGCATGCAGAATATCTCATAACACAAAAGTAAGGGTATTTTGGGAAATCATCGTTCGGGCTCCGACTGATTGTACACACTACTCCAACTCGTTTTCTCTTATACTCTTCCTCATTTTCTGAAAAATTCACCTCTTTTGAAAATCTTTCTCAAATCCCCAATTTGATTTCAAACACACCCGGTGGTGCATCCGAATCTCTCAAACCAAGGCTCTGATACCAACTTGTAACACCGAAAATTTTCAAAACAAAATTTTCATTTAAAATCACATAATTCTCATATTGCGTTTCACAAGAATCTCATTTATTAAGTTTACAATTCAAAATTCCATAATTGTTTGGTTAAAATCCAGGATCTTCAAAAATATAACTCTTCACTGGTGTGTACAATCAAGCCGGTGCCTTCCCGCGATCCTGAGAACAACCTGAAACACATAACACATAACACATAACACGGTAAGCACGAAGCTTAGTGAGTTTCCCAAAACACCACATACAACATATTAGCCATTCGAGGCTATAGCTCTAAAAGACCCTCCAGTTAATGTGTCTTAGTGGGACCCTCCAGTCCCACAACTCTAATGGACCCTTCGATCCTAACTCTATGGACCCTCTGGTCCTAACTCTGTAACTCTAAATAACACATAGCATAAATCACACAAACAACATGCAGTAATATCATAGTACTCAAATAAACACATAAGACCCTCTGGTCACACATATATACTACTCTAGGTAAGGTATAGTGAGAAGACTCACCTGGAAAGCAGTAAATAAATAACCTCGCACCCGAATCTCGAACTAGCCTCCGCCTATCACAAGGGATGAATATATCTAATTAATGCTCTTTAACATGACCCTGATAATTGAAGATTATTCAATCTCTCTCTAACTCTAGAATTGGGTAAAAGACCATTTTACCCCTCCATGGTCTCCATTACTCATGTTGACCAAACCCCAAAGTCAATAGAAGTCAAACTTGAGTCAACAGTCCATGTTTGACCCGACTCGTCGAGTGCACTATTTCGACTCGTCGAGTCCCCTCGTATTCTCAGAAGTCTCAAAAAGTCTAGCTCAACTCGTCGAGTTGACCCCCAACTTGTCAAGTTATCGCGCAAACAACTCATCGGGACAAACCCTCACCGACTCGTCGAGTAAGGCCAAGGACTCGGCAAGTCCCTTTGATCAGTTTCCTCATTCAGACGATTTAAGGTAGATCCATCACTTAAAACACTAGATCTACCATCCTAAGGGTAGATTGTGACGTAAAAATGCAAGCTTTACGTTTAAACATGGCATGAAAGGTTCATAATGTCCAAATTGCTCTAACAAGGATGATTAACCACAATAACTCTTATATGGCCAAATAAAGTTATAATCTTTGGACTCTATGGACCTCACAAAGTCCAGATATGAGGTTCCCACCTCAAGCCATGCACACATCTCTCCATGGCACAAGATAGATGGAGGAAAACCCTAACAATTTTCCCTAAACAAGATCTCATAAGGAAAATTATCAAGCAAGCATTTTTTTTACCTTCAATTGGAGCAAAACTCTGAAGAATCTCTAGATCCACAAGCCTCCTCTTGATCCAAGCTATGATGATCTCCACTTCTTCCTCCACAAGGTCACAACATGCCCAAAATTATGTCTCATCTCTCCCTTTTAGCTCAAGATGCGACCTAGGGTTTCTCTCAATGAAGGCAAGCCGCAAATGAGGCTAATAGCTCCTTTATATAGGCCCCAACCTCGGTAAATTAGGGTTTCTCTACCTAGCACCTACTCGGTGAGTCAGCTCTCTGACTCGTCGAGTCCAATCATTAAATTCCACATGGCACCCGACCCTACTCGGCGAGTTGGACTCCCAACTCATTGAGTCACTCCATAAACTTCAAAATTCAACTGTACAATAACATACCTGAAATTCCGGATGTTACAGTTTCCACCTAAAACCCTAGCAACCATAAGTATAAATAGACCCCATTACAAGGGATTTTCGTAGAAGGGCTTTATGAAACCCTAAGAGTGGCGAAAATCCTTCTTCCCTATTTCATCCTTTGCATAGAGTGTTTGTGACTCCATTAGAGGTGCAACACTTGGGGCACTAGGCTTTCAGAAGTCAAGATCAAGAAGGATTAAACTTTTTATTGCTACATAATAAGAGAGGTAAAGTTTCTAGCCCTAAACATATGTCAATTTCGAAATATGTATGCTAGTTATAGGGTTATTACTTTGGTATTCAATGTTGTATGTTCAAATTAGAAAAACCTAGATCCCAAGAAATTAGGGTTGCATGTACACCATATAGATGATGTTATGCTAATAAAACAAAACCTATATGCCTTGAAATGTTTAGCATATCCAAGTAATATGCAATCTATTCTACATTCTCCCAGAGTTTTTCTTTTGGGTTCGGTGAGTTTTACAACTGTCTGACATCCCCAAACCAGAAAATAGCTCAAATTTGGCTATTTCTTGAACCAAAGTTCATACAGGATTGTTTTGATCTTTTTATTTGGAACCCTGTTCAAAAAATAGTAGGTTGTTAACATAGCCTCTCCGTAGAATCCCTCACTCAATCTCGAGTAAGAAAGCACCGAACTTACCATTTCTTTGAACACTCGGTTTTTATGTCTGGCGGTTCCATTTTGTTTGGGCGAGTATGGTGTTGTGGTTTCATGAATGATACCTACTGAATGGAAGTATATGGTATCCATATATTCACATCCCTGATCAATTCTAAGCCATTTAGTTGGATTGCCCAATTGCAATTCCACCTCGATTTTGTATAATTTGAACTTTACCAATGCTTCCTTTTTAGCATTAAGCAAATACACATAGCAAAACCAAGTACAATCATCAATGAATGTCACCATATACTTTTTATTTTCCAAGGATGGAGTAGAGTGGAAATCACACAAATCACTGTGTACATGTTCCAAAATAGCCAATTTTCTATTAACATTTGAAAATGGTTTACTTGTAACTTTTGTATGCATGTATGTTTTACATTTTTATAGATTCATGTCAAAGGGTGGAATTAGACCATCTTTTGACATTTCATGCATCCTTCTAAAGTTCACATGACCCAATCTAGCATGCCAAAGCATCGATTCATCAATTTTAGAAGAAGAAGATGACTCAAATGAAATTTTTTTAATAGGTGACAATTTATCAATAACATTTAAACGAAACATTCTATTATTCAAATATCCAAAACTATAAAACTTTTCAAATCGAGATAGGGTATGCCTATCCGATTCATAAACTTGTTTATAACCATCATAATTCAAACAACTACCACCAACAAGATTCTTGTTGACACGGTGCGGTTGGGTTGAGGCAATATTGCTCTGTGCGGAGGCCAACAAACCTGGGAGCAATCTAGGCATTAGCTGTGGGCCAGAAAAGCAAGCCAAACCCATGTTGTGGGCTTAAGGGTAATCCAACCCAATGGCTGTGGACTCAAGGGTATTCCAGTCCGATGACTGATTGGACCCGTTGTATATTGGCATTCTAGTCCGATGACTGATTGGGTCGGGCGTAATCTAGCCTGATGGTTGTGGACCAGTGGGTATTCCAGTCTGATGACTGATTGAACCCATCATGCATGATTATATATGTTATATATTTGTGTGGTGATACTTTGGGGGAAACTCATTAAGCTTTGGCTAACGGTTTATGTGTTATGTTTCATGTACTTCTGATAATCGGGGGAAAGCAAAGGCGTTATCAAACATATTCTTCAGTGACATGTTTTGGAGGTTTTATGATACTCTAATTTTGGGATATTTTTAATGAAATTTGGTTTTTGACTTGGGTTTTGATTGGAAACAATGATTTTACCTTAATTGAAAAATGAAAATTTTTATCTTGATTTTTGGGATGTTACAAGAGGACAAGTTCTAGAACCCTCCTATGATTGGCGGTTTTGAGGCTCCTCTTAGAGACTTCTGGAAGCCTTCATGAAGATAATTAAGGAACTAGATAATTACCTTATATGAAATAATATTATTTTTGTTCAAATTAGGGTTTCTAGGCGTTTCCTAATCAGGTATAAATAGGACCTAATAGTTAAGGATTTCTGGCTAAGCTATCTTAGAATCAAAATCTGAAAATTTGCCTCTCTCTCCCCTCTCTCCTAAATATTCTATGGTTCTTGTGTTGTGGGTGTGAACAGTTAGAGGCTTGCACACAATTGAAGCTAGTTTTCAAAAGACTATTGGATTTATCAAAGGGCTTGTTTACAACAACAAAATCAGAGGTATGCTATTAACCCTGTGAAATTCGATTTCTATTAGTGTTAAAAGTTTTATTGTTCCGTAGTATGTTTCTTCAATAGAGTTGTGACCTAGATCCAATTAGGTTGCATGTACCCTTAAGAGTTTAAGGTATTTTCTGCATTATTACATGTAAAACACATCACTTTCTTGTACATCACCCCTTTTTCTCTCTAAAAATCCGACCAAAGGCCACCGACCACCACTAGATGCCACCTTCTACCACCACCTAACCTCCAACAACACCCCTCTGTTTCAACAACTTCGGCAAGACAGAAAAGATCTCCAGCGGGCCCAAAACCGCCAAAAAGAAATGACAGTTGCCCCCGGCCGCTAGTTGTCATCGTCACCCACCTCTAAAAGTTACGAAACTTAACCGAAGAACCCCCTCATCACCCTTAACCAATGATCTCAACTCACACCTCCATCCCCCGTGGGAAAACCACTTTGCCGACCATCTTTTATTCAGTAGTAAAATTTTTGTGAGTTTTATGGGAAGCCTCCAGACAGTTTTCCGACGACCAAAAATACTTTTTCCGACACGTCTTGACCTGATCTATGATCCTGTAAAGTCATTTTTCTCCAAAAGTGTGCCGAGTTAAAAGTTAGAAATCATAAGACGAATCCTGATTCCCGATCCGAACAATTTTCTGGTGAATCAGAATAGTTTTTCCTACTCATTTTTTCTAGATCTACGACCTTCAAATGTTGTTTTTATAGAAATGAGATGTCGTTAGTGAAATCTCGAGTCGCGATTCAGATCCTGGTTTTCGATCTGAACAAAACAACGATAAAACATGCAACAAAAGTGAGTTCTACGACCCCTTTTAAGTTTTTAATATTTTTGAGGGATAATATATGCACAACTTGTCTTTACGTTTATATAAACTCTAAAAAGTTAGTTAAAAGATTATATAATGAAATGTTTTTGTTATATATACGTGAACAGATGTTAAAAACGAACAATATTTAACCATACATATATATTTGTTGAACAAAATATGATATGTTATATATTCAATGATTTAAGTAAAAAATAGATCTAAATGTTTAAAGTTCAAATAACAAGAAATATAGTTTCTATAAACTATAACACTTATTTTTACCGTTGTAGACATAATCGTCAAAATATACATTATGTATCATTTTCTATCACTTGTAAATGATAACTCTACTCTTTATGAACTTGTGCATTATTTGGTAAAACCTGGTTTTGGTCAAAATTCAGTTGTTATGCTGACCGATTTTTGTTAGAAAACTTTAATATAATTTTTAAACAACAAGTGAACATTACATCATTTAAAACACGACATTCTGACGACTTGAACTTAACAAATGAACAATAGTTTAGTGTTAATTTTAACTAAAGTTTAGGATACAAATGTACACGATTTTATAGATCTGTTGAACTCGAGATTTCTATATGAGTTTGTATTATTCATCAACTAAGAACAAAAACTTAGTACAACCCTTGCTATAACCGTTAATCCGTAAAAAGCGTGGAATGTTTGTATAAACTATAATAGTTGTTTTACCGTTGTAGACATAACCGTCAAAATAGACGTTAAAGTGTCATTTCCTTTCACTTGTAAATGATAGCTCTACTGCTTTATGAACTTGTATATTATTTGACATTGTTGATTTTACATCTGGTAAAACTTGGTTTTGGTCAAAATGTAGCCGTTATGCTCCCCGATTTTTGTTAGAAAACTTTAATATAATGTTTAAACAACAAAGAACATTAAGTCTAATAAACTTTATGACCTAAGGTTTAAAACACGAAAATCACATTTTGAAGACTTGAACTTAACGGACGAATAATAGTCTAATAAACTTTTTAACTAAAGCTTAGGACACAAATGCATACACTTTTAGATCTATTGAACTCGAGATTTCTATATAAGTTTGTATTGTTCATCAACCAAGAACAAAAACTTGGTAAAGCCATATATGCTATAACTGTTAATCTATAAGGACCGGGTAACATTTTGTATAGATCTATATGGGGTGACCTCCCCGCCTGTGGTTGTTAGCTACAACCCACGTTTGACAAATCAAACTGGGCCAAAATGTTCATTCTCTAACTCTCTTTCACGACATTGATGAAGCATTGATGATATTCTAGGCACGCCACTTGCTGTAGGATACAGAGGCTTATTCGCCATTTAGCTCGATTATAGGCTCATTATAGCCCCAAAGTATACTCTAAAAGAACTCGTATAGAATTGAGATAGGATTTATATGTAGCTAAAAGCACTCATATAGAATTGAAATATGATTTATAAGTAGCTAAAAGCACTTGTATATAATTGAAAGAAGATTTATACAAAGCACGAAACACTCATATGAGTTGAAATAAGACTATATGTAGCACGCACACACACACACGTAGAACGATAAGTTAGCGTCGGTATATTATTTAAGTAAAATAAATTCTTAATAATATACGACAAAAACTTTTATTTTTTACAAACTTACATTTCATAAGTTAATTGATATAAACAATACACTCACTTGTACGACCTTACAAGCATTAAAACACTTAATTCAGATAGACTTACACACTACACACACGCTTGTATGGGGTTACAAGTATGTATACACATAAGTCTATTTTTATACTTTTTGGTTAGAAAAAGTAAACTTTTTATAAAAGTTGGTCGACAAGTCAAAATTTTATAAAAACATTTTTGGTTTTAAAACGTACAATGTGTCAAAACCTATAGAATTCACAAAACTAGGTTGTTCCAACATTATCCAGATTGCTCTTGTATGATCTAGCGTATTCTAAATCATTCCAAAGTCTTCCAGGTCGTTCTAGCTTCGTCTAGCATCCTCTTGATTATTCCGGATCGTTCTCCTTTGTTCCACGGACATCTACAATATTTTAGCATCTTCCAGGGTCTCGTAGAGCATTCATGATCTCTCTGGAGACTTCTTGAATATACTTGATCGTTCCGAAGTTCTTTAGACGATCGTGGAATTTTCCAAAAGCTTGGTCCATGACAGTCCGCCCTTAAAGAAAATATAGGGTTGTTATTAAAAGTTTAATGTAGGGTTGTTGTTAATAGTTTAAAGAAATGAGGGTCTATTTGTTCGCGGCAATAGACAGAGGACTTGTTTTGTAGAAGAAACTAAACTGAAGTGTCATGGGTCGCTTGAGACAGATCAGTTGGGAGTACTAGTACTAGTACCAATTATTTGAAATAAACGAAAAAGAAATAATCGCCTACATACCTTTTTATCGATAAATCTTTACGGAAAATCTCCGAATTGGGAACCTAACTTCATCTATTCCAAAGCAAGTTATCATCGATTCATCATCGTCTGGTACGAATTTATCTCTTTCGAGAATTTCTACCTTCAATTCAATAGCGTGTGTTTTTTAATCAGTTGATATATGTACAGTTTCTTGGAATTTTGTCTCTCCAGAGAAGAATTTAATTGATGAATTAGTTTGATTCCTTTTTTATTTAATTTTGCGATTATGTTGCAAAGCAGCGATATAATTGTGTTGGATTGTCAAGAGTGGGAGAGAAAGAGGGGGTGGAGGCTTATTACGAACAGATTGGATTTAAACCTCATATCATATCTACACAATATTTCGATTATTAGTTTAGATGAAGATGAAAGAACCAGGAACTGATTACAAAAGTAGATTAATAGCAGATTATCTAACCGTAACATATTCTTGAAATTGTACCTGCAGAGAGCAATGAATCATGTTTGTGATCATTTAAAGTACAACATATAAGATTCGAGATATAAGTTGTACATAGATGAGCTTTCCTTCAAAGTCCATTGTAATTTATTAGGAAAGAGCAATGGACTCTCATTTATATGTGCATTATATATCATCACGCGTTGGTCTCTTTTTAAGTTTTTATTACAGGATTGTACTTAGAAAATCTACCCAATTATTGCAGTGAAAGTTGCTTTGTATATGGATGACATTATTGTAATTGGGTAGATTTTTCAAAGTACCATATGCTGTAATATGCTATTATTAACAAATCAATGCAAGTAAGTTTGTTCCATACATGTTGATTACACAAAGTATATGACTATTGTTACCATGCAGCTCTTATTACTATTAGTGAATATGTTTGAATTCCAATGATTATTTTTGGTCATTTTCAGTGAAAACCCTCATGAGTTGAGACAAATAAAGAATGGCAGACTTACCAGGTTATCTGTTAACCTGTCTGTACTCTGGAAAACTTGCACTTTTGGCAATTTTGGTATCTGGAGGGATCGTATTGCAAATACTTGTAAGCTTCAAACGTTGAAAATTTATTAATTGAAGAAATTGTTATTGTTTAATCATTATCTTTCATGAATCATGATGACACTCACAGGCATGTGTTTTGTACAATAATTGGTGGCCAATGCTAACAGGTACCTTTACTCCTCCCTTCCCCGCTTCCTACACTAATTATAATATTTATAAATAAAATTTTGATATGGGTGCCAGCCATCAGCTAACACCACATTTTCATAGTCTTAGAAATTGTTGTTTTGTCCTCCATTAGCATCATTACAATAACTTGATGGGAAACAGATAATTTTGGATTTATGAAGTTATAAAGAAACATTTACCAAATAATAATTATACCAAAGTAACGTAACAGAACGTTTTTTTTTTTTCTTAAATGCAGCAATTATGTATGTGATTCTCCCTGTGCCATTGATATTATTTGCTGGAGCAGATACTTCTGTTCTGTTTGCCGAATCTGAAAACAGGTGTGAATAATACCAATTTAATTTAACCCACCACTTGTTACTGATATAGGATGGCCTTGTAAACCAAGTCTCAGACTGATGTACAAGTTAGTTTTCTGTCCCATACACAAAAAGATGGGACAAGGACTCTGTTCAAAAGACGTAAATACCCTCCTCATCCTGAACCTTGTACCTTTGTTGGGCCATTAAGATGATATATATATATATATATATATATATATATATATATATATATATATATATATATATATATATTTGTGTGTGTGTGTGTGTTTGATTGATTTTATAATAAATAACAGTTGGGTGGATGCGACCAAGTTCTTGACAGGAGCTTCAGCAGTAGGAAGCATTGCGATTCCTATAATCTTGAAGCATGCAGATGTGATTACATGGGGGGCCTTTGCAATGGAGATTTCGTCTCTTTTTGTGTTTGTTACTGCCATATTCTGTTTCATTGGCCTCCATAACAGTGATGATGGAGGAGGGTATCATTCCATTTGATCCGACCCCCATCCCCATCATCATCATCGTATGTGTTTGATGTTTCAAAAAAAAAAAAAAAGAATCGATGGGGTTTTGATTGATATGTTTGGAACCTCATCTTATTGTTTGTGTAAATGTATTCTATTCTATTGTGTTCTTTCTAGAGAACTAACAATGTGGCAAGTTTTGTTGCATTGGTTACAAGTCACTGTGACTTGGGTTTGTTTAGAAAGAGCTTACGCTTATAACTTCTTGTTTGTGTAATTGGTTTTACATATTTGGGAATTTGGAAGTTGGTTTCTACAGGTGTTTTTGGGGGATCAGATGCTTTGGGGGTTGTGTTCTATATATTATGTGGAGATATTTTATTTATTTATTTATTTAGGCAATGAAATGGCTTTTTAAATGAAATATGGAACACGTTTGTTATATGTTGAACCGGTTGAAACATGTTTATTATATGATTTGTATTAACAATGTTATATAGTTAAAATAGAAATAAATATAAATTGTTAAAAATAACTAAGTCGTTATTGTTATTTACTCCCTCCGTCCCAATATTATTGTGCACAGACAAAAAACATACAGAGTAAGAAAACATTAATTACCACTAACTTTATATAATAAAATGATAGTTTTTGTCCTTACTTTACATTTAATGTTCCATTAAATGCTTAGTTGGTTAAGTGAAAATGATGGGGTATTTTGGTATAAATATATATATATTTTTTTTAAATGGACTATTATTTTGGGACAAACAAAAAAGGAAAGATAGATTATAATTTTGGAACGGAGGGAGTAGTAAATAATAATTTCATATTAAATTAAAAAGTTTATCTTTAAATATTTATTTTCCAATAATCTTGTACCTTGTTGTCCAAAAAGGTAAGTTTTTATTGAATAACTTTTGGTGAAATTCCAAAATCATAAATCCATTAAAATCATAAAAGATTAAGAATCCTAAAAACCTCAGGTAATTAGTAAATATTTACACGATACTCTTATTAAACATGTTAAAATTTTAATTTTTTGTGTTTTTTGTATGAAAATAGCAAATTTATAATTTTTGCAGTCTAATATTTTCATCCATATATGCTCTCATATTTTAACACAAAACTTATATAAAATACAGATTTACACAGTCAATTTACAATTTAATGTAAAAAATTCACAACTTAATACAAACTGTTTTACAATAATTCACTAATTCAAAGAAGTCGAAAAACTCAACCTCTACCACCACATGCCGCCACCAACCACCTGTATCAACATAGTAGCCATTATTTCTTCCAAGTCAGATCTGTAAATAAAGTCATGCATTAACAACTAATACTATATTTACAATCTAATAAAGCCTATTATATAACTCGTTTTGAATTTAATGCAAAACAATTATAAAAACTAATGGATTCTTACAAATTTATACAACAAAAAAATAAATATATTCATAAGAAAATTAACAAAAAAATTCATACATAGAACATTCATATTAAACACAAATAATAAAAAATTCACAGCAAAATACAGTCAATTCACAGTTTAAACAGAAATTCATAGTTTAATGCAGTCAATTCACATTTTTAAATACGAAAATCACAATTTAATATAAAAAATTCACAGTTTAATATAGTTAATTTCACAATTCAAATAAATATTCACAACTTAATGCAGTTAATTCAAAGTTTAAAATACAAAAAACACAGCTTAATAAATAAAATTCACAGTTTATTACAATAAATTTACAGTTTAATACAAAAAACATAAATTCACAACAATAATATCAATTTAAAACTCTTAATACAGACAATTCACAGTTTAATATACAAAATTCACAGCTTAATATAATAAATTCACAATTTACGACAAAAAATTTATATTTATAGTTATATTTTCAAATTAAAACTTATATTTAGATGTTAATATATGAAAACATTTATATGTATTAAATTGAATTTAATATATTAAGTCGTGAATAAAAATTACAAAGTAATACATAATTCACAATTTAGTATACAAAATTAATCAGATACATTGTGTACACCATATAAATTCACAGTTTAATAGAGCTTTTCAGAACTCTTATTCACAGTTTAATAATCAGTTTAGGACTCTCATTCATTGTATTTATAACATAAAAACATATTAATTCATGCATTCACAATAACTAACTTAAATAGAACTAAACAATTAAAACATCATAGTTCAAAGCTTAAAAAAATCAAAATTCATATTATTTGAGAAAACACTAACATAATAACACACATTTTAAATTCAATTCACAGCTTAACAACAATAAAACATAAAGTGAATAAAAACTTGATACAAACATTATAAAAAAACATAGTAAACATGGATTAACAACTTAATAGTAGAAAAAAAACTATGTTTAACAAAATTAAACAACAAATGAGAGATTATAACATTAAATTCACAACTTAATAGAAAAAAAAAGTATACAAATATCAACATACCTGATGTAAATATGGTGTTGTTTCACTAAAGATCAGAGAAAAAAAAGATGGAGTTGAGTTGGCGGTGCTACACCGGAGCGGCAAGGCAGTAGTTATGGTGGCAGTTGACATCGATCTCAGATCTAGACCGTCAATCTCGTCAAAAGTCGTAGATCTGAAGGCATAAATCATAGATTCATAAGCGAAAATCATAGATATGCTGTTGGAAATCATAGATCTAACGTCAGAGATCATAGATCTAGACTGAACCGCTTCAGATCTGATGAAATCAAAGGATTTTGGAGGTTGAAGACATACCTTTATTGTTGGTAGAGGTGATGGTGGACCAGATCTGAACAGATCTGGTGGTCTTTCATGGAGATCGAGAGAAAAAAAGATGGAGGCGAAATGAAGATGTGTCATCAGAGCTCACAAATATAAACATTAGTGGTAGTGAAAATCAGTGGTAAAGTAAATATGATGTGGTGGTGGGGTAAATCTAGACTTCAAATGCATCAAACACACCAGATCTGATGTAGATCTGGTGGTGTTTCACCAAAAAAAATAAGGAGAAAAAGATGATGTTGGAATATGGTGGTGACGATGGCTGGAACCAATTTCGGTCAACGGCGGTGGCACCGGTAAGTGGCGGCAATGGTGGTAGTTGATGATGATAAATGGAGGATTTGTGTTTGAGATTTTGAAGGTGAATGGGAGTGTTTGGATGCAAGAAAAATAACCCACATCTTATTTTGTAGTTTAAGTTTAGAGGTTCTTAGGGTTCTTAAACTTTAGGGGTTCTCATTTGTGTGTGTGTGTGTATATATATATATATATATATATATATATATATATATATATATATATATATATATATATATATATATATATATATATAGACACACACGATTCAAAAATTCTTTATAAAATGAATTCATTTAGAAAATATAAATAGAGTATACATTTTATGCTTATGAATCAAATAGATTTTCCAAACAATTATAATTTTATGTTTAGGTTGATGTTCTTTTTGCATATACTTAATATTATTTAACTAATTTTAATATTACTAGAAATAACTTAAAATGTAATGGAATTTTCAAATGAATTTGATGAATGGAAAAATGTTTCATTTATAATATAATCTGATATGATATGATTAACTTGAAATTTTATACTCTCTTAGGAGTTGACAATGCTTTTGAAGCTTTTAGATTAAAAAAAATATGATTCAGCAATAGGAGCTTTAACTTTTAATTTAAACAAAAAGCTAATAATCCTAAAACTGTTTCAAGTAGAGTTTAACAAAAAAACTCCTACCTAGAGTTTAATTAATGGTGTGGTTTATTATAAGAAATCAACCATAAACATTATTCATGTGAGATGTCTTAGGATATGTCTGTCAGACCAGAGTAAGAGAAGGCATAATGTTTCTTAAATATTAAAATTAAATGCCTTAGAAACCAATTAACCAAAAGTTTATTGATCAACCACAAAGAACACACTAAGCAGACATTTATATATATATATATATATATATATATATATATATATATATATATATATATATATATATATATATTGTTGCAAAAACCATGTTATCTACAAAAGTATTAGTCAAGTGATGTGATTTGGGTTGCCTCTGGTGCTGTGCCAGTGTCTGATCTAGGTTCCTGGACAATAACAATGTACTTTTAGTTTTTTTTCTTAGTAAGGCATTGTAGTCTAAAAAAGCTACCCAATTTTATGTGTATATATATATATATATATATATATATATATATATATATATATATATATATATATATATAAGATTAAGATATTATGCTTTGAAAAACCTAACCAAATATAGCAGTGAAAATTGCTTTATATTCAAATGGCATTGCTATAATTAATTGGGTTGATTTTTCAAAGTATAATGTTGTGATAAAAAGAAATAGAAGTAAGATGCTATAATAAATAAATCATTTAACCCTGTAAACGGCAGCATTTACCTCTCTCAAGAGTGGAGCATCAGTCAAAGTCAAAGGCTTGAGCTGGCTGTTCTCTATGTTGCTTAGCAACCGTGTTACAGTTTCAAGATGAGGGACACTGTCAAAAAATAAACAATAATAAGTTAGCCACAACAAAACTAAATAATAGCATTTTATGTAGGTTTAATGCAACAAGAAATAGCAATATAATTTCTTTTATTTGTGTATTATAGCGTCTTATTTTCTATTACAACATTGAAGATTGAAAAAAAAAATGGCATCTTATTAATGCACTGTACTTTGAAAAAATATGTTCAATTTTATTTTCTTATTAGAAACATTATAATTTGAAAAAACTACCACGATTTAGAAGTGAAAATTGCTTTGTATTTGGATAAATAATAGTAGGATGCTATTATAAACAAGTCAGTCTTAGGAGGCCCTGTTTCTTTTCTTCTTCCCATAAACATAAATTATATTGTTTGGAAGGGATAAATGATGTTTAATAAATATTTGAGAAAATGTTGACATACTTACTTGGGAAAAAGGAAGGATAAAAAATAAATATAGGTAAACTTGTAAAAAGTTAGGAATTAATCATATCAAGCCTACTTTCCCTGGATTTTCTTATTAAGTCGTTATTTCTGCATTAAGTTAAGAAACGTTTACTCATGTGTAGCTTACCGGATTACGTGGTGTCCAGATAAAATCTTGTAAGAATAAATTGTGATTAAAAATATTAGAGAAAATAACGACATAGTTGGGACTTGGGAGAATGTGTAAAAAAGATAGGATTTAATCAAAAAAGTCTGATTTCCCTCCATCTTTCAATTTTGATAAAGATCAAATAATATAACAAGCTTAGCATGTTATGGATATGAATATTAGAATGGTATAAACAGATAATATAAGAACCTCTGTAACCCATGATCCATGTGTGCATCTAAGGATGAAATCACCAAAGGCATCTGCTCCAACACCTTTATATGTAAAACCAAAATACATAAGAAAACCAGCTTTTACAAATAGCATATTTGTATCCAAATTGACCATTGTTGGAAAAACCTGTTGAGTGTTCCTTATTGTAGACGCTTTAGCCAAAAGATTTTTAGGAAGCTTTACAAGTTTGTCCTGCTAATAAGAAGATAAAAACATTAAACAAAACTAAAAGGGTCAAACTCAATCTCTAACAAATCACTTCAAATTTCCATGAAAACTTATTCGAATTACATTTGGAAGAGGAATGTATACGTGAGCTCTCTCTTGGAATCAGGATGTTATGGTGCAAATCTATATTCTATATGTTGTGTTGTCATAGATCATAGATATTGTTTTGGTACAAATGAATGAATAAATTAGGACAAGAATGAGTATTTTTCCTCTTATCAAATATTATGTTAATTGAGAACTAAAATTTCATCTTATTAAACTATAAAACATTTTATGTTGTTTTTCTTTTATGGGAATTCCGTAAAATGCTTAATCAATTACACGTTCTGCTAATCATAATTGCATAACTTAAGACTCAGAAAAGGAACTACAATACCAATTAGACCACATAATCGACTATTAAAAATGGGATGAATATCTGAAATAGACATACAACGCCGTAATTAGGGTGATAATCTAGCTCTTTTAAAGTTACATGTAATTCACAATCAATTAATGCTTTATTAGCTAGTGTGAATAGCGAATTCTCACACTTAACTTTTTCCCCAAACTAATCGTGATATATTTATTATATGATAATTAGAATTTGGATACGGAAGTGTACATCTACATATTATAAAGAGCGAGACGTTTCAAACAAAATATAAAAAGCGAGAGAGACATGGAAATGCCTGAGATGGAGACGATTGAAGCATGATGTGAAGGAGATTTGAGGTAGAGAGAACCGCTTGCGAGATTTGATCTGTGACCATCGTTTTTGCTGAGCTGTCTCGTGAAACACTGCTCGACCCACGCGATGTTTTTCCTCTTACGGAGGTAGGTACACCTCCGGTGGCCGGAGGAGTTGGAGAAGGGAACGAAGATGACATGAGTGTTACTTTTTGCCCCTGCGACTGGAGGAGTAAATAAGCAGAAGAGGTGCTTGTGTTACGGGCTCCGATCCTTCGATGGTCCCGTCGTTATTTCTAAATTGACTCCGGGATGGGAATTTAAATTGGAAAAACTGCAAAAATGATAATGTGATATGCAATTTTTTTTTTTAGGGATTTGAACCAAGCCTCAAAAAAAAATTTATCCGTACCTTTTGATCAGTTTTGAGAGTTTTGAGAGAGTGTTCACGTTTGATTTTGGAGCGTTTTGTTGAAAGCCATTCTATATAGCTTTTGATTTTGGAGCGTTTTATTTAGATTAAAAGCTAAAAACGATCTTTGTTGCTGAACAATGTTTTTTCTTTTTTGTTAGCGTTTTTTTAAAAGTTAGAAGCCAGAAGCTTCCAAACGTTGCGTGCCGAACAGGTCCAATGAAAAATAAATTGAAATGACTAGGATATTTTTCTAATTATTTTAATAATTAATAAATAATAAAAATAAATAAGCCTTCTCTCTCTCTCTCTCTCTCTCTCTCTCTCTCTCTCTCTCCCAATAAGACTTCATCCCGCCATTATTTTTATAGATCAAATATTAAAACTATTCAAAATTATCTTCACCGCCATCCATTATCAAAAGAAAATTTCACAAATCTCAATCCATTTCAAGAATCATCACCGATTATCACCATCAAGATTAGTCTAACAGAAACAAGAATGAATCGACATCAAATAAGATAGAATCAATTTACAAATTGTAAAGCAAACCATGAATGATAAAATTAATCATGTGATAACCGTTCAACCATTTCAGAACATGGTTCAACATACTAACACCCCTAACATCTCAATCTATTTCAAGAATCATCATCGATTATCAACCCAACACCTTAACGCTACCCTTATTCCTCCTGATAAACCATCTCCCAAGTCAACTTAATCGCCAATAATCAAACACCTTTCTTCACCCTTTTTCCCAAACTACCAAACACCACCCTTAAATCGGATCATTAAGAGTTGCGATAAAAAATACCACACACACACCTATTATTAATCAAGCCATCTGAGATAAACAAAAGATAATCATGGTTCGATTTCACCCTTAAAAACGATTTCATATTCAGAATTGATTTCATATTGCATTAAGGTTTACCAGGTTTGAATCTTGAGAGATCGAAGGTGGTTGAATCTTGACAAATTCAAAATCAATTTTGTCCCCTGATATGTCTTCAACTTCTCAATCGATTTCAAAAAGTGTGTGTGTGTGTGTGTGTGTGTGGGGGGGGGGGGGGAATCATTCCTAAAGTAATGATGAGGTAAGAATGTAAAATAGAATGGTCTTTAAAGCTTTCTTCCAAATATGTATAATGTTGTTTTAGAAGGAGAAAGAGACGAGAGAGGGACGGAGAGGGGTGGAGGAGATGAGAAGTGAAGATTTGGGTGTTGTAGGATGGTTGGCTGAAAATGTGATTTGATGAAGAAGATAAATCGTAGGGCTTTGTACATGTCCTTACTCTACCACTGAGTTAAAAGAAAAGAGCTTGGTTCATGAAATTCTAAAATGGGTCACTTTGCTATGTAGATAGAATACACTTCTTATATAAGTATAAGAAGTCCATCTACAGTTTAGTGGTAAAAGTGTGTTTTGTTCTGTTAACTCCCTTAATAGTCAAGCGGTCTTTGATTTGATTCAAATTCCGATCAAAAACTTTATTTCAGCAAAAGGATTGAATCCTTTACCTTTCAATGACACATTCAAGGAAAAATATAAATTTTTGGGATTTTTATCCAAATGTCAATCAAAAAAATGAAAACTTGGATTATAAAATTACAAAAAAGAAAATGGATCAATTCTTCCAATTGAATTAGTATGATTTAAGAATCCATAGACGAAAATAGAAAAGTACACTTCTAATTCTTAATCATAACTAAATATTTAATTTTTATTTGCATCTATAGGGAATAAATTAAAGCAAAATAGCTATTAAAGAATATCTTTAGTTTACCAGAGACATCGACATATTATTTTAGCTCAGTGGAAATAAAATCCTTTTCCGTAGGACCTTCTCAAAAAGTTGAAATACCTCGACTTTTTAGAACATGTCTAAGTCAATAGCAATCATTTGAAGCACTTCTTTTTACACTATTTCGGAAACTCAAGGACTCAATCGTATGAATATGTAAAATACAGGATTTCCAATCCTAGCAGGAAAAGGATGGAAACATACTCTCAATTTAAAGTGAGTAAACAGAATTCAATACTCGGTCTTATAGATACATATAGAACTTTATGGCAAGCCTTATTCGATGGAAGTCGTATCTACAGCTTGGAGAGAGATCTTTCATATCTTTCGAGATCTACCTTTCAATATGGGGCAGCGGGGGGGGGGGGGGGGGGGGGGGGATGTTATTTTAGCCCTATAAAAAGAAAACTGATTCTTGAACCCCCTTCATGCGCATGTCACTTCAAGGTACTGCAGAAGAAAAAATTGTTAACATGTTGGTTATTTGTATTATGTACACAGAAAAAATCATTGGCTTATCAAATTATGTATCGATCCATGAAAAAGATTTAACAAAAGACATAAAAAAATCACTATCTATTTTATTTCAAACAATACATGGAGTAACTCCGAGTATAATAGTAAAAGAAAGACTTGTATGCGGATTCACTCATCAGGTTATCAATGAAATAGGATCCACACAAGGAAAATCACATGCCATTCGTTGGTTATTAATAACATCTCGAAAACGTGTAGGTCGAAATATGGCTTTTAAATTATGTTCCAAATTAGTGGATGCTATCAAAACGAGTGGAGATGCCATACACAAAACGGAAGAAACTCATAGAATGGCAAACAGAAATAGAGTTGTTGAATCATGAAAGTGACCCTCTTAAACTTGACCTACCGCAACCTTCCAAGATCCGCAGTCAAGTTAGCTCAGCAACCGTATCCGAAGTCATCGTCATCCGCAGTTCACTATCTACCTTTCTTAGTTTAGCTCTGTATCTGCTTTTCTTATAATACTCTCTTTTGTCCAGTATGCCTTGCATGGCTACGTTTAGATAGTTGAACAAGTGTAATCTGTGAGCCTCTATATATAGGACTCAATGTTTCTTATTTCAAATACAATATCAGATAACACTTCGCATCTTGAATCTTATATCTAGTGCTATTTCTCTCATCTCTCTCTTACTAGTAAAGTTCACTATATTATATCTGAATACCACCTCTCTTCGGAGCAAGTCATTCTTGACTTAATCACTAAGCTTGATCTCACTTACTAACTCGGTCTGAATGCATTCCTTGTTAATAATCAACTTATGTGTATACTTGATATAACACATGCTGTCATTTATATTTCCTTACATTTCCGCACCTAACTCTCTAACTATCTAACTCTAACTTATTATTATTGTTGAGCTTTTAGATCCATTAAGATAAACTATTCCGCAACTATACTTGTTCTAACGTTTGTTCAAGTGTGTCTCAAGTTTTTCTCTCAATAATTGGTATCAGAGCCAAAGTGGTTGCCTTTTGAAGCAAAACTCTGATTTTCAAAAAGCATTCTATACCACTTGTGACATCCCCAAAATCACGGCCAGAAAAGTCCGATTTTCATTTTTAAAATAATTTCAGAGTAAATCCTTTTGATTTGAAAGAGTTGCGGAATTTCTTCCCAAAAACAAAGTATGATAAAATAATATTTACCAAAGCATTTCGTAAAGAAATGTATTTTCATTATATCATCAAAACTCGGGATGTCATGTTCCGATACAGACCATAAAGCATAAACGATAACATTACAAGTCGTTCAACATATATATACATATACAGACTTGTAAACAAAACAAATTGATGATTCATCCATCTTATGCCCTTGCGCCACTTCTTGTAATACAAATAAACTGAGTGTGTCAGACTTGGGAGCCTGGTGAGCATATAGGGTTTTCAACCCACAATAAATAATTATATTTAATTCCACCAACCAACAATAACCCAATTACACATTCCCGTTATTCTCACTTTACGTCCCTAAGACAACTAACATAAGGGACCTAGTCTAAGAATATTTCATCGGGGCGACAACGCATGCTTCGGGGGTTCCTCAGCAATATAAGTCAAATAAGGCAACCATGAGGGGGCTGGAGTACAGCGAATGAACACCCAAGTTCATTAACACCTACAGGTGGCGAGCCTGCTAGCGTTCCATAGGACTGTCTAGAAAAGTCTGTGGTTACATTTAAACTCCGCTAGATGACTGAATCAAAAACAACATCGAGGCCTCTCATTTGTTTATTACACACCAACTATCTACCCATGTTCTACCCAACATATTAGTAGATAAAAATATACATTTTTATACATAGTTTAAAACCTTTATATCATGCTTTAATCAATACATATTCCACATAACAGATGAGGCACACACACATAACACGTATTTCATAAAGAATAAATTAGATCTATGAGATAGAAGAGAGTGAATATACATTCACACATATAACAATAAAATATACACATAACACGTATTTTATATAAAATACTTCATAATTATGCGTTAGAAGAAAGTAACTACACACTCACTTGATCAGAAGATGATCAGACAACACTACGACTTATAGAAGTAGTATTCTTCGGTAGATCTGGAAGATCTTCACAAAAATCGAACTTCTCGCGGGCAGAGCTTCGGCTCGGGAATCGCACTTCTCGGGATCTCAAGAGCGTAAAACTTCTTTCTAAACTTGGATAGAAGATTCGGGGTGTCGGGATGGCTTCGGGGGTTTACACACAGAGCTTCGGCACAAAAAAGAGAGGAAATGAACAAATATGCCCAGAACCCTCGCATCCTATTTATAGGAGGCTGAAGCCTCGTAGTACGCTGGGCGTACAGCTTTACGCGGGGCGTACGCGTCCGAATTTGTCACTGCATGCGTCATCCGAAGAACTCGAGTGCGAGGCGTGTCATGCTTCGTTGTACGCTGGGCGTACTTCGGATGAGTCTGATGACTCCCCTTCGGATAATACCGGATTTATTAATTAAATTTAAATATTAATTATTTAATAAACTTCAAAAATTCATATCTTCTTCATACGAACTCCGTTTTCGACGTTCTTTATATCCACGCGTAGGTGAGACTACGCTCTACAACTTTCGTTTAGACTCCGTCGGCTAATTTTGAATTTATTTTTATTATATTATTTTTAGTAGGCCCGGACAGGAAAACTTCGTTATAAATTCATAACTTCTTCGCCCGACGTCCGTTCTCGCCTAACTTTTCATCGTTTCACTACAATTAACGAGATCTTCGATTCTCGTTTAGATTGTTTCGGCTAAAAACCGCTCGATCTCAAATCGAGTATTCGGGCTGCATATAGCCAAGTCGAAACTTCAGAAAATCATAACTTCCTCATACGAAGTCAGATTTGGGCGTTCTATAGATATATTCGGAAACCTCGTTTCGGCCACTACAACCTTATGCAAAGATAATGAGTTTATTTTACACTTAAATTTTGACGCTTATTTTATTCTTAATTAATCAAATCTCATAATTAAGCAATTTAGCACGAAACACATAATACACAAATAATGCGCTCTTATTATTTCAAAACGGGTTACAAAAGTTAACCTAGACTATTATGATAAGTTATTAATTAACTTGATGATCGATTAGATCTATGTAACAGGTAAGCGATGAATATATAAACAGTAAATAACCCAAGTATGAATCAAGATGTGTCGAATGATTAGATTACTCAATCCTCAGCAGAGCTCGACTAAGAACTTCCGCTGTAGAGGATTCTAGGGTTACAAAAGATAAGAACTTGTACGCTATCAAATCTCTATCAATCTCACGTTAAGAATACATGCAAGCATCTATATATAATAAACCCTAAACAAAACTCACGGATGGACAGGCCCATACCGGAGATACATATTAGACTAACTAACGAGCCCAATAGACGCAACACAAAATGCGACCCAACAATCTCCCCCTTTGCGTTAAATTGGAGTGAGACTACTTCTTCTTCTTGCTTGGGCCAGCAGCGGGAGCCTTCTTTACGGTATCAAACAGACGTGTGATAAGAGCACGGATAGTCTGTCTGAACCGAATGTACCATTGAATCATATCATCAAAGTACTTGATATCATCCGCTGTGTTCTGCTTGCATCGATGGATGATCCCTAAAACGTGTTCCAAACATGCAGTGGTATAGAGATGTTTGTCTGCCAAGGCAAAAAGACATTTCTATCCTTCGTTCCTGGTAAACATGACAGAGTTTCTCTTCGGGTCAATCTTCCCCATCTGCATCATGTTGAGATCACTGGCAGAGCCAATAGGAGATATGGTAGGCTTCTTTTTAAATACGCTCGCAATCTCCTGATCCATCAAAGCAACTTCCATGATGTAGCATACAAGCATCCTCTTAAAATGGTCGATGATCGGACCATATTCAGCTTCGTTTGTCAGAAGGATGTTGTGCAAGATAATCCAATCATGGGGATTAAGGTTGGGAAGATCTGCAAGTGAGATGGCATGTTCGGTCTTGGCAGATCCCCGAAGTACCTTGAAGCGAACATTGGTGAAGTTACCTTCCCTGTACGGCTTCAGGACCCGAACATTGACGATTTTCTAAGCGCTCCAAGTCTGGTATTGGGTTTGAGCAGCCTTCAGATAAAAATCGATTAAGTCCCGATCAACCTGTGGATGAGGATGAGGAAACTCTGCAATGTTGTCAAAGGCATGAAAAACAAACGCCTTTCGGGTTAGTGGCATGTCGAACTGTGAGTCGACAGTATTGGAACGATCTAAAGAGATCACAGGTTCCAGCCACAAGATACTTGGTGTGTCAATGGCTTCCTTAATCAGCCTCTCAAGAGTCCAGGAAGGAAAAAGAGTTTTCCTGCTCTCAAGAAGGTCGTGGGCTTCTTTCTGTTTTCCTTTCGGCTTCTTTAGCCTCTCTAGCCACACGAGCACTAATGTCAGCCTCGTTGTTTCGACTTTGCCGCTTCAGAATGTCGGCAATTGTCTCTTTATCATCATCTTCACTCTCCTCAGCAATGTTTTTGCCTTTGTCTTTCACACCAGAACCGGAGGCTTGGCCGACTGGAGGAGGTTCGGTTGTGTGAGTTGCTGAAGTAGGAGGTGGTTGAGACACTTGTTCTTTTTCTCCCCCTTGTTTCGGAATGGATACGAAATCAAGGAGCGCTTCGATTTTGCTGAGTAGAGCGAGGGCGGGAGCGAGCTTCTCTGCAAGGGTACGTCGTACTGAATAATTGATGATGGGGTCATGTGCTTCAAGGATGTTGGAGATAGCAGAGTGGACATCCGAAACACACGATTTAACCACCTCTCTTTTAGATCGAAGAGAGTCAATCTCCTATTGACAGTTAGAGAGTTGAGTACTCTTGACCTTCAGAGCGGTAGTCTTCCTTGCGAGAGCATCCATGAGAGAGTTCTCGACAGCTAAGTCTTCTTGAAGCTTGGAGAGACGCTCCTCAATGGTGGTTCTGAAAGCTGAGTTATCGTCCGAAATAGACTGTCTAAGAGAGGTGAACGACTTCAGCTCAGAAGCGACTGATGTAGCCAACTGGTTGATGATGGGTTCCAGCGTAGTCTTGGTGGCTTCAGCACTTTCCTATAAAGATTTCAACAGGGAAGAGACATCAATAAATAGTTTATCGACTTTTTCGGTCGCAGCCTGACAGGCTTTGGTTGAGGCATCGATGGCGGCAGTGGCGGAATCAAGGGAAACTTGATGAGCTTTGGAAAAAGCCTCAACAATTTTCTGAATTGCAGCTTTAGATATGGATGAATGAGAAGTAGAAGAGGAGGCGATGAGCGAGTCGATTTTGTCATGTAGCTCCTTGAGATGCCTTCGGGTGACAGGAGCGTCGTCATCGTCATCACTTTGTACTTGAAACGGACTATAATAGACCGAGTCAAAAGTCATATTTTTCCCGCCAAGGAGTGGTTCTTCATCCTCTGATGTGTGAGTAGGAGAAGATGGTGGTGGTGAAGCTGGTGGTTCGGTGGTAAAGGTAGGTTCAGGTTGGATGGTGTGTTCGGTAGTTGGTGCGGGTTCGGGTGTTGGGGTAGATTTTGGTGCGTTAGTATGAACCCCCATATCAGATATGTTGGTTCTAACATCTGCAGTGGTGGTGGTTGTTGCTTCGGTAAAGATTGGTGGTGGTATTGGGATAGAAGTAGGTGGTATTTGAGGGGTGGAAGTTATTGTTGGGTTTTGAGCAATCTAACACTTCCTAAGTGTGCATGCAACCCTAATAAACCTTGGATCTATGTTTGTCTAATACATGCAAAATAATAATTTTTCCAAGGTTCATAACCTATCTAACATGGCATGGGATACTTTTAAACATAAAAGAATTAGATGAGATTACATACCTTTTGATGATGAGTTTGATTCCTAAGGAGTTTGAGGGCCAAGCACCAATAGTGTGAATGCCTCAAATGGAATCACAAATCACCACAAACTCTTGGAAAACTTTAGAGAGAGTGTATACACACATAGAAAATCGGCCACACACACAAAACCACACTAGTGGCTATTTCATGCAACATAAGCATGCTTATATAGTGTGCATGGTTAGGGTGAAACCCTAATAACCCATGACCTTTCCTTTTCCAAGGATCCATGGGTTAAAAGCTCCATGGATCATCCATGGACTTCCATATAAGCCTAGCCCATTAACAAATGAGTGTTAGCCCACACCATATAAAACAATAGCCCACAATTTAATTAGTCTTCCTTTTAATCTCTAAATTAATTCATAATTAATTTAAGACTAAGATCAATTAAATAACTTCATATTAATATATTATAACTTACAATATATTAATAAACATATGTGTATAACTCTCATAAAATTATCCATAAATAGTTCGGGTGAAGTGCAACCCAAATGGACCATGCCGGGTCGGGTCAAGTATGTACCAAATAAGTTATGGACTTAGACATCTTATCCAACAATTATGGGGGGAATAGAAAAAGGTATTGTGACCGGTGGAGAGGAGACAGGAGAAGGAGAAACATGAACTTCAGGGGTTGGAGATCGTGGTGGAGTGTTGCCACGTTGAGATCCATCCGAATCAGAACCTTCGTCCTCAGATTCGCTTGAGGATGAAGCGATAATCAACTTTCGTCGCGGTTGGGTTTTTCTCCTCTTCTGCGGTGGAGATTGAGCAACTTTGGTAGTTTTCCTCTTCTTGGGAGATGGGCCTTTCGCCCCCTTTGCCACCTGTTTTCCCTTGTCAGCCTTCTTGCCTCTAGCAACAGGCTTTTCAGCATCATGGATTGATTTCAGCATCTCTGGAGTAAGATCCCTCGGACCAGAACGTCTGAACTCCTTATACGTTTGAATGATCCTGCTGTCAGCCGGAACATCACCATACATCGTTTCCGGGATAGACCCATTGAATGGAAACTTAGAAGCATCCGACACAATGATCTTCGTGGTATGGAAAGTACCAATCGAAGACATTGGAGCACCAGCGACAGTGGGGACGTGGTACTTGTCCATCACCCATTTCGTGACAATAGTCCAGAACCGGGCGTATGAGATCTCTGAGTGCCGGGAGATCGAAGAGAGACTCTGGATAAGTTGTTGCCACATGACTGACCCGTAGTCCATGTTGATGCCATTGTAGATCCCGTACATGATGGAGAGAAATAAACGACTTGCCCCATCGGATCCAGCACTTCGTTCAGATAAACCCTTGAAAAGAACAGTGAACATTCCATTCCACTGTGGAGGTAGGCACGACTTCTTGAATTTCGTCACCGTAGTAAGCACCTCAGTGTACCCCATGTTGTAGAACATGTTGAATAGATGACCCATGGGAATGGTTTCCGGATTAACCCTCGAAGAATCAGCGTCAAACCCTAACAACGAGCAAAACCTTTGCTTTGAAATCGACGCCTTGTGCTCAAAGACATCAAAGAAAATCCTGTCAACGACCTTGTCGTAGTGTGCTGTGGCAATGATTTGAGACAGGAACTCCATTGGAACAGCTTCAGCCCTGGTAAGAGCAGGATCGATGGAGGAGTACTTCAAGCATTCGATGATAGGAAACATGAATGCATCGTACACCTGAGGAGTGAGATCGATGATCAAACTCTGCTGTGGGGGAATGGGCAGGATGTGAGACGTTGCGTGAACTGAGGAAGAATCTGCCATTGCTGTGAAGAAAGTGGGAGAGATGATGAACAGTGAAGGTTGAAGGATTTCTTGCTCTCTGGAAATATAGGCGTAGTAAAGAGGTAAATGGAGTATCACGTTGCCTTTTATACTGTGGGTAAAGGAGAGAGAAAAATCTTCCCAAATCTTCGGTTGATAAACGAAGGGTTTTTCGGAGGTGACTGACGCATGACAGTTGGCATAGCCGATGATCACGCATGAGAGAGAATGTCAGGCCCTAATTACACGCCTTCCCATCAGACGCCGTTTGGATATGAAACGGTTCCTATTCGCACGCGGTTCCCTGTTGCGCCGTTTGAAATCAAATCGATTGGAGTCCCGCCGTTTGAAATCATTTCGTCATCTTATCCCTTTAGAATGAAACGACATCTTTAAAATTAAATCGCCACGTGGATCAATATTAACCACTACGTTTGAAAACAGCCAACCCAATTAAAATTCCTTAGAATTAATGAAACCGGAATTTTGGAAAATCAAAAAGATTTTCGTGCTGAGTGTGTAAAAGAAAAAGAAATAAAGCAACACTTTTGAGGGATTATGTGATGTCAATAAAGACACGAAGCAGTGGATCCCGGGCACGAATCTCTTCCTTCAAAGTCAAGAGAGACTTTAAAGTGTTTGTGTGGTTTCCCGTTGAATAACGATCAGACACTTATGAAGAAGTGTTGAAAGACTTCTTTTAATTAGGCTTATGAGGGTGGCTTTCGCTTCGATTCAGAATTCCTAAGCTTGATATAAGATAGAGATCGAACAAAGTATTTGCGAGACCAATGTAGTCTGTTGAACAAGTAGGTTGGAGATAATTTAATTGGCAAGGTAAACTATTGTACGTGAAATCTCAAAAAAAATTAAAACTGGATCCCAAGGGAAGAAATGTTATTGGACTTAACAATTTCATAGGAATCACTCAAAAGAAAAAAAATAGAGATTTCATGTTGTACCCCCATGGAGAAGTTCGTCAATTCATTAGTGAAAGCTAGAGCAAATTAATTGTTCACCGTCAATGCATAATAGGTATTGAATTTTGGGTTTCACTTAGCACGTAGTGACACGAAGCTAAGATCATGAACACAGAAATTGTGCAACCATAAACCTCAGTGGTAATGTCTGAGAGTCTCAAGGGTTACGTTTGTGAAACGAGTGAGATGGAGAAAAATGATGTAGATGGTATAAAGAAACCAAAGTACCTCTGCTATAAAAATAGGGACCAAGCAGACAACTCTTATCTCATGTGAGAAGAGAGTTAGGTAGCTCATGATTAGAATAATTATGAGAGCCTAATTGGGAAGACAAGGTTTGTTTGTACCAAGTCAGTAAGGCTATTATTCAGAATCAGATGAGGCTTTGGACACATACAACAGCATGCTTCTAGGGACACTTAGCTAGTGAAATAATTTACCCAAAACGAGACATAAAAATAAAATAAAAAAATAAGAGCCAATAAAAAATTGTTTTGGAGTTTTTGAATTTATATAAAAAAATTGAATAAAAAGAATTGGTTTTTGGAATTTTTGATAAAATAAAAAAATAAGACATAAAAAAATTATACAAAAAAAATGTTGGAACCGAACCCGAGCGTTCGGTTTATTTCGGTTGAGAAAACTTTGGAACCGAACCCGAGCGTTCGGTCTATTTCGGGTGAGAAAAATTTTGTAACCGAACCCGAGCGTTCGGTCTATTTCGGTTGCCAAAAAAAATTAGATCGAAAAGGAGAAGAATTTTGACAATAAGATAAATGAATTAAGAAAAATGATACAAAAGATTTACAACCATAGAAACTACCTTTGAGTGATAGGCGAAAATCAGATGATACAACTGAACCCGAGCGTTCGGTCTATTTCGGCACACCAGATCAAGACCCGAACTCGAACGTTCGGTCTATTTCGCTTCTTACTTTTGATCTTGAGAGGTAATTTTTGGTACTGACTCCGATTCCATCATTCCAAGCCCTTGTAGAATTTTGTTAAAAGATACTTCAGGGAGAGCTTTGGTGAAGATGTCAGCCAGTTGATCAGTGGTTCGAACAAAATGAATTTCGACGTTCCCATCTTCCACATGATCCTTAATGAAGTGATACCTCAGTGCGATGTGCTTAGTCTTAGAATGTTGCACTGGGTTATGACAAATCCTAATTGCACTTTCAGAGTCGCAATATAGTGGGATCTTTTTCATATTGAGTCCATAGTCCCGGAGTTGGCTTTGGATCCAAATCACTTAAGATGTACAGGAGGCAGCTGCGATGTATTCTGCTTCAGCGGTAGACAAAGATACACAGGTCTGTTTCTTTGATTGCCAGCTAACCAACTTCCCGTCAAGGAATTGGCAGCCTCCAGTGGTGCTTTTCCTGTCTAGTCCACAACCTCCAAGGCCTGCATCTGAGTAGGCTTGAACGAAAAAACCTGAGTTTGATGGATACCATAAACCGAGAGAGGTAGTTCGTTTGAGATACTGGAGTATATTCTTCACTGCAAGCATATGAGGTTCACGAGGATTCGCCTGAAATCTAGCACAATAACAAACAGAAAACATTATATCAGGCCTACTAGCAGTAAGGTACATTAGAGAACCGATCATCTGGCGATATAGCGTAATGTCGACTGCTAGCTTATCCAAGGATGTAGTGAGCTTGGTGTCGAACGCCATTGGAACTTTAACCTTTGAGTCTCCCATCATGCTGAATTTAGCAAGGAGAGTCTTGGTGTAAGCTTCCTGGTTAATAAAGATGCCTTCGGGTCCCTGTCTGATATTTAAACCAAGGAAAAAGTTAATCGGACCCATTGAGCTCATTTCGAATTTAGTCTCCATCAGCTTTCTGAATTCAGCTGTTAAGCTAGGATTCGTTGAGCCAAAGATGATATCATTGACATAGATTTGAACAATCATAAGGTGGTTACCTTCCTTCTTACGAAAGAAGGTTGGGTCAACCGAACCTTGTTTGAATTTGGACATCTTTAAAAACTTGGTTAGCGTTTCATACCAGGCCCTAGGTGCTTGTTTCAGTCCATAAACTGCTTTGTTCAGAATATAGCAGTGATTGGGATATTTTTCATTGACAAATCCCGGAGGTTGCTCCACGTACACCGTTTCTTCGAGTTCTCCATTTAGAAATGCGCACTTTACGTCCATTTGGTAGACCTCAAAGTTCTTGTGTGCAGCGTAGGCAAGAAATATTCGAACAGATTCCAGCCTAGCTACAAGAGCAAAAGTTTCCTCATAGTCGATTCCTTCCTCCTGGCAGTATCCTTTCACCACTAGTCGAGCTTTGTTCCTTATCACATTGCCTTCCTTGTCCATTTTGTTCCTGAAGACCCATTTGAGACCAACAACCGATGCATCTTGAGGAGTTGGAATGAGGCGCCAAACTTTATTTCTTTCAAACTCATTAAGTTCGTCTTGCATAGCTTGAACCCAATCGGAGTGATCAAGAGCAGTGTTAACTGTCTTTGGTTCAACTTTTGAGACGAAAGAATTAAACATGCAAAACTCTACTTTTAAGAATAGAGAAGTTTGCTTTGCCTTCAGTTGAGATCGGGTCAGGACCTTTTCAGAGACATTACCCACAACCTGTGAAACAGGATGATCTCTAGTCCATTTGACAAGAGGAGGGTAATTTGGATCATATGATGGATCTAATTCAGCATTTACCATCTCTTCTAGTTCGGATTGACTGTCATCGTCATAAAACATGTCGGCATTCTCCCCTCGACTGATGAGCTTTTAGGTAAATCTTGACTTTCCAGAGCAACAGGAGTTTCGGGTGGTGTCGAGCTTTCGGGTGTTGCAGTACCTTTGGGTGCAGTAGAGCTTTCGGGAGCTACAGTACCTTCGGGTCTAGTAGAGCTTCCGGGTGCAGCTGGAGAAGAGTTCTCCCCCTCAACTTGTGAACTTGGCTATTTTGAAGAAGATGGATTCTCCCCCTCATCTGAAGCACCGTGCTGAGAAGGTTCAGTTGGAACTGATCCTCCTTCACCCAGTCATTTGGCAGCGTCATCGACGATTTGCTTCAGATGATCAACTTTGTTGTCCGCTGCATTAGCTTCTGAGAGAGTAGCCTTCTCCGGTTCATCGAACAACTCCATAAACTGCTCAAACAAATTTGCAATCGAGGCTGTGGCCTGTTTGAGAGAAGATTTCTCCAACTATTTCTTCTGTGGCCTTCAGCTTCTTGACATAGCTTTCATCGAAAGTCACATAATACGTTTCTTCAATCTTCCTCGAACGCTTGTTTAAAACCCTGTATGCTTTCGAAGTGAGAGAATATCCTAGAAAAATCCCTTCATCGGCTTTTACGTTGAACTTGTTACAATGTTCTTTAGAATTGAAGATAAAGCATCGTGAGCCGAATACGTGGAAGAATTTGACGTTTGGCTTTCTGTTGTTGATGATCTCATAAGGAGTAAGAGTGAAACGCTTATTGAGATAGGACCTGTTCTGCATAAAACATGCTGCAGCAATAGCATCAGCCCAGAAATATAGAGGTAGAGAAGCGAAACTTAGCATAGTTCGTGCTGCCTCACACAAAGATCGGTTTCTTCTTTCGACAATCCCGTTTTTTTGAGGGGTGTAAGGAGCTGAGAAGTTGTGGCTGGTCCCTTTTTCAGCTAAAAAGTCTTCAAATTCTTTATTCTTGAACTCCAGCCCATTGTCGCTTCTGATGTTGCGAACGACTTTCCTCAGCTGCACTTCAACCTGCTTGATGAACATCTTTAGCTTGAGAGTTGCTTTAGATTTGTGCTTCAGAAAGAACACCCATGTAAAACGTGAAAAGTCATCAACAATAACAAGAATATACTTGCTCCCACCAATGCTTTCGATAGACGATGGACCACACAAGTCAATGTGAATCAACACAAGTGGTTCAATGACTTTAGTGTTTATGATGGATGGGTGACTTTGACGACTCTGCTTCCCTATTTCACACGCAGCACACAAATGTTCTCGATCAAACTTGAGCAATGGAAGACCCCGAACATGACCTCCGGTGACAAGTTTGTTGATATCCTTAAAGTTGAGATGGGAGAGCCTTCGGTGCCACAACCAGCTTTCGACAGAGTGTGCTTTGGATAACATACAAATAGCTGGATTTCCTTTGATAGGTTTGAGATTAAGAGGAAAAATTTCGCCTTTGCGCTTCGATTTGAGAATCACTCTTTTTGTTTTCTTTTCTATTATTTCCGAACCCTCATCATCAAACGAAACTTTAAGACCGGTACCTCCAACAAGCTGAGATACACTGATGAGGTTATGCTGTAGTCCTTCAACATATGCAACTTTTCTAATCGTGAAGTCTCCATTTGTAATCATCCCATAACCTTTTATTGTGCCGTATGAGTTGTTCCCGAATTTGACATTCCTACCGTTTGGAAGAGATCGAAATTCCCTCAGTTCTCCCTTCCTCCCTGTTATGTGACGTGAGCAGCCACTGTCAATATACCATTCTTCGTCGAACTGCTCGTCACTGATAACCTGCAAAAATCAAGCAGATTTAGGAACCCAAAGTTTCTTGGGTCCACGTGAGCCTTTCACAGGAACAGGAATAGTAAGAGAGATGTCAACAAGATATGTTCTTTTTATTAAAGTTGTATCATCTTTCTTTTTAATGGTGAAAACTTTAATTTTGTTGGGATTTGTTACAGACGGTTTGGGTTCAGGATTTGACGTTTGGGCCTTGGAATGCTTTTGAACATTCTTGACTGAGGAAACCTTCGATTTTCCTTTCAAATCTGCTGAATGTTTTGGATTTTGAGTTTGAACAGAATTGGATTTGGAATGGGGTTGAGAAGAATTAGAACGAGAGAAGTTAGACTGAGAAGTTTTCTTGACTTGAGGTTCTAGGTGCCCCTTTTGTTTTTGGTCATTAGTGGGACCGAACCTTGAACCTTGATTGCTTTTGCTCTCGGAACCGAACCTATGCTTTCGGTAGCTGGTGTTCTCTGAACCGAACCTTTCCCTTCGGTTGTTATTTCTTTCAGAACCGAACCTGTCCTTTCGGTTGTAACTACTTTCTTGCATTCTCATAGTACTTTTCTCTGACTTGGAATTTTTGTCATGATAAGAGAAATGGGCGTTTTGAGATCACCAAAACTGTTTTTGTTCTGAGAGATTCTTCTTGTATCTCAGATTCCTTTGCTGCTTCTGATCCTTTACTTGCTTCGGCTGTCGGTGGATGTTGGCTTTTTGCTTTTGCCTTTTGTCAGCCGGTTCACTTTGAACTGATGATGTTTCGCTCATGGGAGTGACTTCTTCTACAGGAACTTCTTTTGTACCACTAGTACTTGGCACGTCGGAGTTATCAGGCTTGTTTAGCGGCTCCGACACATATCTGCCTTTGGTTTTCCAGGAAGTCCGCTCTGACAGACCAACAGTTTCGTCTGCATTATCTATAGGAGCAGACCAGAAGAATTCATCACAACCATCTGCATTATCTTCGTTTACAATGGCTGTGAGTTCGGCTGTCTGATGTTCGGTTACTCCTGTGATCTTATATACCTGATTTGGTGTTGTTCTCACCTTTTGGTACACAACAGCCTTTTCTTCTAGAATCGGGGACTTATTTTGGGACAAACGAGCAAACTCCACATAATTTTCAGAAATAAGATTTTTGTGGTTTTCTGGTTCGCTCTTGATAAACTCAGAACAGTCAACTTCATCCTCTACAGAAATTTCACTCATATCATCATCCCCATTAAGCTCAGACGCGTTTTCAACATCTATTTTATTTTCTGAGCTCAAGTTGGCATTCAATGAGTCAAATTTTTGTATGGTTTCAGTCCTTAGTTTCAGTTTATCATTTTCATCCAAAAGGTTTTTCAGCATGTCCTTATGGTCCTTGGATTTTATGAAAGATTCAATTTTGTCTAGACCATACATGTAGGTTGGATTCACATCATCAGAAGAAACTACACTTTCACAATTATATGCTTCAGCGTCGATTTCATCCTCCTTGAATTCAAGGAAGGGAAAAATCATGCAATGAATTTTCTGTCCTATTTCACAGTTCAAATGAAGTTGAGTGATGTTAGAATAAAGATGCTTAGCAATTAAACAAAACACATTTCTTTGTTTCAAAAGTTTCAAATTGTCTCTTTGTAAATAAATGTTTTCGTCTTTGGATTTAATCAGCTCCGACTCCTTCAGCTCTATCCACATCCTCCGTTCCTCACTCTTTGAGGATACCCTGCTTATTTGGTCAGTTAGGTTAGAATTGGTGACCCGTGTTTGAGTTAAACTGCTATCTAGATTTGAGATTCTTGAGTTTAAGCTTTTCAATTCTTTTTCATATGAGTTTTGTGGGACTTTATATGAAATAAAAACGGATTGTACCTTCTTGATTAATTCATCAAGCTCATTGAATTGCACACTGAGAGGTTTCGCTGTGAAGCATAGGTCCTCTCGCTCCTTCGTTTCTTCATTCCCACCGTCTGTATTGTATCCCCTCATTTGAGATACATCTGTCACCATCAAGCACTTCCCACTTCTTTCTTCACCTCTAGCAACATACGCCTTTCCATGAGATGGCTTCCTGACCTCATCATCCTCTGAGTCGGTTGACCAGACCTGCACACCACCGAACTCATCATCCGCTGCCGAACCCTGCACAATTAAAGCATTCATTGAAGGGTTAGCAGTAGCTTTCTTTCTCTTGATATCTTCTAGTTTTTTCATCAGCACAACCTCTTCATCATTTTCCTCGTCCTTCTCTGCCATTTTCTTCAAGACACAGTCTTTGGCATAGTGGTTCTTTCCTCCACAGTAGTAGCAGTTCACACCAGAATCTCCTTCAGCTTTCGGCTCTTTCTTTGGTTCTTCTGCCTTCGGTTCCTCCCTCACCTTTTCAGAACTATAGCTTCCCTGCCAATTCCGATTCTTATTTGTAGGGAATCTTTTCTTAATGAACCTCTTTTGATTTGACACCATCATTGCATAATCTTCAGATGTAAGATCATAATCTTCTAAGTTGAGATCTTCATCCTCTACTACACTTTTGCTTTTGGACAGAAGAGCCAAGGATCCCAAGCTTGAAACCACACTTTTCTCTTATAAGACTATCATTTCTTGGGATTTCAGAATCCCTAATAGCTTTGCCAAAGAATAAGATTTGAATTGCTCATGAGCTTTAACAATGGACACAACTGCTCTCCACTCAGATCTAAGACCATTCAAAAAGGTAACCTTTTGTTCAATCAACTTCCTTTCTATACCGTGTTTGATCATCTTACTAAGAAGATGAATGAAGCGATCGAACGTCTGAGTAACAGTTTCATCGGGATTCTGCTTAAATTCGCCAAACTCTGATAAGAGTAAAGTCTGAATGGAATGCTCTAGATCTTCATCTGTGGAATATAACTCTCGCAGCCTATCCCAGATCTCTTTAGCAGTGCTACATGAACTCACTAGCCTGAACGTATCGGATTGAAGAGCGAATCGAATTAGTCTCAATGCTTTAATGTTGCACTGAAACTTTTCCTTTTCGTCTTAAGCAACATCCTTTACGTCTTTTAACAGATCATTGTACTCTTTCTGAGTTTTAATGATTTTTGACGTTGCAGAATGAGCAAATGGTCCAGAAACTATTGCTTCCCAAATAAGGTATCCATTTTCTTCCGATCCAATGACATAATCTTCGAAGTGATGTGCCTAGACTTGATAATCCTGGGTGTAAAGAATAGGAATCTTCGTCGTTGACCTGATGCTGTTTGAGATATTGATGGGATTTGATTGTGACTCGTCCATGCTTGATCGTTTAATCTGTTTGAAAGATCAGACTTGTAATGAATAATATTAGGGCAAAAAAAATAAATGCTGAGTTACGTCAATTATTGAATGACGGCTCAATAAATATTAGTTAATGCGGAATAACCCTAATCGCAAACTCTTTCACAGAAAAGATGTGTATGAATTACACAGCCTCCTGCTCTGATACCAATTGATAAGTTATTAATTAACTTGATGATCGATTAGATCTATGTAACAGGTAAGCGATGAATATATAAACAGTAAATAACCCAAGTATGAATCAAGATGTGTCGAATGATTAGATTACTCAATCCTCAGCAGAGCTCGACTAAGAACTTCCGCTGTAGAGGATTCTAGGGTTACAAAAGATAAGAACTTGTACACTATCAAATCTCTATCAATCTCACGTTAAGAATGCATGAAAGCATCTATATATAATAAACCCTAAACAAAACTCACGGATGGACAGGCCCATACCGGATATACATATTAGACTAACTAACGAGCCCAATAGACGCAACACAAAATGCGACCCAACATATTACATCAACGAAAATGCCTAGCCTGGAAACGCGGGCGTTACAATTCTCTCCCCCTTAGGATGATTCCGTCCCCGGAATCACACATCAACAAACAAATGCGGATAGCGACTCAACATGTCACTCTCCGTTTCCCAAGTGAGATTTCGCCATTCGAATGTTTCCAACGGACAAGCACTAATTCGACCATCTTGCGCCGAAGCTTCTTAGTCTTTCGGTCAACAATTTCCTCTGGTTCTTCAATTAACCTCTTGTTTTCATCAATTCTCAATTCGGAAATTGGAATTATGTCAGGAACTTCTCCCGTGAACTTCCTCAAATAACACACATGAAAAGTGTTATAAATTCCATTCAGTTCTTCGGGTAATTCGAGCTTGTAAGCTTGGTTCCCAACCCTCTGAAGAACTTTAAACGGTCCAATAAACCTTGGACTCAACTTTCCCCTTTTACCAAATCTTATAAGTCCCTTCCACGGAGAGACTTTAAGCAAAACCGAATCTCCAACTTCAAAAGTCATCGACCTTCGCTTCTTGTCAGCATAGCTCTTTTGACGATCCTGAGCTGCTAACATTCTTTCTCTAATTATTTTAAACTTTTCAGCGGTTTGATGGACCATCTCGGGACCCATAAACTGCTTTTCCCCAGCCTCAAGCCAACAAGACAGCATACGACACTTCTGTCCGTACAAAGCTTGATAAGGTGCCATCTTTATGCTCGAGTGGAAACTATTATTGTAGGAAAATTCTACCAAAGGTAAATGTTCATCCCAGTTACCTAAGAATTCCAGGGTACATGCTCTCAGCATATCTTCAAGTGTTTGTATTGTTCTTTCACTCTGACCATCAGTCTGCGGATGGTAAGCTGTACTTAAACATAGCTTGGTACCCAACTCCTCTTGTAGACTTTTCCAAAATTGTGAGGTGAAACGGGTGTCACGATTCGACACGATCGTTAACGGAACACCGTGAAGCCTCACAATTTCCTTCACGTAAGAATTCGCAAGCTTTTCCATAGACCATTTCTCATTGGCTGCTATGAAATGCGCACTCTTAGTGAATCGATCAACGACCACCCAAATCATGTCGTGACTACTTTTCGTTTTGGGTAGTTTAGTGACAAAATCCATTGCAATGTCTTCCCATTTACCCATAGGCGCAGGTAAAGGTTCTAAACTCCCATATGGTTTCTGATGTTGTGTCTTGACTCTCGCACAAGTCACACACTCGGCCACATACTTTGCAACATCAAGCTTCATCGTCGGCCACCAGTAGTAGGGTTTCAGGTCCCTATTTTAGTGCTGCCAGGATGAATTGAGTACATGGTTTTGTGAGCTTCTTCCATCAGAAGATCTCTTATTCCTCCTGACTTAGGTACCCAAATACGATCTTGGAATACCTTCAGTCCATGACCGTTTGTACCAAACACCAACATTTTTCCCAAACGTTCCTCCTTCCGGTCATTCTTTTCAGAAGCTTCTTCTTGAGCTTTCTTTATACTCTCCACAATTGTCGAGACAACTTCTATTCTCAACGCTCTTGGCCTTTTTCTCTCAACATTGACTTTCCGACTAAGAGCATCAGCAACAACATTAGCTTTACCGGGATGGTAAAGTATCTCACAGTCGTAGTCCTTGAGTAACTCTAACCAGCGTCGTTGCCTCATATTTAAGTCTCTCTGATTAAAGAGATATTGAAGACTCTTATGATCAGTGAAAAGTTTGCACTTTGTGCCATAGAGGTAATGCCTCCATATTTTTAGAGCGAAAACTACCGCTGTCAACTCCAAATCATGAGTCGGGTAATTCTTTTCATGCTCCTTTAGTTGTCGAGACGATATGCTATCACCTTTTCTCTTTGGGTCAAAACACAACCTAATCCAACCCCAGACGTATCGCTATAGACAGCGAAGTCTTCAAATCCATCAGGTAGAGAAAGTATCGGTGCCTCGCATAGCTTCTTCTTTAGCTTCTCGAATGCTTCTTTATGCTTATCATTCCAAGCATAAGTGGCTCCTTTATGGGTCAAAGCTGTTAATGGAGTAGCAATCGAAGAAAAGCCTTGGATAAACTTTCGGTAATATCCGGCTAATCCTAAAAAGCTTCGGATCTCCGTGGGACTTTTTGGTTGTTCCCACTTCATTACAGCCTCAATCTTTGCTGGATCGACCATTATCCCTTCCTGGTTGACCATGTGACCTAAGAATTGGACTTCTCGAATCCAAAAATCACATTTGGAGAACTTCGCATACAGCTTCTCCTTTTTCAAGACTTCTAACACTTCTCGCAAGTGTCTTCCATGCTCCTCTTGGCTTTTCGAGTAAATCAGAATGTCGTCTATGAACACTATCACGGATTTATCAAGGAACGGATTACAAACCCTATTCATTAAATACATGAATGCCGCCGGAGCATTGGTTAGTCCAAACGACATAACCAAAAGCTCATAGTGCCCATATCGTGTTCTGAATGCAGTCTTCTCTATATCTTGCTCTCTTACTTTCAGCTGATGATATCCTGACCTAAGATCGATCTTCGAGAAATAGCTCGAACCTTGCAATTGATCAAACAGGTCATCAATCCTTGGCAACGAGTATCTATTCTTTATTGTTGCCTTGTTCAGCTCTCTGTAATCGATGCACATTCTCATACTTCCATCTTTCTTCTTCACGAATAACACCGGAGCTCCCCAAGGTGATGAACTAGGTCTAATGAAACCATTGTCCAATAACTCCTGAAGTTGCATCATCAGCTCCTTCATCTCCGTCGGTGCTAATCGATAAGGTGCTTTTGCTATTGGCGTGGTCCCTGGTAACAAGTCTATTCTGAACTCCACTTGTCTATCAGGTGGTAATCCAGGAAGATCTTCGGGAAATACTTCCGGATAATCACACACCACTGGAATACTTTGCATCACCTTCTTTTCCTTCTTAGCATCGATCAAGAATGCTAAATATGATGTACACCCCTTGGTCAAACACTTTCTGGCTTTCATTAGGAAAATGATTCCAGAATTTACTCGACGTTTATCCCCATACACCATAAATGACTCTTTCCCTGGCGGGTTTACTTTTACTATTTTCTTTCTGCACAATATCTCGGCATCATTGGTGCTAAGCCAATACATTCCCAGAACGATGTCGAAACCATTAAGTTCGATAGACAATAATTCCTCATGAAACTTGTTCCCATTAAGGTCGATTAAGATGTTTTTCATACGATGGCTAACAGGTACAAATTTGCCACTAGCAACTTCGACTAATAAAGCATTATCTAGTCTATCAATAGGGAAAGCTAGTTTTCTACCAAACTCATGCGAAATAAAGGAGTAGTTGGCTCCAGAATCAAACAAAATTTGAGCAGGTAATTCGTTTACGAGAAAGGTACCTGAAGCGACATCAGCTTCATCTTTCGCAGCCTCAAGTGTCATTTGGAAGGCTCTCGCCTTCGGCTTTGGTGGAATGTTGGGTTTTGCTGCCTCCTTCTTTTTCGGACAGTCTTTCAAAATGTGCCCCTCTTCATTACAACCAAAACACATCCTTTTGTTGTTCGGACACTCATTGGCAAAATGCCCAATTTTTCCACACTTGTAGCAGGTTACTTCCTCACTACATTTCCCAAAGTACTTTTTCTTACACTTATCACACCACTTCGCTTCTCCTCCTTCCTCCACCAAAATTTTTTGAATCAGATTTTGAAAATTTGCTTTTCTTACCGGAACCAGATGTTCCCTCAAACTTTCTCTTCTCACCAACCTCAACCTTGTTGGTGGTTCTCCCCTTAATCATGTTCTCAACAGACTTGGCAACCCAGATAGCTGCCTCTAGAGTATGTGCCTGACGTACTGGCACCTCGTACTCCCATGGGAGTCCCTTCGCATACCGGTCCACCTTTGTCAGCTCGTCTGGGATGATATGCAAGGCAAACTCCATCTTATCTGTAAAGTTATTAGTGTATTCATCAACTGACATGCTGCCTTTCGTCAATGTCAGAAACTTATTCTCCAACTCCAACAGATTTTGAGCCAAGCAGAACTTGCGCTTGAACTGCACCAAGAACTCTGCCCATGACAATTACAATGGCTCATTAGGGCTTAAAGTCTTCCCTAGAGTGTTCCACCAATGAATAGTTCTTCATGATTCTATTGAAGCAACCGCCTAGTTTCCTCCATTTGACGATCCAACATTGTTTGAATCATCATTTGTACACCATCCATTGTTATCGGCTCAGGTGCTGCTGCTACGACAAGTATTTGCTCAATCACTGGTGGTTGATTCTTGTTTTCATCAGCATTTCCAACTCAACTTCTTGTTCTACCATTTTGATCTACACACCGAATAAGGTGAAATTAGATCCTCATTCACGATAGATATTCAAATCATCCTTATCGCTCCGAAACATTTACATGCTAGTTCTAAATTCGTAAACGTACGCTTAGAATCCTACACACATAAGGTTTCCAGATCCGATCGGCAACAGACCATAGATCCGAACAAATAATATCATGTATGGCAAACATATAACATTTAGCACATAAAAGCATTTTAGGCAACTTTCCAAAATAAACTAGTGCTTGTGTCTAAAATATCACAGTCACACGTCTCAAAATTTCACTTAGCATTTTAAGTTTAAGTCTAGAAATCCTACAAATTCCTAGTTCGCTTAAACTAATGCTCTGATACCAACTGTGACATCCCCAAAATCACGGCCAGAAAAGACCAATTTTCATTTATGCTTTTAAAATAATTTCAAAGTAAATCCTTTTGGTTTGAGAGAGTTGCGGAATTTGTTCCCAAAAACAAAGTATGATAAAATAATATTTACCAAAGCATTTCGTAAAGAAATGTATTTTCATTATATAACCAAAACTCGGGATGTCATGTTCCGATACAGACCATAAAGCATAAACGATAACATTACAAGTCGTTCAACATATATATACATATACAGACTTGTAAACAAAACAAATTGATGATTCATCCATCTTATGCCCTTGCGCCACTTCCTGTAATACAAATAAACTGAGTGGGTCAGGCTTGGGAGCCTGGTGAGCATATAGGATTTTCAACCCACAATAAATAATTATATTTAATTCCACCAACCAACAATAACCCAATTACCCAATCCCGTTATTCTCACTTTACGTCCCTAAGACAACTAACGTAAGGGACCTAGTCTTAGAATATTTCATCGGGGCGACAACACATGCTTTGGGGGTTCCTCAACAATATAAGTCAAATAAGGCAACCATGAGGGGGATGGAGTACAACGAATGAACACCCAAGTTCATTAACATCTACAGGTGGCGAGCCTACTAGCGTTCCACAGGACTGTCTAGAAAAGTCTGTGGTTATCATCTAAACTCCGCTAGACGACTGAATCAAAAACAACATCGAGGCCTCTCATCTGTTTATTACACACCAACTATCTGTTGGATTAGTGTCTAAGTCCATAACTATTTTGGTATGTACTTGACCCGATGGTGCATGGTCCTTTTGGGTTGCCTTCACCAAAGCAACTTGATAGGATGAATTATGGGGAGAAAAGATTAAATATGATTTATTAATATATTGTGAGAATAATATATTAAAGGAGAAGTCATATTGTTTAATTAATATTAGTCAATAATTAATAAGAATTAAGTTTGTGACTAAAAGAGATTAATTAAACTTAAGGGACTAAAATTGTCAGTTGTATGATAGTTGAATATTGAGCTAATGGACTCCATATTAAAGGGGTGGACGAATTCTATGGGGAAACCCATTAGAAATCGTCCAAGGCCTTTTAGGAAAGGAGTCCATGGGTTGCTTAGGGCCTAAGCATCCAAATTAGGGTTTCCTTGTTAGATAACCCTAATAGCCTCACTATTTAAAGGACCCTTAAGCCCCAAAAACGTGGTGAACAAGATCCTTAGGGTTTCCACACGTTTTGGGCAACCTCCTTCTCTTCTCCTCTTCATCCTCTTGCTCTTGGTGTTTGTGAACCATTAGAAGAGTGACATTTGTGACTCTAAGCTTTCTAAAGTCATTACAATAAGGAATTGAGATTGTTATTGCTACATAACAATCAAGGTATGATCTAAACCCTTATTTATATGTTATATTGATTATCATATGCTAGATCTAGGGTTTATAGTCTTGGATAACTTGCATGTACAATAGAGAAACCTAGATCCAAGCATTAGGGTTTGTATGAGCACATAGGATGTTCTTATGGCCGAAACTCATCAGTGGTATCAGAGCCTTGATTGGTTTCTATTGTATTGATGCATATTTGATCGAAATCAGCACTGAAAATCGAATTTTTTGGCTTCTGAGTGTTTGACTCGCCGAGTCACTTGGTGCACTCGCCGAGTCAGCTCATATTCGCGATTTTCTTCCTGTTTTGGCTTTGCATGATTACCATAAACATGTTTTTGTTATAAAATCCGAATTTTATCAATATTTGGTGATTATCCTTACCTAAATAGAAGATAATTGTCAAAATTTAGATAATCACTTGTTTTATTAGATAAAGTTTGATTATTTGTAATTTAGATTTGAATTATCTTGTGAAAAAGTTTTAACTTTTCCCCTTTAGGTTTTATAGTTTAAATTTGAACTCAAAAGTTTTGTTTTGAAATTTAAATAGTTGAAACCCTAATGTTTTGAAAATGTTTCAAAACTTGCCCTCAAGTTTTGGAATTTAAATTTTGATTAAAAGTTTAATTTTGATGTATATTTAAATTCTAAACTCTAATGTTTCGAAATGTTTCAAAACTTGTCCTCAAGTTTTGGAATTTAAAAAGTTAAAAAGTTTAATTTAGGAATGTTCAATTCTAAAACACTAGTGATGTTTTGAAAAGTTCATATCACACCCTTATGGTTTTATTAATTAATTAAGGTGTATAATTAAAAGTGGTTTAATAAATCCATAAAAGTTTTGGTTTACAAATTAATTGAATTAAAAGTATAATTGTTAAATTTGACCACCTAGTATTTTAAAAGTGTAAAATACACCCTATACTATATATAACATCAAAAGTCTAACATTATATATATATATATATATATATATATATATATATGTATGAGTAAAAGTCAGTCTTACCGTTAGTAGGCCTCATTCACGAAGCTAGTCTATAAGGGGTGTTTAAGGAAATTGTCTATAAAATGGCGATTGAATGGGTATCCACTCTTACCCACCGCACTCTTGACTAGTGGAGGGTCGTTAGCCGAACGGGTAGGATAGGATAAAACCTTCCATTATAAGTATAATGAAGTACAAAAGTAACTAAATGTTTTACAAATTCCTAATCTTAGTTACTTTAGGCAAAAGTGAATTGATGCAATTCCATGAAACTACACTTTGTGCCCTTGCGAAGACATTAGTGGAGCGTGTGTGGTTTACCAGCACACTAAATGGTTCTAAGAAAAGGTAGCAAAGGGTGACTCAATGTTTGTCATAGTTCGGTGGAGCGTGTGTGGTTAATCAGCACATCGAATAGGTGACTGTAACATGTGGGGGCACCATGTAAGTTTGCATAGTTATTCACACCCGCTTTGTGATCCTCGACATCCCAGTCACAAACTAGAGGGGCATATCGAGATTTAAACATGCCATTGAAATGTTCAATGAATCTCAAAGGATCTAGGAGTTTTCATAGATTTAAAACTTAAATTTCTTTTTCATTTTTCATGGTGGAAATTAGTGAATCGTCATTCACTTACCTTCAAATATTCTGCAACTAGATTACGACATCCTTTTTCTAGGTTGTAGCGTATTGTGTTGGGTCCTAGCCTTAATATCTCATTTGGGTGATTTATTAAGGACTCAATCAATCAACTAACTTGAATTTGTTTTTCTCCCGTTTTGTAGATGTCAAGGTACGACAACTATGGTCTTCCCAATTCCCGTGGAACAAGCATTCCACATGAAGATGATATTCCACGATTCGACCGAGGAACAAGAAATCATGCTTCACTTCCTCCACCTCCTCCAATTCTTCTCCCTAACCCACAAGATCGAAGAATTGAAAGGTTCAATGTCACTAAAGCCCTATTGGAAATGAAACATGACGATGGTAAACCCGTGTATGCCCACGTTCTAGGAATGAAATCACACATCAATAGGTTGATAATGTTGGATGCGTCATTCCCTGATAAGTTGGCTGTGAACTGGGTTTTGCAGTCACTCCCTGAATCATATAATGAGTTCAAAAGAAAGTATTATATGATGGATCATGACAATAACCTCATTAACCTAACTTACATGCTCATTGCTGCTGAATCAGAAATGATTTGGCAAAGCAATGGAGTGTATTTGTTGGGAAAGTCAACCAACCATGCTTCCGAGGACGTTCTAGGAGAACCGACCTGCGTTTGCTGCCAAGAGTATGACTATGCTTCAGGTAAAATCCACTATCTAACTCAATTAAGTTCCTATTCGTTGATTCTTAATACATGATGTGATAAGATTACATTTGAATGTTTTGCAGGATCAGTGAAAAGAGAGGAAGCTTGATGGAAGAGCAAGATGAATCTAATCACAAGAAATGGATCTCGATCGCATGGACTTGAAGATTAGATTTTGAGCTTGGAAAGTTATGATAGAATTGTTAGGAATATTTGACTACATAGTTTTTCAGTTGATTTTGCATTGTAAGGACAAATGTTTTCCACTGTTTTTATGAATAAAATAAAATTTTGATTTGACTTATTTATTTATTTATTTCCTTGCAAAGAAATCGTTATGAAAAATTAATATACTAGTGGATGTGATTCTTAATTATGTTAATAGTGGAAATGTCAAGAATTTACCAAATAGGGAGAGTTTCTCATCACCCAAGTTTCAATTGGACAGAAACTTGGAATCATGCAACTTGGTTGCACGATGAATGAGAAATTTCATATTTGGAAATTAGACTAATTCGTTGACAAAGTGTCAAGTGAAGGACTAGGAGATCGAGTACACAAAGTTGTGTGTTGATCAAGTCCACCACAAGGGTAACAAAGATATTCGTCATGATTTACTAAAGGATTAGTAAATATGATTATACTTATAAGATTAAGTGTAATAGCAGAACGAATAAGAAGAATCAAGTAGGCAGAAAGATAAAAGTTTCTCTATTCTAAGAAGATGGGAGAGTACCTTTTATGCTTTATGATATGACTTAATGATTAAGAAGCATATCTCAATTGATCCTTTAAGTGAGTCTTAGTACAATTGTATGTATAAGAAGAGGAATCAAGAATTGAAGAAATGGTTAAATCAAGAAGTCAATCATACTTCATTCCAAAACAAGTCTTAGAGTTAAGATTGTAATATTGAGTGACAAGTCTTAAGAAGGTTTATAACATTCATCAAATGTAAAATTTGGAAAAAAGGCTTTCCTATTCTCGCACATTTGATATTGGAAAGTTGTGATGTCTTGGATAAGACAAAGACCAACTAGGACCAAATTTTATGAAATGTTTTGTCTTGATAAAGGCTACACTAACTCTTGAATATTTGTTTTGTCAAGAAATGTTTATTGACAAGAGAATCTTATATGTCAAGGAGTCAGTGGGAGTCTTAATGGTCTTGAAAGGTTTCAAGAACAAATCAAGAATAAACCTTATCAATCATCACTAGCACACGAGTAGAGGTTTACAACCTATCGTGTTGACATTACCTTGTTTCTGTGCCGTTCCAATTGAGTTAATTATGCATGTGCGCACTATGAGTTCTCATTTGAATACATAAAAGGCAAGGACCTTGATCAATTGAAAGTACATTGATAGGAAAGGGTGAGATGCTTAACTACTTGGAAGACATGGTGGGCAGCTGTGTTAGCATAAGGCAAGAAATGAAGATTAAGAAGGTTTGGTCCATATGAGTTTGGATTTGTCGCAAACTTTGGTTTTGACAAAATCACATGGATAGGAACACATACACCATTAAAATCTAAGTGTCATAAGATTCCCTCCTTCATGAAAATGACTGTGAGGAAATGCTTTCACTAAGGAAGATTTTAAGAAGATAGTGATTATGAAAATTGTATTCTCGAATTCGATTATGGTTACGGTATCCCTTTCCATGATTCAAATTGTGAGATTTGGCAATTAGTCTGAATTGTTTAAACACACATGTGAGCTATCTAAGGAAAAATTGTATAAGTTTGAGAAGCTTAGATAAAGGATTATCAAAGCATTAGGTATTAGAAACATGGATTTAAGAAATTCAATAGATATTGTTTTTCTGAAAGTTAAGCTGTTTCTGAATACATGTCAAAGCTAGTGGGAGCATAAGTATTATGTTTGTAATAATCATCATGATAGTGGGAGCATAAATGTTATGATTGCATGATTATTAAGGCAAGTATTGCAAGTTAGCAATATTAATTATAGAAAACAAGAGTCATACTTTGCAAAGTTGTAAGGGTTGAATAGTTGTTTTGCTATAATTAAGGGAGAGAATATTATGCTTCATTTCAAATCTAAAGGCTTAGGTTGTGGAATGTTAATAAATTTAGTCAAGGATACATAGTGTGTTCTTAAATTTCGATTATGATTACATCATTCCTCTTCATAGTTTGAATTGTGAGTACGTAGCACATAAAATATTGTGGCAAAAGATTGATAAAGTATCGTATCTTTATGTAAGACATTATGCATCGTGTCCCATACGCTTCGGGTATAGGATCGATTGCAAATGCTGTAATATTTGACCATTCTAAAATTTTCCAAATGTCTAGCGCATTTAGAGGGAAAAGGACAATAATCGGTTTTGACTAAGATAATTAAACACGTATCAAAGGACAATCCAAAGTTCACCAAGGATTGGTCGCTTGTGAATAGTTGGAAGTATAATATTGGATGGACCATATCGATATTATTATGAATAGATAAGATTCTATTAAGAATGAGTTGTCATATGGCAAATATGGAAAGGTTTCCATATTGGGAGTTGGATATTGAAAGTATATGTCTAGATTAGAAATTTTATGCAAAAGGATGTTCAAAGGAATGTACTTTGAGTGAGAGACATCACATCTATGGAATTGTATTGCAACAATCTCCGATAAAGGACTTCATAATTCATTAGCAATAGTCATTGTGACTTTTGTGCTATGACATTATGAAAGGATCATTGCATAAAATGTTAGAATCTAACATATTCCATAAGTGGCAAGAATTTGATATTCTTTCACTTGTGAAAAGAATTGGGAGTTGTGAAATGAGTATGACTGGAAATGTGTTCATTTGATCTATTTCACAAAGCTGGAACCATAGGTAAGCATTGTGTACATGCTGAGAGCATGGGACACGTGTTGTAATAATTCAAGTAAGAAGTTGATTAACCGAAACAACAAATAATGAGTAATCGATATGGTGATAAATAAAAGGTGTTTTATTTATACTCAAAGGTTTGAGGCCATATGGGATTAGTATTATTCTTGTGTTTCACTTTGTGAAATAGATCAAATGAACACATTTGTGACTCTAAGCTTTCTAAAGTCATTACAAGAAGGAATTGAGATTGTTATTGCTACATAACAATCAAGGTATGATCTAAACCCTTATTTATATGTTATATTGATTATCATATGCTAGATCTAGGGTTTATAGTCTTGGATAACTTGCATGTACAATAGAGAAACCTAGATCCAAGCATTAGGGTTTGTATGAGCACATAGGATGTTCTTATGGCCAAAATCCATCACTATCTACCCATGTTCTACCCAACATATTAGTAGATAAAAATATACATTTTTATACATAGTTTAAAACCTGTATAGCATGCTTTAATCAATACATATTACACATAACAGATGAGGCACACACACATAACACGTATTTCATAGAGAATAAATCAGATCTATGAGATAGAAGAGAATGAATATACATTCACACATATAACAACAAAATATACACATAACACGTATTTTATATTGCATATTTCATAATTATGCGTTAGAAGAAAGTAACTACACACTCACTTGATCAGAAGATGATTAGACAGCACTACGACTTATAGAAGTAGTATTCTTCGGTAGATCTAGAAGATCTTCACAAAAATCGAACATTCTCGCGGGCAGAGCTTCGGCTCGGGAATCGCAGTTCTTGGGATCTCGGGAGCGTAAAACTTCTTGCTAAAATTGGATATAAGATCCGGGGTGTCGGGATGGCTTCGGGGGTTTACACGCAGAGCTTCGGCACGAAAAAGAGAGGAAATGAGCAAATATGCCTGGAACCCTCGCATCCTATTTATAGGAGGCTGAAGCCTCGCAGTACGCTGGGCGTACGCGTCCGAATTCGTCATTGCATGCGTCATCCGAAGAACTCGAGTGCGAGGCGTGTCATGCTTCGCTGTACGCTGGGTGTACGCCAGTACGCTGCGCGTACTTCGGATGAGTCCGATGACTCCCCTTCGGATAATACCAGATTTATTAATTAAATTTAAATATTAATTATTTAATAAACTTCAAAAATTCATATCTTCTTCATACGAACTCCGTATTCGATGTTCTTTATATCCACGCGTAGGTGAGACTACGCTCTACAACTTTCGTTTAGACTACGTCGGCTAATTTTGAATTTATTTTTATTATATTATTTTTAGTAGGCCCGGACAGGAAAACTTCATTATAAATTCATAACTTCTGCGTCCGACGTCCGTTCTCGCCTAACTTTTCATCGTTTCACTACAATTAATGAGATCTTCGATTCTCATTTAGATTGTTTCGGCTAAAAACCGCTCGATCTCAAATCGAGTATTCGGGCTGCATACAGCCAAGTCGAAACTTCAGAAAATCATAATTTCCTCATACGAAGTCAGATTTGGGCGTTCTATATATATATATATTCGGAAACCTCGTTTCGGCCACTACAACCTTATGCAAAGATAATGAGTTTATTTTACACTTAAATTTTGACGCTTATTTTATTCTTAATTAATCAAATCACATAATTAAGCAATTAAACACGAAACACATAATACACGAATAATGCGCTCTTATTATTTCAAAACGGGTTACAAAGGTTAACCTAGACTATTACATCAACGAAAATGCCTAGCCTGAAAATGAGGACATTACACCACTAAATCTCATCTCTTAAAAAAAATTAAACAAATAAAAAAAATCTTTTAAAAACAAGGAAATATGGCACATGCATTATCTCTTAATGTATCAAACAGTGTTGGTGGTTCGAATAGAGCACTGATACTTGTGGCAAATGAATATCATCACTGGTCCCAGAGAATGGAAAGATATTTAAGGAGACTTCGAAGAGACGTATGGAGATCTGTTGAAGAAGGGCCTCACGTTCCTATTCTTACTCCAGTACAAACCGATGGAGCCACAGCCAGACTAGGAGGAGGTCAACCAGCGTTGAATCGTCTCACCAAAGATGATCTAGAGTAAATGGAAAATGACGCTATTGCCTTTTCTGAGATTTCGTGTGGAGTTGCACCTGACAACTTCGACATAATCATAAATTGCAAGTCTGCAAAGGAGATCTGGGATGTACTGAAAAACCTGTATGAAGGAACTGAACAGGCTCAAGACAAAAAGCTTACTACTGCACTCAATGAGTTTAATAACTTTAAAGCTTGTGCGGGTGAAAGTTTGGAAGATTCCTTTAAAAGATTTAATCTGATAGTCACTAAGCTATCCAATGTTTGCACTGTCCGAAGCAACCATGAAATAAATCTTCAGTTTCTTAACGATTTAGGAAGACACTGGACGAATGCCAAAATGATTGTTCAATGGGATAGAAAAATTCATTCCCTGTCTCTCTATAAGCTCTATGGTGAACTGCAAGCCTAAGAGTCTAGCATACTTAAAGACTGTGCAGACCTCGGTGCTCCTCTAGCCCTCGTAGCACAATCTCCTCACTCCCAATCATACTCCGCAACATATGGCAACCCTCCGCAGTCATATGAAGCAGACTCAGAGTATGACGACGAAGAAGAATTTCAGAATGCAATGGCTCTTGTCAGCCAACAATTCAACTGACTACCACCTTCTTCGTTCCGAAAGAATCAGCAGTATAACAAACCACGCTTCAACCGAAATCTTAACCCTCTAAACAATCACTCTCGTTTCACTAAAAACACTCACCCACCACCGCAGTCACAAAATACTCAACCCAAGGAGGCACCGAAGCCCATCCAAACCATTGACTCTGGTACTCCCTCAGAAGACAAAGGTGATGTTGTGATATGTCATAAGTGCAACAAAGAGAATCATTTTGCCAAAGACTGCAAGGCAAATGTAGTGAAAGATAAAGCATCCTATCTCAGAATGGCTCAGGAAATGGAGGAAAAAGAAAAAGCAAGGGCATATGTTGCTCAAGTAAAAAGAGATCATCAAGTTTGGTCCTCTGGGGATGAAGATGAGGAAATCAGCAACGTTAAAGAAAAGGGGAAGATCTGTATGATTGCAACTGCTGATGAGGATGATTATGCAAAGATAGAGAAGAATTACTGCTATATGGCGAAAGATGGGACACTCAGCATTGTCGAACAGGTAAAACTTATGATTCAAACTTTAAATTATAACATGCATGATTGTCAGCCCTTCATAAACAACCTTAATGACACATGTGTTGTCGTCCTTATAGACTATAACAAAGCATTAGATGAGAAGAATACTGTGTCCCAAGAGATGTTTCACGTAAGAGGACGACTGGACAACAAAAGACTCAAAATGGCTATGTTAGAAAAGGAATTAATGTTAGAGAAAGATGCAAGAATGTTGAGTGAAACACAGCTAGACATAGCTTTGAATCAAAGAGATTTACCTCAGAGTGAAATTGTACGCTTAAATCTTTTAATAGAAAAACTGTTTAATGAAAGTGAAGCCGTCGAGAATCTTGTTAACAATGGGACTACTGATAATGCTTACAATTGGGGTTGGTCCAATGGGTACCCTACCGCAACAGACTCATCACCCCGATTCAATAAGGACCGTCCATACGTCCCTCCGGATCATAACTTTATGTTTTCGGTCAATGACAAAAGATTTTTCGAAGATATCAAAGTTCACTATGGTAGACTTCATGATCTGAGTAACAATTATGTTATCGAAGAAATTCTTCACGAATTCTCTAATCCTATAGATAGCACCACTCTTCCTAGTTCTCATACTTCATCAATTGCTGATGAGGAAATTGTCATGGAAGATTTTGAAGTCTCAATAGACTTCCCATCTCTACCGTCAGACCGTAGTATCCCTCACTGCAGTCATGAACCACGGTCTGTCCATCTACCTTCCATCAATTGTCCCACCAATGTATCCACTCAGACTTATTATGCGGTTGTTCAAGGATCAGAACCGCAGACCTTAGTCAAAAGTACTGTGACCACCCAATCAATTCATCATGAATTACCAATCGAGAATTTTGAAGTTGGTCAATGCTCCCTGAATACTGAACTCTCCATTTCGGATGAATCAAGTCCTCGTTTTTCAAAATTACTAAATGTTTCAAGGAAATCGCAACTCAATATCACAGACTGTGGTTCTCCTAAAACCGAGGCAAAAAAGGCTTTCAAAGAAGAAATTCGATCCCGTGGCAAAAAGCGGGAAAATCTTTCAAAACAAAAGCAACTTGTCAAAATTCCCAAGTCTAGAAGTCCAGAAAAACTTGTTTTCTCAAATTATCTGTCCAAAAACTCTGCAGTCAAGAAAACAAAGAAAAGGAAATGTACAGTTCCTAAATCTATTCAAAACTCATCTGACTCAACCCAAAAGAAAGTAAAGTCTTTTTGAAGCAATGGTTTTCAAATCTATTCCTCAGATGATCCAAAATGGAAGAGTATTTTTCCAACTCCAGCACTTTTAAAGTCACATCAAAGTTTTAAGAAATCACTTCACAAAAGGTCTACACGTGCTTTTACACATACAAAATCTGCTTTTTCAAATCCTACTGTCAGACCTCACAACCCTCGGACTGAACACAAGCATACTCCCTTACCAAGACCTCTGATTAAACAAAATGTCAAGACAAATGACAAAAGTTCAGTTTGCAAATGTCAATGTCAAAATATTTCTTCTCATGTCAAATCACTTTCTTTTCAAAAACCTCGTAACTTTTCTCAATCTCACAAAACTCCAAAAAATCTCAAGCACCCAAGACTAGGTCTAAAAGTTGACACAAAATATGTCCTTTCTGATGAGTTTTGGTCATAAGACATCCTATGTGCTCATACAAACCCTAATGCTTGGATCTAGGTTTCTCTATTGTACATGCAAGTTATCCAAGACTATAAACCCTAATTCTAGCATATGGAAATCGATATTAACATATAATTAGGTTTAAGATGTTACCTTGATTGTTATGTAGTAATAACAATCCTAATTCCTCCTTGAATTGACTTTGGAAGGCTTAGAGTCACAAGTGTCACTCCTCTAATGGTTCACAAACACCATAAGTAAGAGGATGAAGAGGAGAGAGGTTAGAGGCTGCCCAAAAACGTGTGAAACCCTAGAAGATTGCTTAGCCACGTTTTTGGTCCTTAAGGGATCTATATGTAGTGAGGCAATTAGGGTTATCTAACATGGAAACCCTAATTTAGTTGCTTAAGCCCTAAGCAACCCATGGAGCTCTTTCCTTAAGGCCTTGGACGATTTCATATGGGCTTCCCCCATAGAATTCGTCCACCTTATAATAAAAGACAATCCATGGCCTAAATTGCAATTATCTTATAATTACAATTCCAGTCCCTTAAGTTTAATTAATCTCTTTTAGTCACAAAACTAATTACCAAATAATTATTGACTAATATTAATTAAACAATATGATTTCTCCTTTAATCTATTATTCTCATAATATATTAATAAATCATATTTAATCCTTTCTCTCCATAATTCATCCTATCAAGTTGCTTTGGTGAAGGCAACCCAAAAGGACCATGCACCATCGGGTCAAGTACATACCAAAATAGTTATGGACTTAGACACTAATCCCACACTTGCAACCTCGTATCATGCATCAATTAAGAAATCATATGTAGCCCCGAGCTCCAAACTCATTTGGGTGCCTAAATTGACCGTTTAATTCTCATGCTTTATGTAAGGAAGACCAAGAAGAAGAATGGTTAATCGACAATGCCTGCTCCTTGCACATGACCGAAAGGTTAGAGTACCTTCGGGATTTCAGGCCAATTTGTAATGGGGGTAACGTCGCATTCGGCAACAACACGAATGGGATCATCCAAGGTTATGGTGTTCTTACTACTGGAATTTTTTCTATACAAAAGGTCGCTTATGTGGAAGGTCTTAAACACAATCTCATCAGTGTTGGGCAACTATGTAAGGCAGGCCATCGGGTTGAATTTGATAACCAATTCTGCTACATAATGACAAGCGATAGGAGCACTTGCCTGATCAAATGCATATTTGAAGGTACTATGTATCCTCTGGATGTCTCTCTGATCATCGGGAAACCACAACTATGTTTCCTATCAAAAGCCAATATCTAAAGTTAGCTCACTCTGGCACCACAAGCTCACTCATCTCAACTTCCGGTATATCAACAACCTGGTCACAGGGGAACTTGTTTGAGGTCTCCATATTCTTAAGTATCACAATGACACTCTCTGCCCTGCATGTGAGTATGGCAAACAATCCAAAGGAAGTCATCCTATAGTGATCGACTCCTCAATCTCAGAACCACTGGACCTTCTCCATATTGATTTCTGCGGTCCATCCACCGTAGCCAGTCTTCACCACAAGAATTACATACTGGTTATAGTTGATGACTTCACATGTTTCACATGGGTCTTCTTTCTTAGACTCGAGTTAGAAACACCACAGGCACTTATCAATTTAATCAAGGAAATAGAACTTCAAATCAAACTACCCGTGCGTCGCATCCGCAGTGATAATGGAACCAAGTTCACTAATCATCATCTAAATAGTTTCTTGGTGTCCAAGGGCACAAGTCACAATTTCTCAACTCCATACACCCCACAGCAGAATGGAGTAGTAGAGCAAAGGAACCACAATCTGGTAGAAGCAGCCAGATCTATGCTCAATTTTACCAACCTTCCTCTCTACTTCTGGGCCGAAGCAGTGGCCACAACATGCTTTATGCAGAACCGAAGCATCATGTGTAAACGTCTCAACAAAACACCATATGAGGGCCTCAACAATAGAAAGCCTAATGTTCGATTCTTTCACATATTTGGATGCAGATGTTTTGTGATCAACATCAAGGATCATCTCAACACGTTTGCACCAAAATCTGATGAAGGCATCTTCCTTGGATACTCAACAAACAAGGTAGCCTATAGGGTTCTCATAAGATGTACGAGACTAATAGTCGAAAGCTGTGATGTAAAGTTCGATGATTATTATGTCCGCAACACTGCTCCCTCCACCGAGACTAAAGCAATTCTTGAATGTGATATTCCTGACTCTTCGGGTCCATTAAACATAGTTGAAGTTAACTATGATGATCTCTTCGACCCAATAGAGACTGCTAAACTATCTGAGGTTCTTATGTCTCTTAAAGCCTAAATGCAACATGCCGAAGTATCTGGGCCTACGGTATCCGATGATGTGTCACTATATACTTCCACCTTGCCGGTTGAGGGGGAAAACTCAACTCTAGATCATACGAAAACCATCGAGGTTCCAGTACTAGAAGAAGCAACTCCAATCCCTCTTCGCAGAGCATTTCAACTATCAAACGTTTCTTCAGACTCAGATGATGAAAACATAGAGAATTAAGACACCAGAACTGACCCAAGAATTCTCACAATTCCAACAATCTAGGGGGAACTTTCTCACGCTCAAGAGGATCTCCCATCAGCAATCCAGGGGGAACCTCTTCCAATTGCTCAAGAAAATGCTAAGCTCACTCCAACCGTCCAAGATGATTCCACAGGATGTTCTCAAATCCAGGGGGAACTGCCGTCTCCAATCGCAGAGTCTTCCGATATTGAAGATATTCCCTCTACTGCAGCTGCTGATCATCTGCAACCCCGTCTACACGTATGGACGAAGGACCACCCACCGGGTCAAATCATCGGCAATCCATCCGCAGGTATGCAGACTCGATCTTCCAAGGATTTATCCGATCACTGTCACTACGCAACATTTATGTCCTCGACCGATCCCCAAACAATCAATGAAGCATTACTAGAATCAGACTAGATATCCGCAATGCAAGAAGAACTAGATGAATTCAAAAGAAACAAAGTGTGACAACTCGTTCCGAAGACGCAAGGTCACACTATTGTTGGCACTAGATGGGTGTACAAGAATAAGTTGGATGAATCTGGTGCGGTCGTCAGAAACAAGGCAAAGCTAGTTGCCAAGGGATATAGTCAGCTTGAAGGTATTTACTATGATGAAACGTATGCTCCGGTGGCACGAATGGAAGCCATTCAAATCTTCTTAGCATACACAACTCACAAGAACATTAAAGTACATCAAATGGATGTGAAAAGTGCTTTTCTCAACGGTGAATTAAAAGAGGAAGTTTATCTTCAGCAACCTCCGGGCTTCGAAAGTCTTGAATTTCCTGATCACTGTTACAAACTTAAAGAAGCAGTCTATGGTCTGAAGCAAGCTCCAAGAGCATGGTACGAGACTCTCTCAGAATTTCTTGTCTCATCAGGGGTACAAAAGAGGAGTGATTGATCCCACTTTATTTAGAAAAGAAAACGGTAATCACCTTATGCTAGTACAAATATATGTGGATGATATCATCTTCGGATCCACAGATCACGGAATGGTGGATGAATTTGCAAAGCTCATGACTAGTAAATTTCAAATGAGCATGAATATAGAGATTAATTTCTTTTTGGGTCTTCAAATCAAACACATTTCGCAAGGAATATTCATTCATCAAGAAAAATACACCTCTGAACTGCTAAAGAAATACTCAATGGACAACTGTTCCTCAGCAAAGGTCCCAATGGCCTTCGGACATAAAATCTCCGCTGATCCTATTGGTGAATCCATAGATCACAAAACTTATGGAGGAATAATTGGTTCATTGATGTACCTTACTGCAAGCCGATCATATATTGTCTTTGCAACAGGTGTATGTGCAAGATACCAGGTTGATCCAAAAATGTCACACATGACCGCAGCCAAGCAGATTCTAAGATACTTAAAGGGCAGCAAGACTCTTGGTTTATGGTACCCCGCAGGAAATGACTTCAGTCGACAAGCATTCACCAATGCGGATCATGTCGGATGCAGACTAGATCGAAAAAGCACCTCCAGTGGATGTCAATTTCTGGGTGGAAGACTCGTCAGCTGGTCATGAAGAAAACAAAGTTGTGTATCATTATCTACCGTAGAAGCTGAATATGTGGCCGCAGCTAGCTGTTGTTCACAAGTCTTGTGGATAAAATCACAACTTATGGACTATGGATACAGAATGCTGAGGATACCAATTTATTGGGACTCTAAGAGTGCTATAGCGATTTCTCACAATCCTATTCATCACTCTAAGACAAAGCATATTGAGCTACATTATCACTTCATCAAAGACCACATTCTGAAAGGTAATATTGAACTAATTTTTGTCAATACTCATGAAGAGATTGCTGATGTATTCACAAAGGCACTTGACTCTACAAATTCAACAGTTTCTTACAAATGTTAGGAATGATGAATCCGGACCCACAATTCTTTTCGAATTGATAGGTACCGCAGACCACCCTTGGTCTCTGTTGATGTCCTAATTGAACTTATTTATGATAATAGTTTTGGTGTATCCTATGTACCGCAATATATTCTATGTACCGCAATATCTCTCTTACACCGCAACTATATATCATATCTATCTTTCAATGGTCCTTATTGATTGTTGTTACTAATTTTTTGTTCAAGTGTTCTCCTCAGCTCTTCTACTGCAGTCATCTAACCATCCATCCACAATGATAAAAGATCCATCCGCAATGAAGTCTCAATTTCTCAACTACTTCATAAATTCTTGAAACGTTGTGTGCTATTTAATGATCCTTCATTAAATAAGAAAAACATTCTTGGTATAGCATATCATCGTTTCAATTATGCTTTTTACATAAACCTTGTGTCAGACCTATTTTAGGTATGATGACAAAAAGAACAGTTTTCTATAAAAATCTCTTTTTAAGAAATCTTTTTCATTAAAATGTCTCTTCCTATTACCCCAAAATGTCAAATCCGTTACATCTTCCTCCTTTACACAACGGATTAACCCCCTCACCACACGTTCTTCAGACGTGATGTATGCAACCGCTTTTGGAAAATTCAAAAATAAAAAATAAATCTTTTAATATAATCATTTGTGGTTGGGATTGCATCCATATAAAAAAACCCATACGTTTTATTTCACCCGACTCTAATTAGGGTAAAATCAATTAAGTTTTAATTCCGCTACTATAAAACCCTCTTTTTCTTCCCAAGAAAGGTTTACGCTTTCTGAAAACTCTCAAGACGAACTTCATCTCCTTCATCTTCTTGCACTCTGTTTTCCTGCAAGTTCTTCAAACTTTTTAAAAATGGTGAAATCAGGTATCTCCAAGAAACACTCCAAAACATCTGTCTCTGCTCACCCAACTGGTTCAGACTCTCCCTCAAGAAACCAAATGCCTACGGTTGCCTCAAGCAATTTTAGGGTAGTGTTCAATGTGCATTCTTCTTACAATGATCCAATCAAGTTGATGATCAAGTTCTTGTCAAATCATCCATTGTTCGGTCCTTTTGACGCCTTCACCGACGTAGTTCCACTTTCAACACTCTACAAATGTGCCTTCTTTGCATATCGCCCTCTCAACAACCTTCAAGAGGTGCATCTGAATTTGGTGAATGATTCCTTGGTTATTCTGACCAAAGAGAAGTTTCTCAACGCCATTAATCTGTTAGTTCATCCTTCAACAAAGTTCTTCACTCCAAGAACAACCGATATTTTGTCTGCACTTTACCAGATGGGATACCAAAAGAAGCTCAAAGGCGTAGGCAAATTCAAGAAGAATCAGTTGCCTGCGGTATGGCAGTTTGTTTGCCACTTTGTAATCCAAAGTCTTTCTGGTAGGACCGGAGGCACTGATAACATGGGCCTCAAGCTATTAGAGTTAGTGTGAAGCATCTTCACTGGCCACGATGTCAACTACGGTCAGATTCTGTGGGATGACTTCCTGCAGTACATTCCCAAGGAAAGTGCAAGAGAAAGCCCTGCCGAACTCACTTTTGCAAGATTCTAGTCTCTATGCATCTCCGATCTTCATGCTGATGCGGGATTGAGCATGAGCAACGATGTCAACCTCTTCATCACTAGAGATCTTAAAAGGTACAGCCCTTCTAAAGATTAATCTCTTTTTGGACCTATTAGACGACTACCAGCCCACATACTTTTTGCACTTGGACTTGAAACCAATGATGTCACAGATCACTTAGAGGCTAAGGAAGGTATTGACCCATACCTTCCTACCCCGCCTCTACCTAGTCAGAACATACAAATCTCAACTGCACCCATCAATCCTAATAGTACCGCAGCCCCATCCTCTACTACCCTATCCAACTTGTCTTTATCACAAAGGGTCAAGAAGGTTGCCTTAGCCAACCAAGGCCCCCGCAACATCTCCAAGAAACATGGAATCCCAAAGAAGAAGGATACTCCCAAGAACACTGAACCATCCAAGAAAAGGAAACTCAAACCAATTGTGCCTTCAAATGACGACTCAGATGATTCTGATGATAATACACAACCCATTGCAATCCTCAAGAAAAGAAAAACCAAACCCACAGACCAAATGTGTGACCGAACAGATGCCGCAACCTCTCAAAAGGCTCCGGTAGTCCTTGGGGTGGTCGCAAACCCATTCAACACAACCATCGAATTCCTCTCAGACACAGAAATTATGTCTGTTTCACCTACTTGTGGAGACTCACCCCCAACTCACTCCCAAGAGGATGGCACTGGTTCTCGCCCTAAGGTCTCTAGGGCTTCCCGTCTACATTTCTTTTCACCTGAGGAGTTGAACTCCATCCTTTTGTCTATAACCCATACACTTCAAACACCTTCCCAACCACATGGCAGTTCTTCCCCCCTTTCCAGAACTGATCCGTGGCCAGACTTGACCATGAGTCAAGGAGACCAAGGAAGCTCAGGAAATCCTATTCCGCTTCTATCTTTTCCAGGTGGTTTAGGCACGTTGAGCACAATTGTGCAAGGATCTGTGGACCCGAGGGACCTCAGTGCTTTATCAAGGAATTGACGGTATTGATCTTAATGATTCATGGAGTAAATACAAGCCAAACAATGAAGCTGAAGCAAATAAATATGTCGCTTTCCGTAGGGACTTTCAAGCAAGAAAATATAGACAGACCAAGCAGCTTCAACAAAAACAACAAGAGATTCACTCAGTGGCGAAGTATTGGGCAGACGCCTTTAACAACGCTCACACCGTAGACAAAATTCTGAAAATACAGGAGTTGATGTCCCCAATGGCTGAGACAGTCCACAACTTTCAGACCACTCCTGGTGGTGAAGGTCAATCAAAACCCCCTCCAACTCCAAGTGTTAGAGATTCTCAAGAAGATGGGACCGTAATCGAAGTTAGCTCCACACAAACATTCAAGCTCGATTACTTTGATATCAATGAGGTAAATCAACCTGCTCCCTCTAATGATAATTTAATGATTTTTGATGAAGAAGAAGCGCCGAGTGGTTCTCAACACTCAACCTCCAAGCCTAAAGAGAAAAAGAAGATAAAGAAGAACGATGTATCAAGGAAAGAATTTATGAATCTACAAGCAAAAGTAGATCAGATTCTTGCTGCGGTCAAGCCCACACAACCACAACCTAAAGATATTCCAGGACCACAGTCTCTCATTGAAAGAATAGAACGACTAGAAACTCGTGAAAGACTGGCTGCTGAGCGAATCTCTCTGAAAGTTGAAATGGGAATTCGTTCTTTGGATACAAGTCGTAAGGATGACCATAAACAGTTTATGGCTACTGCGGAGCACCTCATCTCTGAGGTATCCACAATCAAGGAAGACCTTCAAACATCCATTGTGGATCAGTCAATTCACTCGAAGAAGCTGATAGATGAAACTCATACTGCCTATGAGTCCACCATCTCGGTCCTACAATCTACAATCAACAGTCTTCGACGCTCTCTATCTTCAAATTTTCATGGTCCTAAGATCCTTCAACTCACCAAGGAGATTCATCGACTACTTTTCAACACCACTATTCCAAACAATCAACAACTGGATGATGCTCTTAAAGCACAATTCGACAATTTGTGTGCTAAAGTCGATGGTCTTAAGCAATGTCTTGAGGAATCACTGACTCTGCATTCCTCAAGAGGGGGAAGTGATGAAGACCATCATTCACACCGTATCTCTCATCAACATAGAAGCTCCCCTGTCATTAATGAAAGAACTCCTTCACCGCAAACATCTCTTCATAAGAATCCAAGCCATCATACACCCCCACAACATCAGACTCCACCGCAACATCAGTCACCACTACAACAGGAAGAATCTTATCCTAAGAGACCGGAGACTCATCCCCACTTTAAAGATTTAGAATCCAATATGTCATCCGAACACTCAAATGACTCTTCCACAACAAAACAAAAGAAAGCAGACTGAAAAGCAGCCAAGTTTACTGAGCTAATCTGGAGAGAAAACGGATTCGACATCACCATAGATGAATCCTTAGTCAATTCATGGATCAATCCTCACCGCATATTGTTGGATGATGACTACAAACCCTACCTTACCTTTTTTGAACCCCCATCTAACGGTTACTGGGATGTTCCAATATCCCCCAATGCAAAATACTTCACTGTATTTGAGCAATTTGACCACAGCTTACCGGATCACAAGAGACTGCACATGGAATTCGAAAGACTTAATCGATTACATGCTAAACATGCCTCCTCAATAGAGAAAATTTGGTCAAATGATAGACCATCCGCAGTCAAGAACTTTAAACCCCGAAAATTCATGAAAGCTGACTTCATCCAGTATACTCTTACAAGAAGGAATCAGGACTACGTTCGCACCCAAGCTGATTTCCCATGTATGAATCCAGGAGAAGTCTTCCTGATAGCAAAGGTGTTCCAAAACAAAGCAAAAAAGTATCCAAAGATGAAGATAGCGTTTAAAAGGGCGAGCACATTCCAAAGGAAAACTGTCTGTGACTTCGCAAAGATTGATGCAGACATTCATCCTGCCCTTGCCAAAATGTTCGATCTACCACCACTAGACCCCGTACCGATGTTGACTGAAGGTTTTCAAGAGAGATCTTTGGTTGCAACAAACTTCCCAGATCCTGGAGTCATTTTCAAAAGGAAACTCAATGAAACCAAATATTTTATTCCTATGAATGCCATGAATCGTCTCACAAGGAAGCAAATTGAAGTTTGTCGAACCGCAATTCAAAAGTCCAAACACACAACTGCCAAAGTCAGGTTCGAAATTTTAAAGAGAATTACCTGGTTAGAGAATATAAGAAAGTTTTGGTGGATTCTAATCAAGTTCCTAAAACTTGATAACTGAAGAAAAGTTGAAGAGGTCACTTAGGGGGAAATTGTTGAATCATGAAAGTGACCCTCTTAAACTTGACCTACCGCAGCCTTCCAAGATCCGCAGTCAAGTCAGCTCAGCAACCGTATCCGAAGTCATCGTCATCCGCAGTTCAATATCTACCTTTCTTAGTTTAGCTCTGTATCAACTTTTCTTAGAATACTCTCTTTTGTCCAGTATGTCTTGCATGGCTACGTTTAGATAGTTGAACAAGTGTAATCTTTGAGCCTCTATATATTGGACTCAATGTTTCTTATTTCAAATACAATATCAGATAACACTTCGCATCTTGAATCTTATATCTAGTGTTATTTCTCTCATCTCCCTCTTACTAGTAAAGTTCACTATATTATATCTAAATACCACCTCTCTTCGGAGCAAGTCATTCTTGACTTAATCACAAAGCTTGATATCACTTACTAACTCGGTCTGAATGCATTCTTTGTTAATAATCAACTTATGTGTATATTTGATATAACACCTGCTGTCATTTATATTTCCTTACATTTCCGCACCTAACTCTCTAACTATCTAACTCTAACTTATTATTATTGTTGAGCTTTTAGATCCATTGAGATAAACTATTCCGCAACTATACTTGTTCTAATGTTTGTTCAAGTGTGTCTCAAGTTTTTCTCTCAACAAAAGCTTTTGCACATTTTGTTAATCCATGAGCATGATCTATACTTCTCGACCAAAAATGAATCGAGAGAAAAAGAAAGAATCAAAATTGATAGATATATTTCCCGAAATAAACGAAAAGAAACAAAAGATAAAACATAAATCATGGATCAACTGAGCCCTCCCATAAACTTTCTTAAAAATAAGAAAGAAGAACCCTATACAAATACCATGAAGTAAGGTTTGATCATATTCATGGAGATTCCATAAATATTCCATTCCAAAAATGGAAGAAATTAGGATTTTTTAGAGGTTTGATGCAATTACTAATTCATGATCAGACATGTACATAATGAAAACTTCAATCTCGATTCTACGAGAATTTTTATGTAAGTCTTTCATTTGTTTGTCTTCGATGGAAGTTTGATTTTCCCCGAATGTATCCTAATTTTTGGCCTAATTCTTTTTCTGATGATCGATTCAACCTCTGATCAAAAAGATATACAATGGGTTATATTTCATCTCTTCAACAAGTTTAGTAATGAGCATAATGTCACTTTTGTCCCAATGGAGAAAGGAACCTATTATTATCCAAACGAACAATTTAAATGACATCTTTAAGTTTCTTATTTTACTATGTTCAACTCTATGTATTATTTTATTCTATGTATTCTTTTAACCTTAGAGTACATTGAATATACATGCATATATGATTTATAGAGGGAATACAATAACCTTACTATTGGTGGTCTTATCATTTTCTTTGTTGCAATTTGTAACTGTAAAGCTTATTTTTTTTGCCCTCGGTTAATTCTTTGCTTGTTGGGCTTTTAATATACATTCGCTGTTTTAAAAAAAATATTATTGCGGTTAATTCTTTGCTTGTTGGGCTTTTAATATACATTCGCCTTTTCAAAAAAAATATTATTGCAGAAAATACGATGTCTAGGCTTAAATTCTTTTATAATATTAAATTGTATGAATCATTTTCTAAAAGAGACGTTTTAATCGGTAAGATATTAAAGTCGAAAATATAAATAAAGAAATGAATGTGTTGAGTAGGATCCTACTAGATTACATGTTGGAAAGCGGAATAATATAGAATGAGAGAAAAGTATGAAAAAGACAACTCAGTAGTTCGTAGTTATTCCCCAGAATAGAAATTCACAACAAGATCCTTACATACTAAACAGCTTGCCCCAAAAGCGCAGAGATAAACGCCGTTTTTCAGTACACCTCCATATTATAAGGTACTCTTCCTTCTTCCTCTTTCTCTTCTGCTTTAATCGTTTCAATCTGCTATTGTTTCATTTTTTTTCTTGCTTTTCGGGATTATTAGATTCATATTTTTGTTGTTTGATTCCCTATAAGCAACAATCACTGTTTATATTTTTTTTTTTTCAATTTTCATTTCGTTTCATGGATACGTGAAGTTGATTTGCAATTAGATTACAGTTTCGTTACTTTGTGACTAATACATTGAGTTTATGCGTTTTGGATCTTAAGAAGAAAACCTGGGATTTTAGGGCTGTAAACTTTAGTTGTCCTTGAAACAGGATTTCGACCTCTTCTATGATAAAAACATTGACGCTCTTGTGATTCACATTATCGTAATATAGGGGAAAACAAAACAAAACACATGTTACTAAGATAATTTTGAGATGAAATGAGACCTGCAAGAGAAAGCATGTAATGAAATGAATTAAACAATATTCATCACAATAACGTTCCACAATTTGACTTCATTATGGTACAAGTTATGTGAAATCATATATAAACAAATATTATTGGTAGAGATGATCACTTAGGATTTAAGCGTTCCAAATAGAGTTGTACAAGTCCGTTGTGTTTTAATTCTTTTACTTTAATGGAATGAAAAATTGAAATATATAACCCATATTTATTGTCATAATTTTTTTTCCTAATTTTTTTCACTATTTTATAAAAAGCTACAGGAAGATAGTTGGGCATTATATGGAGGAGGCTTTTTTAGAAGTTACCAGGGAATCTCTCATCGCACTTTCTTGTTGTGAACCTAAAAAGATTTCCGAGTCATCTCATCCTGAAAAACCAAATGGCCAACACAAAGTTGCGTCTGTCGTTGATGAACTCAGATTAAAATTGATATCCATTGCTTCCGAGCCCCCATCTATGGACTCCCCTCCGAATGAGTTTTAGGTTTAAAGTTATGAACATATATAACAATTATTATGATACAATTTTTTATTTGATGTTTAGTTACTAGTTTCATACATCTTAAGGCCCAAGGCCAATGGTCTATCATGTTTGATGATACTTGTGAATGTCCCAAAATGTACAATACTACAATTACTACAAAAATCAGTTATCCATTATCCTTCATTTTGCACGTTTGATCTTTGGGAGTCTTATTTATACTTTTCTTGTTATATTTGGCCACAAGACAGGCCTAAGTAGCATTTGAATGCGTTTGTTGCTATATTTGTTATGCAAACTTTTTTATGATATTTTTTATATTATTGTGACTATGAGAAGGGATTTTATCATTTTTATGTCTTTTATAGTTTGGAGATCAAGGGTAGACATGCACAAAGACCCGATCCGATCCGATCCGGTTTGATTATGTCACGCCCAATCCGATTCAGCATTTAATCCGAACCGGTTTCAAACCGGTTTTGACCGGATTTGACCGGTTTTCCGAGCCCCGCATCCGATTCGGTGTAATCCGATCCGATCCGAAATCCGATCCGATTTTCTCTATTTTTTTTTTTTTTAAAATACACATTTTTTGGACTTCAAATATAACACAAAATGCAACATGGGTACATTAAAATAGTTAAAACATACATCAAACGTCGAATTAGAAAGAGTTTTTAAACTAGTTAAATAATAATAATAATAAAGTGGCGTTATAACATTTAGCCAAATGGAAATAGTTTTTGTGGTCTTCCACTTCGTGTCGCCTTCATTTAATTATTCTTCAACCGCCACGCAAGTAACTAGGGGTCTCATCAATGCCATATTCTTCATCCCCGTCTTCATCTTCGACTTCATCGTCATCGTCTTCGCCTTCCGGAGGTGTTGATAAGCCTTGTGCATATTCTTCATCCATGATCTCCGGTTCAACATTTTGTGATAGTGGGCCTTCTAGTGATGCCAAGTGTTGTATACGTTCCACAGAATCCAAGTAATCCTTCAAGCAAACGCAAACCTCTACCGCAACCGGGGTAAGATTCGTCCTCAACTTTGATAAAACTCTTCCACTAAAAGAAAAAGCGGATTCCGAAGCTACCGTGGAAGCTTGGACGGTTAGTAAATCACGGGCCATGACGGAGAGAATAGGAAATTGTGCTTCCTTTTCTCTCCACCAAGCCAAAAGATCCAAATTTTTAAATTGTGGTGCACTCATGAATTTTAAAAAGTTTGAACCCATATAAATTCCAAGTTCGCTACTAGGCGTTAATGTGCGTGCTCTTTTGTTTTGCTCCTCCAAAAGGTAGTTATAGAGGTCGATATGAAAATCCGTTCGACCCCCACCACTACCCGATGCACCGCTAGTAGAGTCGGTTACACTTGTAAAAGTGTTTGACATATTGCCATATTTTGTAGCGTAAATGTCAAACAAATTAGTAAAAGTATCATTAAAAATGTTTATTTGGTTACAGATGTAGTTTGAGTTATCTTTGTGCAAATTTAAAGACATAGCAATTTTGGTAATCAAAGCCTCTACACCCGTAACATTGATACATGGGTTTAATGCTGCGGCACAAGTAAAAAGTGGTGGCATTTCTTTGAAATATTTGACTAGTTTTTGTCTCATTGGTCTCGTAACCAAAACAAATATTTCACTTCTTTGTTCAAAACGTTCCAATTGTGCGGACATCAACCATAATTCATTTAGTAACAACGGACTTGTACGGTAATACACACCCGATAGAAAAGTGGTTGATTGTTTAAAAACTTTTAACATTTCCACAAACTCTTCCATCAAATCCCAATCATAATCCGAAACCGGGTTTTTTCCTTTTGAAATTGTGTCGTAAAATAATTGCAAAGAGATTCTTTGACGTGTCAAACTTTCAAACATCATGCATGTTGAACTCCATCTAGTGTCACAATCCCAATGAGGACTATATGGAGTTACGTTAATGGAAATGGCAAACTTTCGATATTTTTCCATTGTAGCTTTATTTTTTCCAAAAACTCTAGTTAACACAATTTTGAATTTTTCAATCGTCGAATCTATCATTTTTAAACCATCTTGTACCGCAAGATTAATAATGTGACAAACACATCTAGTATGAAAAAACGAGCCATCCAAAATAGGTTTATATTTTGCAATTAATCTTTTTGCCGCGGCGGTATTGTTACTTGCATTGTCAAACGAAATAGAGAAGATTTTGTCGCGTAAATTATAAGTCTCTATAACGCTTACTAAAATTGCAAATAATCTTGCCCCCGTGTGAGGATGCGCAAAAAGTTCAAAAGCAATAACTCGTTTGTTCATTACCCAAGTAGAGGGATCTATCCAATGTGCCGTGACACAAAGATAGCTTTTGGGACAACTACCGGCGGAGGACCAAACGTCACAGGTTAAGGAAACACCGGTTTTTATATTTAAAAATCCCAATTGCATATCTTTTTTGGCTATATCCCAATACTTTAAAGCATCACGTCTAAGAGAAGTGCGACTTACTTGTCGGTATTGCGGTTGCATTTTTTCCCGCAAAATCTTTGTTAATCGTGGGTTGCGAAGTGGTTGAAAGGATAGCCCTCTTGAATCACGAACTTGCAAAAGCTTTCACGAAGGTCATCATTGTTGTAAATGAAGATCGACCCGTCGGGAGTAATATTTGGTTGACTTGGATCGCTTTGACCTTTTACAGCCGGACAAGTTTTTGTTGTATGACTCCTTAACGTGCTATTGCCATCTTTTCCCAAAAACATTCCGCACTTCTTGCATCTCGCTTTTTCCTTCCCGTTCGACAACAAACACAAATCGTAATGTTCCCACACTTCTTTACTCCGAGTGGTTGGTATGATTTTAACCACCGTTGCATCCGAATCTTGACCCGCGGTTGAATTTCTCGAGCTCATTTTTTTGAGTATTATGAGAATAAGTAGTAAATTTTTTGTGTAAAATTGAAATGTAGCAAATGAAAGGTATATATAGGTGTTTAGAAGTGCCAAAAAGTCAAAAAAAGTCAAAGTAGCCGTTTTTTTTAAGTTCTAACGGCTAGTTTTTTTTTAAAAAAAAAAAAAAAATCAAATTTTCCCGTTTTTTAACGGTAACAAAAAAATCCGGTTTCAAACCGGTTTTGGATCCGGTTCGGTCAAAATCCGGTTCTCGATCCGAGGGTCTAATCCGATTCGCCATCCGAAGTATCGATCCGGTTTCAATCCGGTGGCCGGTTCAATCCGATCCGGTTTGGTCAAAACCGGTTTTGACCAAATCCGGTTTTCGGATCGGATCGGATCCTATAGCCCAAACCGGTTTTTGTGTGCATGTCTAATCAAGGGAGAGTCTAAGTCCCATCTTGTTAGTGTTCTCAATCTTATTATGTCCTTTCATTCCAATTTTGTGTTAAATTTCTATTTCACATTTTTATATTTATGTTTTTTTTTTTGGAAAATTTGAACTGATAATAAGGATGAGGGAGTGATGCATGTCTTTTGTGCTAGCGAACAAGAGTGAAAGTTTCATAATACAAATTTTGTCCTATTAACATCTCTTCAAATTGAATAGCATTTAGATTGAGTTATATGCTAAGCGGTTGCAAATGCTATAAAATGTTGTGGATTATGTCAATTTATAAAAATAAATAAAATTGTTTAAATATATTTAATATTATTATACTCGGTTCTGTGTTATCATCTACATTTTGAGAATGTATTTTACACCAAAAAGTTAGGGGTTGTTTGATAGTTATTGGCTGGATAAGATATAACTAAGTTAGAGCCTTACCGGGTCAGAAGCTCTGATTTCATCTTCCTCTGACTGAAATCATATTGTTTGATTATGTATTTGACTGACTATGCTATGCTTAGTGCTAAAAATGATTATTTTACCCTTATGTTTTGTTTTGTGACGAATAAAATTTGTTACTTGGAACGGATGGTAGAAACTCCACTGTAGTATAGTGGATTAAAGTCTTGTCTATTGTTTACAAACTCTTTTACTTTTATCCAAAATTAAAAAAAATTTAGGTAGTTCACATTTCTCGTTATATGTAATCTCGTTGATTGGCTTTACCTTTAACGGCTCTAACCTAAATCCAATTGATTTAGATCTTACACAAGTAAATTTGGTACATCACATTTAGACATTGTTTTCATTTGATTTATCAAATCATCCCTATGTGATAACAACTTTGTAATATCTTCATGTAAACATTGATTTTCAGCATCCCACTGTTTTTTCTTATCTTCAAACTGTTTTTGAAGCTTTTCACTTTCTAATTTCTTGATTCCCAACAAGACTTCGATTCTCAATCTTGATGCCATATAGACACACACAAGTTAAAATAAAAATGCTCGCGTGAAAGTAAACATAAAGCATACCAAGAGCAATAGCCAAGATCATCTCTTCTTGTTCTAAACCCAAAACCCATTTCTACAAACCACTGATCAGGTTTGACACCGACAGATTAAACAGGACTAGCAACAAAATCTTGTTTGAGGTTGTAACAAAAAGAAATTCAATGTATTAAGGTTACTATCATCAATTTCGACCCAATTAACCACACTCAAAATTATAGATACACCTAAATCACATCAAGATATAGAACATACGATGTATGTTCTTCAATTTCCATATCCTATTTATCCTTGATCGATTTCTTGACTGCCTAAGCTTGATGCTCTGTAGTTGTATAGAAAAATCGAGATTTATTCTTGAACGTGAAGCTTATTGCATTGTAAGATATGTAGATGATTTTTAGTTTTAGGGTTAAAGGAAGATAACTGACTTGGTGGTGATCAATTTTGTTGGAGTTGTTATCGATGGTTGGGATTTCGGCGATGGAAGAGATGGTCGTCACTGGAGAGGAAGGCGGTGGAGGAGGTGGTCGGCGAGGCTAAAGTAGATCGAGAGGGAAAATAAAGAATGAAGTCCCAAAATGAAGAAGGAGAATCAAAAGGGTAAACAAGGGCAATGGACTTTATTTTCTTAGTCAACATCATTTTCTGGATGACTTGGTAGGAGGTGTTTAGATCGAGTAAGAGCTGCACACAGTTCTATCAAATGCTCTGACTTGGACCGAGTCTGAGGTAACTAAAGGGTTTTAGTATACTACAACATCCTGTGGTGCACATACAACCCTAAATGATTTGGATCTATATTTTCTCTCATTATACATGCAATATTGTTTCCAAAGCATGAAGCCTACAACTATCATATAAATGATATAAACAACATAAAATTGAGTTATGGAGTTACCTTTTTGTTGTAGCTTTGTAGAACTTCTTGAGTTTGGCCTTTAAGAACGTAGTACCCCAACTTTTGCACCTCAAATGGATTCACAGCACACCTAGGACAAAGGAGACTTTTGAGAGTGTATTTCTTGCACCAAAATCGGCTCATGGAACTCCAAAAGCACTAGTGTATGTGGTAGCCAATTTTGGATGCTAAAGGGCTTCTTATATAGTGTGGCAAGATTAGGGTTACACCATGTAAAACCTAATGTGCATGACCTTCTATATTCCTTAGGATCCATGGGTTTAAAACCCCATGGATCATCCATGGGTTGTCACATTGGTTTAGCCTAACCTAAAGAATCATTGATCATTGGCCCACACCATAAGAATGAATGATTTACCAAATCAATCCCCATATATTTAATTAGTCTCTTTTGATCACAAAATTAATTCCAAATTAATTCTTAATCAATACTAATTAAATACTATGATTTCATATTAATATATTAGAACTTATAATATATTAACAAATCATAAATAACCTCTTCTCAAAAGTCTATCCTATCAAAGTGTCCTGGTGATATGCAACCCAAATTGACCATGCTATTATCGGGTCAAGTACATACCAATTATAATTATGGGCTTAGACACCTAATCCAACAGTCTCCCACTTTGATAAGTCTAATAACTATTATTGCAAGTATGACTCCACAACCCGACTAGCAATCGTAGCTCTTAAAAGTCGCCGTCAAACTCTGACCTAGTCAATGATGCATCCATTAGATAATGGATCATATATTCCTCTATTCTAGATATCATATGGACTAAGACATGGATTATAATCATTCTCTCTGTCCATCTGTTGTTTCACGATTTCCGATTTATGACGACCGACTAATTGAAAAAATCAAATCAGTCTAGGCTTGGCCAAGCACTTAGGGTTGTCATCACTAAATCATCGAGGGGCCCACAAATATCTCTTTTATCCACATGGGGTAAAAGGAACGGATAAACTTCGACCCAAATGCTTGCTTGGACTTACTCATCAAATTAGACACAACGATACGTTGTATAACACCAAGTTACTGGTGCGTTTACGTTTGTCAATGTGCAACTGGTTGGGTTTTGAGCAAAACATCATTCCTATGGTGTACATGCAACTCTAATAGCTTTTGGATCTAGTTTGTCTAATGAACATGCAATTAGATATCCAAAGTTATAAACCCTAGATCTAACATACAATTAATCATATTAACATAAAATAGGGTTTAGATCTAACCTTTGATTGTTATATAGCAATAACAATCAATCCTTAGCTTCAGAAAGCTTAGTGCCTCAAGTGTTACACCTCTAATGGAGTCACAAACACCACTAAGCAACAAGATGAAGAAGAGAAGAGAGGGGAGGCACCAAAAACGGCTGGAAACCCTAATCAAAGTGTTTGCCACGTTTTTGGTGCATAGAGGACCTTTATATACATGTAGGCTATTAGGGTTTACAACTAGGAAACCCTAATCTGTCTGCTTAAGCCCTAAGCAGCCCATGGACTCCTTTAACATATCCCTTGGACGAATTCCTTATGGGCTTCCCATAGAATTCATCCAACCTATATTATTTAGGTAATCCATAGCCCAATTGCAATTATCTTATAATTACAAATCCAGTCCCCTAAGTTTAATTAATCTATTTTAGCCACAAAATTAATTCTTAATTAATTCTTGACTAATATTAATTAAACAATATGATTTCTCCTTTAATATATTATTCTCATAAGATATTAATAAATCATAATTAAACCTTTCTCTCCTTAATTCATCCTACATATTGCTATGGTGGCGACAACCCAAAAGGACCATGCTCATAATCGGGTCAAGTACATACCAAAATAGTTATGGACTTAGACACTAATCCAACAATCTCCCACTTGGATAAGTCTAATAACTATTTTCCGTATGACTTCAGAACCTGATCAGCAATCGTAGCTTTCAAAAGCCGCTGTCAACTCTGATCTTATCAGATAGCGTGTCCTTTAGATAAGGGATCATATATTCCTCCATTCTCAAGATATTGTATAGACATAAGACATGAATTTCAATCATTCTCTTTATACTGTTTCCCGACTTTCGATTTATGACAACTGACAACAGACTACAATTGAACACATCAACTTAGTCCCGGCTTGGCCAAGCGCTTAGGTGTCATCACTAAATCATCGAGGGGCCCACATATATCGGTTTTATCCCACTTTGGGTAAAACAAATGGATAAACTTCGACTCAAATGCTCGCTTGCATTTACTGATCGGATCACACACAATAATAAGTTTTATAACACCAAGTTACTGTTGCGTTTTCTTATTATCAATGTGCAACCGACCAACAAATAACAACTCACATGTCTCGGTTTCAAGAATATACAATATTATCGACTCACTAATCACCCGTGATAAATCCATGAAGTGATCCAAGTGAGCGTGGGTTTCGTCCAATACTCTAATCTTATTAAAGCACTCAAGAGCTCTGTAGTAGACTTGTGCTATGTCTAAACTCTCCAGACAATCTACAGACTCTTCATGACAATCTTCTTTCATACTTACTTCCAACATATGACCGACTGTGGAAGTTCGAATAATCCAGTTATTCTAGAAGTCAAAACATGCAAACTGAAACACAACAATAATACTTAATCTTATATGGCCCAAAACTTGTGAGAGTAAATAAAACACTTTTGTTTAAACACCATATTGATTACTCATTATTCATCGTTTACTGTTTCAGAAAATCAACTTATTACTCAAATTACAACAATAGCTATCCCATGCACAAAGCATGCACACTATGTTTCCTATGGTCCTTGCTTTGTGAGATAGATCAATTGAAAAACTTTTCCAATGATGCTCATTTCACAATTCCCAATCCTTATCATTAGTGTTAGAACACAAGGTTCTTGCCACTACTAGAATATGCTAGATTCTAACATTTTATGCAATGATCATTTCGCAAAGTGATAGCACAAAAGTCATCAAGACTTGGCCCATGAAAATACAAAGTACTTTATTGGAAATTTTTGCAAGACAATTCCATAGACGTGAAGTCTCACATTCAAAGTACATTCCTTTGAACATCCTTCTTGCATAAGATTTTTCTAATCTAGACATAGACTCTCAATGCCCAACTCCCAATAAGGAAACATTTCCATATTTGCCATATGACACCTCATTCTTAATAGAATCTTATCTATTCATAATAATTTCGATATGGTCCATCCAATAGCATACTTCCAACTACCCACAAGCGACCAATCCTCAGCGATCTTTGGATCGTCCTTTGATAGTTGTTTAATTATTTTAGTCAAAACCGATTCTAGTCATTTTTCCTTCTTAATGCGCTAGACATTTCGAAAATTTTAGAATGGTCAAATATTATAGCATTTGCAATCGATCATATACCCGCAGCGTATGGTACACGATGCATAATGTCTGACATAAAGATATGATACCTTATCAATCTTTTGCCATAATATTTTAAGTGTCACATTCTCACAATTCGAACTATGAAGAGGGATGCCGTAATCATAATCGAAATTTAAGAACACACTTTGTATCCTTTGACTAAATTTATTAAAATTTCTCAATTTAAGCTTTAGATTTTGAAACGAAGTATAATATTCTCTCCCTTAATTATAGCAAAACAACTTTTCAACCCTTGCGACTTTGCATAGTGAATCTTTGTTTTCTATAATTAATATTGCTAACTTTCATTACTTGCCATAATAATCAAAACACTTATGCTCCCACTATCATGATGATTATTATCATATAAGCATAACAGTTATGCTCCCACTAGCTTTGACATGTATTCAGAAAACAACTGAACTTACAGAAAACAATGCTTATTGAATTTATGAAGTTCATATTTCTAATACAAGATGCTTCGATAAGCCTTTATCTAAGCTTCTTAAACTTATACACCTTTGCCTTAGATAGCTCATATGTGTGTCTAAACAATTCAGAATTTATATCAATAAGTCCCAAATGTTAGACTAATTGCCAAATCTCATAATTCGAACTATGGAAAGGGACGTCGTAACCATAATCGAATTTGAGAATACAATTCTCACAATTTGTAACGTCCCAAAAATACGAGCCGAAAATTTCATTTTTAAAACATGTACTTAGCGAAACATTAGGAATAAAACGTTCAACGATCATATCATTTCACAAAAGATAGTGCATGTCTGGAAAACATTTTTATAAAAACATAAAAGTGTCAGAGTACAAATCCCCAGGAAGATCTCATGATGCGGTATACTAGCATGTGTGTGATGTACCGCTACCGCACCAGCTCCTTCCCCTTCGACGAAGAGGTACCTGAAACCAAAACTGAAAACTGTAAGCACGAAGCTTAGTGAGTTCCCCCAACATACCACATACCATACAATCACATAACATACATATATTGTCAGGCATATCTGGGTGCCCGACCTATCCCTTCGGTCCTCTCGACCGGATACTGTCTAGTACGTCTGGGAGCTGTCCTCCCCTTCGGTCCTATCGACCGAATACTAACCAGTATATTTGGGAGCTTGCCTCCCCTTCGGTCCTCTCGACCGGATACTGACTAGCATATCTGGGTGCTGGTCTCCCCTTCGGTCCTCTCGATCGGGTACTAGGGACTATTTCACCCCTACTACTACCACATAACACATATATCACATAATCTATCTAGCATGGCTGGGCATGACCACCCCTTCGGCCCTATCGACCGGTAATCTGGGGGACTATCTCCTCCTACTGTCACTAGCACATAGCATCATATCATACTAGCACAATAACATATCACAGGTAGTAGCAACCCTAGATGAATATCACAGAGACAATCATCTATCATATAATTCCTACAGGTGGGCCGGCATTGTGGCCGTAGACCCACTGCTACTGGAAGGTAACTCACCTAAAAGTAGCTGCTGATTGGTGTGGGAATTGACTGTCTGCTGCTGCCGCTCCGGAAATCCTCCGGTTATAATTCCCACAAAATACTCAGTCAAACACCGCTAATTGTCCCTTGGGTTAAAATGACCATTTTACCCCTGATCAAGTCAAAAGTCAAAGTGAGAGTCAAATTCCAGTTGACCCAACTCGACAAGTTGGCTCGCCAACTCGTCGAGTCTCGTCCATTCGATTATCCTTAATACCGTCTTTACTCGTCGAGCTAGGCATTAACTCGACGAGTTCGCCTTCTAAACTGATGTCCAAGTCCTTCATCCTACTTGCCGAGTTGTATGAACAACTCGCTGAGTTCATCTTCATCCGATGAACACTTTATGCTGTGACTCGCCGAGTTGTATGAACAACTCATCGAGTCTATTCTTGATCTAAGAAGGTTGCCTTGAACTCGCCGAGTCAGCGAATTGACTCGCTGAGTACCTTCATGGATGAGTTCAGCTTCCAACTCACCGAGTCCACCCAGGACTCACTACTCTACTCAGCATAAACGAAAAGGAGGAAAAACTCGGGGACTCGCGGCTCGACTCACCGAGTCTGCCACATGCAAATACTATACACTCGATCTTGATCGAATCCAGTTCATGCCATTTACAGATCTGGGTTCTTAGGGCAGGATTTTCATGTAAAGTTTCCAACTTTACGTGTAGAAATGCATAGAATGGGGATTAAAGGCGAAATAAGGGCTAAGAAGGTAGATCTAGGACATTCAAGCAATTTGCTCCCATAAAGGTTATAGATCTGAGCTTCTGGATCTCAAACATGACTAGATCTAGTGGATAATCAACCTATTATGAATTCTACTTCATGCACATGCTTGGAAAAGGTTCAAGAAGAGCTCAAAAGGTGCTCTAATGGGGTTTTAAGCATACAAACAGAATGGAGCAGAGACATACCTCAGAGAACTCTGAAATAGCACCAAGATATCTGGCCTCCTTTTTCTCTTCTTGATCCACTCTCCTTCTTCTCCCAAAATCTTCAAGGAATCACTCTAATCACTTCAATCTCACAAGAAATGAGTTAGGGTTTGATGTAGGGCGCTCTTAGGGCGAAAGGGGGCGAGCTTCGGCCGCACAAGCTAGCTTAAATAGGGGGCAAACCCTTGGAATTCGGGTTTCATCGCCGAGTCCGGAACATGAACTCGCCGAGTCGCCAACTTAAACATGCTCCGGATCCCGTCTCTACTCGGCGAGTCAGACCTACAACTCGCCGAGTCCAAGGCTAAAAAATGAAAAACACTAAGATAGATTTTACGTACCAAGAACTAGGTGCTACAAATCTCCCCCACTTATTTTAGACTTCGTCCTCGAAGTCTGCTGCTCGATCCTGAAACAGCTCGGGGTAATGCTCCATCATTTCTTCCACCGGCTCCCAAGTCCACTCGGACCCCTTTTGGTGCTGCCACTGCACCTTCACTAACTCCACCCTCTTGTTCCTTAGATCCTTCGACTTCCGGTCGAGGATTTCGACTGGGCGCTCAATGTAATTCAGGCTGTCATCAACCTGTATATCCTCTAACGGCACCACCGCTGAATCATCCATGAGCCACTTACGCAGCTGGGAGACATGGAAGGTGTTGTGGATCTGGCTGAGCTCGGCTGGTAGATCCTGCCTATATGCCACCTTGCCCACCCGGGCTACAACCCTGAACGGTCTAATGTATCTCGGGCCCAACTTTCCCCGCTTCCTGAATCGGATGACGCCCTTCCAAGGTGACACTTTCAAGAGAACCATATCCCCGACCTGGAACTCCAGGTCTGAGCGACGCTTGTCGGCATAACTTTTCTGCCGACTCTGCGCAGTCTGAAGCCTGCTTCGAACCTGCTGGATTCTCTTGGTCGTCTTGAGCACCACCTCGGTGCTCCCCATGACCCTCTGGCCAACTTCACCCCAACATATCGGGGTCCTGCACCTCCGACCGTACAACATCTCGAATGGAGGACGGTCAATACTCACGTGGTAGCTGTTGTTGTACGAGAACTCATCCAAGGGAAGATAGGTATCCCAGCTACCACCGAAGTCTAGCACGCATGCCCGCAACATATCGTCCAAAGTCTGGATGGTCCGCTTACTCTGACCATCCGTCTGCGGGTGAAAGGCGGTGCTAAAGTGCAGACGAGTGCCTAACTCCTCATGAAACTTCTTCCAAAACCTGGAAGTGAACCTCACATCTCGATCTGATATCACTGACACTGGCACCCCGTGCCGCGCCACTATCTCCCTGATGTAGATATCGGTCAACTTTTTGGCCGAGATACTTTCCTGAATCGGAATAAAATGGACGCACTTGGTCAATCGATCCACAATGACTCAAATCGAATTGTCACACCCCGAAAACCGAAGGCGGAAATATTTCCGGGGTTGACTCCATGTTGAGTATCAAATCCAATGTACATAGTAAGTAAAGTAAACAACCATTACATTACATATAATAAAGTTTACATTTGTTTGAAAGTGAAGTTGTACAGGTGTGATACATAGTATATATGAACAAAATTAAGACGAGTCTTCAACGCACTCTGTCTTTGCAAAAAGGAATCATCGGGTACCTGTCTAATGCTGACCTGAGAACATAAGCGGTTTAAAAATCAGCATAACGCTGGTGAGTTCATAAGTAGTTTTTGTTTTGTGAAAATGTTCAAGTTTCCTTTCTGATTCTGAAAATGTTACACACACCAAGAAAATCCCATATTTTCTTAAAAGGCTGGTTAATGGTTCTCAAGATTTAAAGTAAAGTTGTACACCAAAAACATATTTACCCATATGAAAATGTAAAGTTATCCGGTTTGTTACACTTTTCTAGTTATGTACAATGTTTCCCAGGAAAGTCCCATACCTTCCTTATTATTGGTTATCAAATGTAAAAGATGTATTCTGAAAAACATGTTTACCCTTCTGAGATGTAAAGTTACCCGGTTTGTTACCCTTTTCTAGTTATGTACAGTGAACTCCCAGGAAAGTCCCATACTTTCCTGATTAAGGTTATCCTGTGAAGTGTGTTAAGTTATTCATTATTACTATTGAGTAAATCTCTGTTATCCTAATTGCGAGTTCCATAACCATACGATATACTAACTGTGGCAATAAGAAGTCCACATCACCTTATGACTTTCGTCACCCTTGAACCATTTCGGTTCGGCTGTAGCTAGCAGCCATGTGTGGGGTAGTCAGCCTCGTATAGATCTATACACTCAAGTCACGCTCTCTAATCCCAGAGATTCTGGTTACAGGTGTAGTCCTCCACTCGCATATCTCTGTGGAGTGTTCGCCGAGGACGTGTCTCCAATCATACAGGAATAACAAATTTACTAGTAATAATATGATGATCCTCCACTCACGTATCTCTGTGGAGTGTTACCGAGGACAAGACAGTGTACAAGTTTTATGTTCATATGCTCTAATGTCATGCTTTTAACTGATAAAATGTGAAAAACCATTTGTGAAATATATAAAACATAACAGTTTATAAACCCATTTCACAAATAATACGTTTACGTAGTCTGCATGTTCAAACGGTTATCAGTTGTGTCTAACAGTGTTAAAAGCATATAAAATGTGAAACACACACACGAAAACAAGTTTTGAGTGCAAGAAATCCCTTGTACTTTGCTTGTGTTCCCCCTGAAAACAGTGTAAAACAGTGAAAAAGGGTAGGGGTATGAGCTCACAACTTAATGTAGAGTTCGAGTGTCAACGGATGCCCTAAACTCCTATGGCCCCTATTTTTCATGAGACGACACATAAATGAGTTAGAACTAAGGTGTTTCATGACTAAACATGTTGGGAAAACATCCTTAGGGCTTTGAATTACTAAGAATAAGTGTCCTATGATCCAAACTTAATGATTTATGCAAGTTTAGGGCCAAATATGGGTATTAGAGTGGGTGTATGGTCTTGAAAATAAGTGTGCGGCTGGGGATTGCGGCCAGGAGTGTGTGTGAGGCAGCACACAAGAGTGTGCGGCCGTAAAGAGGGTGTGTGTGGCCGTACACAGGAGTGTGCGGCCGTACACTCCTCATTTGAGTCCATATGTTGATTTTCGAAGTGTATGCTCTTCATACTTGGGAGTTTTGAATGTGTGCTGCCCCCTTATGAAGGTGTGCGGCCGTACACCTCCATGGGATGATGAATATGATGAACATAATGAGTTTTAATCTTGGGATTCAAGTTTTTACCACTATACTTAGCTTGAAGATGGAGTAGATCACGATTATGAAGCCTTCCAAGTGTTCTTGGTTGATGATTTAGAGAGAGAAAGTAGAGAGAGGGAAGAGAACATCTAAATGAATGAATGAAGGGGGTATCCATCCATAAATTGAATTGGGTGTGAGGTTGAGGGTGTTTGCGGTTGGGTGTGTGGCCACACACACAAGTGTTTGGCCGCACACATCTTATTTAGTGAGCTTGGCCCGATATTGTGATACTAAACACTCTCCAACCCTTCCTAAGACTCATATCTAGATTATACTAAGTCTAGAGCACCCATATGAAACCACAAGATTTAATAAAAGATAATGAACTCAAGTTTTAGTGCTAGATCAATTACATGGGTTAGAAGTTTCAGGTTGTCACATTATCCCCCTGTTAGAGGGAATTTCATCCCGAAATTTAGAATTAAGATACAAATCATGGACTTGGAAAGAGGTGCAGATACTTCTAACTCATTGAGTCTTCACGCTCCTAAGTGAATTCCGGTCCTCGCTTGGCATTCCAGCGAACCTTCACTATCGGGATGCGACTTTTTTTTTGTACGTTTGACTTCTCGATCCATTATTTCGATCGGTTCCTCCACGAAATTGAGGTTTTCATTGATCTCGATCTCGTCAAGAGGGATCGCAAGGGTTTCATCTGATAAACACTTCTTAAGATTAGAGACGCGAAAGATGGGATGAATGTTACTGAGCTCATGGGGTAAACGAAGTTTATAGGCTACCGGACCTATCCTGGCGAGGATCTCGAAGGGTCCAATGTACCTAGGGTTAAGTTTACCACGCTTTCCGAAGCGTACCATGCCTTTCCAGGGCGAGACTTTCAACAGGACATGGTCTCCAACCTGGAATTCCAGAGGTTTCCGACGGTTATCAGCGTAACTCTTTTGGCGATCTCGTGAAGCTTTCAATCGTTCTCGGATTTGGATGATCTTCTCAGTGGTTTCGCGGATGATTTTAGGACCAGTGAGAGTGCTGTCGGGGACTCGACTCTTGGCTAACTGTGTATCCCCTACCTCGGCCCAGCACAGAGGGGATTTGCACTTGCGACCGTATAGGGCTTCAAACGGGGCAGCCCTGATGCTGTTGTGGTAACTATTGTTGTACGAGAACTCGATCAAAGGTAGATGTGTATCCCACGACTTTCCAAAATCAATGACACATGCCCTAAGCATGTCCTCCAGGGTTTGGATTGTTCTCTCACTTTGTCCATCGGTCTGAGGGTGATAAGCTGTACTCATGTTTAGTTTGGTTCCAAGAGCCTTCTGGAGTGACTGCCAAAATCTAGAAGTAAACCTGCTATCTCGATCAGAGATAATGGACGCAGGTACACCGTGCAGTCGGACTACCTCTTGGATGTAAATTTTCGCGAGTCTTTCCATCTTAAATGATTCTTTGATTGGGATGAAATGGGCGGACTTTGTCAAACGATCGACAATTACCCAAATGGTGTCGTACCTACTCGTACACTTGGGTAACTTGGTGATGAAATCCATAGTAATCACCTCCCATTTCCATTCGGGTATCTCGGGCTGCTGGAGCAGACCCGAGGGTTTCTGGTATTCGACTTTCACCTTGGCGCAAGTCAGGCACTTGCCCACGAATGTAGCTATCTCAGCTTTCATGTTTGGCCACCAGTATTGTTTCTTGAGATCCAGGTACATCTTGTCCGAACCTAGGTGAACAGAGTATCTGGTCTTGTGCGCTTCCTCCATGACAATTTCCCTAAATCCTCTGGACTTTGGAATCTAGATCCGATCCATGAAGCAGTAGACTCTGTCACCTCTGATCTCAAGTTTCTTTTCCATTCCTCTTAAGGCTTCGATCGACACATTTTCAGGTTTGAGAGCTTCTAACTGGGCTTCTCGGATTTGCATGGGTAAGTTGGAATGGATGGTCATCGTCTGGTTCTTCACTTTGCGGCCTGTACTCTCCTTTTGGCTAAGGGCATCTGCTACCACATTGGCCTTTCCGGGATGGTAACGATTTCACACTCATAATCGATGAGTAGTTCTACCTATCGCCGTTGCCTCATGTTCAAGTCTTTCTGATCAAAGATGTGTTGCATGCTTTTGTGGTCAGTGAAGATCGTGCACTTGGTTCCGTAGAGGTAATGTCTCTAAATCTTCAATGCAAAGACTACGACTCCTAATTCCAAGTCATGTGTGGTATAGTTGACCTCGTGTGCTTTCAGCTGTCTAGAAGCATAAGCAATTACCTTTCCTCTTTGCATAAGCACACAACCTAAGCCTTGATTAGACGCATCGCAGTAGACAACGAAGTCCTCTGTCCCTTCGGGTAGGGACAGAACAGGCGCGCTGCACAAGGCTTTCTTCAGTGTCTGGAATGCAGTTTCTTGATTATCACTCCAACAAAAGGGTACACCTTTCTGTGTTAGAGTGGTTAAGGGTTTGGCAATTCTGGAAAAGTTCTGGATAAATCTCCGATAATAGCTGGCGAGACCCAAGAATTGTCGGATTTCTATGGGTGTCTTCGGTGTCGACCAATTCTCTATCGCTTTAATCTTGGAAGGATCTACATGAATACCCTCCTCACTTACCACGTGACCGAGGAAAGTTACCTTCCGAATCCAGAACTCACACTTGGAAAATTTCGCGTACAACTTCTCGGATCTAAGGGTTTCCAACACTAACCTCAAGTGTTGTTTGTGGTCTGCTTCTCTTCTGGAGTAGACAAGTATGTCATCAATGAATACAATGGCGAACTTATCCAGATAAGGATGACACACCTGGTTCATCAGGTCCATGAACATTGCCGATGCGTTGGTTAGACCGAAGGGCATCACTACGAATTCGTAGTGTCCATACCGAGTTCTGAAAGCTGTTTTGGAAACATCACTGTCATGAACTCGTAGCTGATGGTACCCTGACCGAAGGTCTATCTTGGAGAAGTAACTGGCTCCCTGGAGTTGATCGAAGAGGTCATCTATTCGCAGAAGAGGATATCGGTTTTTGACGGTCAACTTGTTCAGCTCGCGATAATCGATACACATCCGGAAGGATCCATCTTTCTTCTTAACGAACAATACCGGAGCTCCCCAGGGCGAGGAACTCGGTCTAATGAATCCTTTATTGAGAAACTCATTGAGTTGGCTGGATAACTCCTGTATTTCTGCTGGAGCTAAGCGATACGGAGATTTTGCCACAGGGGTAGCTCCAAGAATTAGGTCAATACGGAACTCGACCTGACGCTCGGGAGTAATTCCTGGAAGCTCTTCGGGAAATACATCAGGAAAGTTACAGACTTCGGGGATGCTCGCGAGGTCTTTAACTTCCTGTTTCTCGTTGATTACATGTGCTAAGAATGCAATGCACTCCTTTCGCAGGAGCTTTTGAGCTTTAATGCAGGAAATGATACGAAGATTGGAACTGAGTTTATCGCCATAGATGACGAGAGTTTGATTTGAAGGAAGGTTAAGACAGATGGCTTTTTCGAAACAGAGGATATCAGCATGATTTGGACTCAACCAATCCATGCCAATGATGACATCAAAGCTCTTTATGGAAATTGGCATCAGATCAATGGGAAATGAATGGTCATTTAGGGTAAGAGTACAACCTATGAACACCTCGCTGGCGCTTTCTTTCTCACCGTTAGCCATCTCGACGGTAAACATTTCAGTTAAAGGTTGGGGATTATGTTTGAATGAATGACTAACAAAGCTTCTTTCAGCACCCGAATCAAAAAGAATACTAGCATATGAGTTGTCGAGAAGGAACGTACCCGAGACTACAGTGGGATCGGCGACTGCTTCCTCCCGTCCTATGGCTAGGACTCTCCCGGTATTATCAGCTGTTGATTTCTTGGGGCAATTCATTTTAAAGTGCCCAACCTCTCCACAGTTATAGCAGGCTTGACCAACGCCCGCTCCAGATGATTGATTAGCCGATTGGGCCAGAGCTTTGCAGAATCGAACCGTGTGCCCCTTCTTACCAGAATTGGTACAAGATAGTTCTCGGTAGGGGCCGGGGTTGTGGTGATATTTGCACTTGTCACACAGTGGGAGATTACCAGCATATCTGCTAGTAGGAGTTGAAGCTGTGGATCCCACAACAGAAGCAGCAGCAACGGGGGTAGTAGCAGCATAGACTGCTACAGTCTGCTGTCTCTTGGAGGATCCTTGGAAGATTGATCCTTCTTCTTCTTCTAGAACTTTGTTTTCTCACCACTCCTCTTGGTTGGTTTAGGAGCGGTGGTGGTTTCCTCGACGTCATCACTGTAATCAATTAGGGTTTGGGCTAAACTCTTGGCACTATCATAGGTATCCGGACGTGCAGCTAAGACGTTTCCCTTAGTTGGCTGGGTCAGCCCCCAGATGAACTTTTCTATCTTTTTACTTTCAGGAGTGACCAATCCCGGGCAGAGAAGTGCGAGGTCAGCGAATCGAGAAGTGTATGCAGCAATATCGGAACCCTTAATCTTCAGGTTCCAGAGCTCATGCTCTAGTTTCTGCATTTCACCACGGGGACAGTATTCGACTATCAAGAGTTCTTTCATGGCTTCCCAGCCCATGGCGTTGGCTACGGGTAGGGCCATAGATTTGACTTGGCCATTCCACCAAGTCAAGGCTTTATCAATGAAGGTACAGGCTGCGAACTTGACCTTATTAGATTCCACACAGGCACAGATTTCAAAGATGGATTCGATTTTCTCGAACCATCGGGATAAGGAAATGACACCTCCAGTGCCATCGAAAGATGTTGGTTTTGCATTCATGAAATCCTTATGGGAACCCTCCTTTCGATGTCCCTGATTGCTTTCTTGATCCTGAGTTTGAGTATCGCCTCCCGAACCACCAGTGTTCAATTGAGACATAGCAGCTGCCACCGCGGCGGTAACAGCTGCCTGAAATACCACGGGGTCAAATTCAGGAGGAGGAGGTGGCGGAGGGTTGTTGGTCTTTGAGTTGGGTCCCTTTCTTGGAGGCATCTTGATCTAATAAGATCAAGAAAGAGAGGATGATAAGTCCTCTGAATCGAATCGAGAGATATGACAGATATATATTCCAAATAAGCGATAAAGCAGGAAAGAGTTATCAAAGCAGGTAAACTATCGCTAACGGAATGATCAAGGATGTATACGTGAATGAGGATTTCTACAAACGATTGGCTCGAGAAATACTCCCATAGTATTTCATGATTTGCTACGACACTGGCTCAATGTTTGTGATATTAGGGAAAGTTTTAGGCATGCCGCATACCACAGTCACTCCCAAGCACATGTTGGCCGTGTCTCGAATGAATATAGTCGGCCATGCTATATTGATCCTAGACATGACTACATAACTGCCCAGGTTTAACCGCAGTACACAACACCCATTTACTTATATTTTGTTGTACTTGTAGTTACGGATCTCGACGGTTCGATATACTTGTATACTTCTGAAAATACTTATAGTTTGAAGATACTTTTAATTTCAGATCACTTAGGCCCTTTAGTGTTTATAGTTTTATACCATGTAAGGTTTGGTATACTTTATTCACTATAAACAAGGGCTCTGATACCAATCTGTCACACCCCGAAAACCGAAGGCAGAAATATTTTCGGGGTTGACTCCACGTTGAGTATCAAATCCAATGTACATAGTAAGTAAAGTAAACAACCATTACATTACATATAATAAAGTTTACATTTGTTTGAAAGTGAAGTTGTACAGGTGTGATACATAGTATATATGAACAAAATTAAGACGAGTCTTCAACGCACTCTGTCTTTGCAAAAAGGAATCATCGGGTACCTGTCTAACGCTGACCTGAGAACACAAGCGGTTTAAAAATCAGCATAACGCTGGTGAGTTCATAAGTAGTTTTTGTTTTGTGAAAATGTTCAAGTTTCCTTTCTGATTCTGAAAATGTTACACACACCAAGAAAATCCCATATTTTCTTAAAAGGCTGGTTAATGGTTCTCAAGATTTAAAGTAAAGTTGTACACCAAAAACATATTTACCCATATGAAAATGTAAAGTTATCCGGTTTGTTACACTTTTCTAGTTATGTACAATGTTTCCCAGGAAAGTCCCATACCTTCCTTATTATTGGTTATCAAATGTAAAAGATGTATTCTGAAAAACATGTTTACCCTTCTGAGATGTAAAGTTACCCGGTTTGTTACCCTTTTCTAGTTATGTACAGTGAACTCCCAGGAAAGTCCCATACTTTCCTGATTAAGGTTATCCTGTGAAGTGTGTTAAGTTATTCATTATTACTATTGAGTAAATCTCTGTTATCCTAATTGCGAGTTCCATAACCATACGATAGACTAACTGTGGCAATAAGAAGTCCACATCACCTTATGACTTTCGTCACCCTTGAACCATTTCGGTTCGGCTGTAGCTAGCAGCCAGGTGTGGGGTAGTCAGCCCTGTATAGATCTATACACTCAAGTCACGCTCTCTAATCCCAAAGATTCTGGTTACGGGTGTAGTCCTCCACTCGCGTATGTCTGTGGAGTGTTCGCCGAGGACGTGTCTCCAATCATACATGAATAACAAATTTACTAGTAATAATATGATGATCCTCCACTCATTTATCTCTGTGGAGTGTTACCGAGGACAAGACAGTGTATAAGTTTTATGTTTATATGTTCTAATGTCATGCTTTTAACTGATAAAATGTGGAAAACCATTTGTGAAATATATAAAACATAACAGTTTATAAACCCATTTCACAAATAATACGTTTACGTAGTCCGCATGTTCAAACGGTTATCAGTTGTGTCTAACAGTGTTAAAAGCATATAAAATGTGAAACACACACACGAAAACAAGTTTTGAGTACAAGAAATCCCTTGTACTTTGCTTGTGTTCCCCCCTAAAAACATTGAAAAACAGTGAAAAAGGGTAGGGGTATGAACTCACCGCTTAATGTAGAGTTCGAGTGTCAACGGATGCCCTGAACTCCTATGTCCCCTATTTTTCATGAGACGACACATAAATGAGTTAGAACTAAGGTGTTTCATGACTAAAAATGTTGGGAAAACATCCTTAGGGCTTGGAATTACTAAGAATAAGTGTCCTATGATCCAAACTTAATGATTTATGCAAGTTTAGGGCCAAATATGGGTATTAGAGTGGGTGTATGGTCTTGAAAATGAGTGTGCGGCTGGGGAGTGCGGCCAGGAGTGTGTGTGAGGCAGCACACAAGAGTGTGCGGCCGTACAGAGGGTGTGTGCGGCCGTACACTCCTCATTTGAACCCATATGTTGATTTTCGAAGTGTATGCTCTTCATACTTGGGAGTTTTGAATGTGTGCTGCCCCCTTATGAAGGTGTGCGGCCGTACACCTCCATGGGATGATGAATATGATGAACATAATGAGTTTTAATCTTGGGATTCAAGTTTTTACCACTATACTTAGCTTGAAGATGGAGTAGATCACGATTATGAAGCCTTCCAAGTGTTCTTGGTTGATGATTTAGAGAGAGAAAGTAGAGAGAGGGAAGAAAACATCTAAATGAATGAATGAAGGGGGTATCCATCCATAAATTGAATTGGGTGTGAGGTTGAGGGTGTTTGCGGTTTGGTGTGTGGCCGTACACACAGGTGTGTGGCCGCACACACTAGTGTGTGGCCGCACACACCTTATTTAGTGAGCTTGGCCCGATATTGTGATACTAAACACTCTCCAACCCTTCCTAAGACTCATATCTAGATTATACTAAGTCTAGAGCACCCATATGAAACCACAAGATTTAATAAAAGATAATGAACTCAAGTTTTAGTGCTAGATCAATTACATGGGTTAGAAGTTTCGAGTTGTCACACGAATCCACTCCTCACGCCGTCTGGGGAAGCTTTGTGATAAAATCCATTGTAATATCCTCCCATTTCCACAAAGGGATGTCCAACGGCTGCACCTTGCCGTGCGGTCTCTGATGCTTGGCCTTGACCTTCCTGCAGGTCAGACACCGCTCGACGTACCACGCCACATCCCGCTTCATGCAGGGCTACCAATAGTCTAGACGAAGATCCCTATACATCTTCATTGCCCCTGGATGAATAAAGAATCGAGATTTGTGCGCCTCCTCCATCAAGATCTGACGCACGCCACCATGATACGGCACCCACACCCTACGGTGTAGTGTCAATAACCCCTGGCTATCATAATCGAAGGAGGTGACTTGGCCCACTATTCGCTCACTCTTCCGATGTTCCTCCTGCATAGCCTCCTGTTGAGCCTCCCGAATCTGCTCCAACAGTGGAGTCACCACAGTCATCCTCATGCAAATATCCCTGATCGGCGCCGCCTTGCGGCTAAGCGCATCGGCCACCACATTGGCCTTCCCCGAGTGGTAAAGGATCTCGCAATCATAATCCTTCACCATGTCCAACCACCAACGCTGCCTCATGTTCAGATTCGGCTGATCCATGAGGTACCTCAAACTCTTGTGGTCCGTGTAAATGGTACATCGAACCCCGTAGAGGTAATGCCGCCAAATCTTGAGGGCGAAAACCACCGCCCCCAACTCCAAATCATGCGTCGGGTAGTTCGCCTCGTGTGGCTTCATCTGCCTCGAAGCATAAGCAATGACATGCCCCCTCTGCATCAATACTGCGCCCAAACCTGAGATCGACGCATCACAGTATACCACAAAATCCTCTACGGCCTCAGGCAGGGCTAAGATCAGCGCCTCGCACAATCTCTGCCTCAGAATCTCGAACGCTGCCTGCTGCTCAGGCCCCCATCGAAAGACCACGACTTTCCTAGTCAACCGTGTTAGGGGTACAACTATCTTGGAGAAATCCCGAATGAATCTCTGATAGTGGTTTGCCAATGAATCTCGGATGGAGACTTCGGAGCCTCCCACCTCATCACGGCCTCCACCTTGGCCGAGTCTACTGAAATCCCGTTCTGGTTGACAAGGTGCCCAAGAAACTGCACCTCGCGCAACCAAAACTTACATTTGGAGAACTTGGCGTACAAGCTCTCCTTCCTCAGGGTCTCCAAAACCTCTCTCAGATGCTCCTCATGCTCCTCCTGTGTCTTGGAATAAACCAAGATGTCATCAATGAAAACTATCACAGACCGATCCAACATCGGTCTACACATGCGGTTCATGAGGTCCATGAACGCGGCAGGAGCATTGGTGAGCCCGAACGGCATCACCACGAACTCATAATGGCCATAGCGCGTTCGAAACGCGGTCTTCTACACATCCTCTTCTCTGACCCTCATCTGATGATAACCTGAACGCAAATCGATCTTGGAGAACCAAGATGCTCCCTGCAGCTGATCAAAGAGGTCATCAATCCTCGGGAGTGGGTAACAGTTCTTCACCGTTACCATATTCAGCTCCCGATAATCTATACACATCCGATGCGACCCATCCTTCATCTTCACAAACAGGATCGGGGCTCCCCAGGGTGAACTGCTCAGTCTAATGAATCCCTTGTCTAACAGCTCCTGCAGCTGCGTAGACAACTCCTGCATCTCAGGAGGAGCCAACCGATACGGTGCCTTGGCTATTGGAGCCGCACCAGGGACAAGGTCAATCTTGAACTCCACCTGTCGCTCCAGAGGTATCCCGGGGAGCTCCTCTAGGAAAACATCTGCGAAATCTCCCACCACCGGAACCTCGCTCACTGTCGCCTTACCCGCCTCCCGGGTATCCATCACGTACGCGACATACCCTACGCATCCCTACTGAAGGTAGCGTCTAGCCCTCGCTGCTGAACATACTGTGGGTCCGCTCGGTGGCCTCTCGCCATGAATCACTAACTCTCCCCCTCCCGGGGTCCTGACTCGCACTAGCTGCTGCGCGCAATCTATCACCGCCCCATTAGGGCTCAACCAATCCATGCCTATAATCACCTTGTTCCCCCGCAACGGGATGGGAACCAAATCCACCAAATAGCGGTCCTCAAATAACCTCAGAACACAATCCCTGAACACTGTTGATGCTCGTACCGATCGATCATCGGCAATCTCTACCTCTAAAGGGCAATCCAACATGCCCGAAGACTCAGTAAACCTCTTGCTAAGCGCAAGGGAAACAAATGATCGGGTGGCACCCGAGTCAAACAACACCTGAACAGGAATACCGTTCACATGGAACGATCCTAATGCATATACACAGAGCACATATCAATATCATAACATCACAAAAATAAAGTAGAGGGAAAGAATCATACCCGTCACCACATCGGGTGCGGCGCGTGCCTCCTCTGCCGTCAGCTGGAACGCCCGGCTCCTCACCACTGGAGCCTCTGCCTTGCCCTGCTGGCCATCTGTAATCCGCAGGGTAGCTGGAGCTGGTGCCTTAACTGGCACTGATGCTGTCAACTGGGGCAATTGGCCTTCTTGTGGCCCCTCTGGTTGCAGTGAAAACACAGCAAATCCGATGTCTGAATCACATGTGCAGGGGCGGTACAATCCCTGCTGAAGTGCCCCAACTTGCTGCACTTGTAGCAGCCTGACGATCCCAACTTGCACGCTCCCTCGTGCGTCTTGCCGCATTTCCTGCAGCGGCCCCGCCCCTGTTGGCCTTTTGGCCCCGCATCTGATCCCTTGGGCTTCTTCGCTGAAGCACCCATAACATGCCCCTCCTCAGCCTTCCTGTTCCGGATGTGCTCCAGATCTATCTCCCTCTCTCTTGCCCTGGCAATCATGGAGTCCAGGGTAGGGCAAGCTGAAAAACTGACATGCTATCGAATATCAGCTCGTAGCATATCATGATAGCAGGTCCTCCTCATATCCTCGTCACCCACGTACTGGGGCACCAACAACTCCCTCTCCCGGAACTTGGCGGTGATCTCCGCCACAGTCTCCGTCGTCTGTCTCATATCTAGGAACTCCCTGGCCAGCTGCTGAAGCTCGACAGCCGGCGCAAACTCTGCCCTGAACCTGGTCACGAAGTCCGACCAGGTCATAGCCTCGACAACCGAGGCCCCCAACGAGTCACCAACGGACTTCCACCAATCCCTAGCTCGATCTATCAAACATCCTATTGCATATCTCACCTTCGACCCCTCAGGGCAGAAGCTAGTCAACTGCGCAGACTCAATGTCTGCAATCCATCGTCTGGCAGCTATGGTGTCCTTCGCCCCGTGAAAATCCGGCGCACCACTGCCCCGAAAGTCCTTGAAGGACAGCGTGCGAGATCCTGACAGGCCAGATGCCATGTCGCTCCTGAATGCCCGGAGGCGATCCTCCATCAACTCCAATATCCCTTCCTTTATCGACTCGAAGATAATAGGGGTCGACACAAGGATGCCTCTGGTGATCTCAGACGTGATGAACTCGCGTAGCCCCTCGTCTACTGGCTCGGAACCTGATCCCGAACCCGATCCCTCTCCTGTACTGCCAACTGCTGGCCTCGAGCGTAGTACCACCATTCTGAAATACAAAGAAATAACAACTGTTAATGATACTGATACCTCTAGAGGGATCACACCTACTACAAGTTCCCTGGTCTTATCTTGGCCTTCCTCGATTCGGGTACGGATCCTTTGCTTTCAGTAGTACGGGCCCATACTACCTTCCACATCTATCCGTACCTTCTCCAAGGACTGCCTTGACTCTACCAAGTTCCTTTCACTACCGCTGATCTCTGCTACTCTTATCCTAGGCTTACCCTAGGAAACCTCTGACTCCACCTAACCCAGTCCTCAGCCGCTGAAGGTCTCTTGGTGATGCCAATTAGCTATTACCTGAATACAATCACATGCGACGAGGCTCGGATAATCCTTCGAGTAAGGGACTCATCCCTACAACGGTTAGGACTCAAACAAGAGCTATGCAATAGGGTCAAATCCAACACTCTGAGATTATTCAACCCTGATCACATGTGACCTTAACGTATTCACCTAACAGCTAACTCCCATCACTCAAAACCCACATAGCACAAAGCAAACAACATTTGGACAAATAGGAAACAATCTCAAGCAACTCTATCCTCGTAGAGAAAAATTGAACTAGCATACAATTCTGAACTCGTACTATTAGGCATAACCTAAACAAGCCATCCTACCACTGTCTACTCAATTCTAGCATGCAACTTTTCATACACCGAAGCACATAAAGCAGGCACATAAGGCATCACTCCTAGATCCTTAGTCCTATTCTAGCATGTTGTTCTACTGAAACTGATAAGCATAACATAAGATTGTATAGGTACTTTGGGGAATACTTACTTGAGCTTGGCCGGTCGCGCACATCACACATTTCGTTCTTTCTTAAAACCCTTTACTTAGCTTTTTAGAAAACATTTTCTTTTCCCATAATCTTTTAATCCCTCGATTTTAGTTCAAACACCCCCGAAGGTGTGTCCGAATCCCTCAAACCAGGGCTCTGATACCAACTTGTAACGTCCAAAAAATACGAGCCGAAAATTTCATTTTTAAAACATGTACTTAGCGAAACATTAGGAATAAAACTTTCAACGATCATATCATTTCACAAAAGATAGTGCGTGTCTGGAAAACATTTTTATAAAAACATAAAAGTGTCAGAGTACAAATCCCCAGGAAGATCTTATGACGCGGTATACTAGCATGTGTGTGATGTACCGCTACCGCGCCAGCTCCTTCCCCTTCGACGAAGAGGTACCTGAAACCAAAACTGAAAACTGTAAGCACGAAGCTTAGTGAGTTCCCCCAACATACCACATACCATACAATCACATAGCATACATATATTGTCAGGCATATCTGGGTGCCCGACCTACCCCTTCGGTCCTCTCGACCGGATACTGTCTAGTACGTCTGGGAGCTGTCCTCCCCTTCGGTCCTCTCAACCGGATACTGACCAGTATATCTAGGAGCTTGCCTCCCCTTCGGTCCTCTCGACCGGATACTGACTAGCATATCTGGGTGCTGGTCTCCCCTTCGGTCCTCTCGACCGGGTACTGGGGACTATTTCACCCCTACTACTACCACATAACACATATATCACATAATCTATCTAGTATGGCTGGGCATGACCGCCCCTTCGGCCCTATCGACCAGTAATCTGGGGGACTATCTCCCCCTACTGTCACTAGCACATAACATCATATCATACTAGCACAATAACATATCACAGGTAGTAGCAACCCTAGATGAATATCACAGAGACAATCATCTATCATACAATTCCTATTGGTGGGCCGGCATTGTGGCCGTAGACCTACCGCTACTGGAAGGTAACTCACCTCAAAGTAGCTGCTGATCGGTGTGGGAATTGTCTGTCTGCTGCTGCTGCCGCTCCAGAAATCCTCCGGCTATAATTCCCACAAAATACTCAGTCAAACACCGCTAATTGTCCCTTGGGGTAAAATGACCATTTTACCCCTGATGAAGTCAAAAGTCAAAGTGAGAGTCAACTTCCAGTTGACCCGACTCGCCGAGTTGGCTCGCCAACTCGTCGAGTCCCGTCCATTCGATTGTCCTTAGTCCTGTCTTTACTCGTCGAGCTAGGCATTGACTCGACGAGTTCGCCTTCTAAACTAGTGTCCAAGTCCTTCATCCTACTCGCCAAGTTGTATGAACAACTCGCCGAGTTCATCTTCATCCGATGAACACTTTATGCTGTGACTCGCCGAGTTGTATGAACAACTCGTCGAGTCTGTTCTTGATCTAAGAAGGTTTCCTTGAACTCGCCGAGTCAGGGAATTGACTCGCCGAGTTCCTTCATGGATGAGTTTGGTTTCCAACTCACCGACTCCACCCAGGACTCACTACTCTACTCGGCATAAAAAAAAAGGGGAAAAACTCGGGGACTCGTGGCTCGACTCGCCGAGTCCGATGAGCGACTCGTCGAGTCTGCCACAGGAAAATACTATACACTCGATCTTGACCGAATCCAGTTCATGCCATTTACAGATCTGGGTTCTTAGAGTAGGATTTTCACGTAAGGTTTCCAACTTTACGTGTAGAAATGCATAGAATGGGGATTAAAGGCGAAATAAGGGCTTAGAAGGTAGATCTAGGACATTCAAGCAATTTGCTTCCATAAAGGTTATAGATCTGAGCTTCTAGAGCTCAAACATGACTAGATCTAGTGGATAATCAACCTATTACGAATTCTACTTCATGCATAAGCTTGGAAAAGGTTCAAGAAGAGCTGAAAAGGTGCTCTAATGGGATTTTAAGCATACAAACAGAATGGAGCAGAGATATACCTAAGAGAACTCTGAAATAGCACCAAGATCTCTGGCCTCCTTCTTCTCTTCTTGATCCACTCTCCTTCTTCTCCCAAAATCTTCAAGGAATCACTCTAATCACTTCAATCTCACAAGAAACGAGTTAGGGTTTGATGTAGGGCGCTCTTAGGGTGAAAGGGGGCGAGCTTGGGCCGCACAAGCTAGCTTAAATAGGGGGAAACCCTTGGTATTAGGGTTTCATCAGACAGCGGGGACTCGCCGAGTCCGAAATATGGACTTGCCGAGTCGCCAACTTAAACATGCTCCGGATCCCGTCTCTACTCGGTGAGTCGGACCTACAACTCGCCGAGTCCAAGGCTAAAAAATGAAAAACACTAAGATATATTTTACGTACCAGGAACTAGGTGCTACACAATTGCTATCTTCTTAAAATCTCTCTTAGTGAAAGCATTTCCTCACAGTCATTTTCATGAAGAAGGGAATCTTATGACACTTATATTTTATGGTGTATGTGTTCCTATCCATGTTAATTTGCCAAAACCAAGTTTGCGACAAATCCAAACTCATATGGACTGAACTTTCTTAATCTCTATTTCTTGCCTTATGGTAACACGAGTGCCCACCATGTCTTCCAAGTAGTTTAGCAACTTATCCTTACATATCAATATACTTTCCATCGATCAAGGCGCTTTGTCTTTATGCATTCAAATGAGAACTCATAGAACTCACATACATAATTAAATCAATTGGAATGGCACAGAAGCAAAATAATGTCTACATGATAGGTTGTAAGCCATAAGTCGTGTTCTAGTGATGATCGATAAGGTTTATTCTTGATTTGTTCTTGAAACTTTTTCAAGATCGTTAAAACTCCCACTGACCTCTTGACATATATGATTCTCTTGTCAGAAAACTTTTCTAGACAAAACAGATATTCAAGAGTTAGTGTAGTTCTTATCAAGACAAAACACTTCACATAATTGGTCCTAGTTGGTCTTTGTCTTATCCAAGACAACACAACTTACCAATTTCAAATGTGCAAGAATAAGAAAACTTTTCCAAATTCCACATTTTTTGAGTGTTATAAACCCTCTTAAGACTTGTCACTCAATTCACAATCTTGGAGTATAACTCTAAGACTTGATATTGGAATGAAGTATGATTGACTTCTTGATTTAACCATTTCCACAATTCTTGATTCCTCTTCTGTAGAGTTATTTTGTTGTAAAAGTCGAAGTGACTATGTCTTTGTAATATTTGCATTTTATTTATTTTACTAAGTCATTTTTATGCGAAGCTTAGATGTTTAGACTTAGTATATTTTTTGTACACTCAGGTTCCCTATAAATAGGGATTGAGGTTAGAAGTAGAGGATAACTTTTTGCAACTCGAATATCCTTCTGCTTATTTCATGTAATCAGTCTTTCTCAATAAAAGATCTGGTTAATATTTACTCTTCGTGTTCTTATTACTCAATCACTCATTCATAATTGCATTCATAATCTCGATAACCATTCTCTACAATTGGTATCAGAGCAGGATTCAAACTGCATCGATCTGAGAATCATTTGCTTTTTGATTTGTAACTTTACTCAAAATTTTCCGCGTATTTTGGTTTTGAAAATCAAATTTGATCTTCAGATTTGAATTGATTATGTATTTGAATTGTTTACTCGAGTAATCGATCAGTGATTTGTGATCAATTCTCAATTTCATCAAGTTTTTCAAGCTTTCTAAAAATTTTTGTGTTCATCAATGGCGAACTTCAACATGAATACAATGACTTCCTTCTCTCACTTGCTTTGTTCCTCAACCAAAATTCAGATGTTAATTCCAGAATACTATGATCAGTGGGCTGATAGAATGGAAGATTAATTAAATGGAATTGATGAAGAAGTTTGGAATTGTATCGATGGAACAGTGCAAGCTCCTGCTAATGTTCAACCAATTGGTCCATTTGCTGCATCTGCTGAAGTTGCTGATCAAGAAAAACGACTGAAGAATAATGAAAAGAGTTGCATGAGGGAACTAAGAGGTGATCTTCCTCCTATGGTTTATAATTACATTCGTAGTTGTAAAATAGCAAAGGAGATCTGGAACACTCTAAAAGAGAAGTACCAAGGTAGCGAAAAGACGAAGATCAACTCTGTGAAGCAATGTCTAGTTGAACTGAAGGAATTCAGACAAAAGGATTCTGAAACTCTTGAAAATTACTATGATTGTCTGAATGAGCTTATGTTTCGTTGCAATAGGTATGGAATCACTAGGTCTCTCATGGAGTTCAATTTAACTTTCATTATGGGCCTTCGCAAGGAATGGCGAAGTGTGAGCATGATGATTAAGAATCAACAGAGTTTTGATACAACTCATTTGAATGATCTCTACAATAAGCTAAAAACACATGAAATTGAAGTTTCAGAAATGTATGAAGAATCAAAACTGAGTATTGGAGGTCCTTTGGCTCTAGTTTCAAAGGTATCTGAAGTTGATGTGAATGAAAAAGATGATTCAGATAATGAAGGATTTCTGATGAATTCAGATGATGAAGCTGTGGCATTCTACTCAGACAATAGAGTTAAGAAAATTTTTCAAGAAGCCATTTAATCCAAAAGGAAAGGCTACTAATGCGAAGAGTGGAGTCACAAAAACTAGAGGAGAGTAGAGGAAGAAAATGGAGAAAGCTGAGGAAAAATCAAAAGATGCGAAAGAAGTGAAGAAGCTGAATGGTGACTCAGGAATTTACTGTCACTACTGCAATGGTGCGAATCACTTCGTAGCCGATTGCATGTTGCGAAAGAAAGAAGAAAAGAGGGAGAAAGTTAAAGATGAAGCATACTATTTTTAAAAGATTGAAGAGATACGTTCTAAGACCAAAGGAGTGTCTCTGGTTGCTAAAGGTGAAACTGATGATGAAGAGAGTGGTACGTATCAGATCTGGTCTTCAGGATCTGATGATGAGGAAATGAGGCATCCCACACATGGAGCCATGTTCGCAAGGTTTGAAGATTGCGAAGAGGAAATTTCAGGGAGGTGCTTCGTATCCAAATTCATGGAAAAATCACCCATGACTACCAAGGTATGTCTTATACTTGAATCTTTTAATATTTCTTTATCTGCTTATGATGCTGAACTCACTTCATTTGATGATATTGTGGCTTATTTTGATTCTGTAATTGTGTCTGCTAGTACTGAAGCTCAAAAATTAAATATGCAACTAGGAGAGACACGAAGAGAATTAGAAATAAAAAGAAGCAGAGTAGACAAACTTGAATTACAGCTCAAAAATGTAGATTGTGATAGGAATAATCTTACAAATGATGTTAGGTTGTTGCTAGCACAAAGGAACATATATTGTAATTTTGCCAAAAGATTGTATGCAAAATTAACTGCTTTACATCATTCTTCTGACATTAGCAAAGAACAACATAGGAAACTTTTACCTTTTCTTGAGTATGAACGTGAAAAAGTTGATGTTGTTTCTTATGATTGCGAAAGTACAATTGCTCAATTTGACAAAATACCTGATGATAGATATCCATATGGTATTGTCAAAATTGATGAATTTCTGAATGCTAATGAGTTGGTTAACATTGTCAATGAAAGTTTGACAAAGAGTGAACAAGTGAAAATCTTAAAGAAAACAGAAACTTCATCTCTTGCATCTCAATTCAATTATGCTGATATTGATGACAATTCAGATAATGTGAGTGAAATCAGTGAGATAGAAGAGGAAGAAGAGGTTGATTGTTCTAAATTGTCAATCATTAATATCTCATCTAAGATCAAAGGTAAAGAAATTATTGTTGATTCGATAGTAGAGGATGAAATTGATAAACCTTCAACTTCGCAACATTGTAAGTTTGATAATGTGAAAGTTGAAAGCTAGAAATTTGATAATAATGAAGAAGACAAAGAAGAAGTGAAAGATTCACATGAAATACCTCCACGAGTTGTGGTTGATCAAGTGTTTGAAAATACAAAAGAATTTGACAAAATTTTAAATGAAAAAGGCGCACATTATTTGGAAACCAACACAGTGGTATATCCAAATTTTGTATGCACTGATAAAACCATTTTTCCAAATCAAGTTTTTGTCACTCCTGGAAATGCAAAGAAAATTCATCCCGAATTCAACAAAATGATTGAAAAAGATAATCTAAGGTCAACCACTGAAGGTTTTTTCGCAAATCAAAACACAGAAGAAAACAATTTGACTAAAAATTCTTATGTGTTTCAAAAACAAAAATCATTACATAAATGGGTGATTAAAGGTGAAAAACCAAACAAAGTTTTTGAAAAAGTTGAAAAATCAAACGCTGAAGTGAAATTAAATTCTCATGAATTCAAATTGATGGTTGGAAATTATTCAACAGAGAATAATGTTTCAAAAAGAAAAGCAAGAAAAGCAATTTTATAGCAAGTAGTGTCTAATGATAAATCAAAAGTTGAAAAAGAACGAATTTCCAAACCAAAATCATCAAAATTTCAAAGCAAAAATACACAAACAGATACAAGTTTTCACAGACCAATAAATTCTGTTGACAAAATTCCATATGTTCGCAAATATGACAACAATAGAAAATTTGAGACTTTGCAAAAATTTGTGAAAAATCAAAAGTTTCGAAATGTTGACAAATTCACGAATACTTCATCACCTTTGAACAATTCCAACAAAGCTAAAGGGAAGTTTTCACCAAAACAGCCAAATTTTCCAAATCCTTCAATTTCACAACCATCCAAAGTTTCATATTCAAAAGGAAAATCTGATGTCCATACAATCAATCGTTGGCTTGAAGGAAAAGGCAAAAAATATCAAAGTGGGAAGTTTTCAGAGCAACAAATCAAGAATGCATTTGACAAGTTCGCAAATAATTCTTCCACTGCTAGTTCATCATCTCATCATTCGCAAGTTCCAGTTCAAAAATGGAAACCAGTTATCAAAAATGCGAATGTTGTGAAGGATAAGATTACAATCAATGGAAATCCAAAACTATTGAACGACTATATTTCAATATCTAGATCTGATGATGTTGATATAATGGATTCTGTCACAAACAAAGTGAAAATATGGTTATTAAATTCAAAGAATTTGCTTCATTCTACTAATGATGGACCCAACAAGTCTTGGGTTCCTAAATTTTTCCAATAAAAGCAGGTGATGTGTGACGAGCAATATGATACGAAATGGTATATTGATAGTGGTTGCTCTCGTCATATGACTGGAAGAAAGGAAAATTTGTGAGATTATAGAAGCTTGGAAAATGCTGGAGTAGTCAAATTTGGGAATAATCACAAGTGTCAAGTGAAAGGCTATGGGAAAGTCACAAATGGCCAATTCACTGTGAACAGAGTTGCTTATGTTGAAGGACTTCAACATAATTTGATAAGTGTGTCACAACTTGTTGTTGGTACTGGAAATCAAGTTGTATTTAATGAAGAAGGAAGTATCATTTCAAATGCGAAGTCAAATGAAATACTTCTCAAATCCAAAAGATATGGTGATATGTTTACACTGGATATCAAACCAATTGTGGGAAAATCTGCTGTGTGTTTACTATCAAAAGCATCTAATGATGTTAACTGGCTTTGGCATAGAAGATTGTCACACTTGAACTTTCGCAATATTAACAAACTAGTCACTGAAGATTTAGTTCGAGGGTTACCTGTACTAAAATTTGATAATGATTCTCTGTGTGCAGCTTGCGAATAAGGAAAACAACATAGAAAAGGTCATCCGATTGTGATCGATTAAAAATCGTAGAACCATTGGAACTTCTTCACATTGACTTATGTGGACCATCGACTGTTGCTACAATCAATAAAAAGTGGTACATTTTAGTTATTGTAGATGATTTTTCTCGATTCACATGAGTATTCTTTCTCAGGTTAAAATCTAAAGTTGCTCAGACGATGATTGAATTTATCAAAAAGATTGAGCTTAGTCTGAAAAAGAATGTTCGCAAAATTAAAAGTGATAATGGCTCTGAGTTTAAAAATCAAACTCTTGATTCTTTTCTCACAAGCAAAGGCATTTCGCATAATTTCTCATCACCATATACTCCGCAACAAAATGGAGTTGTTGAAAGAAGAAATTGATCTCTATGCGAAGCAACCAGAACCATGTTAACATATGCGAATCTTCCTCAATATCTTTGGGCTGAAGCAGTTTCAACTGCATGTTTTACTCATAATCGATCATTCATTCATCGAAGATTCAATGTTACTCCATATGAAATAATCAATAATAAGAAACCTAATGTCAAATTCTTTCATGTTTTTGGTTGCAAGTGTTTTATCATGAATCTCAAAGATAATTTGTCCAAATTCCAAGCTAAAGCTGATGAAGGCATATTCTTAGGCAATTCGCACAATTCAGTTGCATACAGAGTGCTCAACAAAAGAACTAGAAAAGTTGAAGATACTTTCAATTTAACGTTTGATGATTACTATCTTAAACAAACAGATAGTAAATTTGAAAATAAATCAATACTTGTTGATTCAAATACTCAAATTGATAATTTTGAAATAAATGATTTTGATTATGACTTAATTTTCGGAATTCCTGACAGGGCAATTGAAGCGGAAAATAATGCTCCTGATAATCAAACATCAGAATCCTCAAAACATACTGATGATTCGACAATTACAACAAGGACAATAACTTGCGAAAGTATGCCTGATGCTAGTATGACGGGGGAGCATATGAATATCCATGAAGATTGTCAGCCAACTTTCGAGGGGGAGAATGAAATTATGAATCATCAAGTTGAGGGGGAGCATTCGCAAAATCAACATGAACATCATTTTGAGGGGGAGCATCAAGATGAATATCATGTTGAGGGGGAGCATGATGAAACACAAACAATTAATCTTGATGAAAATGATGAGTTTCATGAACTAAATGATAATTTTTCTGTTGCAGGATCAGAAAATGAAGATATATATGAAGATGCACCATTGGAATTTGATCCTAATTTTCCACCACTTGAGAAATGGACAAGAAATCATCCAAAAGATCAGGTAATTGGTAATCCACAAGATGGTGTGTTGACAAGAGCTCAAATTCATGCGAAAAATGAGGTACTGAATGTGAACCAAGAACTATGTATGTTTAATGTCTTTATTTCGAAAATAGAGCCAAAGACAGTAAAGGATGCTATGGAACACTCAGATTGGGTTGTTGCTATGTAATCTGAACTGGCTGAATTTGAACGAAACAAGGTTTGGAGATTAATTTCTAAACCTTCTGATGTTTCAATTGTCGGATTAAAATGGATTTTTAAAAATAAAACCGACAAAGATGGCAATATTTTTCGTAATAAAGCTAGACTAGTGGTTAAAGGTTATTCGCAACAAGAAGGAATAGACTATGAAGAAACATTTGCTCCTGTTGCAAGACTTGAAGCAGTTCGCATATTTTTAGCTTATGCAGCTCACAAAGACTTTGATGTTTATCAAATGGATGTTAAGTGTGCATTCTTAAATGGAGAACTAGAAGAAACTGTGTATGTTGAACAACCACCAGGGTTTATAAATGATGAACATCCTGATCATGTTTACATCCTAGATAAGGTTGTATATGGATTAAAACAAGCACCAAGAGCCTGGTACGCAACACTTACAAATTTCTTGAAACAATCTAAATTTAAACAAGGATCAGTAGACCCCACATTATTTCGCAAGAAAGTTGGGAATCATCTAATGCTTGTTCAAATTTATGTTGATGATATTATTTTTGGCTCGACTGACCCAGCATTGTCAATTGAATTTAAAAATCTAATGAAAAGTCAGTTTGAAATGAGCATGATGGGAAAAATTAATAATTTTCTTGGTTTGAATATAAGACAGAACAGGGATGGAATCTTAATCAATCAAGAAAAATATACGAAGAACTTGCTTGAAAAGTTTGGAATGACTAATAGCACGAAACTAAGAGTACCAATGGCAGTAGGAACAAGACTAACTCCTTCGTTAGATGCTCCTGCTGTTGATTTAACACTTTATCGAAGCATGATAGGGTCTTTATTGTACTTAACTGCAAGTAGACCTGATATTATGTTTTCGGTTTGCAATTGTGCTAGATATCAAGCTAATCCCAGAGAACCTCATTTGACTGCAGTGAAAAATATTTTTCGCTATCTTAAAGGAACAGTTTCGTTAGGACTTTGGTATGCTTCGAAAACGGGGTTTTCATTCAAGCTTTTTCAGATTCTGATCTTGGAGGATGTACTTTGGATAGGAAAAGTACGAGTGGTGGATGTCAGCTATTGGATGGGAATTTGGTGAGTTGGCAATCAAAGAAACAAACTTGTGTGGCTATATCAACTGCTGAGGCTGAATACATTGCTGCTGCTGCTTGCACATCGCAAATTATTTGGATTCAGAGTCAACTTCGTGACTATGCAATAAACATGAAAAAGATTCCCTTGTATTGTGATTCGCAAAGTGCAATTCGCGTTTGTCATAATCCAGTACAACATTCAAAGACAAAACACATTGCTCTTCGATATCATTTTATCAAAGATCATGTGGAAGATGGGAATATTGAAATTCATTTTGTTAAAACAACTGAACAGCTTGCTGATATTTTTACAAAACCTCTTGATGAAAAATCATTTGTTAGAATTTTAGCAGGTTTGGGGATGATTGATGCGAATTCAGTTCCAAAAACTCAAGCATGAAAGTCTCGTTCAACAGTTATGAGTCAAACTTGTTCAGATGTTACTGTTCATCCAGAGGCTTCGCATGGCTTCACATCCACATTTTTTCGCATTTGCGATTATAACAACTAAGGTTAGGTTTACAATTCATTTTGTAGTTTTTAGTTTTTGAAAAATCAAAATTCCAAAAAGATTTTATGTTTATTATTTTTTTTTTGTTTTTGAAAAATTAAAAATCCAAAAAGATTTTATTTTGTTATGTTTTTAATTTTGAAAAATTCAAAAATCACAAAAATATTTTTGTTTTCGTTGTTCTTTAAATATTGTGTGCTGAGAACTTAGTACATGGCTTAATGCGGAGAAGTCATACTTAGGTGTTTCTACGGGAAGGTATCAAATTTTTTTTAAACTAGTTAGGATGTCCCTAGAAGCATGCTGCTGTATGTAGACCAAAAGCCTCAACAAGACTCTATGTGTGAGAAAAGAAAGCCTTAATGAAATTATCTCATGAAAATTTCTTCCTAAAAGGCTTATATTCGCATAAGTCAAAAGAGCTACCTTACTCTTCTCAAATGAGTTAAGAGTTTTCTGTTTTGTCCATTATAACAGATGTACACTTCGATTCTTAACCAATCTTTTTTTACCAAACAATTCTTTCAATCTGAATTTTCGAAGAGATTTGTCCTTGAGGTCTTTGATCAAACCAATCAAAACCTAGACAAATCACAAGTCTGTGTTTATGATCTAACATCATGAGACCGTGATGGAAGTGAAACCCAAATATCATAAACCTTAAGGAATTGACGGGGAACATCGTTCCAGATTTTAACAAAACCTTTGTTTCAGTATCAAAATTTTGAAACTCCAAATCATATTCAATTCGCATGTGTGGTCTTGATCAAACATTCGCAACCCACGATGTTTGTTACCCAACAAGATCCAATTCAATTTTTTTTTAATATGATTTCTGTGTGAGTTTTATTCGCAAAACCTAGTCATGGTAAATATTTTCAAAAGCCAACTTGTCACTGACTACACTGGTCAAACAAGTGATTTCATTTACAATTTCTCACCTTATGTTAAGGCTGATATGTAATGAAATTTGAAACCAACCCAAAATATCTTTTAAAAGAAGCCCTTCGATACTTATCAACAAGTATTCGATTGTATTTCACGGGAAACTATACAAGCAGTTAAATACCTTTCTTGATGCTTAACGAAGCAACCTTTGCCTGGGGTTCATTTGCTTTTGTGTCAAAATTATTTTTGACATCACAGAAATCCAAATTTTTTTTTCATTGATTCTTATCTTATTTTTTTTGACACACTTGCACTCACGAAATCCTTGAGGTTCTAAGTAATACCAACTTAGACTGATGATTTCAAACATCTGGCATATAACTTCGCTTATAATCCCAAAAGCGAAAGAGCCTAGCCTCCATGCGAACGATCATAACGGTTACAATTTTATAAAGCAGATTAGACAGGCTGTGTATTCATGACGTATGGTATTCTTTCCGATTTTCAAGGAGAAGTGATTGTTGCTTTTTGCACGCAAGGCTACCTTTTGTAGAAAAGTCCGGTTTTCAAGGTGCCACGTCGGATCTCATTATATGCATCCCGCTTCAAATTCAAATCGTTTCGAGTAACCTATAAAAGAGGGTTCAAGATCATTGTATACAGTTACGCGAACAAACTTTCAAAATCCTAAAATTTCTTCAAAACTTCTTCATCTTCATCCTTTCTTTCAAAGCCTAGAAATGGCCGAAACTCAATCCAACACTGATGAAGTTCTTTCTCAATCCCTGACGAAAATCCAAAGCACAAATTATCAGGTTGATCCGAATGTTTCTTCGTATCCCGAAGGACTAAAGATGCTTATCGTTGCTCTGAAAAGATCCTCTCTGGCCACTGCAATGTTCAGATCTTTCTTAGTTCCGATGACTTGGTTGTCATTGGCTGCATCTTCTGCTTCACACAACTTCACCACCGATGTCATAACCTTCAACCTTATCAACAACAAACGGGTGAAACTCACGAAGAAGATGTTCGTTGAGTTTTTGGAAATTCCCAACAACCCTCCATTTTTCAAACCCGTTAATTCTCAAATCATCCATATGTTTAATGAAATGGGCCATCAACCAGAGCTTTAGAAGATAAGTGACTTTAGAAAGTCTGGGTTACCGTTCATATGGAATTTCTTATTTGGAATTTTTCTCCGATGCCTAACAGGAAGAACAGTTGGTCTGGATAGAGGGTGAATGGAAGTATATGCCATGGTTATGGGCTTGTACTATGATATCAGTGTGGATTATGCAACTCAATTGTGGAAGGAATTTTTCAAGAGTCTAGAAAACACAAATTCGGAAAAAGGAATTTCGTGTGCGAGGTATTGGAGTTTGATTCTTGAAAAGGTGTATGAAAAAGAGGGGATTCCTGTCCGTGAGGATGTTGAAGTTGCTGAATTCTCTTTATATCAATTTCCAAAGGTAGTAGAAGATGATGAGGTAATTTTTACTCATGTTGCTCGCATTCCAGATGCGATCCTTCGCAAGGTCTCTCAAACTCACAAGGTCTTGGTGAGATATTTGAAAACAATTGATCAATCAGTGCTTACAGGAGTGTTATTAGAGGTTGCTGCACCATCAAAGAAGAAGAAGTCCACAAAGAAAGATGCGAAAGGTCCATCTTCGCAACAGGCTCAGGATGAAGATGTTCATATTGAAGAGACTTCATCTCAATCAAAGAAAGAAACAATACCTTCCAAGTCTGGGGTATTGAAAAAGATTCACAAGACTGAGGTGAGCAGTAAAGGGGTTACTATTCGCAGTATTCCAGCTCCGGTCTCTCCATGAAAGAAAAGGCAAAGAGCTGAAGACGTTGCGAAAAACATGCAACATACTCTAACAAAAAGATGGAAGCTGGTGGTTCGCAATGAATCGTCTGATGAAGAGATAGTTCCAGAAACTCCACCGGTGACGTCTACGGTAAATGTTTCCTTACCCATCATTTCCGTTCAACATACTTCGCAAATATCTACCACCACTCCACTCACAGAACCACTTGAAATAGTCACTACCGAATCAATTTCTGAGGAGGTACCTATTTCTGATACGGTTGTCAACGTATCTGATACGGGGGCACCTATCACAAGTGTTAATACAACAATGCCCATCAGCCTACCAATTACATTTCCCATTTCCACTATCACCGTTTCTACCTCATTACCACATTTTTCACTCCCAACACCTACCCTTACCTCATCTTCGATATTTGACCATGTTTTGAAACACCCTTTCACTACTCTATTCCCTTCGCAATCACCTGAAACTCCTCAGCCTACACAACATATGTCCGATGACGAAACGGAAGGAGGAGGTTTTGGAGGAACCTTTGAGGCGTTACAATTTGACTCTGAAGAGGAGGAAATACCGGATCACATGCTCATGTCCGGAAAACAGTTCAAGATTTTGAATCGCAAGTTGAATGCGATTATTCAATCACAAGCCGACTCAGGGTCTAAATCTTCTATGTCTGGGGTAGAAGTGGAATACTTGGTCAAGGAGGCTGAAAAGCATATTCTTGAAAAAGTTGATCAAGTGGACAAAAATACAGAGCTTCACATTCAAGCTCAGGGGAGTACATTTTCAAGTGTAGTAAAGGAGTTAAAAGCTGTCACAAAAGAACGACATGTTCTATTTGTACAGGATGTGAAGAAGGTAAGAGAGGACGTAAATTTTAAGATTCAAGAATTGAAGAATGAGATTGCGAAGGAGCTTAAGGATATTCATTCTCAACATCTTGAAGTCCAGAAGCAGGTTGATGTGGTGGCTACTAAACTCAACAAGGTTGTTACTGCCCCTATTCTTGAAGCTAAGCACAAAGAGACCAAAGAGAAATTTGATCAACTTCTTAATATGGTAACTGAGCTCAAACAGGTGGTTTCGCAATCCTCACCACAACAAATCCTTACCTTTGAGTTCTTGTCTCTGAAGGTTAATACTTTAGAGCAAGCGATTCAGAAAGCTTTAGCACCAATCGCAAATTTCACCTCTTTACTCCCAAAGAATGCTTCACTTGCTTTCACAGAGGTGCAAGGGGGAGAGAAGGGTAAAGAGGATGCGAAGAAAGTTGGGAAAGTCATTTCGACCCAACTCAAGACAACTCTTCCTACATTCACAATGCCTGTTTCCTCGACAATTTTGACTAAGAAACCAATAGCCAAAGGTATATCCATTGGGTCAAAAGAAGGAGAGAGTTCAAGTGCAAAACCTCCAACTGATGACGTGGGAAAAGGGAAGGGCATTGCATACGAAAAGTCTAAGGAGGAGAAGAAAGCCGAAGATGAAGTAGAGATTGAGCGAATGAGGAAGGTACAGAGCATTATGAGGCTCAGGGCTGGTGATCCTCCCACAATGAACAAAGGTGATCCTGAAAAGCTTTATTCATATGAAACAATCGAATCAAAGGTTGTGGGGTAAAGATGTACGAATTCGAGAAGAAGCCTACGGTGAGCTATGATATTGCTAATTCGGACAAATGCCAACTGGATTTTCCGATAAATGAGATGCTCTTCATAACTGCTCAATACAAGATCAATGAGAAGTTTGACAATGCTGATGATTATATACACATGAAAATCAGATTCCATGCTGTATTGGCGAAGAATCCGAAGGAAGTGTGGTCTTTAATGAAAATAAAGAAAGTGCTAACCATCAAGAAAGACGCAATGTTCAAAGATATGCTACAAAATTTTTGATATTTTGTCATGCGAGCTGATGACAAACAATACGACTTCACCATTGCTGATTTTCCTCTAATGAATTGCTATGATCTAATTCAAGTAGCAATGATTTTGAAGCATATGGAGGATCACGAGCTCAAGGGCTCAAAGACAGAAGTGTTCAGAGTCGGCTTCGCACATCTTAAAGTCTTCATTGATAGTTATTACGATTGCTTAGCAATGACTGATGAAGAATTAGCCACGAGCTTGGGGAGAAAGGTGACAGTTCCCTGGGAAACTACATTGACCCAGTCAGTATTATCAAAATATGCTGATGGGGAAATTTGCCTTAAACCTTTTGGCATGGTGTTCTCAAGAAGGGATACAAAGGGTAAACCTAACAAAGTTTTGTTCAAGGTCTCTGAGATAGAAAGATATACCTCTGTGCAATATACGAACTTTATTGTTCGTATGAACAATTGCAAGAGAAACAATGAAGGAGACAAGAAGGAGCTGAAGAAGGTGATCAACTGGTATTCCGAAGTGCGAAAGGCTATCCACTCAGCTGCTCAGAGGCTTACTATCTGAATAGCTTTGATTGTTTACAAAGGGGGAGATTGTAGAGTTACTTTGTTGTAAAAGTCGAAGTGGCTATGTCTTTGTAATATTCACATTTCAGTTATTTTACTAAGTCATTTTTATGCGAAGCTTAGATGTTTAGACTTACTATATTTTTTGTACACTTAGGTTCCCGATAAATAGTGTGACAATCGTCAAATTCAGGTCAATTCAAAGTCAAATAAAGTCAACAAGTCAAATCGGTCAACTCAACTAACCCTTGTGTACTAGGGCTTACGTTATGTAATTACTAAACAACTCGCTATTCTACTGAGAGATCTTAAATCGAAAAGTACGTACATCTAGATCTCCTTAACCTAAAACTGTGGTAAGTGATGAACCAAACCGATAAAACAATGTTGCATACTCATCGGGAGTGTGTAAGATCCTTAAAAAAGGCTTAACGGGGTTTACGGACCTTGCATTGCGAAGCCGGACACTCAAAAAGGTCACAAATGAAACCTCTCTCAATCGTTTCCACTCTATCTCTTCTTATCGAGAGTCTCTCCCAAATCTCTCTAAGTATATGGAATCTCTCCCAAATATCTCCTTGTATGTGAAATCTCTCCAAGAATGTCAAATCTCTCCTAAATCTCTCTAAGTATGTGGAATCTCTCCTAAATATCTCTTTGTATGTGAAATCTCTCTAAGAATGTCAAATCTCTCCCAAATCTCTCTAAGTATGTGGAATCTCTCCCAAATATCTCTTTGTATGTGAAATCTCTCCAAGAATGTCAAATCTCTCCCAAATCTCTCTAAATATGTGGAATCTCTCCCAAATATCTCTTTGTATGTGAAATCTCTCCAAGAATGTCAAATCTCTCCCAAATCTCTCTAAGTATGTGGAATCTCTCCCAAATATCTCTTTGTATATGAAATCTCTCCAAGAATGTCAAATCTCTCCCAAATCTCTCCCAAATCTCTCTAAGTATGTGGAATCTCTCCCAAATATCTCTTTTGTATGTGAAATCTCTCCAAGAATGTCAAATCTCTCCCAAATCTCTCTAAGTATGTGAAATCTCTCCCAAATATCTCTTTGTATGTGAAATCTCCCAAATCTCTCTCAAAAGTTTCCGTAACTTTTTGAAGTCATTCGGGTCATTCTGACCCTTAACCGGGTCAAAAACGGCTTAAAATGGGGTAAAAACGAGTAAAATAGGCTTGAGGACCCGAAACCCATCTTAAGGACCAAAAACCCCTCTTAGGGCCGAAAGTCCTCTTAGAACCGAAGGTCCCTATAGGGACCGAACCTGCCATGAACCAAAGCTGGAAGAGCCGAACCCAAGAGCCTTCTCAGAACCAAACGCGAAGGGTCCTCTCAGGACCGAACCTTGCGCACACACACCCGAACCCGAAGGTACTGTTCACTTCGGTCTCCTCGCTTCTGACCCTTCGGACCGAGCCTGACCCTCGCTTGCTGATCTGCTCCGCTTCGCTTCTTGCCCAGCCTCAGGAGGACCGAACCTCGGCCAGGACCGAGAGGTCTCGCTGGGAAGCTTCTTTTTTCCTGGTTTTCGAGTAGTTTCGCATTTTAGCTTCGTTTTTAATTGTTTTAACTCAAGATTTTCACCCAAAACTTTATTTTAACATATAAGGACCCATAATTAATGATTTATCACGTTTTTAAGGATAAAACCTTATCCAAAAAGTGTGGGTGAAGTACAAGAGGTGGAGTGTTGACTTTCCTTTATTCTATGACACAAGCAACCACCATACCTACTCCATGACTAACCCACACTCCTCCCCACCATACCTTGTCACTTCCTTGTCCTTTTCACCTCACTCACAAGTCATTCCCACGTTTTGAGAGCTGGACATTCATCCTCTCTCCTCATTTTCTTCCACTTGCTCTCATTTCACCAAAAATACAACACAACTTTTCTCCTAAACTTTTTCTCTCTATTTCAAGACTCCAAGGCTGATTTTCAAGCTTTATTCTTCTCTTGGTAAGTATAATTCATCCTCCTTGTGATTATTACACTTGATTCTACTCAAATCATTGATTGCTTACACAAATATCGTCATATTTGTTGATTAGCTCCTCAAATCTTCAAGCATCTCCCGAGTGTTCTTCAGTTGAACACTTCTTTTCTCAATCATCCATCTTCTGAAATCACTCAAGGTGAGTTCATACCCCTACATTTTCACGTTTTCTCAAGTTTTTAGGGGGGGGGGGGGGGAATACAAGTTAAAACACCAAGAACGTAACTAAACTTTTCTAACAGCCTTCATCAGAAAAGTTCAACTCCATTCACGGACTGTTTTGGACAACTTAAACATTTTAGTTTTCAAAACTGTTTTAGGTGCAAGTCGTTCCAGTTCTTAGCTTTAAAATGACTACTTCCACATCTCCACACGATTTTTCTACAATTTATGGTGACTTTTACAAAACAACTTGTCTTTTCAAACACAAGTCCGGACCAGTCTATGAATATGAGCATTTTAATACAAGTTAAAGGCTTCCAAAAATCATGATAAAAATTATGAGTAAACTAGACACAATTTAGGAATTCTCAGAATTTACGGATCTAGTTTTCGACTTCGTATGATTTTTCTATGATTTTTCTAAAACAGTGCAGAAAGGTTAAATTTAGTTAACAGCTTATAACTTCCAAAACACTTTGTAACATGTTGAGCAAAGTGTTAAATCTTTGATGACTTCATATATTACATGTATTTCTTGTAATGATATATTTATATAATAGGAAAATTACTTACTGAATTTATAAGAATCCTCCATGATAACCATTAGTACAAAACAAAGCAAGATAAACATAGCTATATTGTACTATACATTTGACTTACATAGAAAGGGTTCAAATACACCACAAATAAACATACTAAACTATAATAAGTATAGTTAGGTTGCATGTACATTTAAAACATTTTGATAAACTATAATAGGTATAGTTTATGATCATTACATTACAAAAGGTTTTCACACGAATAGGGTACATTCGAAAGTACCAGATTTTCAGATAAATGGGGTACATTCCAAAGTACCGGGTTTTTATACAAAAAGGGGGTACAAATACAAAGTACCGGGTTTTTAATTACAAAAGGGGTACAGATACAAAGTACCGGGTTTTATACAAAAAGGGGTACATATACAAAGTACCGGGTTTTATACAAAAAGGGGTACAGATACAAAGTACCGAGTTTTCATATAAATGGGGTACATTCCAAAGTACCGGGTTTTTATACAAAAGGGGGTACAAATACAAAGTACTGAGATTTTAATTACAAAAAGGGGTACCGATACAAAGTACCGGGTTTTATACAAAAAGGGGTACATATACAAAGTACCGGGTTTTATACAAAAAGGGGTACATATACAAAGTACCGGGTTTTATACAAAAAGGGGTACAGATACAAAGTACCGGGTTTTCATATAAATGGGGTACATTCCAAAGTACCGGGTTTTATACAAAAGGGGGTACAGATACAAAGTACCGGGTTTTTAACTACAAATGGGGTACACTCCAAAGTACTAGGTTCACATAAAATAGTTGTTATGATATTAAAACTATATTTCATCTAGAATTGTTAGACTTCAACTATAATCGTTGAGCGTATATGCTTGAGTCATATAAGAAATTAGTCTTGATTGGCTTAGAATTGGTGGTGCCCGCCTCATCTCCTGTTCCTCGTTGGGTTGTGGACCTAGGGCAGACCCACTATATTCAACGTTTTATCTAACCTAAATCTTATATAACTTATATACGCTGGACGATTATACGGGAAATCTACGGGTCATTCCAGGGTTCATTAACGCATCATATAGGAATAGTATGTTCACACTTAACTAAGAAAATATTGGATTTTCTGGAAATCAAACTCTATTGATTTTACAAGGAAAACGGTTTCTACTTCAAACAAAACTCTTATGAACTCACCAACTTAATTGTTGACACTTTTTCAAACTACTTGTATTCTCAGGAAATTAGTGAAACAGGAAAACTTCAGCGCTTTGAGGATGGGACGTTAAACCGTCAACAATTTATTTTTGTCATCATAATGTAATTGATTTTGTAACATGTAAACATATACTTTGGTGTAACTTTTTCAATTATATTTATGATGGTTGTATTTACTTTGAGCACTATTATACACGTTGTTGTGATACTGTACATGAAGTCCTCCACCCCCGGACGTTTCCGCCATCCTTGGTTTGGGGGTGTGACAGATTGGTATCAGAGCATTGTTTATAGTGAACTCAGTATATCGAACCACATAAGATATACAAACTATAAATGCATTGGGACTAAAGTCTCTGATTTAAAGTTTTCAAAACAACTAAACTTTTAGAAATAAATAGTTTCTTATTAAAAGTATACGTGCATGCATACATACTAAGGTCAGCATCATTCTAGAACAAAACAAAAGTAATGATTGTTGGATATCACAGGTAAGCTCGGGGATGTATGGTCAGTCTTGGGAGTGGCATAGCCTGATCAACTATGCTAGTCCGAGGAGTGATTAGCATATGCCCAAGAATGGTTGTGATGTGGCAACAAGTCTAAAAACTTACCAACACTACCACAATGAAATACCATAGGGGTATTTTGCGTTATTATAATTACTTATCTGAGAACTAAATAGATTTTTATCAATAGGTCAATAATTGCTTAGTGGATACATCAAAATTATATGTATCCATGACGCCATAGACTTAGAATATGTGGATCTTTGCTTTACTTCCTATTCTCGTTGGATTGGGGATTTAGAGTTAGGGTCGCTTATTCGAAGGTCTATCCTGTCCCAAATACATATGACTGGTATGCACTAAACAATGTATTGAAGTACCTGATAAATATCATCTTATAATTATCTAATTAGTACGTCTACTTAGTTATTTCTTATATTCCCATTTCTCGCGAACATATCATGGCTGGATTCTATCCCCACGACGACCTGTACTACCCCAACCACGACAATACTGAATGGCTCGGAGACGAGCCAGGGAATGATTATCCAACCCATGTGGATGGTCACCAAGCTGAAGGCTTTGCTGATGGTTCTGACTCCGACCCTGAAGTGGAGAACCTACCCCGATGGCTCTTGTTCCGAATCCTAACCCTCGTCCGATTTTTTTTCAAGGCCCGACGCCTCCTTGGGTAGAGTGCTTGGAAACCTGGAGCGAAGAGCAAGACCAACCCATGTCGTTTAGTGGAGACCGAAGCTTCTACGACATAAGCGAAGGAAGCTCTGCAGATGGAATTCTTCCAATCCTGGTCTGTAAAGTTGCCCGAAACGAGATTTAGGGAAGAACAACTCTCCATCATATCGTAGAGGTCGATGCAAATACAAGAATGCATAAAATCCGCATCAATCACCTTGAGCACACTCGTGAGAAATCTGAGAGAGACCTTGAAACCCTGCTGCAAGCACTAGATGGAACACGAACCGAAGTCATAAAACTCCGAGTATGCCCGAGGGTGTACAAAAGGCACATGCTTGATATGGAGCGGCAACTAGCTGAACTGAGGGTTCACCAGAGGGATGACAGTCGCCAGTAGTAGATGCCTTACTTTCTTTCCCTGTTAAAAAGAGAGAGAGAGAGAGAGAGAGAGAGAATTGTTTTTCCTATCTATGTCCTATGTGGCATTCTCTATGAAACTATCTTATTCTGTAGGTACTTTTGGTTAGGCCTTTTGGCGGCCAAAACTCTCCTGCTCCGGATGGGATGTAAGACCCTCTACAAGGTCAATTTTCCCAAGCCTGTTACATCTTAAACATCAATGACTTTGTCAGTCGGCTAAATTCTGTGACACTCTTTGTCCAAATACTTCCATCATGCTACCATAAGAGTATATCTGAAACCCACTCTAGTCAAGTTGTTGGACTAGAGTAACTTAGCTCCGGGATCATTCCCAATTCTCTTTCAAAAGTTCGATCAAATCTCAAGGTTTCACTTGGATACAAAACCTACTAAACTCATGAAATTCATTCATATGGACATCCTTTATGAATTACATATAAGGCATTCTTAGATCGGAGCATACTGCAGAAAAATCTAATTCAATGACAACTGACTTGTCTTTGCTAGTAGGAACTTACCATCTGATCATTATCTTGCAAATTTTATGACAAAACCATGCCACCAAGGAAAAGACCAAGACCTTCCGGAAACTCAGCACCGCCCCCTCCGCTACCACCTCCGGAGTTTGATCCTATGATGTTTTAGGCTGCAGTAACAGCAGCCGTGGCGGCAACAATGTCGCAAATGGGTACAAATGGTTCCGGCGGTTTCGGACCGAGAATACTAACTCGAATCAGGGGGACAACACGGGGCGTACTAAGGAGTGTTCTTACAAAGACTTCACGAATGGCAAACCTGATCCTTTCGACTGAAGCGGGGGCGTCATTGCGTTGATGCATTGGTTTGAAAGGACTGAAGCAGTCTTTGAAATCTGTGCTTGTCCCGAAGCGAGCAAGGTCAAGTATGCGACATTCACCTTCACAAGAAAAGCTCTTACTTGGTGGAACGGTAGAGTTAAGTCGCTTACTCCTGCAGTGGCTAACTCTATAAGCTGGGAGGATTTAAAAGCTTTGATGCTAAAAGAATATTGCCCAAGAGGCGAAGTGCAAAAACTGGAAGAGGAACTCTGGAACCTCAAAATGTCGGGGACGGATCTCGAAGATTATACTGCCCGATTCAATGACCTAGCACTCCTCTGTCCTGCAATGGTCACCCCAGAGGAGAAAAAGGTAGAACGATACCTTTGGGGGCTATCATCCCAGATTCAGGATAGTGTATTGGCCTCAAGACCAACTACCTTCGACAGCGCCAAGGAGTTGGCACAACAACTCATCAACCATCGTGCCAGCCATGACACTACGACAACAACGCCAATTTTTGCTGTTCATGCTGCCACAACCCTCACCACGCCAACTCCCATGAAACAATACGCTGGAACCCTTCCGAAATGCAACAGGTGTAACTTCCATCACACTTGGGCTTGCCGGAAGATGCATTCCAAAAACTGCGACAGAGAGGGGCACACTATCCGTTTTTGTAAGGCACCCGCATGACCCATCAATCAAGTCCCTGGCTTTGGAGCAAGCCCAGCCTGTTACAAGTGTGGAGAAACGGGACAATTTAAAAGGGACTGCCCAAGAACAAGAGATGCCAGGGGTGGTGGAAAGGTGCTTGCGATCACCGAAGGAGAGACCACCCCGGAACCCGCAAATATCAGTACGTGTTTCTAACATCGACGTTTAAATTCTAAATTTCTTTATATGTTAAATCTAGCATCGATTAAAGGATGCATAGTAGTAAGGCCAAGGATTAAAATGAGAGCATAAACAATAAGAAATTCCAAGGCCGACATGTGACATCAGGCGGATTATTCCTCACCATAATCGATTTCTTGTATTGCGAAAAGTTTCCCCCATCTTTCCTCCGAATTCTTGGATCCCCATTCAAAGTGCAAATTCCGGGACGAACTTCCCTTTAACGGGGTAATGATGTGACAATCGTCAAATTCTGGTCAATTCAAAGTCAAATAAAGTCAACAAGTCAAACCGGTCAACTCAACTAACCCTTGTGTACTATGGCTTACGTTATGTAATTACTAAACAACTCGCTATTCTAATGAGAGATCTTAAATCGAAAAGTACGTACATCTAGATCTCCTTAACCTAAAACTGTGGTAAGTGATGAACCAAACCGATAAAACAATGTTGCATACTCATCGGGAGTGTGTAAGATCCTTAAAAAAGGCTTAACGGGGTTTACGGACCTTGCATTGCGAAGCCGGACACTCAAAAAGGTCACAAATGAAACCTCTCTCAATCGTTTCCACTCTATCTCTTCTTATCGAGAGTCTCTCCCAAATCTCTCTAAGTATGTGGAATCTCTCCCAAATATCTCTTTGTATGTGAAATCTCTCCAAGAATGTCAAATCTCTCCCAAATCTCTCTAAGTATGTGGAATCTCTCCCAAATATCTCTTTGTATGTGAAATCTCTCTAAGAATGTCAAATCTCTCCCAAATCTCTCTAAGTATGTGGAATCTGTCCCAAATATCTCTTTGTATGTGAAATCTCTTCAAGAATGTCAAATCTCTCCCAAATCTCTCTAAGTATGTGGAATCTCTCCCAAATATCTCTTTGTATGTGAAATCTCTCCAACAATGTCAAATCTCTCCCAAATCTCTCTAAGTATATGGAATCTCTCCCAAATATCTCTTTGTATGTGAAATCTCTCCAAGAATGTCAAATCTCTCCCAAATCTCTCTAAGTATGTGGAATCTCTCCCACATATCTCTTTATATGTGAAATCTCTCCAAGAATGTCAAATTTGTCCCAAATCTCTCTAAGTATGTGGAATCTCTCCCAAATATCTCTTTGTATGTGAAATCTCTCCAAGAATGTCAAATCTCTCCCAAATCTCTCTAAGTATGTGGAATCTCTCCCAAATATCTCTTTGTATGTGAAATCTCTCCAAGAATGTCAAATCTCTCCCAAATCTCTCTAAGTATGTGGAATCTCTCCCAAATATCTCTTTGTATGTGAAATCTCTCCAAGAATGTCAAATCTCTCCCAAATCACTCTAAATATGTGAAATCTCTCCCAAATATCTCTTTGTATGTGAAATCTCTCCCAAATCTCTCTCAAAAGTTTCCGTAACTTTTTGAAGTCATTCGGGTCATTCCGACCCTTAACCGGGTCAAAAACGGCTTAAAACGGGGTAAAAACGAGTAAAATAGGCTTGAGGACCCGAAACCCCTCTTAAGGACACGAAACCCCTCTTAGGGCCGAAAGTCCTCTTAGAACCGAAGGTCCCTATAGGGACCGAACCTGCCATGAACCGAAGCTGGAAGAGCCGAACCCGAGAGCCTTCTCAGAACCGAACCCGAAGGGTCCTCTCAGGACCGAACCTCGCACACACACACCCGAACCCGAAGGTACTGTTCACTTCGGTCTCCTCGCTTCTGACCCTTCGGACCGAGCCTGACCCTCGCTTGCTGATCCGCTCCGCTTCGCTTCTCGCCCAGCCTCAGGAGGACCGAATCTCGGCCAGGACCGAGAGGTCTCGCTGGGAAGCTTCTTTTCTCCCGGTTTTCGAGTAGTTTCGCATTTTAGCTTCGTTTTTAATTGTTTTAACGCGAGATTTTCACCCAAAACTTTATTTTAACATATAAGGACCCATATCACGTTTTTAAGGATAAAACCTTATCCAAAAAGAGTGGGTGAAGTACAAGAGGTGGAGTGTTGATTTTCCTTTATTCTATGACACAAGCAACCACCATACCCACTCCATGACTAACCCATACTCCTCCCCACCATACCTTGTCACTTCCTTGTCCTTTTCACCTCACTCACAAGTCATTCCCACATTTTGAGAGCTGGACATTCATCCTCTCTCCTCATTTTCTTCCACTTGCTCTCATTTCACCAAAAATACAACACAACTTTTCTCTCAAACTTTTTCTCTCTATTTCAAGACTCCAAGGCTGATTTTCAAGCTTTATTCTTCTCTTGGTAAGTATAATTCATCCTCCTTGTGATTATTACACTTGATTCTACTCAAATCATTGATTGCTTACACAAATATCGTCATATTTGTTGTTTAGCTCCTCAAATCTTCAAGCATCTCCTGAGTGTTCTTGAGTTGAACACTTCTTTTCTCAATCATCTATCTTCTGAAATCACTCAAGGTGAGTTCATACCCCTATATTTTCACGTATTCTCAAGTTTTTAGGGGGGAATTCAAGTTAAAACACCAAGAACGTAACTAAACTTTTTCTAACAGCCTTCATCAGAAAAGTTCAACTCGATTCACGGACTGTTTTGGACAACTTAAATATTTTAGTTTTCAAAACTGTTTTAGGTGCAAGTCGCTCCACTTCTTAGCTTTAAAATGACTACTTGCACATCTCCACACGATTTTTTTACAGTTTATGGTGACTTTTACAAAACAACCTGTCTTTTCAAACACAAGTTCGGACCAGTCTATGAATATGAGCATTTTAATACAAGTTAAAGGCTTCCAAAAATCATGATAAAAATTATGAGTAAACTAGACACAATTTAGGAACTCTCACAATTTACGGATCTAGTTTTCGACTTCGTATGATTTTTTTATGATTTTTCTAAAACAGTGCAGAAAGGTTAAATTTAGTTAACAACTTATAACTTTCAAAACACTTTGTAACATGTTGAGCAAAGTGTTAAATCTTTGATGACTTCATATATTACATGTATTTCTTGTAATGATATATTTATATAATAGGAAAATTACTTACTGAATTTATAAGAATCCTCCATCATAACCATTAGTACAAAACAAAGCAAGATAAACATAGCTATATTGTACTATACATTTGACTTACATAGAAAGGGTTCAAATACACAACAAATAAACATACTAAACTATAATAAGTATAGTTAGGTTGCATGTACATTTAAAACATTTTGATAAACTATAATAGGTATAGTTTATGATCATTACATTACAAAAGGTTTTCACACGAATAGGGTACATTCCAAAGTACCGGGTTTTCACATAAATGGGGTACATTCCAAAGTACGGTTTTTATACAAAAAGGGGGTACAAATACAAAGTACCGGGTTATTAATTACAAAAAGGGGTACAGATACAAAGTACCGAGTTTTATACAAAAAGGGGTACATATACAAAGTACCGGGTTTTATACAAAAAGGGGTGCAGATACAAAGTACCGGGTTTTCATATAAATGGGGTACATTCCAAAGTACCGGGTTTTTATACAAAAGGGGGTACAAATACAAAGTACCGGGGTTTTAATTACAAAAGGGGTACAGATACAAAGTACCAGGTTTTTAATCACAATTCCAAATCTTTACTTCAAGTGTAAGAATTCCAAATTCTTGTCACTGCTAAACTATCATGTAATGCAGCCTTTGTAATGTCATGGTACGAAAAGTCACAAAGACTTGCCCAACGATATTACAAAACTTTCCACTGGAGATTGATAAGAAAGCTATTCCAAGGAAATGAAGTCACAAATTCAAAGTACATTCCTTTGAACATCATTCTTGTATTAAGTTTCCTAATCTGACACAGATTTAAAGAATAACTTCCACTTATGGAAACATTTTCATGTTCCCATTTTGACTATCACTTTTGAACCAGAGTTGTCCCTTTTCAGAATATGTCAATATGGTCCATCCATTTTATACTTCCAACTACAAGCGACCAATCCTCGACGAACCTTAGATTGTCCTTAATAGTTCTTAACCACTTTAGTCATATCCGATTCTAGTCCTTTTTCCCTCTTAATGCCCTAGGCATTTGGAAAATTAAAACACGAGAATATTATAGCATATGCAATCGATCCAATACCCGAAGCTTATGGGACGTGATTCATAATGTCTAACATAAAGACATGATACTTGATCAATATTTTTCTATAATATTTCTATTTTCCGTGTTCTCACAATTCGAACTATGAAGAGGCATGCCGTAATCATAATCGAATTTGAGAACGCAATTAACAATTATGTATATATAGAATTTCCTTATGTTGAACCATTCCAACATAGCATTCATATATATCCTTGACTAATTTTGATTAAAATTTCAATCTAAGCTTTTAGAATTGAAATGAACTATGAATTCCTCTCCCTTAACTATAGCAAAACAACTTTTCAAACCCTGCAACTTTGCGATTTGAAACCTTTTGTTTTTCTATAATTAACATTGCTAACTTGCAACATTTTCCATAATAATTATGCTCCCACTAGCATAATAATTATTATCTTACTAGCATAACACTTATGCTCCCACTAGCTTTGACATTGTATTCAAAAATCAGTCGGACTTTTAGAAATCAATACTTATTGACTTTCATTACCAAAGTTCAGATTTCTGATACGAGATGCTTTGATAAGACTTTATCTATGCTTCTCAAAATCATACACCTTTCCTTAGATAGCTCACATGTGTGTCTTAACAATTTTAGAACTTACAGCAATAAGTGTCAAATGTTTAGACCTTTGCCATTTCTCACAATTCGAACTATGAAGAGGGATGCCGTAATCATAATCGAATTTGAGAATGCAAATATCACAATTGCTAACTATTAGATCTTTATGGTGTATGTGTTCCTATCCATATGATTTTGTCATAAACATAATCACAAAACAAGGTCAGTGACAAATCCAAACTCATATGGACTGAACTAGTTCAATCTAAATTTCTTACCACCTGGCAGTACAAGGGCATACCATTGCTTCTTAGGTTGTTATGCAAACAACTGAGAACTCATAGAACTCACATGCATAGTCAACTTTAACTGCAATGGGCACAAAAACAAGAATATGCCAGCACGATAGGTTACAACCTCAAGTCGTGTTCTAGTCATTAACAATATGTTTATTCTTGATTAGTTCTTGAAGCTTTCCAAGATCTTTAAGACTCCCAGTAACCTCTTGACATATAAGACTCTCTGTCAAGAACCATTCCTTAACCAGCAAATATTCAAGAGTTAGTGCAGTTTATTATCAAGACAATCACTTCATACAATTGGTCTTAGTTGGTCTTTGTTTTATCGAAAACATCACAACTTACCAATTTCAAATGTACACGAGTAGAAAACATTTTACTTGACATTTGATAAGTGTTATAAACCTTTCTTAAGATTATGTCACCCAAGGCTCAATCTTGGGGTGTGTTTCTAAGATTTGATTTTGGAAGTATGATTCACCTTTTGACTTAACCATTTCAACAATTCATGATTCCTCTTCTTAGCCATACAAATGCACTAAGATGTCCGTAGAGGATCAATTGTGATATTCTTTTCCATAATCATTAAGATGAACATAAAACACAATACTAAAGTACTCTCCTATCTTTTCAGATTGGAGAAACTTTTTATCTTTCTACCTAATTTGATTCCTCTCATTCGTTCTACCATACATTGAAACTTTTCCAATGTTTCGGAATTATACTTACACTTGTAAGCATAACCATATTTACTAAACTTTTTGTAAATCATGACAAATGGTCTTATTGATCTTTGTGGTGGGCCTGACCAGCGCACAACCAAGTGTACCTGATCCCCTAGTCCTTCACTTGACTCGAATATACATGTGAATAAGGAATTAGTCTTAATTTCCCAAATATGAAGTTCTCATTCATCACACAATACAAGTTGCATGCTTCCAAGTTTCTATCCAACTGAAACTTGGGTGATGAGAATCTTTCCTTATTTGGCAAATTCTTGACCCTAGCACAAATGAAAGAATCAAATCTATATTGCTATTAATGGAAACATATAAGCAACAATTTTCACAAATGCCATTGTATGGAAACTTAAAAAAAAAATTTCAAAAATTTCTTTATTTATAAAAATTTCGGAAAACTTATCCTTACAATGCAAATACATATGAAAATATGTTGTTATCTATTCCTAAGCAATCTATCATAACTCTTAAGCAGCAGCTGAAAATTCTGATCATCGAACCATGCGATTGAAATCCATCTCTTCATGATTAGAATCAGCTTACTCTTCCTTTAAGCTTTCTTTCATTTCTTCGATTCTAAAGTAGAGTCAAATATTTTGACTTTTACCATCCTTATGATCTTTCAGGTAAATTGGACAGCTTCGCAACCAACGCCCCTTCTCTTGACAATAAAAACATATGGACTCTTTGGGAATCGTACACGAGACTAACTCAAACTTAGCCTTTCTGTTTACCATTTGGTCAAATGACTTGACCATGACCGATCCCTTTCCATTGGGAAGAGAAAGCATTTCTAGACTTCCAATGTTACCATTGTCAATGTCCATGGAAGTTTGGGGAGTAGATCTTCCAATCAAATTTACTTTTCCAGTGTGCCAAATCATTGCTGATTCAACAACAAAAAGCAAATAGATAAGATCAATAAGGGTCATGTCGTGATCTGTCATATAGTAGTCCTTAAAGAACTCACTATACGACTCAAAGAGTGACTGAAGAACCAAATAACCAGCCAACTTCCTCGAGACTTCGACACCCAACTCTCCCAGCCTGTCAAATATGTAACTTCATCTCTAAGACGTGAGCACATACAGACTTTCCTTCCCACAAATAGGGCTTTGAGTGACCTTGAACTTGTGGGTTAAGGAGAATAGTTAGAGGAGGTGGAGGAAGTGAAGTTCCACTATAGCACAAAGAAGGGATTAATCTTTCACCTTGATCGCCTTGTGGAAGATCATCTTTATAAAGGAAGTTTTTTTTTTTCAAAAGATTCGGGAAGACCATAGTTGTCTGAACTAGACATCTCTAATGGGAGAAATTTAAGTTTAGTTGATTTTAGTCCTTAATATAACACCTAACATGAAATAATAAGGTTAGGACCCAACACAATATTTTACAATTCGGAAAAGGGATTCCGCAATCCAATTGCAAAATATTTGAAGGTAGGTAAATGATAATTTACCAATTTGCACCATGAAAAACGAAATTGATAATTTAGTTTTAAATGGATTGAAATTCCTAGATCCTTTGAGATTCATTGAATTTTTCAATGGCATGTTTAAATCTCGATTGTGCCCTTCAAGTTTGTGATTGGGATGCCGAGGATCACAAACAAGGTGCGAATAACCATGCAATTTACCTTGATACACCTAATGTTACACAACACCTAATCAATGTGTCGGTTAACCACATACGTGATGGGTTTTGAGAAAAAAGAACATTCATATGTGCTCATGCAAAACCCTAAAGCTTTGGATCTACGTTTCTCTATTGTACATGCAAAGTTATCCAAAGCCCGCAAACCCTAATCTAGCATACTATAAAAATCAAAATCTACAACTAATACAAGTTTAGATGATTACCTTTTGATAGTAGCAAGAATCTTTAATCTTCAAGAGCTTAGTATCACAATTGTAATACCTCTAATGGCTCACAAACACCAAGGAAAGAAGATGATTAAGAAGAGAGGGAATGGAGGCACAATTTCGGCTCTTAGAACTCTAGGGTTTCTTCTGGTAGCCGAAATCTGAAGCCCTGGGGTCTTTTATATAGGTGTGCTGCTAGGGTTTCAGTCAAAACCCTGATTGGATAGCTTAGGCCCTAAGCAGTTCTAAGAACATTTTGGAATAGGGCCCTTGGACGATTTCAAGGTGAGCTTCCACCCTAATTTCGTCCACTCCCTAAATCCACAAGATCCACAACCAAAATTCAATTATCTTATAATTGGCAATTCCAGTCCCCTTTATTTAGTTAATCTCTTCCAGTCACAAAATTAATTCTTAATTAATTCGTCACCAATATTAATTAAACATTATGATTTCTCTTTTAATATATTATTCATATAATATATTAATAAACCATAATATCCTCTCCCTCTCCATAAATCATCCTGTCCATTTGCTTTGGTGAAGGCAACCCAAAAGTACCATGCAACAACCGGGTCAAGTACATACCAAATATAGTTATGGACTTAGACACTAATCCAACAGTCTGCCACTTGGATAAGTCTAATAACTATAAATGCACGTATAACTTCAAGATCCGATTAGCAATCGTAGCTCTTGAAAATCGTTGTCAAACTCTGATCTTATTAGTAGCCTGTCCTTTAGATAAGGGATTGTATAGTCCTCCGTTCAAGATATTATGCGGACAATCACATGGAACATAGTCATACTTATTGTCCAGCAATTTGTTTCTCGATCTCTGATTTGTATGACATAGAACTTAATTGAACACATCAATTCAGTCCTAACCAGGCCCAACACATAAGTCAAACCAAATCATCAAGGGGCCCATATATCGCTTTTACCCTCTTAGGATTAGAGGAACATATAAACTTCGACTTATATGCATTTACCATTCACTCATCAAATCATGTACAACATTTCATTTTATAACATCAAGTTACTGATGCGTTTATGCCTTATCAGTGCACAACCAACTTGCGAACAATAAACCAAATATCTAGGTTTAAAGACTATATGATATTATCATCTTGCGATCACTCGTGATAAATTCCATGAAGTGATGCCAGCAAGCGTGGTGTAACATCCCAAAAATACAGGCCAAAAATTTCATTTTTAAATACGTCATTATAAAACCAATAGTGTAATAAAACATTTGTAATATCATGTCATGTCAAAACCAAAGTAGAAATGATCAAACATGTTATCATAAAACAATATCAGAGTGTAATCCCAAAGATCTCATGTGCGGAAAACCATAGTGTGATGCGCTGCGATCAAGCCGGCTCCTTTCCTTTAAACACGAAGTACCTGAAACCAAAACTGAAAACCGTAAGCATGAAGCTTAGTGCGTTCCCCCATCATACCACATACCACACAATCATATAACATACATATACTGTCAGGCATATCTGGGTGCCCGACCTACCCCTTCGGTCCTCTCGACCGGATACTGTCTAGCATATCTGGGTGCTAGCCTCCCCTTCGGTCCTCTCGACCGGATACTGCCTAGCATATCTGGGTGTTGGGCTCCCCTTCGGTCCTCTCGACCGGATACTGGGGACTATTTCATCCCTACTACTACCACATAATATAATATCACATATATCATAATCTGTCTAGCATAGTTGGGTACTAATCTACCCCTTTGGCCTTATCGACCAGTAACCGGGGACTATTTCACCCCTTACTACCACTATCACATAACATCATATCATGCTAGCACATAAACATAACATGTAGTAGCAAACATAGACAATTATCACAAAGACAATCATCTAACAACAACTCCTACTGGTGGGCCGGCATTGTGGCCGTAGACCCACTGCTACTGGAAGGTAACTCACCTCACACTGTTGAAGTCCCGAAGACACAATCCCACACTTGCCGAAGTCCCGCAGACTCGACCCCAGCTGCTGGCTGACAGATTCCCGAACTGTCAACACCAAAATAACACCCAATTAATAATTAGGTCCCAATACATAACCATACATACATTCTTTGGGTGATTACTACATTACGCCTCGCTTGGCTTATTCAAGCCCAAGGCCCAATCCGTAGGCCCAAAGTCAATTAGGAATCAGAGCCAAACACATGGCCCAATTTTCCAAATTGGGCCTAGGCCTATACATGGTCTCATTCTGAGCCCCAACATCATATACTCATTAAGGCCCAAACTATGGCCCATCTATGGCCCAATTTTCTAAATTGGGCCCAAGCCCCTTACTTGGGCCTTACCCTAGGCCCATTAAATTGCTCTAGACCATTTGCTTGATCTTGGATAGCCCATTTGATATCCCAATCATTAAGGCCCAACCATAAACCCAAATGAAATTAGGGTTTCACATAAAATGATGATTAGGGTTAAGTTTCCTACTAAACGCATTAAGCACTTAATCCATTAAGTCCCATATTGCTTAGATTAGTCTTTGCCAATGATTATTATTTAATATCGCCAGTTATTAAATAATTCCCGTGTGTCCCAATTAATTCCCCCTAATTAGGGTTTCCAACCCATTACTAGTCCATTAATTAATTTGTTGGGCTTTTAAATCAATTAGGGCTTTATTGGGCCTATTAAGCCCACTAGAATATCATTAAGCCCATTAGGGTTTTATTAGGGTCCATTAAGGTTTTATTAAGCCCATTAAGTCTTATTGGGTCCAATAGAGTCCATTAAGCTTCATTGGGCCCATTGTGGTTTTAGTCCTTTGTCCAATCATCCAAACAAGTCCAAACACCATCAAAGCACACCGCCATCCGACACGGCGGCCGGTGGCGGCAGGAGGCGGCAGCCACCACCTCACGGTGGTGGTTAGAGATTCATTTCATTATTTCGATTTCCAAATATATTTTACAATAAACTCACGAAATAAACACACACGCACACACACTATACTAAATAAACATACACCCGCAACCACCCTTGTGGTGGCCGGCGGTGGCACATGGCGGCAGCAACCACCTCACGGTGGTGGCGGTGGCTGATCTTCGAAAATCCCGGCTAAACGACACCCAAAACCACATAACTGCAAAGCACACACACACCTACACTTTCTGTTGTAAAACGAACTCAGCCACCCTAGGTGGCGCACGACGGCGGTAGCAGAAGCTTGAACGTCGACAACCACCATGATTGGCAACCATGGTGGCTCCCTTGCTCCCCAACGAACAACACACGAGGACTGCTATCATACGGACGCATACGCATCCTGAAACACGCACCATAGAATAATTGGGGAAGAGGAGGGAGGTCGGGAACCCATCAGGCAAATACCAGCAGTGACAAATCGTGTTCTTCTTCATCATCGGGAGTTGCTCTGGGCTTCAACATATAAGAGAACGAGAGGGAGTCGGGCGGCGGCGGCTAGCTGTACACCCGACGACAGATGACGGGTAGCAGCAACGTCTATCGGCGGAAAAGGAGCGGTGATTGGAGAAGATATGGGAGGAAGAGAATGACGAAGGAGGGTGACGGCGTCTCTGAAGAAGGAACAACGCAACAGCAGCCTCGGTACCGGCCTTCACGCCTGCAATCGGAGTCGCAAGGATCGCCGGCGGTCCACCAAGGTCTCACGGAAGCGACGACTGGGACGAGGGGTGAAAGTTGAGGGTGGCGGCTGGAAGATGGGAGTCATAAGGGTGGTGCGGCTGAACAAATGAAGCTAGGGTTAGGGTTTCATAACCCTTATATACCGGATCCTCATACTATTTTGCCATAATGACCAAAATGGTCCCTCCATCTCCAATTTAATTCGAAATAGATCCATATTTTACATTTCTAACCCAATCCATGGAGATCCCTTACAATTTATGTCCCATAAATTATCAAACAGCCCCTAATATCTTAATTATGACATAATCAGCCCCTCCACCTCATTTCCTTTTAAATTAAATTGAATTAATTACTACGGAGCCCCTGTCTTTATAAATATATATAAAATGAGTCCCAAACTCACACTTTTAACCCCCGACTTCTAAAAATGATAATTAGCCCTTCGAACCATCCTTTGATATATAATTATTTATTTTAGGACTACAAGCCATTCATTAATTAATTAATTTATTTAATAAATAAACGGGGTTTCACAACTCTCCTCCACTTAAATTAGATTTCGTCCTCGAAATCATTCCATACCAATCCTTACATACCAAGCCACTCTAATAACATAGTCATCATTATGGGCATGCCCTAGCCTTCCCAGGGTAGCTATGACCAATCTTCGCAAAGCCATAATATCCACATATGTACGAATTCCTCGCAACAGGATCACATCTACTTCATCTGAATCTACTATCTCGAGATGGTCTGATTCCCCGACAGACCACTCATACTGAATCATTATCATTGAATCCAGTCTGTTCATCCATCAACATGCTACTCAACTTATGATAACTTTAGGTTCTCACTATAAAACATGTTCACAGACCCAATTATCCCTGCAGATCAGTTATACTTGGCCAAGGCTCAGCTGATCACGCTGTGAGTGACTTGTCACTTCCCAGATCAACCAGTTATTCCGTCCGTACTTCCAACCTGAAACACAAATACTAATACTGCCCAACACTAAAACTGCCCGAACATTGAACTGCCTGAAGCAGTATACGCTACTACATAACTGCTTACCAAAAGCTACCGAGACCTCCTGAGTCTCAATTCGCTTGCCAATCCTCTGAAATATTGAGTTTACACCCGACTGCGGAGCCAAAGGACTCACTACTTAGTCGTGTCACACGACTTCTGAACGAAATCCTTCTCTGGAACTAGTTGCCAGTAGCTATCATGACACTGTGACTCTACTACTTTCCGATATAACCGATCGGGTCCATACGTCGAATCCTGTCATCTTCAAATCCAAGGCTGAAAGTGATTGCTACCTGACCAATGGTAGCCTTATCTCACATGTCCTGAAGCAGTCCATTGCTTCTCTGATCTCATAACTGTAGTGGCGCTCCTACAGTCCTATCACTAGCTCAACCAGATCTAATCCATCTGGGTAATTCTGAAATCCAATCCGTGGATTTCCTTATCCTTACTGCTACATCCGAACTGGTGGGCACTACTGTTCCTTCTGCGTCCTAACAACGCGCTCACACTATCTACTAACCTAGTGAATGTTGTGGCTACACCCGTAGTCTCACAACCCTCTATCATTATCGGACCGCTAGTGAATGCTACGGCTACCCCCGCAGTCTTACAACACTTTCCATACCATCTGACTACTAGTGAATGCTACGGCTACCCCCGTAGTCTTACAACACTTTCCATAACATCTGACTACTAGTGAATGCTATGGCTACCCCTGTAGTCTTACAACACTTTCCATACCGGGTCGGACACGCACTCGACCTAACACATCACTGAACTAGAGTCCTAACCGAAACTCTGACATGGTTTCCGAAACCTGCTATCATGTGACCCCATTGTATCAGTACCGTACCCATGCCCATGATCAAAGCGTCACCATAAACCACGAAATCATCTACACCCTCTTACAGGGTGAGAATCAGTGTCTCGCACAACTGCTGTCTGAGAGTATTGAAGGCTGCCTACTATTCAGACCCTCAACGAAAGGCCACCGACTTCTTGGTCAATTGGGTCAAAGGAACCGCAATCTCAGTGAAGTCTCATGTAAATCTCCGGTAGTAACCTGCTAGACCCAAGAAACTCCGAATCTCAGATGGAGACCTCGGAATTTCCCACTGCATCACGACCTCTATCTTGGCCGTATCAACTAGAATACCCTTCCGGTTGACAAGGTGCCCAAGAGATTGCACCCCGTGCGACTAGAACTCACATTCGGAGATCTTTATAAAAAGTCTCTCCCCCACTTAGATTCGACTAAGTCTTCACTGCACGCAAGAACTGAAGGATTTCCAATCCGTCTCGCTTTCTAATATCCCACTGATGACAACCTGTGTCTGCTAATGCTAGCGTTTAATCGCCGATTAAACCTTGAGGTCTCCCATTCTCGGAAATCTCAATGAGTACTCTTGAAATCTGATCCAGTCTGACACCTCAATCCATCTAACATGTTGTCAATTGAAGACCTTAATCTTCACTCTAGCTGACGAATCCTCGTTCCCACTCCCAATCTTGCAGTACCACTAAGCTTTAACCGAACACAACCCATGCAAAAACACAATTCTCTTGAACATCCAGTGACCAACCACTTATACATCTAACACCCGTGACTGACACTACCCTCTTCCTGTCACCATTTCTGTCCTAGCAACGGTGGTGCCTTGAATTCCAAAGTTCATCCATAAACAATTACTGACCATTCCTGAACAATGATAGAACCTCTAAATGCTCACTTCATTGGAGAACAATCACTCCAACCCTGATCGAGTATCCTCTAAATAATACTCCCGCATAGATCCCGACAAAGATCCGAAATGATAACAGTGCGCGTGGAACCCACTCCGCAAGATACGTCCCTCTGTAGGTTCATCAAGGACCTTCTGGCATATACGGTCCTTGATAACCGAACACTAGTAGAAAACTGACTCGAGATCCGACTTATCCAAACTCACTCGCAATCCCAAAGGGATACGTATTCCCAATATCCATCTAATAAGATGACGTACCCGCAACATCTGGAGGAATATTGATCCCCTTCTGCTAACATGACCAATCCTGCTACCCTGTAGCAGCCTGAACCCTTGGAGTGACAAACTCCCTCGTGTACTGTCTCGTATGCGCTGCACTGACTCAGGACCTGCTGGCCTTTCACCCGATGATCAGAAGTCACGGGTCTCTTCTCGGGACCCTCTACTATACGCACCTGGTACGAACCTCTCTTCCTAAAGTGCTCCAAATCGATCCCGCATCTACAATTCTTAGAAATCATATCATTCAGGGTCTGACACCCTGTCACGCTCACTGGCTCGCTTTGCCAATGGCTAAGCTACATCAACTGGAACATCCTCTGTCCCCAAACTGGGTCACAAACTATTGCCTGAAGCTTCTTAGATTCTCCAAGACTCTCACTGATTCGAGTATGGATCCTGTGCTTTTAGTAGTACGGGCCCAATACTACCTTCCACACATATCCATACTTTCCTTAGCAATCCTCCTGGATCCTCCAAGTCACTTCCTCAACTAGTACACCCAAGTCTAACTGAGCCTCACTACTAACTCACTGAAATATATCCTAGGCTTCCCTAGGTTCCCGAACTCACCCAGTCCTCAGCTGCCAAAAGATTCCCAGTAATGTCAACTAGCTACCTCATGAATATAGCCACATGCAACAGAGATCAGATAATCCTTCAAGTAACAGACTCATCCCTATAACGGTTGGACTCAGACAAGAGCTGCGCAATAGGGTCAAATCTATCACTCTGAGATTATCCAGCCTGTGCCACATGTGACTTAGCATATTCACTTAATAGTTAGCTCACATTACTAAAAGTCCCACAAAGCACAAAGCAAGCAGCATTCAGACAGTGGAAACTCTAACCATCATATTCCAATCAAATCATTCTATCCTCTAATTAGGAATCTGTACATGCAATTCAAAGGCTCATACAATCAGGCATAACCTAAACAAGCTATCCTATCACTGAATGATCTGTACTAGCATGCAAGTCTACAAGCACATACAATAGGCATCTAAGGCATCCTCCTAGATCCTTAGACCTAATCTAGCATGCAGTTCTCATAATCATTTCATAACATGTATGGGTATCTTGGGGAAAACTTACTTGAGCTCGGCTGATTGCACGCATCACACACTTTGTTCTTCTCAAAGTTCTTTTCTCTTTTCAGATTCTTTTCAAACTCCTTTTATAAATGGTTTTACTTTTGAAAACTTTCATACCAAGCCCTTAGTTTAAGTTCAGACACACCCGAGAGTATGTCCGAATCCCTCAAACCAAGGCTCTGATACCAACTTGTAACATCCCAAAAATACAGGCCAAAAATTTCATTTTTAAATACGTCATTATAAAACCAACAGTGTAATAAAACATTTGTAATATCATGTCATGTCAAAACCAAAGTAGAAATGATCAAACATGTTATCATAAAACAATATCAGAGTGTAATCCCAAAGATCTCATGTGCGGAAAACCATAGTGTGATGCGCTGCGATCAAGCTGGCTCCTTTCCTTTAAACACGAAGTACCTGAAACCAAAACTGAAAACCGTAAGCACGAAGCTTAGTGCGTTCCCCCATCATACCACATACCACACAATCATATAACATACATATACTGTCAGGCATATCTGGGTGCCCGACCTACCCCTTCGGTCCTCTCGACCGGATACTGTCTAGCATATCTGGGTGCTAGCCTCCCCTTCGGTCCTCTCGACCGGATACTGCCTAGCATATCTGGGTGTTGGGCTCCCCTTCGGTCCTCTCGACCGGATACTGGGGACTATTTCACCCCTACTACTACCACATAATATCATATCACATATATCATAATCTGTCTAGCATAGTTGGGTACTAATCTACCCCTTCGGCCCTATCGACCGGTAACCGGGGACTATTTCACCCCCTACTACCACTATCACATAAAATCATATCATGCTAGCACATAAACATAACATGTAGTAGAAAACATAGACAATTATCACAAAGACAATCATCTAACAACAACTCCTACTGGTGGGCCGGCATTGTGGCTGTAGACCCACCGCTACTGGAAGGTAACTCACCTCACACTGCTGAAGTCCCGAAGACACAATCCCACACTTGCCGAAGTCCCGCAGACTCGACCCTAGCTGCTGGCTGACAGATTCCCGAACTGTCAACACCAAAATAACACCCAATTAATAATTGGGTCCCAATACATAACCATACATACATTCTTTGGGTAATTACTACATTACCCCTCGCTTGGCTTATTCAAGCCCAAGGCCCAATCCGTAGGCCCAAAGTCAATTAGGAATCAAAGCCAAACACATGGCCCAATTTTCCAAATTGGGCCTAGGCCTATACATGGTCTCATTCTGAGCCCCAACATCATATACTCATTAAGGCCCAAACTATGGCCCATCTATGGCCCAATTTTCTAAATTGGGCCCAAGCCCCTTACTTGGGCCTTACCTTAGTCCCATTAAATTGCTCTAGACATTTGGTTGATCTTGGATAGCCCATTTGATATCCCAATCACTAAGGCCCAACAGAAAGGCCCAACCATAAACCCAAATGAAATTAGGGTTTCACATAAAATGATGATTAGGTTTAAGTTTCCTACTTAACCCATTAAGCACTTAATCCATTAAGTCCCATATTGCTTAGATTAGTCTTTGCCAATGATTATTATTTAATATCTCTAGTTATTAAATAATTCCCGTGTTTCCCAATTAATTCCCCCTAATTAGGGTTTCCAACCCAATACTAGTCCATTAATTAATTTGTTGGGCTTTTAAATCAATTAGGACTTTATTGGGCCTATTAAGCCTACTAGAATATCATTAAGCCCATTAGGGTTTTATTAGGGTCCATTAAGGTTTTATTAAGCCCATTAAGTCTTATTGGGTCCAATAGAGTCCATTAAGCTTCATTGGGCCCATTGGGGTTTTAGTCCTTTGTCCAATCATACAAACAAGTCCAAACACCATCAAAGCACATCGCCACCCGACACGGCGGCCGGTGGCGGCAGCCACCACCTCACGGTGGTGGTTAGAGATTCATTTCATTATTTCGATTTCCAAATACATTTTACAATAAACTCACGAAATAAACACACACGCACACACACTATACTAAATAAACATACACCCGCAACCACCCTTGTGGTGGCCGGTGGTGGCACATGGCGGCAGCCACCACCTCACGATGGTGGCGGTGGCTGATCTTCGAAAATCCCGGCTAAACGACACCCAAAACCACATAACTGCAAAGCGCACACACACCTACACTTTCTGTTGTAAAACGAACTCAGCCACCCTAGGTGGCGCACGACGGCGGTAGCAGAAGCTTGAACGTCGACAACCACCATGATTGGCAGCCGTAGTGGCTCCCTTGCTCCCCAACGAACAACACACGAGAACTGCTATCATACGGACGCATACGCATCCTGAAACACGCACCACAGAATAATTGGGGAAGAGGAGGGAGGTCGCGAACCCATCTGGCAAATAGCAGCAGTGACAAATCGTGTTCTACTTCGTCGTCGGCAGTTGCTCGGGGCTTCAACATATAGGAGAATGAGAGGGAGTCGGGCGGCGGCTAGCTGTACACCCGACGACAGATGACGGGTAGCAGCAACGTCTATCGGCGGCAAAGGAGCGGTGATCGGAGAAGATATGGGAGGAAGAGAATGACGAAGGAGGGCGACGACGTCTTTGAAGAAGGAACAACGCAACAGCAGCCTCGGTACCGGCCTTCACACCCGCAATCGGAGTCGCAAGGATCGCCGGCGGTCCACCAAGGTCTCACGGAAGCGACGACTGGGATGAGGGGTGAAAGGTGAGGGTGGGGGCTGGAAGATGGGAGTCATAAGGGTGGTGCGGCTGAACAAATGAAGCTAGGGTTAGGGTTTCATAACCCTTATATACCGGATCCTCATACTATTTTGCCATAATGACCAAAATGGTCCCTTCAGCTCCAATTTAATTCGAAATAGATCCATATTTTACATTTCTAACCCAATCCATGGAGATCCCTTACAATTTATGTCCCATAAATTATCAAACAACCCTAATATCTTAATTATGACATAATCAGCCCTTCCACCTCATTTCCTTTTAAATTAAATTCAATTAATTACTACGGAGCCCCTGTCTTTATAAATATATATAAAATGAGTCCCAAACTCACGCTTTTAACCCCCGACTTCTAAAAATGATAATTAGCCCTTCGAACCATCATTTGATATATAATTATTTATTTTAGGACTACAAGCCATTCATTCATTAATTAATTTATTTAATAAATAAACGGGGTTTTACACGTGGTTTTAATCCAATGCTCAAATCTTATTTCATAAGCACTCATTAACGTTGCAACAAACTTTTGTTATGTCTAATACACTTTAGACAGTCTACAACCCAATTCATGATAGTCTTCATGCATACCTACTTACAAAGTATGAGCAACTGTGGACGGTTCGAATAATCTTATTATTCAGGAAGTCAAAACATGCAAAGTGAAAAAATAGGTAAATAATTAACACAAGAAAGTAAATTTACTCATAAATAATAAACCATTATTTAATAACCAAATTTTAATTACAATTTATCTATTACATGTTTCAAAACTATCTAATCTAAACTAATATCGTCCTTCAGCCCAATACTCCTAGCATGCTGCAAGTGCTTAACCCTACTCAGTCCCTTCGTAAGGGGATCTGTTGGGTTATTCTCTAACGATACCCTCTTCACAAAAAGGAGTCCCTCTTCTACCCAATGTCTAATAATGTGATATTTCCTGTTGATATGTCGGGATCTGCCATGATCCCTCGGTTTCTTGGTCAAGGAACCCGCTCCTTCATTATCACAGAAAATTTCCATGGGCTCCTTACGGCTGGCACAAATCCAAGATCATCGATGAAGTTCTTTAACTATATCGCCTCCTTTGACGCTTCACTCGCCGCTATGTACTCTGATTCGTGCATTGAATTAACTATGGTCTCTTGCTTGGAACTTTTCCAAGTCACTGCTCCTCCATTCAGGGTAAAGACCCAGCCCGACTGAGAGCGGTAGTTGTCTCGGTCGGTCTGAAAACTGGCATCACTATACCATCGCACCCTTAAGTCATCACTCGCACCGAGGACTAGAAACCATTCCTTGGTCCTCCGAAGGTACTTAAGAATATTCTTGACTGCGGTCCAATGTGCTCTGCCAGGGTTCCCTTGATATCTGCTAACCATGCTCAAAGCAAAGGCCACATCAGGGTGAGTACAAGTCATAACATACATGATCGAGCCAACTACAGAAGTGTAAGGTACTCGGATCATCTCTGATATCTCGACTTCGGTACTCGGACTTTGAGTCTTACTCAACTTGGCATTGCTTTGGATTGGTAACTCCCCTTTCTTGGAATTCTCCATACTAAAGCGCTTTAGTACCTTGTCCAAGTAAGTATTCTCACTAACTCCTATTAGTCTTTTACTCATGTTTCTCACTATCCTTATTCCCAGAATATAGGCAGCCTCTCCGAGGTCCTTCATAGCGAAACACTTCCCAAGCCAGGATCAGTAGGGTCGGGATGTCATTTCCTATGAGTAATATGTCATCGAAATACAATACGAGGAAGCTAACTATACTCTTATTGGATTTTACATATACACATGACTCATCCTCGCTTCGCAGAAAACGAAACTCTTTGACTTTCTCATCAAAACAAAGATTCCATCTGCGAGATGCTTGTTTCAATCAATAAATGGATTTCTCATGCTTACACACTCTATTAGGATGCTTCGCATCGACAAAACCCTCTGGCTGCCTCATGTATAATCGTCTACCAACTTCCCATTAAGGAAATCAGTTTTGACATCCATCTGCCATATTTCATAGTCATGAAATGCAGCAATGGCTAGCATCACTCTAATAGACTTTATCTTCGCAACTAGTGAGAATGTCTCATCATAGTCAACTCCGGGAGTTTGAGTAAAGCCCTTTGCAACCAATCGTGCCTTATAAGTGTGTACCTTTCCATCCATGTTTGTCTTCTTCTTGAAGACCCACTTGCACCCGACCGTCTTAAGACCTGGCACATTGTCAACCAAATTCTAAACTTGGTTTTCATACATGGACTGAATCTCGCTATCTATAGCCTCTTTCCATTTCATAGACTTCGGGCCTGCCATGGCTTCCTTGTAGCTCTTAGGTTCATCCAAATTTATTAGTGTACTGTCACTAATAAACGTATCACCCTTACTTGTTATATGAAAACCATACAACACAAGTGGAACACTAACTCTATTGGAACGTCTAAGAGGTAATGACTCGTCAATCGGTTCAATAAGGGTTTCCTCCTCAGGTTAAGTGCCAGTGTTAGAGGTTCCTTCATCCTTCAATTCTTGGAGCTCTTCAAGATTGATTTGCCTCCCACCGTCCCCTTGGCTTATGAGTTCTCGCTCTCGGAAAATGTCACACCCCGCTAAAGCGGAAACACGAGGCGTGACAGTATAAAGGGTTTCATAGCAAAAGTTAAAAGACAACACCAACCATAGTATTAAAAATAATTACAAATTTACAATGGGTTTGGACAACTTTTAAAAGAAATTACAATGAAAATTGGAATACAACACATGCGAATGCTCCTAACAGTGAAGTGTCCCTAAGTGCCACTTACTCGATGATTCCTGAAAAAGCATGTAAAACGAGCGTCAACTATAAAAATAGTTAGTGAGTACTCACAAATAAACAAAATAATATTGGTTCCATGAATTGAAATCGAAGTTTTGATAAAAGTTTCCAATAATAAAAGTATATTGTTAAAATGAGTAAATAAGTTTGTAAAAAAAAACAGAGTTCTCTGTCATCATGAGGGATAAAGTATGTTGCCCAAATAAGATGCAATATTCATATTCTCATGGAAGATAAAGTTCGTTACTCAAACGAGTAAACAAGTTTCACTACTAAAATGAGCAATCAATTTTGTTGCTACAATTAGCAAACAATTTCATTGCTAAAACATGTATATAAGTTTTCAGTCATAAAAGTTCGTTGTTGTAATGAGAAACAAAGTTCATTGCTATAATTAATAAACAAGTTTATTGCTATAATGAGTAACGAGTTTGTATGTGTATAACCAAACAATGAGTTCTCAACCAAACCTATGACTGAAGTGATGGGTTTTGGTCATAAGAACATCCTATGTGCTCATACAAACCCTAATGCTTGGATCTAGGTTTCTCTATTGTACATGCAAGTTATCCAAGACTATAAACCCTAGATCTAGCATATGATAATAAATATAACATATAAATTAGGGTTTAGATCTTACCTTGATTGTTATGTAGCAATAACAATCCCAAATCCTTCTTGTAATGACTTTAGAAAGCTTAGAGTCACAAATGCCACTCCTCTAATGGTTCACAAACACCAAGATCAAGAGGATGAATAAGAGAAGAGAAGGAGGCTGCCCAAAAACATGTGGAAACCCTAGAAGGAAGCTTGTCCACGTTTTTGGGGGCATAAGGGCTCTATATGTAGTGAGGCTATTAGGGTTATCTAACAAGGAAACCCTAATTTGGATGCTTACACTACAAGAAAAAAGGCCTTTTACGACACGCAAAATACGACGCTCATTGATCTATGTTACGCAAAGGAGAGTGACATTAGAAAAATGTCATCTCTTCAAAAAATTTAAGGATAGAAGACACGCATTATTGCGCGCCCTTAAATTAGTGTCTAAAAAAACACGGAGGGCACCTATAATAAAATGCACGTCGTCTACGGATGTCGCTTTATATTTTTTAATGAAACGCGCGTTCCATCCTTTAATAGTGGGGGAAAGGGGGAAATGAAATTCTGAAAAAATTAAAAACCCCGCCATGCTCTCCTCTACCTTCTTTCAATCGTTCTTCTCTCTCTCTCTCTCTCTCTCTCTCTCTCTCTCCCTCACCATTGTCGGTCCTCACACGTCAGACGACCGCACCGCCACCATTAGACCCACTTACCACTCCAAATCGTCATTGTTGCTCCTTTCTTAAACCACTGCAACCACCCTTCTCTCTCTCTTTCTAAAATGCTCATTTATGACCACCATCACACCAGCCACTACACCATCACCATTAGCAATGCACACCGCACCACCACTACCGTTCCTCTTTCTCCATACGAAAAAACCCTAATTTGTATGTGCTTACAGGTTTTAAAAATTAAAATGAGAGTGCATTGAAATAGGTGACCTAAAAGATGAATGCACATGAAAATCCATCGTTGGAGGTAGGTTTTTCTCACTAATCTTTACTCTTCCTCAATGTTCTTTGAAATTTTACATTATATATTTCTCATCTGTACATGTACCAGAAGTTGTTTTCTATTTTCCATTCTCATTTGGCCTAATTGGAAACCTATTCCATGAAATCAGCGAAATTGTGATCCCACTTTTCATCACAGCGAAATTGTTATCGTATTCTCATTTGATCTAATTGGAAACAATATTTTCCTGATATTCTGACAAGGGCAATGTGTCTTGAGAAACCAATAATTGCCCGTGACTTACCAATAATCAAGAAATATGTAAGTCAACCTATCTCTATTACAAATTATCCTTTGACTTTTTTCAGTCAAACTTCTATTTGGGTGAAATTTATATGATCTTGTATTCTTTTTTTGTTTAAACCACTAATTGTATTTCTTAAACCTAATTACTGTTTTTTCCACAAAAACTTCAATAAGTTCTGATTCATATCGTTTTTGAAATCGAAAATAGTTTGTTTGACTTTGTAAGTCAATGTATGACAAATTAATGTCAAACTTCTATAGACTCATATCATTATTTTTGAAGTAGAAAAAAGTTTGTTTGACTTCAAATGTCAAAGTATACAAACTAATAATTTCATAACACATTTCAGGTTAATCACGGGGTAAATGGGCTTCTTTTTCCAAAGGAAAACATAAAGGCGTTAACACAAATAACATTACAAGTGGTTTCCAAAGGAAAACTATCATCTCTAGCTACCAATATTGCATCAACCAGAGAAGACACTGCCAAAAACATGATGGCTTTGGATTCCATTGAAGGGTATGCTTCATTGATAGAAAACATCCTTCACCTTCCCTCGGAAGTTGCATCTCCAAGGGAAATATTGGAAATTCCCTCTGATATCAAAACAAAGTGGCAATGGCATCTTTTTGAAGCTATTGAAGACCGTGAATACGTAAATAGAACTTTGAGGATTCATCATTTGTTAGACAAAGTCGAAGGTCAACGGAACCGTGCTCCAAGGGCAATTTTGGAAATTCCAACAAATGATTCCTTTATATACGATTTATGGGAAGAAGAAAAAAGAGACCAGATAATGAAAGCTAGAAGGGCAAGAGAAGACGATGAGGTAACGGGATGAAAATTGAAAAAAATCTCTTTTTCCTTATTTTGATTGATGCGAATTTACTTATTTGGCCTTTGTTATGTAGGTGAGAGATAAAAGTGAGCAACCAAGGGGGACATGGAAGGAAGTGTACAAAAATGCGAAAAAAGCTGATAGAAATAAGAATGATTTGCATGAGAGGGATGATGGGGAGCTTGAAAGAACAGGTCAACCGTTCCAGCAAAAACCCCTGAACCTTCATTTTTCGAGAAATTCCCTTGATGCCCCTGACTCGAAAACTGTTTTTCCCCCCCTGTAGCTTCTTTTGAAAACAAATTTCCATTATTTCCTTTGGTTTTCTTCACCACATCAACAAACCCATCATTTTGTTCCTTAACTTCTTTAGTGCTGGCAAGAAGCACTTGCATAAGATCCACAGTAGCTCCTTCTTTTCCTTTCTCTATTTTACTTCTCTCCTCTTCTTCTTTCATCTGAATAGCAGTAACATCAATCGAGATTAGTGGAAATTGGTTTTTATTTTTTATAGTTGATACTTGAGAAAACCTTATATGTTTTTTTTTTATTTTGTGAAAATTAATTCCAGATGATGGTTTATAAAGAAGATATAGTAAACTACACTTCTAGCCCTGAGTGCAGCTAGTTTTTTTTTTTTAGTTTGGTCCCAAAATGTCCTCTTTCACTTGCTAAAGATTTAGGCTTCCAGCTACTCTCTGATGATATTGATATCACAATGCTAGTAACAAGTGTTCAACCTGATGATCATAAGCTGGAAGAACTTGTGGTTCGCGAGGTATATCAGACATTCAAGGAATGGTAAGGCGTAGATGGCATTTGTATTTTCATTTGGTATAACTTTCTGTTTAGCTCCTTTTACCTGTTTACTTTTTTTTTTCTGTCCACTCATTGGTTTTTATTCTTCTTTTACCCAGTTCCAATGATCTACATGATGGATTGCACAGAAAATGACTGTAGTTCACTACTCAAGTCATCAACTAAGGTACTTGATATCCCTTGATTTTGGCTAGTGTATGTATTTGTAAATTCAATTAAAAGTTTTGATATGTGTATATCATGTTCCATGTTAGAGGCATGGGATATCATGTTTACATCTATGAAATGTTGACTACATGTTCATCTCAATGGTTTACTTAGATTTCATGTCTTGTATCTGTATCAGTTCTTAGTAGAACTTTTTTTTAACAATGGAGAAGGATGGATAAGCCAAAAAGGAATCACGGGTGGCTATGATTCTGTTTTCCATCAGATCTATAGTCATATTGTAAAAATCATACCTTGAGCTATATAACTCAAACGGACCCTAAACCAGTTCCCAAAGTTCACAAATTGAGTTGGCTAACTTTCTTAAGCAGCCCAACTTCACTGGTAAGGACTTTATCTATGTGCAAGAATGGAATCTTTGCTGTTAGTTCTGATCCGGGTCTGTTTTGATATGTCATTTTGTTTTCATCATTTATAAGGCTTGGAAAAGGATCCAGAGTGATTCCAAGTTTCTATATGTTCCTGATATTATTAATTTAAGATCTGGAGCAGATGGGGTGTTATTTCCAATTATAAATTGGTTAGAATTGATCCAGACTCCAGATCAGTGGGCAGTCACCAGCTTTTACTAGTGTTGTGATTGTCCACAATGTGAATTTTATATCCGGAGCTTGGGAAATGCTTTTCATTCAATTCCAACTCTGAGACTTTCATTTGTATGTCCTTTACTTCTCTGAATTTTGGTATGGACGAATTCTACTCACAAGTTGGGTAGAATTGGCCAACCTCACTTGACTGTCTTGTTGGAGATAGAAGTGATACACCTTTTTGTAAAATTCATATTTAATTCATCCTTTGGAGTTAGAAGGAGTTCTTTATAGTTCTGGAATCCTGAACAATCATAGTTTTCTATAAAATTTAGTTAAAGCTATGTTTCTGTTTTAGATTTTGGAGTAAATCCGTTTTGAACAGCAGGTCTGTTTTAGAGACCTTGCTGTGATTACTCTTTTCTCAACTCATAGCTTCATTACTTCTCCTTTCTAACCTTTAGTCCTTCTAAGATGGGTTTTAAAAGTTTAAAATTTTTGCAAGTGTGCTATTGAAAATGAAGATAAACCCAATTGTGCTACTGAAAATGAAGAGCTTGTTCAGGTATCTCAATTTCCAGACATACCCTTTTGGGTTTTTCACTTTCCTGAAATACCCTTTTTGATCTTTTACAATTTCCAAAAATACCCTTCTTGGTGCCTAGGAGTTACAGTGTTACCAGTTGCAGTTGTAATATATATATATAGGTTGCAGGATAATGGTGAACAGTCAAGATTCGTATGCACAACCAGTTGCAGTTGCAGCCACACATGGTGTGGTGGATGTGTACCATGCATACGGTGGGGCTGCAAGCGGACAAACCCTTCCTGTTCAGGTTACTTATGCTGAAAACTATGGTACCCAGCAAGATCCCTACTCTTCTGCACACACATCATATTACACACATCATAATCAAAAAGTTTATAACATCAATTCCGATAATATACTATATTCACTATTGTTATTGTGGCCTTTCAGGTTTTGTTTAAGAATCTGAATGTTGATTTGAAGGAAGTAAGCCCATCATCCCTTCTTATGGACAAAGTGAGAGAAGTTGATGGAAGCCCTGATTTTTCCAACAAGATGTCGGGTCAACTCAACAACCACCAATGGTTGGAGAAGTTAAAAAAACAAAGTATTATCTTATTGATTAGCGATTACTGGTGTTGAGCTTTAAGCAATTTCAGGCCCTCTATTTATTAATCTTTTATAAGCTAGATTGTTGTTTTCTTTCCTTTTTATAAGTTGAATTGTGGCTAGAAATTATAGTCATCTATTCAAAGAAGGTGTTGGAACGTGAGTTCAAAATGATGACCCTTTTACATATAAATTTGATTAACAGATTGTACAATGAAATGCAAAGAATAATTATGGGAAGGAGGTTAAGTATTAATCTCATGAATGCTGCAAACGTATTTGTTTCTCTCAATTCACCTTTTGAAGGACCTGGCACGTGTCTATATTACAGAACCTGTAAGTTTTTTTTCCTTTCTTTTATGGGTAAACTACAGGAAATAACCTCCTACTTTATTACTCTGTATAGGATGTATATGTAACAATTCTTTACACATGATATCAAACAGGAGCTAACTAAACTAACTACTTCAATTTTCATATACTTCAATAAAAAATTAAAATATATTATGTTTGTTAATGATTTTGTATTGTAGGTACCTTTTCAACACTTTGTTGAGAAAATTGGTGGCTATCTTTTGAATAGGAGGAGTTAGTAGGTATTTAGACATGCATACCAAAGATAACATTTTGTACAGAGAGTTCTTGGCACATAGGAAGCTAGATAATGCAATTGTATATAAATGAGTTCATTTTTTTTTATAATATTTACTCACTACTGGAATAGTTATTTGTATTTGACATATTAGTGAAATGAAGTATCTTTGTTATTTATGGTATTTTATTTTGTATTATGAGATTTTTAATGTATTATTTAATTTGAAAATTATAAAAATCTATAAATAATATTTTTTTTAAACATTTAAAATTATGATACTAAAAAATGTGTGTCATCTTCATTTATGACATGGCCTTTCTTGACAGTGGCTTTCTTGATACGCATTGCGTGTCATTAACACGCGCGTCGTAAGGTTACAACACGTGAATGCGTACCGTCTTCCTTTATGACAGGGCCTTCCTTGATACGCATTGCATGTCGTAAACGCGCGTCGTAAATGCGCGTTGTAAATGAGCGTCGTAAATGCGCGTCGTCTATAGACGACGCGCAAAAGCGCGTCGTCTTTCTTTATGACAGGGCCTTCCTTGACGCGCATTTGCGCGTCGTCTGAGCCTTTTACGACGCGCAATGAGCGTCGTAAAAGGCCTTTTTTCTTGTAGTGTTAAGCCCTAAGCAACCCATGGACTCCTTTCCTTAAAGGCCTTGGACGATTTCTAATGGGTTTCCCCATAGAATTCGTCCACTCCTTAATATAAGGCAATCCATAGCCCAAATTGCAATTATCTTATAATTACAATTCCAGTCCCTTAAGTTTAATTAATCTCTTTTAGTCACAAACTTAATTCTTATTAATTCTTGACTAATATTAATTAAGCAATATGATTTCTCCTTTAATATATTATTCCCATAATATATTAATAAATCATATTTAATCCTTTGTCTCCATAATTCATCCTATCAAGTTGCTTTGGTGAAGGCAACCCAAAAGGACCATGCACCATCGGATCAAGTACATACCAAAATAGTTATGGACTTAGACACTAATCCAACAGTCTCCCACTTGGATAAGTCTAATAACTATTTTGCGTATGACTTCAGATCCTGATTTGCAATCATAGCTTTCCAAAGCCACTGTCAACTCTGATCATATCAGATACGCGTGTCCTTTAGATAAGGGATCATTTATTCCTCCATTCTAGATATCGTTTGAGACATGATTTCTAATCATTATCTTTGTACTATTTCTCGACTTCCGATTTATGATGACTGAGTCCTTAGTAAATCACCCAAATGAGATACTAAGGCTAGGACCCAACACAATATTCTACAACTCGGGAGAGGGATGCCGTAACCCAAATTACAGAACATTTGAAGGTAAGTGAATGACGATTCACTAATTTCCACCATGAAAAACGAAAAAGAAATTTAAGTTTTAAATCTATGAAAACTCCTAGATCCTTTGAGATTCATTGAACATTTCAATGACATGTTTAAATCTCGATATGCCCCTCTAGTTTGTGACTAGGATGCCGAGGATCACAAAGCGGGTGTGAATAACCATGCAAACTTACATGGTGCCCCCACACGTTACAGTCACATATTCGATGTGCCGGTTAACCACACACACTCCACCGAACTATGACAAACATTGAGTCACCCTTTGCTACCTTTTCTTAGAACCATTTAGTGTGCCGGTTAACCACACACGCTCCACTAACGTCTTCGCAAGGGCACAAAGTGTAATTTCATGGAATTGTCACTTTTGCCTAAGTAACTAAGATTGGGAATTTGTAAAACATTTAGTTACTTTTATACTTCATTATACTTATAATGGAAGTTTTTGTCCTATCCTACCCGTTCGGCTAACGACCCTCCACTAGTCAAGAGTGCAGTGGGTAAGAGTGGATACCCATTTAATCGTCATTTTATAGGCAATTTCCTTAAACACCCCTTATAGATAAGCTTCGTGAATGAGGCCTACTAACGGTAAGACTGACTTTTACTCATACATATATATAATGTTAGACTTTTAATGTTATATATAGTATAGGATGTATTTTACACTTTTAAAATACTAGGAGGTCAAATTTAACAATTATACTTTTAATTCAATTAAATTGTAAACCTAAACTTTTATGGATTTATTAAACCTCTTTTAATTATACACCTTAATTAATTAATAAAACCATAAGGGTGTGATTTGAACTTTTCAAAACAATACTAGGGTTTTAGAATTTAACATTCTTAAATTAAACTTTTAATCAACTCTTAAATTCCAAAACTCGAGGGCAAATTTTGAAACATTTCAAAACATTAGGGTTTAGAATTTAAATATACATCAAAATTAAACTTTTAATCAAAATTTAAATTCCAAAACTTGAGGGCAAGTTTTGAAACCTTTTTCAAAACATTAGGGTTTCAACTATTTAAATTCTAAACTTTCAAGTTCTAATTTAAACTATAAAACCTAAAGGGATTAATTTGAAACTTTTCCAAACTTTGTCAAGAATATTCTAGATCACATAATTCAAATAAGACAATTAACTATAATTGGTGGTTATCTAATTAGATCTAGTTCAAATTCTTGCAAGATAATGATCAAATAATTTCCATAACTTAAAATTTATCAAATAAGGTAACAATTATCTAATTAGATGACCAAAATCTTTTATTTTGACAAGGATAATCATAAGGAATCAATAAAATTCGTATTTTATTAATTTTAAACAATTATGGCAATTATCCTAAGTCAAAATAGGCAAAAATCCCGAAACATCCTCCTTCTGACGCTCGAACTCGCCGAGTTGGAGCTACTCGCCGAGTCCACATTGGAACTCGCCGAGTTCATCAGACAGGGGGCCAAAAAATCGATTTTACAGCTTGAACAAACAAACAAGGCATCAATACAATAGAAACCAATCAAGGCTCTGATACCACTAATGGGTTTTGGTCATAAGAACATCCTATGTTCTCATACAAACCCTAATGCTTGGATCTAGGTTTCTCTATTGTACATGCAAGTTATCCAAGACTATAAACCCTAGATCTAGCATATGATAATCAATATAACATATAAATTAGGGTTTAGATCATACCTTGATTGTTATGTAGCAATAACAATCCCAAATCCTTCTTGTAATGACTTTAGAAAGGTTAGAGTCACAAATGCCACTCCTCTAATGGTTCACAAACACCAAGAGCAAGAGGGTGAATAAGAGAAGAGAAGGAGGCTGCCCAAAAACTTGTGGAAACCCTAGAAGGAAGCTTGTCCACGTTTTGGGGCATAAGGGCTCTATATATAGTGAGGCTATTAGGGTTATCTAACAAGGAAACCCTAATTTGGATGCTTAAGCCCTAAGCAACCCATGGACTCCTTTCCTTAAAGGCCTTGGACGATTTCTAATGGGTTTCCCAATAGAATTCGTCCACTCCTTAATATAAGGCAATCCATAGCCCAAATTGCAATTATCTTATAATTACAATTCCACTCCCTTAAGTTTAATTAATCTCTTTTAGTCACAAACTTAATTCTTATTAATTCTTGACTAATATTAATTAAACAATATGATTTCTCCTTTAATATATTATTCCCATAATATATTAATAAATCATATTTAATCCTTTGTCTCCATAATTCATCCTATCAAGTTGCTTTGGTGAAGGCAACCCAAAAGGACCATGCACCATCGGGTCAAGTACATACCAAAATAGTTATGGACTTAGACACTAATCCAACATGAAGCCCTATCAAGATCTATGCTTATCGTTCCATAGATTAATATGGTATCATGCACTCCAGCAATAAGGCGAGTGAGGAGTTATCAATTCCTAATAGCGCTATCCATAATGACCATTGGATCAAAGAGTTAATGGTTAGAGATAAGGGAAGGGCCTTAATACGATAAGTTCTCATGTTCTGTTTTGCATAGACATACATAGAGAGATATAGCAATAAAATAGCAGTCATGTTTGATACAAATCAATTTAGATACAACATTCAAATAATAGTTTTTCGGGACATGCTTTTCCACCCCAAAACATAAAAACTGAAAATAGGGGAGTGCGTGAATACTCACAATATGCATTGAGATGAGGCAAATGGTGCCTTGACTACGCTCCACTCGTACCACTATCAATTCCTATAATAATGGTATTCGCTAGTGAGTCTCTAATCGAAATCTAACACTAGTATACTTACTACTACAATAGAATTATGCCAATAGTGTGTCAAAATTTAATATTGATAACTTACAAACATTTTTATGTGAAAATTTAATTTCAATGAATCAATTGTTATATAACAATTTAAGTGGAAATTTCCCATTATTGAAATGCTAATATTTAACATTTTAAGAGGTGTTCTAATGATTAAATATTCAAAAACTAAACTAATTTAGTTCTAAAATTTCCCAAAGTTTACATTTTAGTTTTAATTGAATTCAAAGACCTCAAGATAAATTTTCTTGAATTATTTTAATTGTCTGACTATTTTTCACGATTTTAGTTTCTTGAATAACCATAAAATCATGAAAAATAGTAAACAATTAACAAAAATTACCAAAATTCAGATTTTTGTTCTAAATGTACTAAAAGACTTCTAGATAAATTTTCATGGATTATGAAAATTTATAACCATTTTTCATATATTTATTTCTCTAAATAGATACAAATTCATGAAAAATAGAAATCGGTTTCCAAAATTACCCAAATATTTTGTATTACTGTTACTAAACATTATTAAGCTGGGAAAAATATAAAAATGGATTTCTAAACTGTTTAACCAAATTTTATGATTTTTGAGCATTTATTCTAATAAAAATTGAAATAAATAGGAAACAGTTTCCAAAATTGCCCAAAAGTTTTGTAACACTTTTATTATACATTTAAAAGTTGTGAAAAATATAAAAGATATTTTTCAATTAGTCGTTCTATTTTTCTTTGTTTTATCCTCTTAAAAAATCATTAATTAGAGAATAATTATTAAACAGTTAAATTAAATTACCAAAATTTTGAAAGTTCATTTACAGTGTAAATAATCTGGGAAAAATCCCAAAGGTGGTTTTTATCTACTGGAATCCGATTTTGTGTATTTAAGTGTATTTAATCTTAGAAAATAGGAAAAAAAGTATACAGAAGAGAAAAATCATCAAAATTTTTATGTAGCCTCCTAATGTACTACAAGGTGTTTGGGTAAATTATCATAATTTTTGGATGAGTAAAACTATTTTTCCTGTTTTTAGTCCATTATAAATACAAAAATCGGAGAAAAATAGGAATACATTATGAACAATTCTGAAAATATTTTTCTAAGTTTTCCACAGAGATTATAGGCTGCGAAATCTATTATATACCCTTTTCAAATGATCTAAAGAGGTTTTATGATTTATTGGGGCTAAACAAAAAGAAAATTCAAAACCATATTAAATAGTAACAAAAACCGATGAAATTTAACGTGTTGTCATTATTTAGCATAGACGTCATCCAAGAATTTACCTAGGATTTATAGACCTCAGAAAGTATTTTATATGATTTATTGACCTTTTTTATTTCAATAATTATAATAATTCGAGAAAGATGAATTATTTTCTAAAAATTTGTTGAACATCTCATTTTGTTGATGGGAATCTAGAAAAAATCGGATTTGGTCAGAAAAGGAGTTTTAGATATTTATTTGGAAATAAATCATTCATGAACATATTTGAATGCTTTTAACAACATACTTTGATGGTCTAGCATCTAAGCTTGAAGATCATCACATGCATGTTTGTTTGAAGACCATTCATGAGTTTGAAATGTTCACAAATCTTTTTTGAAAGAAAACTTAGAGTGCATGTGGTGATTTTCCACCAAAACTTGTAGAAAAATGCATTTTCATGATCTTGACTTAAGTTTAGGTCCTTGGATTTCACCATTTACAACATGCATGTTGTTTTTGGGTGAAATCCTACCACCATCATCATCAAAACTGAAGTGAATGAACATGCACACATATTTTCTAAGAGAAAGGTGTAGAAGAAGAAGGAAATGCAAGAAAAACCTTGAAAACATGGAGGAAAATGAAAGGAAATCGTGTTCTACGTTAATGAACACCACCAGATGATGAAGATTTTGAGTTTGAGGTGTGTTCTTGAAATTATTCTTTGGAAGATTTCGTGGGTATAGATAAATGGAGAGAGAAATGGAGTGGTGGTGATGAAGAGTGTGAGAGAGAATGAGGGGAAGAGTGAGAGAGAAAATGGAATGTAGAGGGAATTGATTGAGTGTGTTGGGAAGAGGAGAGAGAGAGAGAGGAATCCGACTTTTGAGGGTATAATGTCCCTCTCTCTTTCATTTTCTTTATAAAAATTCAAATCTTTTATAAAAAATATCCAACTTTTTATAAAATGTGCACCTTAACCTAGTTTTTATGCTTAAAACTCTTGATTTTTGACTTATAAATTAAGGGTAAATGTTAATGAGTTCAATTTTATTTCCTTAAATGAATACTTATAATTTTAATTATTATAATATAATATTAGAAGCTTCATAATTATTTTTATAGAATTTTTAAGGTTAAAGTTTGTAAATATGAGTTTGTAGGGCATTTAGGGTTTTTGAGAGTTTGTATATCTTTGGATATCAAAATTACTTGAATTTGAGACTTCAAACTATTTTAGAGTTTCATAACTCTTATTCAAATTAGAAATATTGTTTGTAATTTATTTGTATTGGTTATTGGCATTCTATGTAATGATTCCGAGATTCAAACGAAATTGAGGAATCAAGTATACTAGTCCTAGTTTCAACGTTGACTTAAGTTTCTATGAGACTCTGACCTAACTTTTACTACTAGGTCAAGTGCATGATGTGTGTATATGATTCATGAAATGGTGTTCGAGTCAAAGAGTGACCCAAATATGGATAGTCACTACAGCTTAGTAGATGTAGAATTCACATATCAATGGGAAATCTAAGTACACTATCCATTGATTCTAATTGTTTCAAAGATTCTACTAGTTGATAACTTAGCTTCTAGTTACTAAGTCTAGTATGTGTAGTGCCTATATGTGGAACTAAGTCTAGTCAAATCGAGAACTGACTCGAATTTTGACGGTTGTCACAGAAAACCCCTCTCCTCGCAACGAAGACAACATTGTCACTCGGTCTATAGAAGAGATATCCAAAGGACTTCTGTGAATAGCCGGTGAAAATACAACGCTCACTATGAGGTTCGAGCTTGTCTCGTCTTATGAAAGCCTCACAACCCCAAACTTTGATATGTAACAATGAGGGAGCTTTCCCTATCCACATCTCGTGAGGTGTTTTGGCAACCTTCTTTGTAGGGACTAGGTTAAGGATATGGGTGGCAGTCTCTAAGGCATACCCCCAGAATGAGATAGGTAGCAAAGCATGACTCATCATGGAACGAACCATATTTAAAAAGGTTCGATTACACCTCTCAGCTACACCATTCAACTACGGTGTCCTAGGCGGCGTTAATTGCGAAACGATTATGAATTACTTGAGGTAGTCGTGGAATTCAAGACTAAGGTACTATCCACCTCGATCGGATCGAAGCATCTTGATTTTCCTGCCCAACCGATTCTCCACTTCCTGCTTCAACTCTTTGAACTTTTCAAAGGTTTCTGACTTGTGCTTGATTAAGTAGATATACCCATATCTGCTATAATCATCGGTGAAAGTCATATATAAGCGGATTGCATCCCTTGTGATGGATATAAAGGGACCACACACATTGGTGTGTATGAGATCCAATAAACCCTCACACCTTTCACAAGTACTAGTGAAGGGTGACTTGGTCATCTTTCCAAGTAAACAAGACTCGCACATGTCATCGTCCCTAAGGTCGAATGACTCCGACACTCCATCCTTTTGGAGTTGGGCTATGCGTTTCTTGTTGACATGTCCAAGATGACAATTCCACAAGCATGCTTTGTCCAAACTATTGGAATAGTCAATACGCAACACATAATTTCCTAAGTTGTCTACAACCGTCACAGTTTCATATATTGCATTACGAGGCAATGCTTCAAAATAGAAAACACCATTAAGAAAAGCATTAATAGAACCTTTTTCATTATCAAACGAAAATCTAAATCCTTGTCTATACAAACCATGAAAAGAAATGATGTTTCTTGCCATTTCTGGCTAATATCAACAATTATTCAACTCTAGTCCTAACCCACTACTAAGCACTAAAGAGTAAACTCCAATCTTGGTGACAGGCAACGATCTTCTGTTTCCTATGATCAAGTTTATCTTCCCATGCTCCACATCCCTATTTCTTCTTAGGCCCTACAAATCAGAACAAATGTGAAAACCACATCCTGTATCAAGAACCCAAGAAATAGCATGCGATGAGTTATTAGATTAAATAGTATAAATACCTGCAAAGGACAGTTTGATCTTCCCATCCTTGATATCTTGCAGATATTTCAGGAAACTTCGTTTCCAATGCCCCTTCTCATGGCAGTATTAGCACTCCCATCCTTTGGGTTGGAGGTGGGTGCAGCGGGACCAGCCTTGGTTCCACTAGAAGAGGTGTCATCATGGGACTCTCCCTTATGGTGGCTCTTAGAAGGAATCTTACTCTTCTTACCCTTCCCTTGCCTAATAGCCAAGACGGGGGTAGCTATAGCAGGAGTTGATGCAATGAATTTATCCTTGAGGTTGTTCTCAGCAGTCCTCAACAAGCCTTGAAGCTTGCTCAAGCTGAACACCTCTTTGTTTATGTGGTAGGTCATGCGAAACTGGTTGAAACACGGTGGCAAGGAGTGAAGAATGATATCAATCGCCAACTTTGCATCGAAGTTAACATTTAACTTCAGTAGGCGATTGACATATCTCTGTATTTTCTGCAGATGAGCCATGACAGACTCTCCGTCCCTCATCTTGGTCGTGATCATCGAAGTGATGATCTCGTACCTCTCCTACCTGGCACTTTGGTGGTACCTGTCCAACAAATCCTGGTGCATCTCGTAGGGATAGTAGTCCTCGTAGGACTTTTGGAGTTATGCAATCATCTTCACGAGTATGATGCAATGGACTTTCGTAGCATCTCACTCATGGGCCTCGAAGGCACCAATCTCCTTGGGAGTAGTAGTGTTTACATTTACCTCCTTCAGCTCTTTGTCGAGGACATACTCCTCGCCCTCGTAGCGGGTAACCATTCGAATATTGTAGATCCAATCATTGAAATTGGTCCCATCGAAAATCACCCTCCCACACAAATTCATGAGTAAGAACGAGCAGGAAGAGGTTGCGCCTGAAGCGTTGTTGTTGTTCGAGTTAGACATCTGAAAAAAGAAAAGAGACAAATTTTGATTAGATAAGAATCCCCAATTAAACACCCAAATGAGAAATTACGGCTAGGATCCAACAACATTATTTGCAATTTAGAAGAGGGATGTCGTAATCTAAACAACAAATAATTTGAAGGTAAGTGAATGACGATTCACTAATTTCCACCATGAAAAACAAAAGGAAATTAAGTTTTAAATGTATTAAAATATCCTAGATCTTTTGACATTCATTGAACTTTTCAATGGCATGTTTAAATCTCGATATTCCCTTCAAGTTTGTGACTGGGATACCGAAGATCACAAACAAGGTGTGAATAACCATGAAAATGTCCATGGTGCCCCCAATGTTACAATCACCTAATCAATGTGCCGGTTAGCCACACACACTCCATTGATCTATGACAAACATCGAGTCACCCTTTGCCACCTTTGCTAGACCCAAATTAATGTGTTGGTTAACCACAAATGCTCCACTAACGTCTTGGTAAGGGTAAAAAGTGTAATTTCATGGAATAGCATCATTTTCACATTTTTCCTAAAGTAACTAAGATTGGGAATTTTAAAAAAACATTTAGTTACTTTATTAATCCTTATACTTTTAATGAGGAATTAGTTGCCCTATCCTACTCGTTCGGCTAACGACCCTCCACCAATCAAGGAAGCGGTGGGTGAGAGTGGACATCTATTGAGCTGCCATTTTATAGGCAGCAACCTTATACCCCCCTTATAGACCGGCTTCGTGAATGAGGCCTACTAACGGTAAGACTAGCATTTATCTTATACATATATACTAATTATTCTTATAATATTATAATATTTTATTTATGAATTTTAAACTTGTAAAATTCTAGGGTTTGAAATTTAATTATTTCAAAATTAAACTTATAATCAAAAATTTAAATTTCAAAAATTGAGGGAAAGTTTTGAAACATTTCAAAACTATCTAGATCAAAATTCAAATGATATAATTAAACAATTAATTGATGATTATCTAATTTTCACCTAATCCATTTTCATGCAAGATAATTGATCAAATAATTCAAATAATTAGGGTTTATCAAATAAGATAATTGTTATCTAATTAAATGATAAATATCTTTTATTTTGACTAAGATAATCACATGGAATCAATAAAAATCGGATTTTATTAATTAAAAACATTTTTGGTAATTATCCCAAGTCAAAATAAGCCAAAATCCCAAAAGATCCATCTGTCTGACAGCCCGACTCGCCGAGTCCCCACTTGGACTCGTTGAGTTCATCTGCCTCGTTGAGTTCATCTTGGGACTCGACGAGTTTGTCTGGCAGAAGGTATAAAAATCGATTTCAAGCAATGGAAAAATACGCAATGCATTAAATACAATAGAAACCAAGCAAGACTCTGATACCACTGATGGGTTTTGAGCAAAAGAGCATTCCTATGTGCACATGCAAAACCCTGAAGCTTTGGATCTAGGTTTCTCTATTGTACATGCAAAATTATCCAAATCTTGCAAACCCTAATCTAGCATAATATAAAAATCAAAATCTACAACTAATACAAGTTTAGATGATTACCTTTTGATAGTAGCAAGAATCTTCAATCTTCAAGAGCTTAGTATCACAATTATAATACCTCTAGTGGCTCACAAACACCAAGGCAAGAAGATGATTAAGAAGAGAGGGAATGGAGGCACAATTTCGGCTCTTAGAACTCTAGGGTTTCTTCTGGTAACCAAAATCTGAAGCCTTGGGGTCATTTATATAGGTGTGCTGTTAAGGTTTCAGTCAAAACCCTAATCGGATAGCTTAGGCCCTAAGCAGCTCCAAGAACCTCTGGAATTGGACCCTTGGACGATTTCAAGGTGGGCTTCCACCCTAATTTCGTCTACTCCCTAAATCTACAAGATTCACAGCCCAAATTCAATTATCTTATAGCTGGCAATTCCAGTCCCCTTTATTTAATTAATCTCTTTCAGCCACAAAACTAATTCTTAATTAATTCTTGACCAATATTAATTAAACAATATGATTTCTCTTTTAATATATTACTCATATAATATATTAATAAACCATAATATCCTCTCTCTCCATAAATCATCCTGTCCAGTTGCTTTGGTGAAGGCAACCCAAAAGGACCATGCAACAACCGTGTCAAGTGCATAACAAATATAGTTATGGACTTAAACACTAATCCAACAACACGTTCCATTGATCTATGATTAACATGAAGCTACCATTTGCCACGTACTGTCAGTCCTAGATTAGTGTGCCGGTCAACCACACACGCTCCACTAACGACTTAACAAGGTGCAAAGTGCAATTTCATGGAATAACACCATTTTTACATTTTTCCTAAAGTAACTAAGACTGGGAATTGCATAAAATTTTAGTTACTTTATAATTATCATTATACTTATAATGAGAATTAATGTCCTATCCTACTCGTTCGGCTAACGACTCTCCACCGGTCAAGGAAGCGGTGGGTGAGTGTGGACACCCATTAAACTGTCATTTTATAGGCATGTTGCAGCATAAAAGTGACCCTCTTAAACTTGATAGATTCGAAGCCATCTCCAGATCCGCAGTCAGTATATCAACCGCAATCAAGAACTGCATCTGCAATCGACGTCATCAATCCTTAATCTTAGTCTTTTATCTGTTATCTTATGTCTTTACATTACTTTACCCAGTGTGTCTTGCATGGCCACCTTAGATAGATTAGACTTTTTAATATTCGAGACTCTATAAATAAAGTTCTCTCATTCTGAATGAATACATCAATTATCTCTATCTTAAATATCATATCTTACTCTCTTGTTACTCTCTCATCTTCAAAGATCCTCATAACTTAAACTGATATATTAAGATCATAATCTCTCTTCAGAGCAAGTCAGTCTTAACTTAATCACTAAGTCTGATCTCACTTACTAACTTGGTTTGTTTGCAATCCTCATTAAGAATTAGCTTAAGTGTCTTCTTGATATAATACTTGTTGTCGTTTATATTTCCTTATATTTCCGCACCTAACTATCTAACTATCTAATTCTAACTTATTATTGTTGAGCTTTATGATCCTCTGAGTTAAACTTCATTCCGCAATATTACTTGTTCTAACGTTTGTTCAAGTGTGTTACTTGAGTTTTTCTCTCAACAATTGGTATCAGAGCCAAAGTGATTGCTTTTTAGACAAGAACTCTGATTTTAAAAGGCTTTCTATACCACTGGAGCTCATTTCTTAAAAAAATCTTTTCAAAAAACAAGGAAATATGGCACAAGTATTATCTCTGAATGTTTCCAACAATTTTGGAGGTTTGAATAGAGCTCCAATACTGGTGGCAAACGAATATCATCACTGGTCACAAAAAATGGAGAGGTATCTAAGAAGACTTGGAAGAGATGTATGGAGATCTGTAGAAGAAGGATCTCATGTCCCTATTCTTACTCCAATTCAAACCGACGACGCTCTAGCCAGACTGGGAGGAGGTCAACCAGCCATGAATCGTCCCAACAAAGATGATCTTGATAAGATGGAAAATGATGTTGTTGCTTTTTATGAGATATCTTGCGGAGTTGCTCCTGACAACTTCGACATCATCATAAATTGCAAGTCAGCCAAAGAAATCTGGGATTTCCTCAAGAACCTATATGAAGGTACAGAACATGCTCAAGATAAGAAGCTTACAACCGCACTCAACGAGTTCAACAACTTTAAAGCTCATGTTGGTGAAAGTCTGGAAGACTCCTTCAAGAGGTTCAATCTAATTGTCACAAAGTTATCAAATGCTAGCACCGTACTAAGTAACCATGAGACAAATCTTCAGTTTCTCAATGGTTTGGGTAGACATTAGACTACGCCTAAGATGATAGTCCAAGGAGATAGAAAAATTGATTCTTTATCTCTTCACAAGCTTTATGGTGAACTAGAAACACAAGAATCAGCCGTACTCAAAGATTGTGCTGATTTCGGAGGACCACTCGCTCTCGTAGCACAAGCACCTCACACTCAATCTTACTCCCCCTCGTATGACAACCCTCCGCAGTCATATGAAGCTGACTTAGAATACAATGATGAAGAGGAATTTCAAAATGCTATTTCTCTAGTTAGTCAACAATTCAACAGGCTACCACCCCTCATCTTTCCGAAAAAATCAGCAGTTTATTAAACGTTCTTTCAACCGCAACTTCAATCCTCAGAATAATCACTCTCGATATCCCAAAAATCCTCACCATCACCGCAACCTCAAAACACTCAATCCAAAGAGGCACCGCAACCTGTCAAGGCAACTAACTCCAGTACCTCAGCAGAAGACAAGGCTGATGTTGTAATTTGTCACAAGTGCAACAAGGAAAGCCACTTTGCAAAAGATTGTAAAGTCAGTATAGTGAAAGACAAAGCATTCTAACTTAGAATGGCTCAAGAGATGGAGGAAAAAGAGAAAGCAATGGTATCGGTAGCCCAAGTCAAGAGAGACCATCAAGTGTGGTCATCCGGAGATGAGGATGAAGATATCAACAACATCAACGATAAAAGGAAAAATTTGCATGATGGAAACTGCAGATGAGGATGGGTCAAACATGTAGGAAAAGAACTATTGTTACATGGAAAAGGATGGAACTCTGACCATCGTTGAGCAGGTAAAACTCATGATCCAAACTAATAATTATAGCATGCATGATTCTCAACCATTCATAGACAACCTTAATGACACTTTTGCTGTCATCCTTTCAGACTATAACAAAGTCCTAGATGAGAAGAATATTACTTCCCAAGAGATGTTTCATGTGATAGAATGACTGGAGGACAAGAGACTCAAAGTAGATTTGTTAGAAAAAGATCTAGTGTTAGAAAAGGATGCTAGAATGTTAATTATGTGAAACACAATTAGGAATAGCCTTGAATCAAAGAGATTTAGCTTAAAATGAAAATGGACGCTTAAATCTTCTAATAGAAAAGTTGTTTAATGAAAGCGAAGCTATTGAGAATCTTGTGAATAATGGAACCATTGATAACACATAAAATTGGGGTTGGTCCAATGGGTACTCCACCGCAAAGGATTCATCACCCCGATTTAACAAAGACCGTCCTTATGTCCCTCCGGACCGAGAGTTCCATTTCCCAATCAATGACAAAACCTTTCCCGAGGATATGAGAGCTCACTTAGGTCGACTTCATAATCTGAGTAATAATTGTGTTATTGAGGAAATTCTTCCTGAATTTTCAGGTCACTCAAGTGATCAAATTCCTATTTCTGGCACAATTTATCCCGACTCTCAGACTTCATCAGGCCTTGATAAAGAAATTCTTATGAAAGAACTCGAAGTTCTTATGAGCTTTCCGTCTCTGCCTTCGGACTGTAGTACCTCTCACTGCAATCCTGAACTGCAGTCTAACCAACTGCCGCTCATCAAATGTCCCATAAAGAAGTCAACTCAGACTTACTTTGCGGTAGTCCAATCTTCCTTGCCGCAGACTGTAGTTAAGAGTTCAACGACCATTCAGCTAATTCATCATGAGTTGCCTATAGAAAACTTCGAGTATGGTCAATCTTCTCAGAATCCTGAACTTTCTAGTTCAGATGATTCAAGCCCTTATTTTCAAAATCAATCAAAGGATTCTAAGAAACCGCAGTTGAACCTCAATGACCGCGGTTCTCCAAAAACCCAGGCAAAAATAGCCTTCAAAGAGGAACTTCAACCTCGTGGTAAAAAGCAGGAAATCTTTTCGAAAAAAAACAAGTCAAAATTTCAAAACTCAAGATTCCAGAAAAAATTGTTTTCTCAAACTATTTTTCTAAAAACACGGCAGTCAAGAATTCGAGCAAAAAGGAATGTACATTTCCTAACATCTTTTCAACGTCTTCTGACAAAACCCAAAAGCAAGTAAAGTCTTTTCAAAGCAATGGTTTTCTGATCTATTCCTTAGACGATCCAAAATGGAAAGGGATTTTGCCAACTCCAACACATTTTAAGTCCCCTTAACTTTTCAGAAAGACACAACCTAGGAGATTTGCACGTACTCACACTTTTTCAAATCGTACTTTTTCAAATCCCAAGGGTATCAATGTCAAGTCTCAGTCTTGGATAGATCACAAGACTAGTCACACACCTTCCGAACCTCTGACCAATCATAATGTTAGGATAAATGATAAAAATCTATCATCAGGATTTCATCGTTAAAAGGGGTCATCTCGAGTCCCACTTCATTCTTCTCAAAAAACTCACAATTTCCAAAAACCTCGTACTTTTCAAAAACCTCGCACTCTTCAAAATTCTCATAACTTTTCAAAATCTCGCAACACTCCAAAAGTTCACAAACACGCAGGTCTAGGATTCAAAGTTGACACGAAACCTGTCCCTGCAACCTCAGTTCATGCATCTATGAAAAAACCACCTATAGCCCCGGGCTCCAAACTTGTTTGGGTGCCCAAACTAACCATGTAGTTTTCAGGCAATGTGCAAGGAGGATCAAGAAGAGGAGTGGTTAATAGATAGTGCCTGCTCCTTGCACATGACCGGAAGGTTAGAAAACCTTCTGGATTTCAGGCCTATATGTAGCGGTGGAAATGTTACATTCGGCAAAAATGCGAATGGAATAATCCGAGGTTACGGTGTGCTTACTACAGGGAACTTCTCTATCCAAAAGGTTCCTTATGTAGAAGGTCTCAAGCACAATCTCATCAGTGTAGGCCAACTATGTAAAGCAGGCCATCGGGTTGAATTTGACAACGACTACTGCTACATAATGACAAGTGATAGAAGCACTTGTTTGGTCAAATCTAAGTCCGAAGGAACTAAGTATCCATTGGACGTTTCTCTGATCATTGGGAAATCACAGCTATGCTTTTTGTCCAAAGCAGTATCCGAGGTCAGCTGGATATGGCATCACAAACTAGCTTATCTGAACTTCCGATATATCAACAACCTTGTCACCGGAGAACTCGTCCGAGGTCTCCCCTTTCTGAAGTACAACAACGACACTCTTTGCTCTGCCTGTGAGTGTGGAAAACAGTCCAAAGCAAGTCATCCTATAGTGATTGATTCTTCAATTTCTGAACCACTGGAACTAATACGTATTGATATCTGCGTTCCATTGTGACATCCCCATTTTCAAGGTCAAAAAAGACCGATTTTGTTTATGCTTGTTTAAAAATCAGAGTAACATTTTAAAGAAAAGTGTTGCGGGATTTGTTCCTAGAAAAAAACATGATAAATATATTATAAAAGCATTTCCTAAGAAATGTATTTTTATTCATTTTAAAACGTTTGGGATGTCATCGACAATAGAGAAACATAAGCATAAACATAACTTAAATTCATTAACACAAGTGATTTGCATCTCTTTTAAATCTCTCAGTGTAAAGTAGTTTCATATTGACACCTATGATACAAATAATCTCAGTGTAAAGTAGTCTATCTAATGTTAGTCTTCCAATCATAACCTTCGAGTCACAATATCGATTCCTTATTGGAGACACCTTCTTCTTAACAAACTTAAGATAAGTTATTTTATTACCACCATGGACAAATGGGTCATGTTCTAATGATATCTCGTCGTATGATGCAACACTTAGACTCAGGTCTTTTAGAGTCAAATTCCAGAACGGAATATACCTTCCTTCATGTTCTAATGTGATATAATCACATTCTAGCATTTAGCACTTCTAGGTACAAGCTTCTAATCTTAACAACGGTTGCGATACTTCTTTTGATCGCTTTGATTATCTTTCACTTCAATCTTTTGACTTAAGTCAGATGCTACATCGATCATGGTTCTCCGAACCAGGTAACATACTCATCTTAGTCAGACTCGGCATGATATGACCTCTAGGGTCGGAATAATAAACATATTCTTAGTCATTACCGAGACGATGGTAATGACATACATGAACAAAACAGAATCAATTACTAGCACCTTGGTAACCTTGTGACTTTCCCTGATCCTAGTGTGAGTCCTGTGCTTCTGGTAGTATAGGCCTCTACTACCATTTATAACTACTCATACTCATCCCAATTATTGTCTCGCAGTTCTCCAAGTTATTATCACAAAAACAATTTTAACACGTACAAATGTGTCCAAAGAATCATATAATTTTCTTTAGACTCTACTACGAATTCTTCCATGCGTATCTTTGATCATCAATTCTGCTTCAACTCGGTTGGTGATGGAAATGTCAGATGATGGGATAACTTCATGGATTATATCAAAAATATTTCTTTCTACTAATCGAAAGTGTACTTCTCCCGTACTAGACGTATTACTTATTAGACACATTCTAAAGGCATGATATCACTCTTACGATATCTTCCAATAGGTACTATTCAGTATCGTAAGCCTTCTTATTTCCTCCATTTACTCAATTAACTACGAGTCTTCACCATGATGTTCTGCACATCAAAGCGGTCGTTTGGTGTATCGAGACGAGAATAAAGATAGAGGAAGGTTTATATGTGTATTCCTTCTTATTACCTCAAAAAATTATATGCCATTTCTAATATTGTAATTAAACGTTTAGAAATCTGAACACATAAAATTTCCAGATCCGGTCGACAACACACCATAGATCCAATCAAACGATAGCATAAAGCATCACAAATTATTAAGCACATCAAAGCATCTTAGGCATCTTCCCTAATTAAGCTAGTGCTTGTGTCTATTCAGGCGTACTTCCTAAAACATATTAGATACACTCGTCACGATCATCCCTTAGCATTCTATGTTTATGTCTAGAAACAATCCATATTCCTAGTTCGCTTAAACTAATGCTCTGATACCAACTGTGACATCCCCATTTTCACGGCCAGAAAAGACCGATTTTGTTTATGCTTGTTTAAAAACCAGAGTAACATTTTAAAGAAAAGTGTTGCGGAATTTGTTCCCAGAAAAAAACATGATAAATATATTATCAAAGCATTTCTGAAGAAATGTATTTTTATTCATTTTAAAACATTTGGGATGTCATCCTCAATACAGAAACATAAGCATAAACAGAACTTACATTCATTAACTGTAGTGATCTACATCTCTTTTAAATCTCTCGGTGTAAACTGCCTTCATATCGACACCTATGATACAACTAAGCTTGAGTGGGTCAGGTTGAGAAACCTGGTGAGTACATAGGGTTTTTAACCCACAATAATATAATTATTATGTTTAAACATCAAACAATCAACCCAATTACCCATCCCCATTATCTTCTTTACTCTTAAGGATCTACCCTAAGAATCAGCTATTTCTCGTTCATTTATTCCTAAGGATTGTCCTAAGGATTAGGTACGGAGTCTATCGTTGTCAATGACACAACTGACAAGCATAGATGCTAATATTATCATTTAGGCGCAAATGCCAGAATTATGATATTCTCTATTTAGGCGCAGCTGCCGATATCGCCCTATAGGCGCAGCTGCCAGGGTTTAGGCACTAATTCTACATAGTCGTCAGTGCTTATCTCGTTTAGTGACAGTATCATTTTCGAGAGTCCACTCGCAATACATGTCATTGGGTTTTTACAGTACACCGGTGAACACATCGTTCACAACACCTACAGGTTGCGAGCCTGCTAGTGTTCCACTGGACTGTCTAGAATAGTCCGTGGTTGTCATCCATTCTCTGCTAGATGACGGGGCAAACGATTGGGTAAAAGGCTTCTCTCATTGTTTGCCTCTCACCCTTATATCATGTTCTATATCACCTCTCATCTCATCATCCAACTCACATTTCATCTACCCATGTTTTACCTAAAATATTTTGTAGATATAAGATACATATACAGTTTAAATAATTTAAAACATGTATAAAATCGTTCATCCAGCGTAGATAGAAAGTATAAAGATAACATGCACACATAGCACGTAATTTATATAAAATATTTCATATCTATGTGTAAGATAAAAGTAACTATGCACTCGTTAAAGTGATGATTCCAAACTCGGGCAGCACTTCGCTTCTAACAATTCTATTTTCCTTTGACGAAACCTAGCATTATTATTGCTAAGTTTTTGTCTAATCTTTATTGCGACTAATTATTAGTCTAGATTCATCACTAACTCAGATTCTACTTCATGATCTATCAAGTAAGGAACAACCAGGTAGGATCACATCGGAGATAGGGTCCGTTTGGTATACGAAGTATACTGTTTGGAAATCCCACTTTAAACACCTCACTAAATCACAGCATAGACATCATCCCTGTAAGTAGATCAATCAGTATAACGACTTGGAATCAGTGATAAATCATTTTTATAAGTTTATAATAATGATAATGAACTTAAACATAAGTTATACTTAAAGTAGGGTAAGCATAACTCACTTACAACGAGTTTTTCTCAAAACCAGGCTTCGCTGAAACATAGTTTTCTAAGGTGAAATCTCTTCTTTTCGGAGCCGTAGGGAGCTCTGGGGCTTCCTTCTCGTGCTAGGGAATTATCTTAGGCTTTAGGGGGGGTTGGGGCGTTAGAGAGAGAGAGAGAGTTTAGAGAGAGAAAGTGAAGGTTCAAGGTATAAGTTTGAAGCTTCACTCGACACCTCTATTTATAGGCTGGAAAACAGCCCAACTCATCGAGTCTAAGGACCTACTCTTCGATTCCATGCCACATGTCACCATATGGTGGCTAGCCTTGGGGAGAAAGCAACGGCCAAGATTTCGCCACGTCACCCGATTTCGTACAGCTCATTCCCGACTTAGAAAAATCATAACGCTCGTATACGAGCTTCGTTTTTGACGTTCATTATATCCAGGCGTAGTTCTTGACCGATTTCAAATTTAACAGGAAGAGAAGATTATATTGTTAAATGACCGCGTAAAATTCATAACTTCTACATATAGACTTCGTTTTCGTTTGTCTTTTTATTGTTGAGCTCCTATTAATGAGATATTCAATTCTCATTTAGGTCACGTTGGCCAAAAACTGCTCGATCTAAAATTCGAATTCCGGGTTGTGCACGGCTATGCCAAATCTTAGAAAAATCATAACTTCCTCATACGAAGTCAGATTTGGGTGTTCTTTTTCTGTATGTTCTCGGTTTAAATCATACTACAAATTTCATTTAGATCTCTAAGGCTAAAAAGTAATTTATCAAAAAAATCACTTTTTACGATTTCCGGTGTCGTGCTGGTTTTGCCGTAAAACTTCGACATGTTATAACTTCTTCGTTATAACTCGGATTTCGGAATTCTTTATATGTATGGAACTTTGTGACATATAATATAACTTGGTTAAGATTATTTATTCTAAATAATCTTCTATTAAAATTCATTTTTGACACTTATTGTCTCTAAATTGACTAGCCCGAAGCTGCAGGGGTTACATCCATCTAGCGTAGCCAGTCTCCATCACAAGAAACACATACTAGTTGTAATTGATGACTTCACTCGTTTCACATGGGTCTTTTTCTTGAGACTCAAGTCTAAAACACTGCAGGTTCTGATCAATTTCACCAAAGAGATTGAACTTCAAAACAAATTACCAGTACGCCGCATCCGAAGTGATAATGGAATCGAGTTCACTAATCATCTCCTGAACAGTTTCTTGGTTTCAAAAGGTATTAGTCACAATTTCTCAGCTCCTTACACACCGCAACAGAATGGAGTAGTAAAGCGAAGAAACCATAGTCTAGTGGACGCAGGCAGATCTATGCTCAACTTCGCAAACCTTCCTCTCTACTTCTGGGCCGAAGCGGTGCCGACAACCTGCTTTGTCCAAAACCGAAGCATTGTCTGTAAGCGTCTCAACAATAAGGATGTTTTGTGATCAACAACAAGGATCATCTTAACAAGTTTGCACCGAAGTCAGATGAAGGCATTTTTCTTGGCTACTCAACTAACAAAGTAGCCTATAGGGTTCTCATCAGACGCACGAGACTAATAGTCGAAAGCTTCGACGTCAAATTCGATGACTATTACGTCCGCAACACTGCTCCGTCAAATGAAACAAAATCAACCCTAGAAAGTGATCTCCTAGCCTCTTCGGGTCCCCTCAACATAGTTGAAATAAACTATGATGATCTCTTCGACCCCATAGAGACTGCTCAACTATCCGCAATTCTTGTGTCTCTGGAAGCTCAACAACAGCATGCCGAAGTTTCTGGTCCTACTCTATCTTATGAAGTTTCACTCAACACTTCCACCTCCCCGGTTGAGGGGGAATGTTCAACTCCTAATCAGATGACAACCATCGACGTTCCAGTGCTTGAGGAAGCAGCTCCGGTTCCTACCCGCAGAGTCATTCTCCCATCAACTGTTTCATCAGACTCAGACGATCAAGATATAGAGAACATTGACACAAGAAGCGATCAAAGGATTATCACTCTCTCAATAATCCAGGGGGAACCATCTCATGTTCAAGGGGAAATCCTATCCGCAATCCAGGGGGAACCTCTCTCAACTACTCAAGAAAATGTTGATCCCACTCCTACAGTTCAACACAATTCTGCGGGCTGCTCTCAAATCCAGGGGGAACTGCTATCTCCAACCGTAAAATCTTCTGATATTGAAGACGTTCCCTCCACCGCAGCCGCTGATCATCTACAACCTCGTCTTCATGTATGGACGAAGGACCACCCATCGGGTCAAATCATCGGAAATCCATCCGCAGGCATTCAAACTCAATCCTCTAAAGATTTAACTGATTACTATCACTATGCAGCGTTTAAGTCCTCAATCGAGCCCATAACCATCAAAGAAGCCTTAATGGAGCCTGACTGGATAACCGTAATGCAAGAGGAACTGGTAGAATTTGAAAGAAACAAAGTGTGGCAACTCGTTCCGAAGCCAAAAGGTTACACTGTTGTTGGTACAAGATGGTTGTACAAGAATAAATTGGATGAATCCAGTGCGGTCGTCAGAAAAAAGAGAGACTAGTCGCTAAGGGGTATAGTCTGTTGGAGTAGATGTCTAAGCCCATAATTATTATTGGTATGTACTTGACTCGAGAGTAGCATGGTCCATTTGGGTTGCATATCATCAGGATAATTTGTTAGGATGGAATTTTGAGAGAAGATGTTATATATGATTTGTTAACATATTATAAGTTATAATATATTAATATGAAATCATATGAGTTAATTATAATTGATTAAAAATTAATTTGGAGATTAATTTGGTGATCAAAAGAGACTAATTAAATCTATGGGGACTAATTATGTTAATTAGTTATATTTATATGTGTTAGGCTTATGATCCATGTTGGACCAAGTTTATGTATGGATACATAAAGAGTTGGGCCACATCAATCATGGATCATTAAACCCATGGGTATGGATTTGGGTTATGGTTTATACCCATGAATCTTGGATTCCTCACACATATAAATAGATGCTTCTAGCCCAAAAATCGGGACTTACTCTAGTATTAGAGTTCATGGAGTTTTTGGTGCATGGAGATTCTCTCTCAAGTTCATTCTTTGTCCACAAATGTCTTGTGATTCCACTTGAGGCTTCCACACTATTGGGGCTAACCTCTTAATGCTAGATACATCAAGACTTCAAGCTCCTCCATCAGGTATGTTATCCTAACTAGATTCTTATGTAGTATATGATATTTGTATGCTAGTATAGGGTAATACCTTGGAAACTCCATATTTGCATGTATAATAGAGAAAACATAGATCCAAGGTATTTAGGGTTGCGTGTACACCTTAGGAGTGTTAGAATGCTCAAAACCCAACAGTGGTATCAGAGCCTAGGGCTGTTTTCGATTATACTTGATGCAAACTAATTTTTCGAAGCCAAGAATCTGTCAGGACTTGAAACTCGACGAGTTCTGGAGGAAAAATCGACGAGTTCATGTATTAGAGCATGAACTCGACGAGTTCCAGGAAGAACTCGACGAGTTTGTCTCCCAGAATGCATATCTTCGTGCTTTTTGGCTGGAATTGGACTAGGAACATTACCATAAGCTGTTTTTGAACCTATAAACCTGTTTTTGATGTGGTAATGATCATTCTAATCCAATTCAACAGATAATTGTCAAAAGTTTCATGTTTTGTATTAGTTTAATGATTAGGCTAATTACATGAAAATTGTTTGATTTGAATTGTCTTGTTATATGAGTTTAATCAAGATTATGGATATTGCTAGACATGTTTGTGATAGTTGTTTTCAATCCAAATTAATCTAAAAGTTATTCATAATATATGTTTTTGTAACTTGTCCTCAAGTTATACGAAAAGTCTCATTAAAAAGTTATTAAAACCATAGGTTTAGAAACATTAAGAGTCTTTTTCTCATAAATAGTTTTATGAACTCCATAACTTGTCCTCAAGTTATGGATGTTCAAGAGGCTTTTCATTAATGATTTTTAAAACGTTAATTGAACTCATATGTTATGAAAATCTAAGAGCTTTGAAAGGTTTCAAAACTTGCCTTGAAGTTTTGGAATTTTCAAAGTTACCTCCCCATGTATACTTTAATTCCAAATTAAACCTTAGAATTTTAAAAGTTTAAAATTCAACCTTATACTATTATAATACTAGGTGTGAGACCCGTGTACTACACGGGTTTATTAAAAATAAAAATTTAATATCAATATTTAAACATTAAATTTAATATCAATATTTAATATCAATATCAATTTTAGAGCTCTCATTAATTATGACATTTATTACATTATAAATATATCAATTCTTTTTCAAGGAAATATTTACATCTCTCAATATTGTAACCGAAATAAGTTGTGATATGTATACAAATCAGAAAATTACATGTGGAATTAAATAAATTCTAAAAATCTATTAAAATGTCATGTGTCCAAGTTAATGAGGACATGACATGTGGCAAAAAATGGGTTTTATTTATTAGTATAGATTAAAAGTTAATGATTATATATATATATATATATATATATATATATATATATATGGGTTTTATTTATTAGTATAGATTAGAAGTTAATGATATATATATATATATATATATATATATATGTATGTGTGTGTGTGTGTGTAAGAGTAAAGTCAATATTACCATTAGTAGGCCTCATTCACGAAGCCAGTCTATAGGGGGATATAAGGTTACTGCCTATAAAATGGCAGTTTAAAGGGTGTCCACTCTCATGCACTGTTTCCTTGACTGGTGGAGGGTCGTTAGCCGAACGGGTACGAAAGGACTATAATTCTCCCTTCATTAAAAGTATAATGATAAATACTAGGTAACTAAACACTTATAAATTCTCAGTCTTAGTTACTTAGGAAAATGTGAATTTGGTGCTAACCCATGAAATTACACTTTGCACCCTTGTTAAGTCGTTAGTGGAGCGTGTGTGGTTAACCGGCACACTAACATGGGATTGACAATGTGTGGCAAAGGGTGACTTAAGTTTAATCATAGATCGGTGGAGCGTGTGTGGTTAACCGACACATCGATTGGGTGATAAAATTAAGGATACCAAGTCAATTTGCAAGGTTATTCACACCTTGTTTGTGATCCTCGGCATCCCAATCACAAACTTGAGAGGACACAATCGAGATTTAAACATGCCATTGATAAAATTAAGGATACATTTATTTTGTTTTTCATGGTGGAAATTGGTAAATCGTCATTTAACTACCTTCATATATTTTGTAGCTTGGATTACGGCATCCCTCTTCCGAGTTATAATATAGTTTGTTGGGTCCTAGCCTTAATATTTCATATTGGGTGTTATGTTAAGGACTTAAATCAACTGAAACTTGAATTTCTCCATCATATATGTCTAAGTTCAGACAACTATGGTCTTCCTTATCCTTTTGGATAGAGCTTTCCTGAAGAAGATGATATCCCAAATGACAATCAAGGTGAAAGATCAATCCCTTTGTTGTGCATTAATAGGACTAGACATCATACTTCACTGCCTCCACCTCCTCCTTGACCCACAAGTTCAAGGTCAGTCAATCCCTATTTGGCAAGCAAAGTCTATATGTGCTTACATCTTGGAGATTAAGTCACTTAGTGAGTTCTTTAAGGACTACGATGTAACAAACTATGACATGACCCTTAATGATCTTACCTATTTGCTTGATGCTGCTAAATCAGCAATGATTTGGAGCACTGGTAAAACAAATTTTATTAGAAGATCAACTTCCCAAACTTCCATGGACATTGATAATGGTAACATTGGATATCCAGAAAAGCTTTCTCTTCCCAATGTAAAGTGTTCGTCCGAAGTCAACTCGGTTGACCAAATGGTAAAGAGAAAGGATAAGTCTGAGATAGTCCCATTACCAAAGAGTCCATATGTTTCTATTGCCAAGAGAGGGACATTGGTTGCGAAGCTGCCCATTTTACCTGAAAGATCATAAGGATGGTAAAGTCAACAAGGTTTGACTTTACTTCAGGTAAAGTCCACTATCTAACTCTATTAAGTTCCTATTTGGAGATTCTTAATACATGATGTTGTTGGATAAGGTGTCTAAGTCCATAACTTATTTGGTATATACTTGACCCGACCCGGCATGGTCCATTTGGGTTGCACTTCACCCGAACTATTTATGCATAATTTTATGAGAGTTATACACATATGTTTATTAATATATTATAAGTTATAATATATTAATATGAAGTCATGTTATTTAATTAGTCTAAGTCGTAAATTAATTTAGAGATTAAAAGGAAGACTAATTAGATTATGGGCTATTGGTTTTATATAGTGTGGGCTAACACTCATTTGTTAATGGGCTAGGCTTATATGGAAGTCCATGGATGATCCATGGAGCTTTTAACCCATGGATCCTTGGGAAAGGAAAAGTCATGGGTTATTAGGGTTTCACCCTAATCATGTACACTATATAAGCATGCTTATAGTGTGGGCTAACACATACACTCTCTCATAGTTTTCCAAGAGTTTGTGGTGATTTGTGATTCCATTTGAGGCATTCACACTATTGGTGCTTGGCCCTCAAACTCCTTAGGAATCAAACTCATCATCAAAAGGTATGTAATCTTATCTAATTCTTTTATGTTTAAAAGTACCCCATGCCATGTTAGATAGGTTATGAACCTTGGAAAATTATTATTTTGCATGTATTTAGACAAACATAGATCCAAGGTTTATTAGGGTTGCATGCACACTTAGGAAGTGTTAGATTGCTCAAAACCCAACAGTGGTATCAGAGCCTAGGCTTGCTTGTTTGATACTTGATGGAAAATAGTGAAAAAAGTTGAAATTGTTGTTGTCTGGCTGATGGACTCGCTGAGTCCATGGGGGGACTCGCCGAGTTCAAGGCAAAATTTCATCCTACTCAGCGAGTAGGTTCGTGCACTCGGCGAGTAGAATGATCAGAATGTAGAATTTCGACTTTTGCTGCTGGAAATGAACTAGAAACATTACCCTAAAGTATTTTGGTGTTTTAAAACTTGTTTTAGTTGGTGTAATGGTTGTTCTAATCCATTTACAATAGCATATATCAAATTTCCATGATTTTTATGTGTTCATATAATTCTTGAAATTTTGATGATCATGTTCATGTTCTTATGAATTTAGAAGATGATAGGAATTATTTGCTGAATTGTTTGGAATTAATTCTTGATCATTTATGTGTTTTAATGGAGTCCATAATTTGTCCTCAAGTTATGGATATCCAAAGGTCACTTTTCTTTAACACACATTTAAACACATAAGTTACATGAAAATGAAGAGTCTTCATTTTTATGAACCTTTAATTCATAAGTTATGAAATGAAAAGTTTTGGATAGTTACAAAACTTGCCCTCAAGTTTTGGAATTTGTAAAGTTTCACACACTTTAATAAACTTTAATTCCAACCCTTAGAGTTTTAAAAGTTAAAATTCTACCCTTATACTATTATAAGATTAATGGTTAATTATATATATATATATATATATATATATATATATATATATATATATATATATATGTATAAGAACAAGTCGTTTTACCGTTAGTAGGCCTCATTCACGAAGCCGGTCTATAAGGTGGGTATAAGGTTGTTTCTTATAAAATGGTGACTTAATGGGTGTCCACTCTCACCCACCGCTTGCTTGACTGGTGGAGGGTCGTTAGCTGAACGGGTAGGACAATGACTTTAAATTCTCATTAAAAGTATAATGATTATTATAAAGTAGCTAAATGTTTTATCTAATTCCCAATCTTAGTTACTTTAGGAAAAATGTGAATTTGGTGCTAGCCCATGGAATTCACACTTTGTACTTTACCAAGTCGTTGGTGGAGCGTGTGTGGTTAACCGGCACACTAACTTGGACTAGTAAGGATCACGAAGGGTGACTTAATGTTTGTCATAGATCAATGGAGCGTGTGTGGTTAACCGGCACATTGATTGGATGATAATATGAAGGGTACCAAGTGAATTGGTATGGTTATTCACACCTTGTTTTGTGATCCTCGGCATCCCAGTCACAAAATTTGAGAGGGCACACTCGAGATTGAAACATGCCATTGAAAAGTTCAATGAATCCCAAAAGATCTAGGAATTTCAAATCCAATTAAAACCTAATAAATTATTTCGTTTTTCATGGTGGAAATTGGTGAATCGTCATTCGCCTACCTTCAAATATTTTATAGCTTGGATTACGGCATCCCTCTTCCAAATTATAAAATATTGTGTTGGGTCCTAGCCTTAATATTTCATATTGGGTGTTATATTAAGGACTTTGCATCAACTAACTTGATTTTCTCCCATTATAGATGTCTGGTTCAGACAACTATGATCTTCCCAAATCTCTTGAAGATGGTGTCCCTCAACATCATGCTTCACTTCCTCCACCTCCTCCAATTATTCTCCCTCACCCACAAGTTCTTGAAAAGTTTAAAGTCACTCAATCCCTATTGGCAAGCATAGTCTATGTGTGCTCACATCTTGGAGATAAAGTCACATATTGACAAGCCGGGAGAGTTGGGTGTCAAAGTCCCGTGAAAGTTGGATGTTCAATCACTTTCTTAGTAACATAGTGAGTCTCTTTGGGACTACTATGAGACGGACTATGACATGAACCTTAATGATCTTATCTATTTGCTTGGTGTTGTGGAATCAGCAATGATTTGGAACACCAGTGAAGCAAATTTGATTAAAAGAACAACTTCCCAAGTCTTAAATGGACATTGACAATGGTAGCATTGGATATCTAGAAAGAGATTTCTCTTCCCAATGGAAAGGGTTCGGACATAGTCAACTTGGTTGACCAAATGGTAAAGAGAAAGGCTAAAGTCTGAGATAGTCTCATGTGCCATTACTAAAGGTTCCATGTGTTTTGTTGCCAAAGGAAGGGGCATTGGTTGCGAAGCTTCCATATTTACCTGAAAGATCATAAGATTGATCAAGTCAAAAAGTTTGACTCTACTTCGGGTAAAGTCCACTGTCTAACTCTATTAAGTTCCTATTTGGAGATTCTTATTACATAATGTGAATGGGTCACATGCTGATGTTTTTAAGAATCAAAGAAAAGATAGGAAGCTTAAAGTAAGTATATGTTGATTCTGATTGCGAAGGTGGGTTTCGATTGCATGGTTCGGTAATCAGAATTTTGAGTTGTTGCTTAAGAGTTATAATATATTGCTTATGAATAGATAACAACAAAGTTTTCATGTGGATTGTAAGGATAAGTTTTTCCGCAAAGTTTTAAAATAAAAGAAAAAAAGGGTTTTAATTTTATTTATTTTAAAATATCCTTACAATGGCATCTGTGGAAAATTGTTGCTTATATGTTTCCAGTAATAGCAATATTGGAAAGTGGATTTGATTCCTTCATTTGTGGTAGTGTCTGAATTTACCGAATGAAGAAAGTTTTTCATCACCCAAGTTTCAATTGGACAGAAACTTGGAATCATACAAGTTGTATTGTATGATGAATGAGAATTTTCATCTTTGAAAATTAAGACTAATTCTTTGATCACATGTATATGTGAGTCAATTGAAGGACTAAGGAATTAGGTACACTGGGTGTGCGCTGGTCAAGGTCCACCACAAAGATTGATTTGTCATGATTTGCTAAAGATTAGTAAATATGATTATACTTATGAGGTTAAGTATAATTCTGTAACATTGGAAAAGTTACAATGTATGACAAAACAAATGAGAAGAATCAAATTAGGCAGAAAGATAAAAGTTTCTCAAATCTGAAAGGATGGGAGAGTACTTTAGTGTCATATTTCATGATCATCTTAATGATTATGAAACCATATCACAAATTCATACTCTAAGGATGTCTTAGTGCATTGTTATGGCTAAGAAGAGAGGTCATGAATTGTTGGATTGGTTAAGATAGAGAAGATGAGTCATACTTCGTTCCAAAACAATTCTTAGAGTCATACTCCAAGATTGTAACATTGAGTGACATAAAGTAAGGTTTAAAACACTTATCAAATGTAGTGTAGAATGTTTCTACCCTTGTACATCTGAGATTGGTAAGTTGTGATGTCTTGGATGAGACAAAGACCAACTAAGACCAATTGTGTGAAGTGTTAGTCTTGATAAGAATCCGCACCATCCCTTGAATATTTGTTTTGTCAAGGAATGGTTCTTGACTGGGGAAACTTATATGTCAAGGGGACAGTGGGAGCCTTAAAGATCCTGAAAAAGTTTCAAGATTTAATCAAGAGTAAAACCTGTAATTTATCACTAGCACACAACTTAAGGTTTGCAACCTATAGTGTTGACATAATTCTTATTTCTGTACCTACTTCAAATAAGTTGAATTTGCATGTGAGTTATCAGAGTTCAACTTGGAAGCATTGGTGGGCCTTGTGCTACCAAGGTGACAAGAAACTAAAATTGAACAAGTTTAATCCATGTAAGGCTGAATTTGTCACTAACCTTATCTTGTGATTATGGTTTTGACAAATTCACATGGATAGGAACTCATACACTATAAAATCTAAGTGTCATAAGGTTTCTCTCCGATTCATGAAAATGATGGTGAGGAAACGCTTTCACTAAGTAGATTTTACGTAGATATCAATTGTGTTATTTGCATTTTCAAAAGTCGTTAGTGGAGCGTGTGTGGTTAACCGGCACACTAACATGCACTTGTGAGAAATGGAAAAGGTCTAAGAAATTGAGACTATGATTACGGCATCCCTTTTCATAGTTCTTGAAATTACTTAGACACACATGTGAGCTATCTAAGAAAGGGTGTATGAATCTAAATTTCAGAAGTCCAGCAGATTTCTGGAAATATGTTAGAGCTAGTGGGAGCATAAGTGTTATGCTGATAATCATCATGTTAGTGGGAGCATGATTATTACGTTTAGTGTTGCAAGTTAGCAATGTTAATTATAGAAAACAAAGTTTCAATTCGTGAAGTTGCAGGGGTTGAAAAGTTGTTTTGCTATAATTAAGGGAGAGGAAATTATACTTCATTTCAATTCTAGAAGCTTAGATTGAGATTTTAATCATCTTTAGTCAAGGACATATATATGAATTTTATGTCTGAATGGTTCGACTTAAGGAAATTCTATATATATTGCGTTCTCAAAATTCAATTATGACTACGGCATCCCTCTTCATAGTTAAATTTTGAAAACATGGTAAATAAAAAAAATATTGTAGCAAAAGACTGGTCTAGTATCATGTCTTTATGTGAGACATCATGAATCGTGTCCCATATGCTTCGGATATAGGATCGATTTTATGTGCTATAATATTCATCCTTTTCTAAATTTTCCAAATGCTCAGGGCATTTAGAAGGGAAAAGTCTAGAACTGTATATGACTAAAGTGATTAAGCAATTGTCGAGGACAAATATGAGGTTCGCCAAAGATTGGTTGCTCAGGGACAGTTGGAAGTATGATGTAAGTTGTCGGAAAGGACCATATTGACATATTCTGAAAAGAAGTAACTCTTGTTCGGAAGTGATAGTTAAAATGGGACTATGTAAATGTCTCCATAGGTGGAAGTTATTCAATCTATGTAAGATTAGAAAACCTTAATGCAAGAAGGATGTTCAAAGCAATGTACTTTGAATATGAGACTTCCGTTCCATAGAAGTTGACCTTCTTTGGAATACTCTGTAATGACTGGTGACAAGGTTTTGGTGACTTTGTGCATAATCATTACAAAAGGAACATTGCATAAAAGTTTAAAATCTAACAGTTTTTTTGGTAAATGATAGGAATCGGGGATTCTCACATTTACAATAAGGATTTGGGATTGTGAAATGAGTATCATTGGAATCATGTTCAATTGATCTACATCACAATGTAAGGATCATAGACAGACATAGTGTGCATACTTGGAGTATCGCATAACTATTGTTTAGAAAAACAAAGTGTACATGCTAGGAGCATGGGACGACTGTTGTTTTATTCAAGTCTTAAGTTGATTGTTTGAAACATTATACAATGAATAATGTGTAATCAATATGGTGATAAATAAAAGGTGGTTCTATTTATATTCAAAAGGGTTCTGAGACCATATTGGATTCGATTATTATTGTGTTTCACTTTGCATGTTTTGACTTCCATAATAGCTAGGTTATTCTTTCCGAATGACTAAGTTATTTAAACACTCCATAGTCGTTCATATGCTGGAAGTAGGTATGAATCAAGACTGTCATGAATCAAGTTTGTAGATGGCTAAATGGGTTTAGTCATAGCAATGATTGCTACAACATTCATGAGTGCTCATAAGTTATGAGTATTGGAATAAACCCACATGGTCCATTTGGGTTGCACTTCACCCGAACTATTTATGGATAATTTTATGAGAGTTATACACATATGTTTATTAATATATTATAACTTATAATATATTAATATGAAGTCATGTTATTTAATTAGTCTTAGTCCTAAATTAATTTAGAGATTAAAAGGAAGACTAATTAGATTATGGGCTATTGGTTTTATATAGTGTGGGCTAACACTCATTTGTTAATGGGCTAGGCTTATATGGAAGTCCATGGATGATCCATGGAGCTTTTAACCCATGGATCCTTGGGAAAGGAAAAGTCATGGGTTATTAGAGTTTCACCCTAATCATGTACACTATATAAGCATGCTTATGTTGCATGAAATAGCCACTAGTGGCACTAGTTGTGTGAGTTTTGTGTGTGGCCGATTTTCTATGTGTGTATACACTCGCTCAAAGTTTTCCAAGAGTTTGTGGTGATTTGTGATTCCATTTGAGGCATTCACACTATTGGTGCTTGGCCCTCAAACTCCTTAGGAATCAAACTCATCATCAAAAGGTATGTAATCTTATCTAATTCTTTTATGTTTAAAAGTACCCCATGCCATGTTAGATAGGTTATGAACCTTGGAAAATTATTATTTTGCATGTATTTAGACAAACATAGATCCAAGGTTTATTAGGGTTGCATGCACACTTAGGAAGTGTTTGATTGCTCAAAACCCAACAGATGTAATGTAATTACATTTTGATGTTTTGTAGAATCAAAGAAAAGTAAGGAAGCTTAAAGAAAGAGTAAGTTGATTCTGATTGCGAATAGATGGATTTCGATCGCATGGTTCGATGATCAGAATTTTGAGCTGATGCTTAAGAGTCATGATATATTGCTTAGGAATAGATAACAACATGTTTTGATATGTATTTTCATTGTAAGGATAAGGTTTTCTGCATGTTTTAAAATAAAAGAAAGGTTTTAATTTTATTTAATTTAAGTATCCTTACAATGGCATTTATGGGAAATTGTTGTTTATATGATTTCGTTGATAGCAATATTGGAAAATGGATTTTATTCTTTCGTTTGTGGTAGTGTCATAATTTACCAAATAAGGAAAGATTCTCATCACACAAGTTTTAGTTGGATAGAAACTTGGAATCATGCAACTTGCATTGTATGATGAATGAGAATTTTCATATTTGGTAAATTAAGACTATTTCCTTGTTTACATGTACATGTGAGTCAAGTGAAGGACAAGGGGACCAGGTACACTTGGTTGTGCACTGGTCAAGTCCACCACAAGGAATGATAAGATTATTCGTTATGATTTACTAAGGTTTAGTCAATATGGTTATGTTTACAAGTTTAAGTGTAATTCTGAAACATTAGAAAAGATTCAATGTATGGCAGGATGGATAAGAAGAATCAAATAAGGCAGAAAGATGAAAGTTTCTCCAATCTGAAGAGATGGGAGAGTACTTGAGTATCTTATTTTATGATTATCTTGGTGATTATGGAACCATATCACAATTGATCCTCTAAGAAATCCTTAGTACATGTGTTTGGCTGAGGAGAGGAATCGTGAAGTGTGGAAATGGTCAAATCAAAAGACAAATCATACTTCGTTCCAAAACAAGTCTTAGAGTCATACTCTAAGATTGTAACTTGAGTGACATAATTTTAAGAAAGGTTTATAACACTTATCAAATGTAGAGTAACATGTTTCTTACTCTTGTACATTTGAGATTGGTAATTTGTGATGTTTTGGATAATACAAAAACCAACTAAGACCAATTGGAAGAAGTTTTTATCTTGATAAGAATCCACACTAACTCTTGAATAATTTGTTTTGTCAAGGAATGGTTCTTGACAACAGAATCTTATATGTCAAGAGGTCAGTGGGAGTCTTAAAAGATCAAGATAGTTTCAAGAACTAATCAAGAGTATTGTTAATCACTAGCCCACGACTTGAGGTTTTGTAACCTAGCGTGTTGACATATTCTTATGTATGTGTCTATTCCAGTTAGAAGTTGACTATGCTTGTGAGTGGTATGAGTTCTCAATTGTTTTCATAACAACCTGGAAGCAGTGGTAGGCCCTTGTTCTGCCAGGTGGCAAAAAAAATGAGATTGGGCAAGTTCATTCCATATGAGTTTGGATTTGTCACTAACATTGTCTTGAGATTATGGTTATGAAAAATTCACATGGATAGGAACACATACACCAGAAAATCTAATTGTCATTAGGTTTCTCTTCGATTCATGAAAATGATGGTGAGGAAACTCTTTCACAAAGTAGATTTTCAGTAGATAGCAATTATGATATTTGCATTCTCAAAGTCATTAGTGGAGTGCGTGTGGTTAACTGGCACACTAACATAGACTTGTGAGAAAGGGAAAAGGTCTAAAAAATTGAGACTATGATTACGGCATCCCTTTTCATTGTTCTAAAATTGTTTAGACGCACATGTGAGCTATCAAAACATCTCATATCAGAAAACTGAACTTTGGTAGGAAAGTCAATAAAGTATTGATTGCTAGAAGTCCAGCTGATTTATGGGTATATGTCAAAGCTAGTGGGAGCATAAAGTGTTATACTAGTTAAATTATAATTATCATGTTAGTGGGAGCATGATTATTATGTTATGTGTTTCAAGTTAGCAATGTTAATTATAGAAAACAAAAGTTTGAATTCGCTTTGAAAAGTTGTTTTGATATAATTAAAGGAGAGGATTTTATACTTCATTCCAATTCTACAAGCTTAGATTGAGATTTTAATCAACTTTAGTCAAAGATATATATGAATTTTATGTTGGAATGGTTCAACATAAGGAAATGCTATATATGTTGCGTTCTCAAAATTCGATTATGATTACGACATCGCTCTTCATAATTCGAATTGTGAGAACATGGCAAATTAAAAAATTTATAGCATGAATCGTGTCCCATATTCATCCATTCTAAAATATTTCCAAATGCTTAGGGAATTAAGAGGGAAAAAGGAATAGAACCGGATATGACTAAAATGATTAAACACTTGTCGAGGACAATCTGAGGCTTACCAAAGATCAGTTACTCGTGGACAATTGGAAGTATAATGTAAACTTTGGAAAGGACCATATTGACATATTTTGAAAATAGATAACTCTTCTTCATAAGTGATAGTCAAAATGGTAATATGGAATTTTTTCATAGGTGGAAGTTATTCTCTAAATCCGTGTAAGATTAGAAAAATTAATGCTAAGAAGGATGTTCAAAGGAATGTACTTTGAATATGAGACTTTGTTTCCATGGAATTGATCTCCATTGGAATACTTTGTAATGTCTATTGCCAAGTCTTTGTGACTCTTGTGCATAGTCATTACAAGAGAATCATTGCCCATAAGTTTAGAATCTAATAGATTATAGTAAACGACAAGAGTGTGGTACTCTTACATTTACAAAAGGGATTGGGATTGTGAAATGTGCATCATTGGAGTCTTGTTCAACTGATCTATTTCACAAAAGAAAGGACCATAGGTAAACATAGTGTGCATGCTTGGAGCATGGCATGACTATTGTTTTAATTCAAGTGTTAAGGTTATAATTCGAAACATTACATGAATAATGAGTAATCAATATGGTGATTAGATAAAAGGTGTTTTTTTATTTACACTTAAAGTGTTGGGGCCATATAGGATTAGTATTATTCTTGTGTTTCACTTTGCATGTTTTGACTTCCAGAATAGCTAGGTCGTTCTTCCAGAATGACTAAGTTATTCAAACCATCCACAGTCGGTCATATGTTGGAAGTAGATATGAATCAAGACTGTCATGAATTTGGCTTGTAAGATTTGTCTAAGGTGCATTAGACATAGCAATGGTTGCTACAACATTCATGAGTGCTCATAAGGTATGAGTATTGGATTAAACCCACACTCATTTAAATCACTTCATGGATTTTATAAAGAGTGAATCATGAGACGATAATGTCTTATATTCTTCCAACCTAGAGATATGAGTTGTTGACTATGAGTTGGTTATATATTGATTGTACGAAAACGCATCAGTAACTTGATTTCATAAAACGTGCCTTTGTGTATGATTCAACAAGTAGTTAGTACAAGCATATGAGTCGAAGTTTATCCATTCATTTTACCTCATAAGGATAAAAGTGATATATGTGGGCCCCTCGATGATTTAGTGATGACACACCTAAGTGCTTGGCCAAGCCTGAACTGATTTGATTTGTTCAATTAGTCAGTTATCATAACTCGAAAATCGAGAAACAACAAATGGACAGAGATAATGATTATAATCCATGTCTTAGTCCATATGATATCTAGAATGGAGGAATATATGATCAGTTATCTAATAGACGTGTCATTTGATTTGTTCAGAGTTCGACAGCGACTTTAAGATCTACGATTGCTAGTCAGGTTATGAAGTTGTACTTGCAATAATATTTTTAGACTTATCTAAGTGGGAGACTGTTGGATTAGATGTCTAAGCCCATAACTATTATTGGTATGTACTTGACCTGAGAGTAGCATGCTCCATTTGGGTTGCATATCATCAGGACAATTTGTTAGGATGGACTTTTGAGAGAAGATGTTATATATGATTTGTTAACATATTATAAGTTATAATATATTAATATGAAATCATATGAGTTAATTAGTATTGATCAAGAATTAATTTGGAAATTAATTTGGTGATCAAAAGAGACTAATTAAATCTATGGGGACTAATTATTTTAATTAGTTATATTTATATGTGTTGGGCTTATGATCCATGTTGGAAAAAGTTTATGTATGGATACATAAAGAGTTGGGACACATGAACCATGGATCATTAAACCCATGGGTATGGATTTGGGTTATGGGTTATACCCATGACTCTTGGATTCCTCACATATATAAATAGATGCTTCTAGCCCAAAAATCGGGACTTAATCTAGTCTTAGAGTTCATGGAGTTTTTGGTGCATGGAGATTCTCACTCAAGTTCATTCTTTGTCAATGATGTGTTGTGATTCCACTTGAGGCTTCCACACTATTGAGGCTAAGCTCTTACGGCTAGATACATCAAGACTTCGACCTCCTCCATAAGGTATGTTAATACCTTGGAAACTCCATATTTACATGTATAATAGAGAAAACATAGATCCAAGGTATTTAGGGTTGCATGTACACGTTAAGAGTGTTAGAATGCTCAAAACCCAACATAGTCAACTTGAAGGTGTTGATTATGATGAAACATACGCCCCCGTAGCCAGGATGGAGGCCATACGCATCTTCTTAGCGTATGCTGCTCACAATAACATCAAAGTACATCAAATGGATGTAAAGAGTGCCTTCCTGAATGGTGAATTGAAAGAGGAGGTTCATCTTCAACAACCTCCGGGCTTTGTATGTCATGAATTCCCCTATCACTGTTACAAGCTTGAGAAAGCAGTTTATGGTCTAAAGCAAGCACCAAGGGCGTGGTAAGAGACACTTTTAGAATTTCTTGTCTTGTCTGGATATAAAAGAGGAGTGATTGACCCTACTTTATTTAGGAAAGTGAACGGTAATCACCTTATGCTTGTACAAATATATGTGGATGATATCATCTTCGGATCAACTGATCAGGGGATGGTGGATGAATTTGCAAAGCTCATAACCAACAAGTTTCAAATAAGCATGAATAGAGAGATTAATTTCTTTCTAAAACATCAAGTGAAACAGGCCCCTCAAGGGATATTCATCCATCAGGAGAAATACACCTCTGAACTACTGAAGAAATACTGAATGGACAACTGCTCCTCTGCCAAGGTCCCTATTGCCTTCGGATATAAGATTTATGTTGATTCTTCTGGAGAATTAGTAGACCACAAGACTTATACAGGAATGATTGACTCATTGATGTACCTCACCACAAGCAGACCAGACATTGTCTTCGTAACATGCTTATGTGCAAGATACCAAGCCGATCCGCAAGTATCACATATGACTGCAGTTAAGCAAATTCTTAGATACTTAAAAGGGAAGCAAAGCTCTAGGACTCTGGTATCCCATAGGGAACGACTTCAGTCTTCAAGCATTCACTGACGTGGATCATGCCAGATGCAAATTGGATAGAAAAAGCACTTCCGATGGCTGACAATTTCTTGGTGGAAGACTTGTCAGATGATCATCAAGGAAACAAAATTGTGTCTCATTGTCTACCGCAGAAGCTGAATATGTTGCCGCAACCAGCTGTTGTTCACAAGTCTTGTGGATGAAAACTCAACTTATGGACTACGGATACAGGATGCTGCAAATACCAATTTACTGTGACTTAGAGAGTGCTATAGCGATTTCCCACAATCCTATTCATCACTCTAAGACAAAGCATATTGAACTACAAAATCATTTTATCAAAGACCACATTCTGAAAGGTAACATTGAACTAATTTTTGTTAACACTCCTGAAGAGATTGCTGATGTGTTTGCTAAAGCACCTGACTCAACAAAACTCAACAGTTTTCTACAAATGTTAGGAATGAGGAATTTGGACCCGCAATTCTTTTTGAATTGATAGGTACCGCAGACCACTTCTAGTCTCCGTTGCAGTCCTAGCTGAATATATCTATCATACATGGTTTCAATATACTTGGTGTACCGCAGTATACCTTGTGTACATCAACCATATATCATACCTATATTTCTAAGGTCCTTATTGTTTGTTATTTCTGATTTTGCTCAAGTGTTCCTCTCAGTTCCTTCTACTGCAGTCTCTTTACCATCCACCGCAATGATGATCCAATCCGCAATGGTTGCTCAATCCGCAGTTGTATTGAATGCACCTTCAACTACTTCATAATTTCTGGAACTTTGTGTGCTATTTAATGATCCTTCAGTAAATACGAAAAACATTCTAAAAAAACATTCATTTCGTAGCACATCATGTTTAATTCCTTTTTTCTTTTCAATTAATATTTTTTTCAAACCTATTTTGGGTTTGATACCAAATAAATCAGTTTCCCATAAAAGAAATCTTTTTAGAAGTCTTTTTCCTTAAACTGTCAATTCTCCTTGCCCCAAGATGTCTAATCCATTCAAATTCCACCTTTATTCAACGAAGTAACACCCCTCACCACACATTCTTCAAAAGTGTGATAATGGGCCTAACATTTTCATTAAATGCTACATCTTTTAAAAAAATCAAAGTTAAACTTCTTTTCATTTATTTTATTTGGCTGACAATGACAAAAACCCAAGGGTTTTTATCTTTAACCGCCTCATTTAGGGTAAAAACCATAAACTTTTGAAATCCGGCCCTATATAAACCTTTTTACCCTCCCCAAGAAAGCTTTACACTTTCTGGACTTACTACGACGATCTTCATCTTCTTCACCCTTCTTGCACTCAAGTTTTTCTGCAAGTTCTTCAAACCTTTTTCAAAAATGGTGAACTCTGGCATTTCAAAGAAGCAATCCAAAGCTTCTGGTTCCGCTCAACCTGCTGGTTCTGATTCTGCTACAAGAAACCAATCGCCATCAATTGCTTCGAGCTATTTTAGGGCTATCTTTGAATATCACTCAGCCTACAATGAATTCATTCATCTCATGATCAAGTTCATCTCAAATCACCCTCTATTTGGACCCTTTGACTCATTCACCAATGTGGTTCTAATTTCAACTCTATTAAAGTGTGCATACTCGACATTTCGCCCCCTCAACAACCTGCAAGATGTTCATCTGAACTTTTTTGATGATTCTTTGGTCATCTTGACCAAAGATAAATTTCTGAATGCAATCAACGTTTTGGTGCATCCTTCTACAAAGTTCTTCTCTCCCAGTGTGACAGACATCATCACTTCACTCTACCAGATGGGGTACCTGGAAAACCTCAAGGGGATAGGGGAATTCAAGAAGAATCAATTGTCTGTGGTCTGGCAGTTTGTTTTCCACTTTGTCATCTGCAGTCTGTCAGGAAGAACCGGAGGCATAGATAACATGGGCCTCAAGCTGCTCGAATTGGTGTGGAGCATTTTCACTGGCCACGATGTCAACTATGGTTAAATCATATGGGATGATTTTCTTCAATAAATCCCTACGGAAAATCCAAAAGCAAACCCTACAGAGCTCACTTTTGCAAGATTTTGGTCCTTATGCTTTTCAGATCTCCACCTTGATGCAAAGATCAGCATGGGCAACGACATCAACTTCTTTGTCACACGTGATCTCAAAAGGTACCCTCCCTCTAAAGACCAATCTATCTTTGGACCTCTAAGACGCTTACCTATACACATGTTGACTAATGTTGGTGTCACACCCCAAAAACCGAAGGCGGAAACATTTCCGGGGTTGACTCCACGTTGAGTATCAAATCCAATGCACATAGTAAGTAAATTAAAACAACCATTACATTACATTAAGAAAATCTTTACAATTGTTTCAAAAGTACGGTTATACAATTGTGATACATAGTATATGATAACAAAACGAGCGGATCTTCGGAGTACTCCATCCTGAACAAAACGATCTTCGGGTACCTGTTCTAACGTTGACCTAAGAACACAAGCGGTTTGAAAATTAACATAACGCTGGTGAGTTCATAAGCGGTTTTTGTTTTTTGAAAATGTTCAAGTTTCCTTTCTGTTTCTGAAAATGTTACACACACCAAGAAAATCCCATATTTTCTTAAAAGGTTGATTACCATTCCTCAACATGTAAAGTAAAGTAAAGTTGTACACTGAAAAACACGTTTATCCAATGTGAAAATGTACAGTTAGGTTATCTGGTTCGTTATACTGTTCTGGTTATGTACCAATGTATTCCCAGGAAAGTCCCATACTTTCCTGATTGTGTGTTACCAATTGTAAAAGATGTAAAGTTATCCGATTTGTTACATTTTTCTAGTTATGTTCAATGTTCCCTAGGAAAGCCCCATGCTTTCCGGAATGTTGGTTTCCATTATGAAAGATGTATTCTGTTAGACCCGGTTATGTACAAGGTTTCCCAGGAAAGTCCCATACTTTCCTGAATAGTTGCTTATCAATGTAAAAGATGTATTATATTGAACATTATTACTATTAAGTAAATCTCTGTTATCCTAATTGCGATTTCCATAACCATACGATAGACTAATTGTGGCAATAAGTAGTCCACATCACCTTATGACTTTCATCACCCTTGAACCATTTCGGTTCGGCTGTAGCTAGCAGCCAGGTGTGGGGTAGTCAGCCGCGTATAGATCTATACACTCAACTCATGCTCTCTAATCCCAGAGATTCTGGTTACGGGTGCAGTCCTCCACTCGCGCATCTCTGTGGATTGTTCGCCGAGGACGTGTCTCCAATCATACAGGACTAACAAATTTACTAGTAATAATATGATAATCCTCCACTCGCGTATCTATGTGGAGTGTTACCGAGGACAAAATAGTGTATAATTTTTATGTTCATATGTTCTAATGTCATGCTTTTAACTGATAAAATGTGGAAAACCATTTGTGAAATATATATAAAACATAACAGTTTATAAACCCATTTCACAAATAAATGTTTACGCGATCTGCATGTTCAAACGGTTAACAGTTGTATCAATCAGTGTTAAAAGCATATAAGATATGAAACACACACATGAAAACAAGTTTTGAGTACAAGAAATCCCTTGTACTTTGCTTGTGTTCCCCCTGAAAACAATGAAAACAATGAAAAAGGGTAGGGGTATGAACTCACCAGACGAGGAAATGCGACGGTTTCGGACACTAAACGTTGGTTCGGGGCTTGATTACTCGCGATGTCCCTATGTAAAATGAAATAATGTCCATATATTTAATTAGATTTACAATCACTAATTATATGGAACATCACACTCCAACGAGATTAAACACCTCAAAACGAGCATTTGGAGTGACCCGGGTGACATCTACAGACGTGTAATGGTACTAGGGACTCGGGATTTGAGTTTACTCCCCAAGATTAAACATTTTAGGGATTTTAAAGCCACATAACACATATATACATGAGTTCACGGCCGTGAACTCATGTTGGTGTGATTTTGAGTGTTTAATGGCTCGTTTGGACATGGGGATTGTTGGAATGATTTACTAAAATGGCTTGGAATAAACTAAATGAATTTATACCATTTAAAAGGGAGTTCACGGCTGTAAACTTGGAGTTTATGGCCGTAAACTCTCCTATGGTCAAGAATAATTGTTTTAAGGCACTTAAAGCAATCACATGTGATTCTAGTAATTTTTCCAAGCCTTGGGATGGTTTAAGGGCGTCATTTGGCACACTTTTATGAGTTTACGGCCTAAGAGTATGTGCCATGGCCATAAACTCTTGTATGATGTATTTTGTTATGTTTAAGGCCCTTAAACTATTTTTAGATGGTTCTAGGATGTACCACAAGGCTATTGGTTGAGTTTCAAGGCAATCTAACATGTAAAAAGGTGTTTACTCCCCATGTTTGAGGGGTTTACGGCCCAAGAACATACCTTGGCTGTAAACTCATGCTAACCCCTCAAAAATCCAAGTTTAAGGTGTTTCAAGTCCCTATTTGTAAGCCTCAAAGTCGTATCTAAGTCCCAACAATGATTTGGAAGGGTTAAATGGCTCAAAAACCCCATTTTTAAGTGTTTACGGCCCAAGCATGTGCCTTGGCCGTAAACACTTGTTCCAGGTCCTAAATCTTTGTTTAAACATCAATTTGAAGGCTAAAGAGGTTAGAAAACAAGTTAAGGATGTTACCTCTTTGATTTGGAGCCTTAAATCTTTGTTTTTGGACCTTTGATTTGGATGACGAGAGAGGTTGGAGAGTGATTAAGGAAAGATGGCCAAAAGCTTCAAATGGAAGCTTTGAGTCCTTTATATAGTGCTCGGGAATTGGACACGGCGGAATTCTACCTGATACCGGCATTAGACGGAGCTTTTGGTCGCACCCGACCAAGTTGCCGTAACCCGATATGGTCGATTCTAGAAATGTTCTGGTAACTATTATGGGGTGTTAGAACGATTTCTAAATGTATTAAGACACCCATTAAGTCATTTTAGATCCATACAAATAAATGACTTAATTAAAGGACGAAATCGAAATCGGATTTGGAAACGACGTTTAGTTGATCGAATTGGATTACAAGTTGAAGTACAAGAAGTGGTACGGAAATTTTGGGTTGTTATATTATCCCCCCGTTAGAGGGAATTTTGTCCTGAAATTCAAGACAAGATACAAGACAAAATACAAATCATGGATCTGGAAAGAGTTGCGGATACTTTTGTTTCGTTGAGTCTTCCTGCTCCCAAGTGAACTCCGATCCCCGCTTGGCATTCCAACGAACCTTCACTAACGGGATGCGACTTTGTTTTGTACGTTTGACTTCTCGATCCATGATTTTAATCGCTTCCTCCACAAAGTTGAGGTTTTCATTGATCTCGATCTCGTCTGAAGGAATCACTAGGGTTTCATCGGATAGGCACTTCTTGAGATTGGAAACATGGAAGACGGGATGGATGTTACTGAGCTTGCAAGGTAAATGAAGCTTATAGGCTACCGGACCGACCCTGGCGAGGATCTTGAAGGGTCCAACGTACCTCGGATTAAGTTTCCCACGCTTACCAAAGCGTACAGTGACTTTCCAGGGTGAGACCTTCAACAGGACATGGTCTCTAACCTGGAATTCCAGTGGTTTCCGACAGTTGTCAGCGTAACTCTTTTGGCGATCGTGCGAAGCTTTCAGTCGTTCTCGGATTTGGATGATCTTCTCGGTGGTTTCACGGATGATTTCAGGACCAGTGAGAGCACTATCGGGGACTCGACTCTTGGCTAGCTGTGTATCCCCCACTTCGGCCCAGCACAGAGGGGATCTGCACTTGCGACCGTATAGGGCTTCAAACGGGGCAGCCCTAATGCTGGTGTGGTAACTGTTGTTGTACGAGAACTCGATCAAAGGTAGATGTGTGTCCCACGACTTTCCAAAGTCAATGACACATGCTCTAAGCATGTCCTCTAGGGTTTGGATTGTTCTATCACTTTGTCCATCGGTCTGAGGATGATACGCCGTGCTCATGTCTAGTTTGGTTCCAAGAGCTTTCTGGAGAGACTGCCAGAATCTGGAAGTAAACCTGCTATCTCGATCAGAGATAATGGACGCAGGTACACCGTGCAGTCGGACTACCTCTTGGATGTTGTAACTCATGGGTTTTGGTCATAAGACATCCTATGTGCTCATACAAACCCTAATGCTTGGATCTAGGTTTCTCTATTATACATGCAAGTTATCCAAGACTATAAACCCTAATTCTAGCATATGGGAATCAATATTAACATATAATTAGGTTTATTATATTACCTGGATTGTTATGTAGCAATAACAATCCCAATTCCTCCTTGAATTGACTTTGGAAGGCTTAGAGTCACAAGTGTCACTCCTCTAATGGCTTACAAACACCATAAGCAAGAGGGTGAAGAGGAGAGAGGTTAGATGCTGCCAAAACTCGTGTGAAACCCTAGCAAGAAGCTTGTCCACGTTTTTGGTCCTTAAGGGATCTATATATAGTGAGGCAATTAGGGTTATCTAACAAGGAAACCCTAATTTGGTTGCTTAAGCCCTAAGCAACCCATAGACTCCTTTAATCAAGCCCTTGGACGATTTCCTTATGGGCTTCCCATAAGAATTCGTCCACCTCTTGATTTAAGACAATCCATGGCCCAAATTGCAATTATCTTATAATTACAATTCCAGTCCCTTAAGTTTAATTAATCTCTTTTAGTCACAAAACTAATTACCAATTAATTATTGACTAATATTAATTAAACAATATGATTTCTCCTTTAATATATTATTCTCATAATATATTAATAAATCATATTTAATCCTTTCTCTCCATAATTCATCCTATCAAGTTGCTTTGGTGAAGGCAACCCAAAAGGACCATCCACCATCGGGTCAAGTACATACCAAAATAGTTATGGACTTAGACACTAATCCAACAGTCTCCCACTTGGATAAGTCTAACAACTATTCTGCGTATGACTTCAGATCCTGATCTGCAATCGTAGCTTTCCAAAGCCGCTGTCAACTCTGATCCTATCAGATACGCGTGTCCTTAGATAAGGGATCATATATTCCTCCATTCTAGATATCATATGAGATATGATTTCAAATCATTCTCTTTGTACTATATCTCGATTCCCGATTTATGACGACTGACTAATTGAACAAATCAAATTAGCCCTAGCCCGGCCGAGCATTTACGTTTGTCATCACTAAATCATCGAGGGGCCCAAAGATATCGCTTTTATCCTACTTTGGATAAAAGGAATGGATAAACTTTGATACAATGCTCTCTTGCACTCACTCACCAAATCACACACAACAATATGTTTTATAACACCAAGTTACTAGTGCGTTTACATATTATCAATGTGCAACTGATTCGCAAGATACAACTCACACATCTCGGTTTTATGAATATAAGATGTTATCGTCTCACCAATCACTCGTGATACAATTCGTGGAGTGATCCAAGTGAGCGTGGGTTTAATCCAATTCTCAAATTCATATTCATAAGCACTCATGAACGTTGCAGCAAACATTTGCTTATGTCTAATACTCTTTTAGACAATCCACACACCAATTCACGACAGTCTTCATTCATATCTACTTCCAACATATGAACGACTGTGGTCCGTTTGAATAATTCGATTATTCTTAATAAATTCAATTATTCTGGAAGTCAAAAATGCAAAGTGAAACACAAGAATAATACTAATCCCATATGGCCTCAAACCTTTGAGTATAAATAAAACTCCTTTTATTTATCACCATATCGATTACTCATTATTTGTCGTTTCGGGTAATCAACTTCTTACTTGAATTATTACACGTGTCCCATGCTCCTAGCATGCACACAATGTTTACCTATGGTTCTTACTTTGTGAAATAGATCACATTGAACACATTTCCAATCATTCTCATTTCACAACTCCAAATCCTTTTCATAAGTGAAAGAATATCAAATTATTGCCACTTATAGAATATGTTAGATTCTAACATTTTATGCAATGATCCTTTTGTAATGTCACTGCACCAAAGTCACAAAGACTATTGCCAATGATATTACAAAATCTTCTATCGGAGATTGTTACAAGACAATTCCTTAGATATGATGTCTCTCACTCAAAGTACATTCCTTTAAACATCCTTTTGCATAAAAGTTTCTAAACTAGACATAGATTTTTCAATATTCAATTCCCAATATGGATACACTTCCATATTTTCCATATGACAACTTATTCTTAATAGAATCTTATCTATTCGTAATGATGTCGATATGGTCCATCCAATATGGAAACATTTCCATAATTTCCAATACTAGACTTCCAACTACTCACAAGCGACCAATCCTCGTCGAACTTTGGATTGTCCTTTGATAGTTGTTTAATTATTTTAGTCAAAACCGATTCTAATCCTTTTTCCCTCTAAATGCGCTCGACATTTGGAAGATTTTAGAATGGTCAAACATTAAATCATTTGCAATCGATCCTATACTCGAAGCGTATGGGACACGACGCATAATGTTTTATTTGCTATGTTCTCAAAATTCGAATTGTGAAGAGGAATGCCGTAATCATAATCGAAATTTTAAAAGCACACTATATACCTTTGACTAAATCTATTAAAATTCCACAACCTAAGCCTTTAGATTTGAAATGAAGCAGAATATTCTCTCCCTTAATTATAGCAAAACAACCTTTCAACTCTTACAACTTTGCAAAGTATGACTCTTGTTTTCTATAATTAATATTGCTAACCTTGCAATACTTTCCTTAATAATCATACAATCATAACTTTTATGCTCCCACTATCATGATGATTATTATAAAACATAACACTTATGCTCCTACTAGCTTCGACATGTATTCATAAACATCTTAACTTTCAGAAAAACAATACTTATTGAATTTCTTAAGTTCATTTTTCTAATACTTAGTGCTTTGATAATCTTTTATCAAGGCTTCTTCAACTTATACACCTTTGCCTTAGATAGTTCATATGTGTGTCTAAACAATTAAGACTAATTGCCAAACCTCACAATTCAAAACATGGAAAGGGATATCGTAACCATAATCGAATTTGAGAATGCAATTTTACAATCACTATCTTCTTAAAATCTTTCTTAGTGAAAGCATTTCCTCACAATCATTTTCATGAAGGAGGAAATCTTATGACACTTAGATTTGAGCGGTGTATTTGTTCCTATCCATGTGAATTTGTCAAAACCAAAGTTTACGACAAATTCAAACTCATATGGATCGAACTTTCTTGATCTCGATTTCTTGCCTTTATGGTAGCACAGCTACCCACCATGTCTTCCAAGTAGTTATGCAGCTCACCTTTTCTTATCAATGTACTTTCCATTGATCAAGGTCCTTGCCTTTTATGCATTCAAATGAGACCTCATAGAACTCATATGCATAATTAACTCAATTAGAACGGCATAGAAACAAAATGATGTCAACATGATAGGTTGTAAACCTCAACTCGTGTGCTAGTGATGATTGATAAGGTCTATTTGATTTGTTCTTGAAACTTTTCAAGACCATTAAGACTCTCACTGACTCCTTGACATATAAGATCCTTTTGTCAATAAACATTTCTTGACAAACAAATATTCAAGAGTTAGTGTAGCTTTTATCAAGACTCTTCATAAATTGGTTCTAGTTGGTCTTTGTCTTATCCAAGACATCACAACTTTCCACATTTGATGAATGTTATAAACCTTTAATACTTTTCACTCATTGTCACAATCTTAACTTTAAGACTTGTCATTGGAACGAAGTATGATTGACTTATTGATTTAACCATTTCTTCAATTCTTGATTCCTCTTCTTAGACATAAAATTGTACTAAGACTCATTTAGAGGATCAATTGAGATATGGTTCTTAATCATTAAGACCTATCATAAAGCATAAAAGCTACTCTCCCTTCTTCTTAGAATGGAGAAACTTTTATCTTTCTGCCTACTTGATTCTTCTTATTCGTTCTGCTATTAAACTTTTTCAATCAATTCATAATCATACTTAATCTTGTAAGTATAATCATATTTACTAAACTTTTAGTAAATCATGACGAATATCATGTTACTCTTATGGTGGACTTTGATCAACACACAACTTTGTGTACTCGATCTCCAAGTCCTTCACTTGACACTTTGTCAATGAATTAGTCTAATTTCCAAATATGAAATTTCTCATTCATCGTGCAACCAAGTTGCATGATTCCGAATTTCTGTCCAATTGAAACTTGGGCGATGAGAAACTCTCCCTATTTGGTAAATTCTCGACTTTCCATAAATAACATAATAAGAACCAAATTCATTATAGAAACATTTTAACATCAATTTTTCATACATGCCATTGTAAGGATAATAAAAAAAAAATCAAAATTTATTTTATTGCGGAAAAATTTGTCCTTACAATGCAACTCATTGAAAAACTTATGTTAATACATCTTTCTTAGCAATCTAATTCTAACTCTAAGTAGTAGCTCAAAAATCTAATCTTTGAGAAATGCGATCTAAATCCATTCCTTCATGGTTAGATTCTGCTCACTTCTTCCCTTAAGCTTCCTCTCTTTTCTGTGATTCTACAAAACATCAATTGTAATCTTATCACATTATGTATTAAGAATCTAGAATAGGAGCTTAAAAGAGTTAGTCAATTGATTTTACCTAAAGCAGAGCCATACATTTTGACTCTCCCATCTCTTAGATCTCTTAGGTAAATAGGGCAGCTTCGTCTCTAATGCCCCTTCTCTTGGCAATAAAAGCAGACTGACTCTTTTGGAACAGGACATGGAACTACTTCAGACATTGCCTTTCTCTTATGATCAAACTTTTCGATCATGGCATGTCTTTCGTTGCCATTGTCTATATCCATAGAGGTCTTGAAGGCAGATTCACCAATCAACTTTGCTTTTCTATTGCACCAAACCATTTCTGATTCAGTAGCAATAAGCATATAGGTGAGATCTATAAGGGTCACGTCGCGGTTCATCATATAGTACTCTCTTACGAACTCACTATATGAGTTAGGAAGTGAGTGAAGAACCCAATCAATAGCCATTTCCTCACAGACAACGGATCCCAACATTCTTAACCTATCAATGTGTGACTTCATCCCTAGGACGTGTGCACACACCGGATTTCCTTCTTGATGTTTACTTGCCAAAAGGGCTTGAGTGATCTTGAACCTTTCAAGCCTTTGAACTTGTGGGTTAGGGAGAATAATTGGAGGAGGAGGAGGAAGAGAAGCATGATCTCTTGTTTCTCGATCGAATCGTGGAATATCATCTTCATGTGGAATGCTTGTTCCACGGGATTTGGGAAAACCATAGTTGTCGAACTTTGACATCTACAAAACGGGAGAAAAATGAATTCAAGTTGGTTGCTAGATTGAGTCCTTAGTAAACAACCCAACTGAGATACTAAGGCTAGGACCCAACACAATATTCTACAACTCGGGAGAGGGATGCCGTAACCCTAATTGCAGAATATTTGAAGGTAAGTGAATGACGATTCACTAATTTCCACCACGGAAAAACGAAAAAAGAATTTAAGTTTTAAATCTATGAAAACTCCTAGATCCTTTGAGATTCATTGAACTTTCAATGACATGTTTAAATCTCGATATGCCCCTCTTGTTTGTGACTGGGATGCCAAGGATCACAAAGCGGGTGTGAATAACCATGCAAACTTACATGGTGCCCTCACATGTTACAGTCACCTATTCGATGTGCCAGTAAACCACACATGCTCCACCGAACTATGACAAACATTGAGTCACCCTTTGCTACCTTTGCTTAGAACCATTTAGTGTGCCGATAAACCACACACGCTCCACTAATGTATTCGCAAGGGCACAAAGTGTAATTTCATGGAATTGCATCAATTCACTTTTGCCTAAGTAACTAAGATTGGGAATTTTATGAAAACATTTAGTTACTTTTATACTTCATTATACTTATAATGGAAGGTTTTGTCCTATCCTACCCGTTCGGCTAACGACCCTCCACTAGTCAAGAGTGCGGTGGGTAAGAGTGGATACCCATTCAATAGCCATTTTATAGGCAATTTCCTTAAACACCCCTTATAGACCAGCTTCGTGAATGAGGCCTACTAACGGTAAGACTGACTTTTACTCATACATATATATAATGTTAGACTTTTAATGTTATATATAGTGTAGGGTGTATTTTACTCTTTTAAAATATTAGGTGGTCTAATTTAACAATTATACTTTTAATTCAATTAAATTGTAAACCTAAACTTTTATGGATTTATTAAACCTCTTTTAATTATACACCTTAATTAATTAATAAAACCATAAGGGTGTGATTTGAACTTTTTCAAAACTATAATAGGGTTTTAGAATTTAACATTCGTAATTAAACTTTTAATCAACTTTTAAATTCCAAAACTTGAGGGCATGTTTTGAAACATTTCAAAACATTGGCGTTTAGAATTTAAATATACATCAAAATTAAACTATTTAATCAAAATTTAAATTCCAAGACTTGAGGGCAAGTTTTGAAACCTTTTTCAAAACATTAGGGTTTTAACTATTTAAATTTCAAAACAACAAAACTATTGGGTTCAAATTTAAACTATAAAACCTAAAGGGGAAAATATGAAACATATCATAACAACAAGGATCAAATAACAAATAATTCAAATTAACATTTAATCACATAATTATCCATATTTGATTTATTTAATGATTTCTTGCAAAACAATTTATCAATTTAGTCAAAATAATTAATCAATTATCACATAAGGAAACAATTATCTTATTAATTGATAAATATCTTCAATTAGATCAAAAATATAGTCATATATATCAAAAAATCGGATTTATATTGATCTAATATGATAAGGTAACTATCCATAAGCAATAACAGCAAGAAATTGCGAAATACCCTCCATCTGACGAGTTGACTCGTCGAGTCAGGCTTAGACTCGTCGAGTCTGCATGGATTCGGCGAGTTCAGCCATGGACTCAGCGAGTTCAGCCATGGACTCGGCGACTCCAGCCTCCAAAAACCTAAAAAACGAATTTTCCAGTTATACAATGCATCAATACAATTGAAACCAAGCTAGGCTCTGATACCACTCATGGGTTTTGGTCATCAGACATCCTATGTGCTCATACAAACCCTAATGCTTGGATCTAGGTTTCTCTATTGTACATGCAAGTTATCCAAGACTATAAACCCTAATTCTAGCATATAGGAATCAATATTAACATATAATTAGGTTTATGATATTACCTTGATTGTTATGTAGCAATAGCAATCCCAATTCCTCCTTGAATTGACTTTGGAAGGCTTAGAGTCACAAGTGTCACTCCTCTAATGGCTTACAAACACCATAAGCAAGAGGATGAAGAGGAGAGAGGTTAGAGGCTGCCAAAACTCGTGTGAAACCCTAGCAAGAAGCTTGTCCACGTTTTTGGTCCTTAAGGGATCTATATATAGTGAGGCAATTAGGGTTATCTAACAAGGAAACCCTAATTTGGTTGCTTAGGCCCTAAGCAACCCATAGACTCCTTTAATCAAGCCCTTGGACGATTTCCTTATGGGCTTCCCATAAGAATTCGTCCACCTCTTGATTTAAGACAATCCATGGCCCAAATTGCAATTATCTTATAATTACAATTCCAGTCCCTTAAGTTTAATTAATCTCTTTTAGTCACAAAACTAATTACCAATTAATTATTGAATAATATTAATTAAACAATATGATTTCTCCTTTAATATATTATTCTCATAATATATTAATAAATCATATTTAATCCTTTCTCTCCATAATTCATCCTATCACGTTGCTTTGGTGAAGGCAACCCAAAAGGACCATCCACCATCGGGTCAAGTACATACCAAAATAGTTATGGACTTAGACACTAATCCAACAGTAACGCCCCGTCTCTAGTATGTTGCTTCCGTGGCATTTATTTAGAAGTTTTATTGAAGGACTCGGCGAGTCTATGGCCTGACTCGTCGAGTAGGGTCGAGTTTTCGAGCACGTGTTAGTCGGCGACTCGGCGAGTCCATATTCGGGACTCGGCGAGTCTGCCTGCCAGGAAGAAACCCTAAATCCCCGGGTTGCTCACTATTTAAGCAATTTTATGTGCCCCAAAATCGCCTCCTTCACCCTCAGAGAGGTGAGAGAAAACCCTAATCCATCCCTTGTTTGTTTTAAGTGTTTTTGTGTGGATTTTGAAGGCTTGAAGAAGAAGAAGAAGAAAGGAGCAAAGAGAAGAGGTGTAGAGCAAAGATCCAAGGGCAAAATCAGAGTTCATTGAGGTATTTCTCGGATTCCTTCTGTTTTATGCTTTAGACATCCATTAGAACACTTCTAGGGCTAGTTTGATGCATTTTCCAAGCCTTATAGTTGTATGGATGCCTTAATAGGTCGAGAGATCCCTAGATCTATTTATTTAGGAGTTGTAGAGCCCGGATCTATTGCCTTTTTGAAGATGCTTTGCATAAGAACCCTAGATCTAGCCTTTATTATGCTTTTTGAGCCTTATTATCTTCTTGGTCGCTTATGGGCATGTAAAGATAGAATCTTTACGTGCTAATCGAGCTAAGGAAGCCCAGATCTATAAGTTTTAGACGCTGGATTCAAGCAGAATCGAGTTTAGAGTAGCTGCATGGATGTGACTCGGCGAGTCGGAAGAACGACTCGGCGAGTCGGAAGAACGACTAGGCGAGTCAAGTCGCGAGTCCCGTTTTTCCCCTTTTGAGTGATGTCGAGTGGGAGCCTGTGAGTAGTAGAGTGGACTCAGTGAGTTGGAGGGCTGACTCAGTAATGGAGGGACTCGACGAGTTGTTCATACAACTCGGCGAGTCCAAGGCAATCTTCTTAGCTCAAGAACAACTCGTCGAGTTGTTCATATGACTCGGCGAGTCGGATGCAGATTGTCTAAGTTCTTGAATCGAGAGGGTACTCGTCGAGTAGGTGCCATACTCGACGAGTAGCCATGAGTAGGGTCGAGAAGTGAGACTAGAGACTCGGCGAGTTGGCAGCCCAACTCGGCGAGTCAGGTCAACTGTAGGTTGACTTTCACCGGGAGAGTTGACTTTGACCAAGGGTAAAAGAGTCATTTTACCCCAGTGCAGTGATTAGCATTTGATTGAGTGTGTTTATGGATTTGTAGCCGGGGAGATACCGGAGCAGCAGCAGTTAGCTTCCAGAGCCATTCACACCGCAGCCAGTTCACGAGGTGAGTTTCCTTCCAGTAGGAACGGGTCTACGGCCACAATGCCGGCCCGTTTAGTTAGCAGTAGTCCCGGACTTTAGTCCGATGTAGTAGTTAGAGTGCTTGATGTCTTTGTGATTCAAGCATGTTTGAGTTATGTGTTCTGGACTCTGTTTTGATGCAGTATGCAGTATATGTGTTTATATTAGTTGATATGTGTTATGCTATGCCATGATCAGCCAGTTTCGGACTTCGGTCCGATGCAGGGGAGAAATTCCCAGTCAGTTCCAGACTTCGGTCCGATGCAGTCAGTTCCAGACTTCGGTCCGATGCAGTTAGTTTCGGACTTTGGTCTGATGCAGTCAGTTCCGGACTTCGGTCCGATGCAGTTAGTTCCGGACTTTGGTCTGATGCAGCTAGTTCCGGACTTCGGTCCGATGTAGTGGGCAAGGCCCAGTATGTGCTTTATATGTATTGTATGGTATGTGGTAGTTTAGGGGAGCTCACTAAGCTTCGTGCTTACAGTTTCAGTTTTGGTTTCAGGTACTTCCGCAAGCAAAGGGAAGAGCTCGGGATGATGGCATCGCACACACCACAACTTCAGTTTTTGTCCTGGGAGTTGATTCCGTTACTTGATATGTTTGGATACAGTTGTGATACAATTTTCTTTCTCTCAGTATTTTATCATAGTTTTTGAAACACGCAACATATGATTTTGTTATGTGATACTTGGTTTCATGTTTTTGATATGATAAGAATTGAAATTTTTGGGTCGTATTTTTGGGTTGTTTCAAGTTGGTATCAGAGCCTTGGTTTGAGGGATTCGGATACACCTCCGGGTAACATATGATTTTGTTATGTGATACTTGGTTTCATGTTTTTGATATGATAAGAATTGAAATTTTTGGGTCGTATTTTTGGGTTGTTTCAAGTTGGTATCAGAGCCTTGGTTTGAGGGATTCGGATACACCTCCGGGTGAATCTGAACTCAAACTAAGGGAAAGATAAAAAGATTTTCAAAAAGAAAAATGTTTTCGAATGAAATTTTGAAAAGCACTTAGAAAGAAAAGAATTTTTAAACAAGATAAGGGTGTGGTGCATGCAATCAGCCGAGCTCAAGTAAGTACTCCCAAATTACCAATACAAGTTTTATTATTATGATTAATTGTTCCAGTTTCAGTAGAACAGCATGCTAGTATAGGACTAAGGATCTAGGAGGATGCCTTATGTGCCTGCTATATGTGTTACAGCTTTATGAGAATTGCATGCTAGTATTGAGTAGACAGCAGTAGGATAGCCTGTTTAGGTTATGCCTGGTAGCGCGAGCTTAGCATTGTATGCTAGTGCAGTTTCTTGTTATGAGAATAGTTTTGCTTGAGTATGTTTCCTTTATCCGAATGCTGCTTGCTTTGTGCTTTGTGGGACTCTGAGTGGTGGGAGTAGCCATTAGCTGAATACGTCACATCACATGTCAGCAGGGTTGAATAATCTCAGAGTGCTGGATTTGGCCCTATTGCGCAGCTCTTGTCTGAGTCCAACCGTTGTAGGGACGAGTCTTTTACTCGACGAATTATCCGAGCCTCATTACATGTGATGGTATTCAGGTGGTGGCTAATTAGCATTACAAGGAGGCCTTCAGCAGCTGAGGACTGGTTTGAGTGGAGTCAGAGATTTCCCTAGGGCAAGCCTAGGATGAGAGTAGCAGAGATCAGTAGTAGCAGAAGTGACTTGGTGGAGTCAAGGCGGTTCTTGAGGAAAGTACGGATAGATGTGGAAGGTAGTATGGGCCCGTACTACTGAAAGCAGAGGATCCGTACTCGAATCAAGGAAGGCCGAGACAAGACCAGGAAGCTAGTAGTAGTATCAATGATCCCTTGAGATATTTCAGTTTTCTAATGTTGCTATGATGTGTTTCAGAATGATGGTTTTCCGTCCGAGGACAGCAGCCGGCAGTGGAGGTGCTGGAGAGGGATCAGGATCAGGCTCGGGGGACGAGCACATGGATGAGCAGACCAGAGAGTTTCTTTCTTCAAAGATTACTCGTATCATTTTAGAGCAGACTCCTATGATCTTCGGTTCGATCAAGGAGGGCATCCTAGAGCTGATGGATGAGAGGTTGGGCACCTTCCGTGCCGAGGTGGCGGCCATGATGGGGTCGCAAACACTTACGTTCAGGGAGTTGAGGGCATGTGGAGCTCCAGACTATCATGGGGCGCGGGACCCCATAGCGAGTACTAGATGGTTGGCGGATGTGGCCAACGCGTTCCGTATGAGCAGGTGTCCCAAGGGGGACAAGGTTAGATTGGCGTCCTGTCTTCTGAAGGACAGGGCACGGGATTGGTTGGAGGAGGTCAGACATACCATTGGAGATGATGCAGCATTGGATGCCATGACCTGGGCTGATTTCTCTACCAGGTTCAGGGCGGAGTTTGCACCAGTTATTGAGGTGCAGCAGTTATCCAGAGAGTTTCAGGACCTCACCCAGACTACAGAGACCGTGGTGGAGATCACCGCCAAGTTCAGGGAGAGGGCTCTTCTTGTCCTCAGTATGCGGCCGATGAGGAGATGAAGAAGGCCCGTTATCACGAGATGTTGCGGAGCGATATCCGTCAGTTTGTGAGCCGGTCCAGCTGTAAAACGCTAGATGACATGATTGCTAGGGCTCGGGAGAGGGAGATTGATCTCGAGATGGAGAAGAAGAGGAAACCGGAGGCGGTTTCGGGTACAGGCAGTTCGGGCAAAAAGCCCAAGGTTTCTGATCACAGATCCAGGAGTCAGCAGAGCCACGGTCGATGTGGCAAGTGTGGGAGATTGCACGAAGGGGTGTGCAAGGCAGGGAGTTCCGGTTACTACAAGTGCGGTCGGACTGGGCATTTGAGCAGGGATTGTACGGCCCCTGCTACTGCCGTTGCAGCAACAGATCTGATTTGCTTTCAGTGCAATCAGAGGGGACATAAAAAGTCCCAGTGTCCGAGTTTAGCTGCAGTAGGGAAGGTGGCTGCACCTGCCCCTGCTACTTTGAGGATTTCAGATGGCCGGCAGGGCCGAGCCGAGGCGCCAGTGGCGAAGAGTAGGGCATTTCAGATGACAGCAGAGGAGGCGCGAGCGACTCCTGATGTGGTGACGGGTATGTATCTTCCCTTCATCTCGTATTATTATTGTTTGATTATTGCTTATGATTGTATGTTTTATATAGGGTCGTTCTCTGTGAACGACATTTCTGCTATGGTATTACTCGATTCGGGGGCTACCCGATCATTTGTATCGCTTGCGCTTAGCAAGAGATTTAGCAGAGCTCTAGGGGAGCTGGATTGTCCACTAGAGGTTGAGATAGCAGATGACAGGACCGTGAGGGTCGCCAGAGTGCATAGAGGGTGTTCTCTTTAGTTGTTTGACGAGCAGTTTTCGGTGGACCTGGTTCCTATTCCCCTACGAGGGAATAAGGTTATTGTAGGCATGGATTGGCTAAGCCCCAATGGGGCGGTGATTGATTGTGAGCTTCAGCTAGTGAGGGTTCGCACTCCCAGTGGGGGAGAGTTAATGATTCAGGGCGAGAGGCCACAGCACGGACCGACCTTTTGTTCCGCTGCAAGGGCGAGGCACTATTTTCAGTAGGGTTGCGCTGGTTATGTAGCTTATGTCTTGGATGCCCGGGAGAAGGGCAAGACGACAGTTGATGACATTCCGATAGTGCGAGACTTCCCGGATGTATTTCCCGAGGATTTACCGGAAATACCTCCTGAGAGGCAGGTTGAGTTTAGGATCGACCTGATTCCTGGTGCGGCTCCGATAGCCAAGGCACCATACCGTCTAGCTCCCCCTGAGATGTAGGAATTGTCTACACAGCTGCAGGAGCTGCTAGACAAGGGTTTCATTCGACCGAGCAGTTCGCCTTGGGGAGCGCCGATCCTGTTTGTGAGGAAGAAGGATGGGTCGCATCGTATGTGTATAGATTATCAGGAGTTGAATAAGGTAACGGTGAAGAACCATTACCCAATTCCGAGGATAGATGATTTGTTTGATCAGCTTCAGGGAGCGTCTTGGTTTTCCAAGATCGATCTACGCTCCGGGTATCATTAGATGCGGGTTAGGGATGAGGATGTGCAGAAGACTGCTTTCAGGACCAGGTATGGTCATTATGAGTTTGTGGTGATGCCATTTGGGATCACCAATGCCCCAGCCGCGTTCATGGATCTCATGAATCGCGTGTGCAGGCCGATGTAGGATCGGTCAGTGATAGTATTCATAGATGATATCTTGGTATATTCCAAGACGCAGGAGCAGCACGAAGAGCACCTGAGGGAGGTGCTGGTTAGTTCTGAGAAGGGTGAGACTTTTCGCAAAGTTCTCCAAGTGTGAGTTCTAGTTGCGTGAGGTGCAGTTCCTTGGTCACCTCGTCAACCAGAAGGGTATTTTGGTGGATCCGACCAAGATAGAGGTCGTGATGCAGTGGGAGGTCCCGAAGTCTCCATCTGAGATTCGGAGCTTCCTAGGGGTGGTAGGGTATTACCGGAGGTTCATTCAGGATTTCTCCAAGATAGCAGTGCCGCTCACCCGACTGACCAAGAAGTCGGTGGTATTTCGTTGGGGGCCTGAGCAGCAGGCAGCATTCGAGACCCTCAGACAGAGATTGTGCGAGGCTCCGATCCTTACCTTGCCAGAGGGAGTAGACGACTTCGTAGTCTACTGTGATGCCTCAATCACAGGTATGGGAGCAGTGTTGATGCAGCGAGGCCATGTGATAGCTTACGCCTCGAGGCAGTTGAAGCCTCACGAGGCTAACTATCCTACCCATGATTTAGAGTTGGGGGCGGTTGTGGTTGCCCTCAAGATTTGGAGGCATTATCTTTATGGGGTCCGTTGTACCATCTACACGGATCACAAGAGCTTGAGGTACCTTATGGGTCAGCCGAGTCTGAACATGAGGCAGAGGAGGTGGTTGGATGTGCTGAAGGATTACGATTGTGAGATCCTTTACCATCCAGGTAAGGCCAACGTGGTGTCCGACGCCCTAAGCCGCAAAGTGTTGGCAGCCCCTATCAGAGATTTGTGTTTGAGGATGACAGTTATTACTCCGTTGTTGGAACGGATCAGGGAGGCTCAGGTAGAGGGCCTCAAGGAAGAGAGGCAAAAGTGTGAGAGGATAGTGGGTCGAGTAACTTCGTTTGATTATGACAGTCGGGGATTGCTGACACTTCATGGGAGAGTGTGGGTACCGTACTGGGGAGGGGTACGGCAGGTGTTGATGGATGAGGCTCATAAGTCTCGATTTTCCATCCACCCAGGGGTGACGAAGATGTATAGAGATCTTCAACCCGATTATTGGTGGCCCTGCATGAAGCGGGATGTCACTTGGTATGTTGAGAGGTGCCTGACCTGCAGGAAAGTCAAGGCGGAGCACCAGAGGCCTCACGGCAAGATGCAGCCGTTAGACATTCCCGTGTGGAAATGGGAGGACATCACCATGGATTTTGTCACCAAGCTTCCCAGGACCGCACGAGGAGTAGATTCGATATGGGTAGTAGTGGATCGGTTGACGAAGAGTGCTCATTTTATCCCAATCCAGGAGAGTATATCGGCAGAAAAGTTAGTTGATATCTATGTGCGTGAGATCGTGGCACGTCATGGAGTGTCGGTATCGGTGGTGTTAGACCGAGATATCCGTTTTACATCCACATTCTGGAAGCGGTTTCACGACGAGATGGGTACTCGTCTTCATTTCAGCACCGCTTTCCACCCTCAGACGGACGGGTAGAGCGAGAGGACAATTCAGACTCTCGAGGACATGCTCAGGGCATGTGTTCTAGACTTCGGTGGCAGTTGGGATACGTATCTTCCGTTAGCAGAATTTTCGTATAACAACAGTTATCATGCGAGCATTAATCGACCTCCCTTTGAGATGCTTTATGGGAGGAAGTGTAGGACCCTGATTTGTTGGGGCGAGGTCAGTCAGCGAGTCGTTGGGAGCACAGAGGTGGTGCTCAAGACGACCGAGTTGATTCAGCAGGTCCGTAGTAGACTGCAGACTGCGCAAAGTCGGCAGAAGAGCTACGCCGACAGGAGGCGTTCAGACTTGGAGTTCCGGGTGGGCGATATGGTCCTTCTGAAGGTCTCACCCTGGAAGGGTGTCATCAGGTTTCGGAAGAGGGGCAAGTTGGGCCCCAGGTTCATTGGTCCTTTCAGGGTTTTCGCCCGAGTGGGTCGGGTTGCTTATCGGTTGGATCTTCCTGTAGAGCTTAGCCAGATCCACAACACTTTCCATGTGTCTCAGTTGAGGAAGTGTTTGGTGGATGAGTCAGTAGTTGTTACCCTAGAGGATATTCAGGTTGATAGTAGCCTGAATTATATTGAGAGGCCGGTCGCGATTCTGGACCGGAAGACAAAGACCTTGAGGAACAAGGCAATTCAGTTAGTGAAGGTTCAGTGGCAGAACCGGAAGGGGTCTGAGTGGACGTGGGAGGCTGAGGAAGAAATGAGAGAGCACTACCCGGAGTTATTTGCAGATTCAGCCGTAGCAAACTTCGAGGACGAAGTCTGAGACAAGTGGGGGAGAATTGTAACGCCCCGTCTCTGGTATGTTGCTTCTGTGGCATTTATTTAGAAGTTTTATTGAGGGACTCGGCGAGTCTATGGCCTGACTCGTCGAGTAGGGTCGAGTTTTCAAGCACGTGTTAGTCGGCGACTTGGCGAGTCCATATTCGGGACTCGGCGAGCCTGCCTGCCAGGAAGAAATCCTAAATCCACGGGTTGCTCACTATTTAAGCAATGTTATGTGCCCCAAACTCGCCTCCTTCACCCTCAGAGAGCTGTGAGAAAACCCTAATCCATCCCTTGTTTGTTTTAAGTGTTTTTGTGTGGATTTTGAAGGCTTGAAGAAGAAGAAGAAGAAAGGAGCAAAGAGAAGAGGTGTAGAGCAAAGATCCAAGGGCAAAATCAGAGTTCATTGAGGTATTTCTTGGATTCCTTCTGTTTTATGCTTTAGACATCCATTAGAACACTTCTAGGGCTAGTTTGATGCATTTTCCAAGCCTTATAGTTGTATGGATGCCTTAGTAGGTCGAGAGATCCCTAGATCTGTTCATTTAGGAGTTGTAGAGCTCGGATCTATTGCCTTTTTGAAGATGCTTTGCATAAGAACCCTGAGGAGTTCTACCCATCGCCGTTGTCTTCACTTTGCGGCATGAACTTTCCTTTCGGCTAAGGGCATCTGCTACCACATTGGCCTTGCCGGGATGGTAACGGATTTCACACTCATAATCACTGAGGAGTTCTACCCATCGCCGTTGTCTCATGTTCAAGTCTTTCTGTTCAAAGATGTGTTGCAGGCTCTTGTGGTCAGTGAAGATCATGCACTTGGTTTCGTAGAGATAATGTCTCTAAATCTTCAATGCAAATACTACGGCTCCTAGCTCCAAGTCGTGTGTGGTATAGTTGAGCTCGTGTGCTTTCAGCTGTCTAGAGGCACAAGCAATCACCTTTCCTCTTTGCATAAGCACACAGCCTAAGCCTTGATTGGACGCATCGCAGTAGACAACGAAGTCCTCTGTCCCTTCGGGTAGGCACAGAACAGGCGCGCTGCACAAGGCTTTCTTCAACGTCTGGAACGCGGTTTCTTGCTTATCACTCCAACAAAAGGGTACACCTTTCTGGGTTAGAGTGGTTAAGGGTTTGGCGATTCTAGAAAAGTTCTGGATAAATCTCCGATAGTAGCCGGCGAGACCCAAGAATTGTCGAATTTCTGTGGGTGTCTTCGGTGCCGACCAATTCTCTATCGCTTTAATTAGGGATGAGCATCAGAACCGGGTACCCGCTTTTGGAACCGGAACCGCCTCGGAACTGCCGGTTTTGGAACCGGAACCGCCTTAGGCGGTTCCATGCCTAAGGCGGTTCCGGTTCCGGTTCTCGTTTTTTCGGAACCGCTACCCGCTGGGTACCCGCCGGAACCGGTTTATATATATATATATATATATATATATATATATATATATATATATATATATATATATATATATATATATATATATATATATATATATATAATTTCATATAAAGGTGTGTTACTTAGACCGGTTTAGAATATATTGGTCCGATTTTGTCCGTCTTTGGTCCGAATTGATTTAATTTGGATCGAACTAAATTGCGGTTTTGTCGAAAAAAGTTAACAAAATTAATGCGACCGGGTTACCCACTCCCGGAATCGGAACCGCCGGTTCCGGGACTGGTTCCAAATATTTAAGAACCGCCTAGAGCGGTTCCGGTTCCGGTTCTAACTTTCTAGGAACCGCCGGTTCCGGTTCTCGCCAAATGAGGCGGGTACCCGCCTACGCTCATCCCTAGCTTTAATCTTGGAAGGATCTACATGAATACCCTCCTCGCTTACCACGTGACCGAGGAAAGTTACCTTCCGAATCCAGAACTCACACTTGGAAAATTTTGCGTACAACTTCTCGGATCGAAGGGTTTCCAACACTAGCCTCAAGTGCTGTTTGTGGTCTTCTTCACTTCTAAAGTAGACAAGTATGTCATCAATGAACACAATGACAAACTTGTCCAAATAAGGACGACACACCCGGTTCATCAAGTCCATGAACACCGCCGGCGCGTTGGTTATACCGAAAGGCATCACCACGAACTCGTAGTGTCCATACCGAGTTCTGAAAGCTGTTTTGGAAACGTCACTCTCATGAACTCGTAGCTGATGGTACCCTGATCAAAGGTCTATCTTGGAGAAGTAATTGGCTCCCTGGAGTTGATCGAAGAGGTCATCTATTCGCGGAAGAGGATTTCGGTTTTTGACGGTCAACTTGTTCAGCTCGCGATAATCGATACACATCCGAAAGGATCCATCTTTCTTCTTGACAAACAATACTGGAGCTCCCCAGGGTGAGGAACTCGGTCTAATGAATCCTTTACTGAGCAAATCATTGAGTTTACTGGATAACTCCTACATTTCTGCTGGAGCTAAGCGATACGGAGACTTCGCTACGGGAGTAGCTCCAGGAATTAGGTCAATACGGAACTCGACCTGACGCTTGGGAGGGATTCCTGGAAGCTCTTCGGGAAACACATCAGGAAAGTTACAGACTTCGGGGATGCTCGCGAGGTCTTTAACTTCCTGTTTCTCATTGATTACATGGGCTAAGAATGCAATGCACTCCTTTCGCAGGAGCTTTTGAGCTTTGATGCAGGAAATGATACGAAGGTTGGAACTGATTTTATCACCATAGATTACGAGAGTTTGATTCGAAGGAAGGTTGAGACGAATGGATGTTTCGAAACAGAGGATATCAGCATGATTGGGACTCAATCAATCCATGCCAATGATGACATCAAAGCTCTTTATGGAAACCGGCATGAGATCGATAGGAAATGAATGGTCGTTCAGGGTAAGGGTACAACCTATGAATATCTCGTTAGCGCTTTCTTTCTCACCGTTAGCCATCTCGACGATAAACGTTTTAGTTAAAGGTTGGGGATTATGTTTTAGGTTATGTTTGAATGCATGACTAACGAAACTCCTTTCAGCACCCAAATCGAAAAGAATACTAGCATATGAGTTGTCGAGAAGGAACGTACCCGATACAACAGTGGGATCAGCGACCGCTTCCTCCTGTCCCATGACTAGGACTCTCCCGGTATTATCGGTGGTAGACTTCTTGGGGCAGTTCCTTTTAAAGTGCCCAACTTCACCATAGTTGTAGCAGGCTTGACCAACACCTGCTCCAGAAGATTGATTGGCCGATTGGGCCGAAGTTTTGCAGAATCGAACCGTGTGCCCCTTCTTACCACAATTTGTACACGAAAGTTCTCGGCAGGGGCCAGGGTTGTGGTGATACTTGCACTTGTCACAGAGGGAAAGATTACCAGCATACCGGCTGGTAGGAGTTGGAGCTGTGGATTCCACAACAGAAGCAGCAGCAACAGGGGTAGTAGCAGCATGGACTGCTACAGTTTGCTGTCTCTTGGAGGATCCTTGGGAAGATTGACCCTTCTTCTTCTTCTAGAACTTTCTCTTCTCACCACTGCTCTTAGTCGACTCAGGAGCTGTAGTGGTTTCCTCGACATCGTTACTATGATCAATTAGGGTTTGGGCTAAGGTCTTAACACTATCATATGTATCCGGACGAGCAGCCAAGACATGACCCTTTGTCGGATGGGTTAACCCCCAAATGAACCTTTCGATCTTTTTACTTTCAGGAGTGACTAATCCATGGCAGAGAAGTGCGAGATCATCGAATCGGGAAGTGTATGCAGCAATGTCGGAACCTTTCATCTTCAGGTTCCAAAGCTCGTGCTCTAGCTTCTGCATTTCACCACGGGGACAATATTCGGCTATTAGGAGTTCTTTCATGGCTTCCCAGCCCATGGCGTTGGCTACGGGTAGGGTCAGGGATTTGACTAGGCCATTCCACCAAGTCAAGGCTTTATCGAGGAAGGTACAAGCTGCGAACTTGACCTTATCGGACTCAGCACAGGCACAGATTTCGAAGATGGATTCGATTTTCTTGAACCATCGGGATAATGAAATGACACCTCCAGTGCCATCGAAAGATGTTGGTTTTGCATTCATGAAATCCTTATAGGAACACTCCTTTCGGTGTCCCTGATCACTTTCTTGGTCCTGAGTTTGAGTACCACCTCCTGAACCACCGGAACCACGGGTGTTTAATTGGGACATAACAGTTGCCACCGCGGCGGTAACAGCTGCCTGAAATACCATGGGGTCAAATTCAGGAGGAGGAGGTGGCGGAGGGTTGTTGGTCTTTGAGCTGGGTCTCTTTCTGGGAGGCATCTTGATCTAATAAGATCAAGAAAGAGAGGATGATAAGTCCTCTGAATTGAATCAAGAGATATGACATATATATATTCTGAATAAGCGATAAAGCAGGAAAGAGTTATCAAATCAGGTAAACTATCGCTAACGAAATGATCGAGGATCTATACGTGAACGAGGATTTCTACAAAGAATTGGCTCGAGAAATACTCCCATAGTATTTCATGATTCGTTACTACACTGGCGCGATGTTTGTGGTATTAAGGTAAGTTTTAGGCATGCCGCATACCACAGTCACTCCCAAGCACATGTTGGCCGTGTCTCAAATGAATATAGTTGGCCAGGCTATATTGATCCTAGACACGACTACATAACTGCCCAGGTTTAACCACAGTATACAACACCCATTTACTTATGTTTTGTTCTACTTGTATTTACGGATCTCGACGGCTCGGTATACTTATATATTTTTGAAAATACTTATAGTTTGAAGATACTTTTAATTCAGAGCACTTAGGCCCTTTAGTGTTTATAGTTTTATACCATGTAAGGTTTGGTATACTTTGTTCACTATAAACAAGGGCTCTGATACCAATCTGTCACACCCCGAAAACCGAAGACGGAAACATTTCCGGGGTTGACTCCACGTTGAGTATCAAATCCAATGCACATTGTAAGTAAAGTAAGACAACTATTACATTACATTAAGAAAAGTTTTACAATTGTTTCAAAAGTACAGTTATACAGTTGTGATACATAGTATATGATAACAAAACGAGCGGATCTTCGGAGTACTCCATCCTGAACAAAACGATCTTCGGGTACCTGTTCTAACGTTGACCTGAGAACACAAGCGGTTTGAAAATCAGCATAACGCTGGTGAGTTCATAAGCGGTTTTTGTTTTGTGAAAATGTTCAAGTTTCCTTTCTGTTTCTGAAAATGTTACACACACCAAGAAAATCCCATATTTTCTTAAAAGGTTGATTACTGTTCCTCAACATGTAAAGTAAAGTAAAGTTGTACACTGAAAAACACGTTTATCCAATGTGAAAATGTACAGTTAGGTTATTTGGTTCGTTATACTGTTTTGGTTATGTACCAATGTATTCCAGGAAAGTCCCATACTTTCCTGATTGTGTGTTACCAATTGTAAAAGATGTAAAGTTATCTGATATGTTACACTTTTCTAGTTATGTTCAATGTTCCCCAGGAAAGCCCCATGATTTCATGAATGTTGGTTTCCATTGTGAAAGATGTATTCTGTTAGACCCGGTTATGTACAAGGTTTCCCAGGAAAGTCCCATACTTTCCTGAATAGTTGGTTATCAATGTAAAAGATGTAAAAGATGTATTATATTGAACATTATTACTATTAAGTAAATCTATGTTATCCTAATTGCGAGTTCCATAACCATACGATAGACTAATTGTGGCAATAAGTAGTCCACATCACCTTATGACTTTCGTCACCCTTGAACCATTTCGGTTTGGCTGTAGCTAGCAACCAGGTGTGGGGTAGTTAGCCCCGTATAGATCTATACACTCAAGTCATGGTCTCTAATCCCAGAGATTCTAGTTACGGGTGCAGTCCTCCACTCGCGTATCTCTGTGGAGTGTTCGCCGAGGACGTGTCTCCAATCATACATGACTAACAAATTTACTAGTAATAATATGATAATCCTCCACTCGCGTATCTATGTGGAGTGTTACCGAGGACAAAATAGTGTATAAGTGTTATGTTTAGATGTTCTAATGTCATGCTTTTAACTGATAAAATGTGGAAAACCATTTGTGAAATATATATAAAACATAACAGTTTATAAACCCATTTCACAAATAAATGTTTACGCGATCTACATGTTCAAACGGTTAACAGTTGTATCAATCAGTGTTAAAAGCATATAAGATATGAAACACACACATGAAAACAAGTTTTGAGTACAAGAAATACCTTGTACTTTGCTTGTGTTCCCCCTGAAAACAGTGAAAACAATGAAAACGGGTAGGGGTATGAACTCACCAGACGAGGAAATGCGACGGTTTCGGACACTAAACGTTGGTTCGGGGCTTGATTACTCGCGATGTCCCTATGTAAAATGAAATGTAAAATGAAATGTTAAATGAAATAATGTCCATATATATTTAATTAGATTTACAGTCACTAATTATATGGAACATCACACTCCAATGAGGTTAAACACCTCAAAACGAGCGTTTGGAGTGACCCGGGTGACATCTACGGACGTGTAATGGTACTAGGGACTCGGGATTTGAGTTTACTCCCCAAGAGTAAACATTTTAGGGAGTTTACAGCCACATAACACATATATACATGATTTCACGGCCGTGAACTCATGTTGGTGTGATTTTGAGTGTTTAATGGCTCGTTTGGACTTGGGGATTGTTGGAATGATTTACTAAAATGCCTTGGAATAAACTAAATGAATTTATACCATTTAAAAGGGAGTTCACGGCTGTAAACTTGGAGTTTACGGCCGTAAACTCTCCTATGGTCAAGAATAATTGTTTTGAGGCACTTAAAGCACTCACATGTGATTCTAGTAATTTTTCCAAGCCTTGGGATGGTTTAAGTGCATCATTTGGCACACTTTTATGAGTTTACGGCCTAAGAGTATGTGCCATGGCCATAAACTCTTGTATGATGTATTTTGTTACGTTTAAGGCCCTTAAACTATTTTTAGATGGTTCTAGGATTTACCACAAGGCTATTGGTTGAGTTTCAAGGCAATCTAACATGTAAAAAGGTGTTTACTCCCCATGTTTGAGGGTTTTATGGCCCAGGAACATACCTTGGCCGTAAACTCATGCTAACCCCTCAAAAATCCAAGTTTAAGGTGTTTCAAGTCCCTATTTGTAAGCCTGAAATTCGTATCTAAGTCCCAATAATGATTTGGAAGGGTTAAATGGCTCAAAAACCCCATTTTTAGGTGTTTACGGCCCAAGCATGTGCCTTGGCCGTAAACACTTGTTCCAGGTCCTAAATCTTTGTTTAAACATCAATTTGAAGGCTAAAGAGGTTAGAAAACAAGTTAAGGATGTTACGTCTTTGATTTGGAGCCTTAAATCTTTATTTTTGGACCTTTGATTTGGATGAGGAGAGAGGTTGGAGAGTGATTAAGAAAAGATGGCCAAAAGCTTCAAATGGAAGCTTTGAGTCCTTTATATAGTGCTCGGGAATTGGACACGACGGAATTCTACCCGATACCGGCGTTAGACGGGGCTTTTGGTCGCACCTGACCAAGTTGCCGTAACCCAATATGGTCGATTCTAGAAATGTTCCGATAACTATTATGGGGTGTTAGAACGATTTCTAAATGTATTAAGACACCCATTAAGTCATTTTAGATCCATACAAATAAATGACTTAATTAAAGGACGAAATCGGAATCGGGTTTGTAAACGGCGTTTTGTTGATCGAATTGGATTACAAGTTGAAGTAGAAGAAGTGGTACGGAAATTTCGGGTTGTTACAGTTGGATTTGAAACTCAAGAAGTCACTAATCACATAGAGGCTACGAAAGGTATTGACTCATACCTTTCTACCCTGCCTCTGCCTAGTCAGTCTATAATAGCCTCGACAAACCCTCATGGCCCAGAAAGTACCGCAACCCCAATTACTACCACACAATCTTTTGTTCCTCTCTCAAGAAGACTCAAGAAGCTTTCTTCAAGAAAAACCTCCCATGGTAAGTCCAAGAAAGGTGCAACATCCAAGAACAAAGAACCATCCAAAAAAACGCAAACTCAGGCATGTTGTATCCTATGATGAAGATTCTGATCCAATTCAGACCCCCAAAGTTAATATTGAAGACGAGTCTGATGAAGACTCTGTCCCAATTCTTATCCTCAAGAAACGAAAAACAAACCCTAGTCCTATCTGTATGCGCAACTGGACTGATACTGAAGTCTCTCAAAAGACTTCGGTAGTACTTGGGGTCCCCACAGGCCCATTTAGCCGCTCGGGCACACGTATGCATGTTTCATTTGATCATGGAGACTCACCCCTAGCTAAATACCAATATGATTTAATTGGTTCTCACCCTAACAGGGCTTTTCAACTTCATTTCTTTGAGGAACATGGAGTTGCACTCCATACTTGATTCTGTCATCCATACACTACACACACCTTCCCAACCGCAGGACAATTCTTCACTCCTTTCCAAAACTGAGTCGAGGCCAAACCTGACTATGGGTCAAGGGGACCGAGGAAACTCAGGAAATCCTACTCTGGTTACCTTACAAACATATGGTTTAGGTACGGTGAACACCAACGTGCAAGGATCCGTGAACCCGAGGGACACCTCAGTGCAACATCAAGGAATTGATGGATATGATTCTGATGACTCTTGGATGTAGTATAAACCATCTACAGGATCCGACGTCAAAAATTATGAAGCTTTTCGTAGGGCATTTCAAGCAAGGAAGTATCAGCAAACTAAACAGCTTCAACAAAAGGTGAAAGAAATACAAGTCGTGGCTAAGTACTGGGCAGACGCAATCAATAACGCCAACACCGTAGCCACCCTTCTCAAGGTCCAAGATTAGTTGACCACAATGGCTGAGACTATTCACAACGCTCAGTCCATTCCAGATGGTGCAGGTCCCTCCAAGCCCCCTCCAACAAAAATTGTTCAAGAATCCCAAGATGACGGAACTACAATCGATATTAGTTCCGGGCATACTTTTGGCTTTGATGACATAGACATGAATGAAGTCAATCAACCTTGGCCATCAAACAACATGATGATGATCTTCGAAGAAGAAGAAGAATCAAGCGGATCCCATCACTTTACATCAAAACCCAAGGAGAAGAAAAAGAAGAAGAAAATGGTAGTTTCTAAAAAAGAATTTCTAAGCATACAAGACAAGGTTGATCAGATTTTAGCTACTATAAAATCTAGCCACCAGCAACCTGAAGATGTGACCGGACCGCAATCCTTTATTGAAAGAATTGAATGCTTGGAAGCAACGGAGAGACTCATTGCTGAGAGAACCTCTCTCAAGGTCGAAATGGGTATCTGAGCCCTTGATATAGACAGACAGGCGGATCATCAAAAATTCATAGTCACTGCGGAGAGACTCATCACTGAAGTGTCCGCAATCAAAGTTGAACTTCAATCAGCCATTGCAGGTCAAGAAGCTCATTCAAAAAAGCTTGTTGAGGAAACTCACAATGCTTATGAGTCCACTATCTCTATCCTACAAACAACCATTAACAACCTCAAACGTTCCTTATCTTCCAACTTCCATGGCCAAGAGATTCTACAATTTACCAAGGAGATCCACAAACTACTCTTCAACACCGCAATTCCCAACAATCAGCAACTTTTTGATGCACTCAAAACCCATTTTAATGACTTCTTGACCAAGATTGACAGTCTTAAACAATGGCTTGAGGAGGTACCAGGTGCTCCTTCCTCAAGTGGGGGAAGTGAAGACCGTGATTCGGATCGCATCTCACATCAACATTCACATCCGCATCAACATTTACAAACTCCCATCCGATTTGTTCCCAATCATCAACAACCAATCATACCGCAATCAATCTTTCAAGAACCCATTATTCAACAAAAGATTCCTACTCCGCAACGTTCCCCACAACCATCTCCCAAAAAGAATACTCCTATGCCTTCTCCTTAACAAAGTCAAATTCATTCCCCTCATAATTCCTCATCACCGCAACAAGATCCTCCAGTCCAATTAGTTTAGCAATCTCCGCCTCGACAAGAAACTCCTCCACACTTCAAAAACCTTGCACCAACCATGTCATCTTCACACTCAAGTGATTCTCCCGCAACCAGATAGAGAAAAGATGATTGGAAAGCTGTAAAGTTTCTTGAGCAAATGTGGAGAGAACAAGGTTTTGATATGACCTTGGATGAAACAACAATCCACTCCTGGATTAATCCCACCAGAAGATTACTTGATGACAACTACCAGCCTCATCTCACCTATGCGGACTCCCCATCTGACAGTTATTAGGACATTCCCATCTCTCCCAACACAAAATTCTTCACCGTCTTTGAATCGTTTGACCGCAACCTCCCCGATGATCAGAGGTTGCCAATGGAATTTGAAAGACTCAACAGATTTCATGCCAAGCACGGATCTACAATTGAAAACATTTGGTCAAGCGACAAGCCCACCGTAGTCAAAAACTTCAAGCCCATAAAGTTTATGAAAGCAGACTTCATTCAGTACACTCCCACTAGAAGAAAGTCAGACTATGTTCGAACCCAAGCTGGCTTTCCTTGCATGAACCCGGAGGAATCTTTCTGATTGCTAAGGTATTTCAGAACAAGTGTGAGAAGCATCTAAACATGAAGATTTCGTATGAAAGGGCTTGTATGTATCTAAAAGAAACTATTTGTGACTTTGCTAATATTGACGTGAATATCCACCCTGTTCGCATATAGAAATTCATCCTTCCTCCTCTTGAACCAGCTCCAGTGCTAACTGAAGATTTTCAAGAGAGATCCCTTGGAGCAACTAACTTCCCGGGTCTTGGAGTAATTTTCAAATGCAAGAATGATGAAACAACATATTTCATTCCAATGACTGCCATGAAACGCTTGACCCGGAAGCAACTAGAGATCACTCAAACTGCAGTCAACAAGTCAAAACACACAACTGCTCAAGTAAAGTTTGAAATCTCCAGGAGAATTGTTTGGCTCAGAGAAGTCAGTAAGTTCTGGTGGATTCTCATCAAATTTATAAAGCTTGACAAATGAAAGGAAATTTGAAAGAGGTCACTTAGGTGGAAATTGTTGACGCATAAAAGTGACCCTCTTAAACTTGACAGATCCGAAGCCATCTCTAGATCCGCAGTCAGTATATCAACCGCAATCAAGAACCGCATCCGCAGTCGACGTCATCAATCCTTAGTCTTAGTCTTTTATCTGTTATCTTATGTCTATACATTACTTTACCCAGTGTGTCTTGCATGGCCACCTTAGACAGATTAGACTTTGTAATCTTCGAGACTCTATAAATAGAGTTCTCTCATTTTGAATGAATACATCAATTATCTCTATCTTGAATATCATATCTTACTCTCTTATCTTCAAAGATCCTCATAACTTAAACTGATATATTAATACCATAATGTCTCTTCGGAGCAAGTCAGTCTTGACTTAATCACTAAGTCTGATCTCACTTACTAACTTGGTTTGTTTGCAATCCTCATTAAGAATCAGCTTAAGTGTCTTCTTGATATAATACTTGTTTTCGTTTATATTTCCTTATATTTCCGCACCTAACTATCTAACTATCTAATTCTAACTTATTATTGTTGAGCTTTATGACACTCTGATTTAAACTTCATTCTGCAATATTACTTGTTCTAACGTTTGTTTAAGTGTGTTACTCAAGTTTTTCTCTCAACAAGGCAGTAACCTTATACCCCCCTTATAGACCGGCTTCGTGAATGAGGCCTACTAACAGTAAGACTGACTTATCTTATACATACATATCTATATATATATATATATATATATATATATATATAATTATTAAACTTATAATAATATAATAGTATAAGGGGTTGAATTTTAACTTTTAAAACTCTAGGGTTTAATTTGGAATTAAAGTATTCATAAGTCAAACTTTACAAATTCGAAAACTTGAGGGGAAGTTTTGAAACTTTTCAAAACTTTTGGTTTCCATAACTTATGAGTTTAATATGGATTTTATGAAAAACTTTTCAAGTTCCATAACTTGAGGACAAGTTATGAAAGACTTTAAAAACATTTGAAAGAAAAACTTTTCATTTTCCATAACTTGAGGACAAGTTATGGAGTTCATAAAAAATCATTTAGATCATTATTTTGATTAACACAATAATCAAATAATACATACATGATCTAGTTAAACTCATAAGTTAAGATAATTCATATAAAACAAATTTCAAGAAATTAGCCTAATCATTTAAACTAATAGCAACAAAATCAAATTATATGAACAAAAACATTTTATGGTAATGATCCTAATCCAAATTAAGCCAACAAATCCAAAAAAAAAAACTGTCAGACCCGTCACCACCTCGTGGTGATCAGACAGAGTCCAAAAAAACGATTTTTTAACTTTGAAAAAGTAACCAAGCATCAAATATAATAGAAAACAACCCATGGCTCTAATACCACTGAAGGGTTTTAGTATACTACAACATCCTATGGTGCACATACAACCCTAAATGCTTTGGATCTATGTTTTCTCTAATTATACATGCAATATTGTTTCTAAAGCATTAAGCCTACAACTATCATATAAATGATATAAACAACATAAAATTGAGTTATGGAGTTACCTCTTTGTTGTAGCTTGTAGAACTTCTTGAGTTTGGCCTTTAAGAACTTAGTATCCCAAGTGTTGCACCTCAAATGGAATTACAACACACCTAGGAAAAAGGAGACTTCTGAGAGAATATTTCTTGCACCAAAATCGGCTCATGGAACTCCAAAAACACTAGTGTATGTGGTAGCCAATTTTGGATGCTAAGGGACTTCTTATATAGTGTGGCAAGATTAGGGTTACACCATGTAAATCCTAATGTGCATGACCTTCCATATTCCTTAGGCTCTATGGGTTTAAACCCCTATGGATCATCCATGGGTTGTAACATTGGTTTAGCCCTACCTAAAGAATAATGGTTCATTGGCCCACACCATAAGAATGAACGATTTACCAAATCAATTCCCATATATTTAATTAGTCTCTTTTGATCACAAAATTAATTCCAAATTAATTCTAGATCAATACTAATTAAATAATATGATTTCATATTAATATATTAGAACTTATAATATATTAACAAATCATAAATAACCTCTTCTCAAAAGTCTATCCTATCAAATTGTCCTGGTGATATGCAACCCAAATGGACCATGCTACTGTCGGGTCAAGTACATACCAATTATAGTTATGGGGTTAGACACTTAATCCAATAGTAACATCTTATTGGACTCAATAAGACGCTTATCAAATACTATCTGATACATTCGGATATTACAACATATATTTGTGATATAACCCATTTATTATAATATTTGAAGATGTTACATGGAAGCTATCCATAAAGTTCTTGAAGTGGAATTTTGTTTTGCATTTTGAAGCCACATGACATGTCAGCGTATCACAGATCATTTGGAAACTTAACACCTCAAGCTTTGGAAAAACATTTAATTATATTTTATTAATAAAACTATGTGATATTCCGTGCGTTGTGTAGTTATAATTAAAATTTAAAATATTGATAAATATATATTATTAAAATAAATATTACTTGTTATTAAGTTTGAATTAATAATTCTTAAAGTAATTTATTATAAAATATTCTAAATAATTTAAATAAATGATAACTATTATCAAAAATAGGTGTATGCAATTACTTTCTTAATGGATTTATAAGTATCAAATAATAGATTTCATATTATTCTATTTAGAATCGCATCCTTTTTATAGCCGCTACCCGTGAAAATAAAAATAAACTTAATTTATATATAAATATTTTATTTTTAATGAATTTTAAAACTATTTTTTGATACATGTTTTATATTTAATATTTTATTTAAACTTTTAATATTTTTAATTTGTTTTAGACTATCTATTATGAGGAAAATATCATTATTATAAAAAATAATTTTTAACTATTTTTTTTATTAATTTGACATTTTGATTTAGATTTTACATTTAAACTTTGTAACTATTTAAAAAAAAATAGGCTTTGAATATATTATAAAAATTATGTTTAAAATTTAGTATCATATTTAGATTAACAAACTAAGTATATTATATTGAGAATAAACAATTAATTTTGAAATTACAATAATATTGGATTTAATGTATTAATTTAAGAAGAAGTTCAAATGTTGGGGGTTTCAAATGAATGCGGATGAAGAAAAAATGTCTATTTTATAAGTATACTAGGCGAGTATATGTACGTTGCACGGAATAAAATTATATAGTTAACCTTTTAGTAATTATATGTCATTGAAAATAATTTTGTCATTTATATTAACTAAAAAAATTATTATTACATTTAGACATTTAGTTAAGTAACATTATAATTAATTTGAATAATAGATAACATAACGCTTACTAAAATCAAATTTAATGTAATCTACTCATGCTTTATGTGTGTATAAAATTATTTATATTTCTTATATATTTTAATTAACTAATGTAATGATTTATTAACTTTAAAGAAAAATTGACGATATATTAATTTCATCTGATGATTATTTAAATTATCAATCATTATTTGTGATGTAATATAATTTAATTTATAACTTGATGTTATTTTAACTATTATTATTATTACTATTATTATAAATTAAAAAAAAAACTTAATTGAATTTGAGTTATTATAAAAAATAGTTTTTGGAGATCTTTTAGTTAGTTTTACTTTTAGTTTATGTTCTTTTACGTTTATTGTATTTAATATTTTCCTTTTAACTCTTGTAAAAAATATGCATTGAGTTTTTTTAAAACTTTATTTAATATTTTACTTTAGGTTTTAAATTTTACACTATACTTTTAAGTTTGTTTGATATATTAATTTAGGTTATGCATTTAACACTATATTGAAGTTATTGATAATTCAAGAAGTCTTCCATTTATGATAATATGAATAAGTAATAACATATTTAAGTTAGAAAATATATTATAGGGAAATATGAAAAGTTTGGATTTTCAAATTGATGTGGTTACATGAAGAATGCTTCATTTATAAGTATAGTATGACTAGGCGAATCCCTGCGTCTTGCGCGCAAATATAGTTATTTAATTAAATAATAACTTTTAACAAATTGTGATTTTATATTTATACATGAAAACCAATGTTAGTAGTAAAACAAAAACCTATAGTTAACCTATTGGTTTTATTAACTGTAATAAGTTTATATCATTGGTCATTTATACTACTAATTCATGATATTATAGGTTATTTTATGTTGTGTAAATTATATATGAAACGTACATTGATTTCTATATATAACAAATGCAAAGTAGTATGAAAAAATAAATACAACTTTTGATGATTTTATAGACCGCTTTAAGTTGTGTAAATTATATATAAAACAGTTGATTTGTATATAAAACAAATAACAAATAGTATTGAAAAATACTACAACTTTTAATAACATAAAAACACTACAACATGTATTATAACATTTACATCAAATTAAATTTATTAAACAATTAAAAATAATTCAAAATGAATATTTATAAATCGACATAACTTGATATATAGAAACACTCTTATAAAAAAATCTTAATGAAATAACCATTGATGATTTTATAGAAAAAATAAATACTACAACTTTTGATAATTTTTATAGAGCACTTTAAGTTGTGTAAATTATATATAAAACTTAAGTGGATTTGTATATAAAAAAATAACAAATAGTATTGAAAAATACTAAAACTTTTAATAACATAAAAACACTACAACATCTACTATAACATTTACGTCAAATGAAATTTATTAAGCACTTATAAATCATTCAAAATGAATATTTATAAATTGACGTACCTTGATATATAAAAACATTGTTATAACAAATCACGTTGAAATAACCATTAATGCGACATAACTCAGTTTTTTTTCAAATTGTTCATATTTGAATCACAATCCTTTTCAAACATATGATTTTATTTATCAAAACTTACTTATATACTACTAATATAGTTATAATGTGTATAAGTAAGCGGAAAATAAAAAAGGCATTGCACATTAATAACCATAAGTTAAAAAAAACTTTTGAATGTAGTGAAAATAAAAAGGTATGACTAATAACATCAAATTTGAAATCATAACTACATTTAAATTAGAAAACTCTTGAGATGTAATGATAGTTTCGAACACTTGATTTGTGCGTAATAATGTAAAATAAATACCGACAATTATATGTTATAATAACAATATTATTAACATTTATCATTAAAATAATGATTTTTATACTAAGTTGCAACTAATACAATAATTTTTAAGTATGTGATAAGATAGATATAATAAGTTGTGTTTGAATTGAATTAAATATAGTTTTTGATTTAATATTTTTTTAATTATATAGTTGAAGTATTTACAAATATAACTTTTTTTTAAATATAACAATAACATTGATGTTAAATTTGATATAATAACTTGTATACTAAATTGATATAATATATTGATTATTTTGAATTATATGATAATATATACATTTATTATAACTGCATAATCTCAATCGTTTGAATGACTTCTACCTGCGAGTTACACATGAATAAAATTAAATATAACATATGGTTTAATGTTATTTATAGTTGTTGTTATTGTTATTTAATTTTTTAAAATTTATTTTCTTAATATTTTAATTTATATAATTATAATTATTTCAAACATCAAACATTGTTTTTTGATTTTAAAGGTAACAATATAATCATTTATATAGAGTTATTTTTAACTATTATTATTGTAAGTTATTTTAACCTACTAATTTGAAACTTTTAACGATTATAAAAATATATTTAGGAAATATTTTAGTTAAATTGATATTACAATTTAGTTTTTGCATTTATCACTACAATTTATCACTTTTAACCATTTACAAAATATTCTTTGGTTTTCGAAGTGGAACTGAAATTTATATTTAAGCTGACACTATAATGTTATATTTAAATTAATAATTCAAGTATTTTGTCCAAACTGTTCAAAAGTTATAACTTTAAACTGATAATGGTTTACACGCAACAACATTTTAAATCTAGTAAAGTAAATATAATATGTTAAAAGTTAAAGACATAACTTTATAAGTAGAAGTAAAGATATTATTTTAAAATTAAAATTTAGTTTATTTATGATTACACTTTAGGTTTGATATTTATCTAACCTTATTAACTAACTTATAATCTTTATTAGAAAGACACTACAATTTATCACTTTTAACTATTTACAAAATATTTTTTGGGGTTTTTAAGTTAAACTAAAATTTATATTTAAGTTGACACTGTAATCTTATATTTAAATTAATAATTGACGTATTTTATACAAATTGTTCCAAAATTGTATCTTTAAAATGATAATGCTTTACATTAAAACTAATAAATTAAATATAATATGTTAAAAGGTAAAAAATCATATCTCTATAAGTAGAAGTAATATATTATTTTAATATGGAATTTTACTTTATATATGATTACGCTTTAGGTTTGATATTTATTTAACCTTATTAACCAACTTATAATTATTATTAGAAAGAAATTGAAAATTCATGGGAGTTTCAAATGAATGTGGTGAAAGGAAAAATGATTCCTTTATGAATGTCCGTGTGTTGCACATAAACACCTATATAGTTAAAATATTTACAAATATATGTTTTTTTAAATATAACATTTGTTAAATTTTATATAATAATTTTTATACTAAATTGATATAATATATTGATTATTTTGAATTATATGATAATATATATTTTTATTATAACTGCATAATCTTAATCGTTTGAATGACTTCTACCCACGAGTTACTCATGAACAAATTTAAATATAATATATGGTTTAATGTTATTTATAGCGATAGTTACTGTTAATTAATCTTTTAGACTTTTATTTACTTAACGTTTTAATTTCTATCATTATAATTATTCAAAACATTGAACATTGTTTTTTTATTTTAAAGGTAACAATATAATCATTTATATAGAGTTATTTTTAACTATTGTTATTGTAAGTTATTGTAAGCTACTTATTTGAATACTTTTAACGAGTATACAAATACCTTTAGAAAATATTTAAGTTAAATTGAGATTACAATTTAGTTTTTGTATTTAACACTACAATTTATCACTTTTAACTATTCGTGAAGTATTCTTTGGTTTTTTATGTAGAACTGAAATTTATATTTAAGTTGACACTAATGTTATATTTAAATTAAAATTTTACGTATTTTGTCCAAACTGTGCAAAATTTGTAGCTTTAAACTGATAGTGATTTACATACGACAACATATTAAATCTAATAAACTAAGTAGAATATGTTAATAGTTAAAGACATAACTTTATAAATAGAAGTAAATATATTATTTTAATATTGAAATTTAGTTTATTTTTTTATTATACTTTAGGTTTGATATTAGTTTAACCTTATTACCCAACTTATAATCGTTATTAGAAAGACACTACAATTTATCACTTTTAACTATTTAGAAAATATTATTTGGGTTGCTTAAGTTCAACTAAATTTTATATTTAAATTGACCCTGTAATTTTATATTTAAATTAATAATTTATGTGTTTTATACAAATAGTTCAAAAGTTATATCTTTAAAATGATAATGGTTTACATCCAAAAATATATTAAAACTAATAAATTAAGAATAATATGTTAAAAGTTAGAAAACATAACTTTAGAAGTAGAAGTAAAGATACTCTTTTAATATTGAAATTTAGTTTATATATGATTACACTTTAGGTTTGATATTTATTTAACCTTATTAACCAAATTTTAATTATTATTAGAAAGAAATTGAAAAGTCATGGGAGTTTTAAATGAATGTGGTGAAAGGAAAAATGTATGGGAGTTTCAAATGAATGTGTTGAAAGAAAAATGTTTCATTTATAAGTATACTAGACGAATATCCACGCATTGCGCATAATAGAACAATATATTTAAAATCTTTATATATATATATATATATATATATATATATATATATATATATATCAATGACGTTGTTGTTAGCTCTTATATAATAAATCTTATAATAGGTTGATATAAACATTGTTTGTTTTGAATTATATGGTAATGTAGACATCTTTCAAAGTTCTATAATCTCAATTGTGTCAATGGCTTATACATGCAAGTTACTCATGAATAAAAATAAATACAATATATGGTTTACTGATATTTATAGTTCCTGTTATGATAAGTTAATTTTAAAAAGTTTATTTGCTTAAGATTTTAATTTCTATCATTATAATTATTTAAAACGTCAAACATTATTTTGTTTTTAAAGGTAACAATATAGTTTTTGTGTATAATGTTACTTTTAACTATTGTTGTTGTAAGTTATTTTAAATAACGTATTTGAAAACTTTTAATTATTTTAATTTGCTTTCAGAAGTTGAACTTTTATAAAATTTATTTGATGAATATTTTTAGTTTTTTTTATTGTAATTATTTAAAACAACAAACATTCTTTTTGTTTTTAAAGATACCATTATAATTTTTTGTATAATGTTACTTTTAACTATTCTTATTGTAAGTTGTATTTAGGCTGCTTATTTGAAAATTTAATGATTATAAAAAATACTTTCATGGTTTTCTTGTTAATTTAGGATTACAATTTAGATTTAACACTATAATTTATTACTTTTAACTATTTGTAGAATATTCTATCGATTTTTTTCAATTTAACTGATATTTTGATTTAAATTAACCAGTTAACATTAGATTGAATTGAATAATTTAACTATAATGCATAAAATCATAAATTATACAAAAGCTGTGACTTTCAAATGACAATTATTTACTTACAACAAAATATCTAAACTAATAAGTTAACTATAGTATTTTAAAAAATTGCAGTCATAATTTTATAAATAGAAGTAAAATATAATATTTAATATTGTAGTTTAGTTGATTTATGATTAAAATGTAGTTTTCCATTAATTTAACATTATTAACCAATCTATAACAATTATTAGAAAGAAATTGAAAACTCAAGGATGTTTCAAATACATGTGGTGCAAGTAAAAATGTCTCCTTTATATAAATTTAAAATATATGTTGTTTAAATATAAAAATGTCATAGCTAACTTTGATATAATAATTCTTATACTAATTTAGTATAAAATATTGATTATTTTGAATTATATGATCATATTAAATCTATTAAAATTATATAGGCTTAATCGTCTCAATGGACTCTATCAGCATGTTATTTAAATATAAATTTAAACCATATGTTGTTTAAATATAAAAATGTCATAGTTAACTCTGATATAAAATTCTTATACTAATTTAGTATAAAATATTGATTATTTTGAATTATATGATCATAATCTTCTCAGTGGACTCTATCAACATGTTACTCATAAATAAAATTAAATAGAGTATATGTATTAATGTTATTTATAGTTGTTATTATTAATTAGTTTTAAAAAGTAGATTTTAAAACTACATTTGATTAAGTAATGAGAGTTTCAAGTATATACGGTAAAAAGAAAAATATATCTTTCATATTTACATGAAAAATTTTAAATATTCACGACTTTTAGTTAGTTACTTTTTTTGAAGCGGTACAAAACAAACGATAATATTTAACATATCTAATCAATTATTATCTACATCACGGTATATAAAATGTGATCGATAACATCTATATGATCTAATATATATTAACGATTAAGAACAACATACAACAATTGTATTAAAAGAATCCAAAACCAAGAAAAATATAAAAATAATTAATATATAACAAACTTACAAATTAAAGGCTATACCATAATAATATATCTCTAAAATTGGTCATAAGACCTCAAACCAACATAAAAACCTTTAAGCTTGTTTTCTTCATGAAGTTTGTATGTGATTTGTATGCATGTCTACCAAAAGATCGATCTTTTTATAGTAAGTGTTTGATTAAGTTCTTATTAATCATAATATAAGTTATAAAACATTTGAGTGTTAAATCATTATTAAGAAGACTTTTGAGTTGTGTTAGTTAAAAAAATGGAGGTTTCAAATGAATGTGGTTTGAGCAAAAACGATTCTATATAGTCTTGGGAGTTTCAAATGAATGAGGTTCAAGGAAAAATGTTAGTTTTATAAGATACTAGACGAATTCTCACGCGTTGCGCAGGGTAACTTAAAAATATATTGTTAAAATGTTGAAAAATATATGTTTAAAATGGTTATATTATTGACATTAACTTTAACATAATATTTTGAACAATATTATTTATTGAGATCAATCCACATTCTTCGTTAATTAAATTATATATAATTATCTATTTAATATTATTTTTAACAATTTTTATAATTGATTAATTTAAATTGTTACTTATGTGATTATTTTCTAATTTCAATAATGATGTTCATTTAAAATACAATTTATTTGTTGTTAACGTTATGTAATTTATAAATTGATGTTATTATCATTTAAAATTATTGTTCTTTAGTTTTAAACCATTTATTATTATTAATAAGTTAAAAAAGAATTTTAAGAAACTCTTAATATTACTATTAAAATGTGAAACATACACTAAATAATAAACTGATAAGATAGACAATTTGCATTTCAAAAGAGATTTGCATGGATAATATGACATATCCATTATTTTTATAATTTGATTTTATTATTTATAATTATGGTTCATTAGCTTTAAAACCACTTATTATTATTAATAAACGAAAGAAAACTTTTAAAAGACATTTTTATTATAATTAAAATATTAAACATATACTAAAATATAAAGTGATAAGATAGACAATTTACATTTTAAAGAGACTTACATGGATATTACGTATAATATTTCATATCCATGATTTTTTTTATTAATTATTACTTTGAAGCAACACAAACATACAAATGTATATACAATATTTAATTAAATATTATCTATATCACTTTCCATAACATATGATCGATAATATGAATCTAATCTAATTTACATTAAAGTTTCAACTGCAACATACAATGATTGTTTTAAAAGAATAACTAAACCAAGAAAAAAAGAATTAGTATATAACAAACTTACAAATTAAAAACTTTAACATAATAACATAGCTCGAAAATGGTCCAAAACCCTCAAACCAATACAAAACATTTAAACTTGTATTCTTTGTGAATTTTGTATGTGATTTGTATTTGTGTGTCTATTCAAAGATAATGACATTTTTATAGTAGACTATCCATTAATTAATAATTAAACATATTATATAAGTTATAAAACCTTTCATGATATGTGATTAATTAATTTGAATGTGAAAAGGTGTGGGGGTTTCAAATGCATGAGGTGCTTGGAAATTTGTGTGAGGGTTTCAAATACATGAGGTGATAGGAAAAATGTCCCCTTTATAAATATAGTATGATATGATATGATATGATAGAGATTATAAAAATATCTTTAATAAATATTTTAGTTAAAATGAAATTATAATTTAGTTTTTGCATTCAGCACTACAATTTATCACTTTTAACTATTCACAAAATATTCTTTGGATTTTTAAGTGAAACTGAAATTTATATTTAAGTTGACACCGTAATGTTATATTTAAATTAACAATTTAAGTATTTTGTCCAAACTGCTCAAAAGTTGTAGCTTTAAACTGATAATGGTTTACATACAACAACATATTAAATCTAATAAATTAAGTATAATATGTTAAAAGTTAAAGACATAGCTTTATAAGTAGAAGTAAAAATATTATTTTAATATTAAAATTTAGTTTATTTATGATTGCACTTTATGTTTGATATTTATTTAACCTTATTAACAAACTTATAATCATTATTAGAAAGACACTATAATTTATCATTTTTAACTATTTACAAAATATCTTTGGGTTATTTAAGTTGACTTATAATGTTATATTTAAATTAACAATTTAAGTATTTTATACAAATTGTTCAAAAGTTGTAGCTTTAAAATGATAAAGGTTTACATACAATATCATATTAAAACTAATAGGTTAAGTATAATATGTTAAAAGTTAAAAATATAGCTTTGTAAGTAGAAGTAAATATATTCTTTTAATATTGAATTTTAGTTTATATATGATTACACTTTATGTTTGATATTTATTTAACCTTATTAACCAACTTATAATCATTATTAGAAAGAAACTGAAAAGTCATGATTGTTTCAAATGAATGTGGTGAAAGGAAAAATGCTTCCTTTATAAGTATAGTGGACGAATTCCTACGCATTGCGCAATGTGCAATTATATTGTTTAAAATCTTGATTTTTATAATGGGTGTTTAGTTGTTAGAAGTTACTAAGACCAAGTTAATAAAATTCATCAACGTCCGGATTAAAACGAAAGACCTTCAATCTAAAGGAAAAACCTCTACTAAGTGGGCTAGTCTCACATTGATGTTTAATTAAATATACATTTCAGTTTAGGTTTTATATTTAAAAATATACATAATTTTTAACTATTAGAAAAATAGTCTTATGATATTTTGATTTATGGTTGTGATTTAAAACCATTTTTATTTCAACCAATAAGTTATATGTATATATTTTGTTGAAAAATGAAGAGTTGGTTTGAACTTAGACTAATAATTGATTTTAATGTATTAAATAAATAAAATTAAGGAGGTTAAAGTGAATGATTTAATTAAGTTAAAAAAACCGAGTATGTTTGGTTAATTACTTGAAAGATCAAGAGTTTGTGTAACTTTCAAATGAATATTTTGCATTAATATGACATTTATTATAAAATAAAATCCAAGATTAGTGAATAACTAAAAAAATACACATTTTAAAAATCTTGGCATTGATATATCTTATTAGGTGTTTGTTTTATAGTTCCAACATTTATTATCATTTCTATTATTAAATATTAAGAATTTTTTGTAGGTTTAAGTTGTGGAGGTAGCTTGTTCGAGCTATATGTTTCTTCATAAAAGTCCAATTACTATTTTATTGCAATTAATGTGCTTGACTCCTTACTCTATTAATATTGATTTAAGAAAATCATTGCATTGATCATTTTCAAGAATATGAAACATGTGACTGGATAACAACAATAGAATTAAAAACCAAGAGATACAACTTGTACAACAAACCTACAACAATTAACAACAGTAAAGGGTAAAGTTTCTAGCATCGTCTTTATAAACATCAATGCATCATCTCATTAAAAACTACAAATTTCCTCATAAAGCGATAAACTCATCAGCTCATTAAAGTGAATTTCTACATCTCAATATGAACTTCAACACAAGAACTTGCATATTGTTCAAAATGTGAGGTAATCTTCAACTTAAACATTCATTAATCTCAGAGTGTTTATAAATAAGTTCAACAAATTATGGATATCACATTTCAAGAAGAGTTAGAATCATAAAACTTGAAGTTAAATCCTCACCCTTTATTGCTCCATTCACCAATTCAATTTTACTCCCAATAATATAAACTTATAAGAAATGGATAGTGTAGAGCGCCGCCTTTCAAAAAATAATTGCTTGTACCTGTATGCTCAATAAAATATTGCATGTGTCATTTTTTAAAATAGATGTTAGAAAGTTCTCAAACCTAAGAGCTACTTTTATTCACGATTAAAAACACAATATGTGAACAAACCAACAAAAAAACCAATTGTTTTGATTAAAAACACAAAATGCATACCTTGCTTATTATAGATTATTGAACTTCAATATTATATTGACAACTTAAGACTTTCATTTACACCAAAACAGAGAATAAAAGATCACTAATTAGAAAAAAGAAGTATTTTGTTTTGGTTTAGGATATTTGTTTCTATAGAAGTAAGTATTTATAGGCTAACTACATTTCTGTGAAAGGAATTTCCAAAGTCAAATTAAATCCTATAAGTTGAATAGTCTTGGAAGTTTCAAATGAATGAGATTCATTACATTGAAGGTGAAAGGGTGTGGGGGTTTCAAATGCATGAGGTGTTGGCAAATTTTTATGGGGGTTTCAAATGCATGAGATTCAAGGAAAAATGCTAGCTTTATAAGTATGTATGATACTAGGCGAATGTCTGCGCGTTGCGCAGAAGCATCTATATAACTGAAATCTTTACATGTTTTTTTAAATATAACAATAATATTATTGTCAAATTTGATATATAATAATTCGTATACAAATGAGATATAACATATTGATTATTTTGAAGAGTAAATTACACGAATGGTCCCTATGGTTTGGGGTGATTTGCGCGCTTGGTACCTAACTTATTTTTTACCTCGGAAGATCCCTACTATTTGTTTTCGTTATACCCTTTGTCCCTACTGTTTTTTTGTTAAGCGTTTGGTCTCTGTCTTACCTAAAAAATACTATTATTTAAATAGGAAAAAATTGTGGGGTAGGTAAGGTAAGGTGAATGGGTGGGGTTGGGGGTGTGTTTATTTAAATAAATTAGAAAATCAAGGGAAAAATAGTCTTTTTAGGTAAGATAGAGACCAAGTGTGTAACAAAAACAAACAGTAAGGACCTTCCGAGTTAAAAAAATAAGTCAGGGAATAAACACGCAAATTACTCTAAACCATAGGAACCATTCATGCAATTTACTATATTTTGAATTATATGATAATATATACATCTATTAAAACTACATAATCTCAATCTTTTGAATGACCTCTACCCGCGAGTTACTCATGAATAAAATAAAATATAATATATAGTTTTATGTTATTTATAGTTGTAGTTAATATTAATTAATTTTTTAAAATTTATTTGCTTAATGTTTTAATTTCTATCATTGTAATTATTTAAAACATCAAACAATCTTTTTGATTTTAAAGGTAACAATATAATCATTTATATAGAGTTATTTTTAACTATTGATATTGTAATTTATTTTAAGATAATTATTTGAAACCTTTAACGATTATAAAAATATCTTTAGGAAATATTTTAGTTAAATTGATATTACAATTTAGTTTTTGCATTTAGCACTACAATTTATCATTTTTAACTATTCACAAAATATTCTTTGGGTTTTTTAAGTGGAACTGAAATTTATATTGAAGTTGACATTGTAATGTTATATTTAAATTAGCAATTTACATATTTTGTCCAAACTGTTCAAAAGTTGTAGCTTTAAATTGATAATGGTTTACATACAACAACATATTAAATCTAATAAATTAAGTATAATATGTTAAAAGGTAAAGAGATAACTTTATAAGTAGAAGTAAAAATATTATTTTAATATTGAAATTTAGTTTATTTATGATTACACTTTAGGTTTGATACGTATTTAACCTTATTAACCAACTTATAATCATTATTAGAAAGACACTACAATTTATCACTTTTAACTATTTACAAAATATTCTTTAGGTTGTTGAAGTTGAAATAAAATTTATATTTAAGTTGATCCTATAAGGTTATATTTATATTCACAATTTAAGTATTTTATACAAATTGTTCAAAAGTTATAGCTTTAAAATGATAATAATTTACATACAACAACATATTAGACCTAATAAATTAAGTAGAATATGTTAAAACTTAAAAACATAACTTCATAAGTAGAAGAAAATATATTCTTTTAATATTGAAATTTAGTTTATATATGATTACACTTTAGGTTTTATATTTATTTAACCTGATTAACGAACTTATAATCATTATTATAAAGAAATTGAAAAGTCATGAGAGTTTCAAATGAATGTGGTGAAAGAAAAAATGAATGGGAGTTTCAAATGAATGTGGTGAAAGGAAAATTGCTAGCTTTTTAAGTATACTAGGAGAATGCTCGCACGTTGCGCAGAAGCATCTATATAACTGAAATCTGTATATGTTTTTTTTAAATATAACAATAATGTTATTGTAAAATTTGATATAATAATTCATATACTAAGGAGATATAATATATTGATTATTTTGAAGTGTAAATTACACGAATGGTCCCTTTGGTTTGGGGTGATTTGCCCGCTTGGTCCCTACCTTATCTTTTTAACCCGGAAGGTCTCTACTATTTTTTTTGGTTAAATGCTTTGTCTCTACTGTTTGTTTTTGTTACGTGTTTGGTCTCTATCTTACCTAAAAAGACTATTATTGAAATATAGAAAAATTGTGGGGTATGTAAGGTAAGTTGAATGGGTGGGGTTGGGGTGTGTTTATTTACATAAATTAGAAAATCAAGGGAAAAATAGTCTTTTTAGGTAAGACAGGGACAAAGTGCGTAACAAAAACAAATAGTAGGGACCTTCCAAGTTAAAAAAATAAGTCAGGACCAAACATGCAAATTACTCTAAACCATAGGGCCCTTCATATAATTTACTTTATTTTAAATTATATGATAATATATACATCTAATAAAACTGAATAATCTCAATCTTTTGAATGACCTTTGCCCGTGGGTTACTCATGAATAAAATAAATATAATATATAGTTTAATGTTATTTATAGTTGAAGTTGTTATTAATTAATTTTTCAAAATTTATTTGCTTAACGTTTTAATTTCTATCATTGTAATTATTTAAAACATCAAATATTTTTTTTTTTGATTTTAAAGGTAACAATATAATCATTTATATAGGGTTATTTTTAACTATTGGTATTGTAAGTTATTTTAAGCTAATTATTTGAAAACTTTTAACGATTATAAAAATATCTTTAGGAAACATTTTAGTTAAATTGATATTACAATTTAGTTTTTGCATTTAGCACTACAATTTATCATTTTTAACTATTCATAAAATATTCTCTGGCTTTTTTCAGTGGAACTGAAATCTATATTGAATTTAACCATGTAATGTTATATTTAAATTAACAATTTAAGTATTTTGTCCAAAATGTTCAAAAGTTGTAGCTTTAAATTGATAATGGTTTATATACAACAACATATTAAATCTAATTAATTAGGTATACTATGTTAAAAGTTAAAGACATAACTTTATAAGTAGAAGTAAAAATATTATTTTAATATTGAAATTTAGTTCATTTATGATTACACTTTAGGTTTGATACTTATTTAACCTTATTAACCAATTTATAATCATTATTAGAAATACACTACAATTTATCACTTTTAACTATTTACAAAATATTCTTTAGTTTGTCTAAGTTGAACTAAAATTTATATTTAAGTTGATCCTGTAAGGTTATATTTAAATTAATAAATTAAGTATTATTTACAAATTGTTCAAAAGTTGTAGCTTTAAAATGATAATGGTTTACATACAACAACATATTATACCTAATAAATTAAGTATAATATGTTAAAAGTTAAAAATATAACTTTATAAGTAGAAGAAAATATATTCTTTTAATACTGAAATTTAGTTTATATATGATTACACTTGTGGTTTTATATTTATTTAACCTTATTAACCAACTTATAATCATTATTAGAAAGAAATTGAAAAGTCATGGGAGTTTCAAATGAATGTGGTGAAAGGAAAAATAAATGGGAGTTTCAAATGAATGTGGTAAAAGGAAAAATGCTAGCTTTAAGTATATAATGATCGATATAGATAGATAGATATAGATATAGATAAAGTCTTAATGGTTTACATACAACAACATATTAAATCTAATAAATTAAGTACAATATGCTAATAATTAAAGACATAACTTTATAAATAGAAGTAATTATATTATTTTAATATTGAAATTTAGTTTATTTTTTATTACACTTTAGGTTTAATATTTATTTAACCTTATTAACCAACTTATAATCGTTATTAGAAAGACACTACAATTTATCACTTTTAACTATTTACAAAATATTATTTGGGTTGTTTAAGTTAAACTAAAATGTATATTTAAGTTGATTCTGTAATTTTATATTTATGTTAATAATTTATGTATTTTATAGAAATTGTTCAAAACTAATATCTTTAAAATGATAATGGTTTACATCCAAAAATATATTAAAACTAATAAAGTAAGAATAATATGTTAAAAGTTAAAAAACATAACTTTATAAGTAGAAGTAAAGATACTCTTTTGATATTGAAATTTAGTTTATCTATGATTACACTTTAGGTTTAATATTTATTTAACCTTATTAACCAACTTATAATTATTATTAGAAAGAAATTGAAAAGTCATGGGAGTTTCAAATGAATGTGGTGAAAGGAAACATACACGGGAGTTTCAAATGAATGTATTGAAAGAAAAAATGCTTCCTTTATAAGTATATATAGATATATAGATATAGATATAGACTAGACGAATCCCCGCGCGTTGTGCAAGAATATATTTATATAGTTTTTTTTAATGGCAAATACACACATCCTCTAAATTGAGAGGTCATGAGTTCAAGTCTCTTAGAGACATAAATGGTATTTAGGAGTAGCTTTAGATAGTTTGTCATTTAAAAAAAAAGACACACACACATCCGCACAATTATTTAATCCTTATCCTAATTCTATAAATTGTGATGTAATATTTATAAATGAAAAAGCATGTTAATAAATAAATATAAAACATATATTGATTTCTATAGATAATGAATAACAAATAGTATAAAAAATAAATATTGGATGATTTATTGACCATTTTAAGGTTTGTAGATTGTATATAAAATCTATGTTAATTTATGTATTTAATGAATAACAAATATATGAAAAACAGAAATACTACAAATTTTAATACCATAAAAACACTACAATATCTACTATAACTGTTGTAACAAAAAAAGCCTTATGAAACACTGATAAATCATACAAAAATATATAGAAGACACATCTTTTATATATATATATATATATATATATATATATATATATATATATATATATATATATATATATATATATAAGGAAGGGTTATATGGAAAATAAATAACTAGGGCAACACATGTTGGAACCAATAAAAACATGACAACACATCACTTTGGAATAACTACATAAATAGCTTCCGTAGTACATTGCTTATGAATAAAGAAATGGACATGTGTCACTTGATCATTGGTTCTAGCATATGTTGCCCTAATTATTCATTTTCCATTGACCCTACTTATATATATATATATATATATATATATATATATATATATATATATATATATATATATATATATATATATATATTGTAAGTCCCTAAATTGCCTGTGTATCAATCAGATCCGTTTGATGATGCGGAATCCCAATCAAACGGATGATGTCAGATCAAATAGAAGAGAAGGAGAAGAAGAATAATATGAATCTTCGTATGTATTGATTAGAATGAAGTTCCGAATACAAGATTCACACACACAAAATGCTCTCTAGTTTCTCTCTTCTTTCGTTCATCAATCCGTTCCTCACACCCTAACACCTACATTTATACAAGGGGACCATGGGCTTGGTGGACATGGGCCGTAAATGGGTTTACGGTCGTAAACCTGTTTACTGCCGTAAACTCAACCGTAAACCCCACCTGACCGTAAACTAGACTGAAAGCTCATAAAATATTACATAAAAATATAATTGCCCATAAAAGCAAAATATAAACCATATTTTGACCCAACAATCTCCCCCTTGGTTTATAACTTTCTTTTCTTAATTGACGAACAAGCTCCCCCTAAAAAGTAGCTAGCTTTTCTTGTCAATCTTCATCGAGAGCTTGGCTTCAACATTTATCTTCAATGAATTACTTCATCTTGAGCACTTGGGAAATTCTTCAAGATTTTGGGTGAGGAGGCTTCTTGACTGATTCTTGAAAGATGACGCTTTCAGCTTGAAGCAAAGTGGGGGAGGGTTCTCCAAGGGTTCAGGACCAGAAAGAAGAGTGGATTTAGGATGGGTTCACATTCTCGTCTGGATGGAAGGTCATCTAAGTGATGGATTGGGTTGAGGGGTAAACTTCCCAACGTAGGGTTTCGTGTCTTTTTTTGATAGCTAGCTTAGAAATCAGGATGGGGATTCCAGTCAAGACGCGATTTTCAGCCCGAATGTTAGGTCGGGTGCTTGAGCAGTGTGGAAAGTGTTGTAAGACTGCGGGATAGCCGCAACATTCGTTAGCGGCTAGTTAGTGGAGTGTGGGCAGGGGCCCATATCTCCTAGTTAGCGGAGTGTGGGCAGGGGCCCGTATCTCCTAGTTAGCGGAGTGTGGGCGAGGCCTGAATCTCCTAGTTAGCATGATAGGGATCAGGAGAGGATAGTTCATTGAGATTTAGGATGGAGTTGGTCCCGTGTAGCCCTAGATATGTGCGACTTATGGGAGAGACCGCTCCGAGATATAGTTTGGGTGAGACCCGTGGGCGAGGCCCATGTGCTTATAGCAACGTAGGTTCGACCTAGTAGAAACCTGATGGGTTTTGAGCATTCTAACACTTCCTAAGTGTACATGCAACCCTAATAACCTTGGATCTATGTTTGTCTAATTATCATGCTAAGTTGAATTCCAAGGTTATATTCCTATCTAGCATACATGGGGAACAATTTTAACTTGAATAATAGATAGAATAACTTACCTTGTTGTTGCTTGTGTTCCTTGAAACCTTATGAGCGTAGCACCCCAAGTGTGATGCCTCAAATGCTTCACACAACACCAAATGCTCTTGGAAGAACTTATGAGAGAACACACACTTCTAGAAATCGGCCAAGCCCTCTTGTTTCTTATGTCTAGCCGATTTTGGTGGAGAATGGGATCCTTATATAGTGTTGACACATCTAGGGTTACACCATGTAAACCCCAATGTGTCATGACTCTTCATTTCCATGACCCATGGGTTTGTAACTCCCATGGAGCATCTATGGAGCATCTTATGGGTAGAACCCAACTTGATAATACATGGAGCCTCTTAGCCCACTATACAAGATATGGATGATTTACATAATCAACCCATATATTTAATTAGTTCTCTTTTGACCACTTAATTACTTCTAAATTAATTATTGATCAAACTAATCAAATATTATTATTAATATATTAGAACTTATAATATATTAATAATCTCCAAATGTTATTTCTCTCATTTAGTCTATCCAATTGCATGGTGCCATACAACCCAAATGGACCATGCCGGGTCGGGTCAAGTACATACCAGAAATAGTTATGGACTTAGACACCTTATCCAACAGTCTCCCACTTGGATAAGTCTAATAACTATTACTGCAAGTATGACTTCAGGAACCGATCGGCAATCGTAGCTCTTTTCAAGGTTTCTCGGAACTGAGAAGATGATGGTACGCCATTTAAGATAAGTGATCATATAATCCTCCGTTCTAGATATCAGCCGGACAAATACATGGAACACTGTCTTGCTTATTGTCCAGCATTTGTTTCCCGATTTCCGATTTGTTTGACATAGAACTTAATTGAACACACAACTTAGTTCTGACCGGGCCCGGTACATGGGTCAAAACAAAATCATCGAGGGGCCCAGATATCAGCTTCTAATCCAAGAAGGAATAGATAAACTTCGACTCATATGTTTGTTCTACCACTCATTGAATTACACACAAGAGTACGATTTATAACATCGAGTTACCAATGCGTTTTCGTACAATCAATGCATAACCAACTTGTAAGTAACAAATCATATCTCTAGGTTTGAAGACTTATACGATATTACCGTCTCACGATCACTCGAGATAGAATTCCATGAAGTGATTCCAGTGAGCGTGGGTTGAGTCCAATGCTCAGAACTTATGAGCACTCATGATTGATGTAGCCTTGTCCAAGACCTCTACAACCAAACATGACAGTCTTGATTCATACCTACTTCCGACATATGACTGACTGTGGAGGTTTGAATAATATGTTATACCAAACAAAAATTATTCTGGAAGTCAAAACATGCAAAAGAAATATAGTAAACGAACGACAAGAGATAGCAACACCTTACTCATAAATAAAACAATTTTTATTCATCATCAAATGTCAATTACACTTTACAAATTTCGAGGTTATCTAACTACTAAATCTAATATCATCCTTCAGCCCTATGCTCCGAGCATGCTGAAGATGCTTAACCCGAGTCAGTCCCTTTGTGAGGGGATCTGCCGGATTCTCATCTGATGATACCCTCTTTGCCACGAGGAGTCCTTCTTCGATCCGATGTCTGATGAAATGGTATTTTCTGTCGATGTGTCTGGATCTCCGGTGATCCCTTGGTTCCTTGGCTAAGGCAACAGCACTTTCACTATCACAGAAAATTTCCATTGGCTCTTTAATAGCTGGTACAACTCCAAGGTCTCCAATGAAGTTCTTCAGCCATATCGCCTCCTTTGCTGCCTCGCTAGCTGCAATATACTCTGATTCACAAGTAGAATCTGCCACTGTCTCTTGCTTGGAACTCTTCCAAGAAATTGCTCCTCCATTTAGGGTAAAGACCCAGCCTGACTGAGAGCGGAAATTATCCCTATCAGTCTGAAAGCTAGCATCACTATACCCTACTACTCTCAAGTCATCACTCCCACCGAGGGTAAGGACCCAGTCCTTAGTCCTCCGTAGGTACTTGAGGATATTCTTTACCGCAGTCCAGTGTGCCTTGCCAGGGTTCGCCTGATACCTGCTAACCATGCTCAAGGCAAAAGCTACATCGGTTTGAGTACACGTCATAGCATACATGATTGATCCTACAGCCGAAGCATAAGGTGTTCGACTCATTTCTGCTATCTCAGCCTCAGTGCTAGGGCTTTGTGTCTTACTCAATCTGGTGTTACTCTGGATGGGTAACTCTCCTTTCTTGGAGTCCTGCATGCTGAATCTCTTCAGAACCTTATCCAAGTAGGTACTCTGACTAAGTCCAATTAGTCTTTTACTCCGATCTCTCAAGATCCTTATCCCTAAAATATAGGCAGCTTCACCAAGGTCCTTCATAGCGAAACACTTCCCAAGCTAGGACTTTACTTCCTGCAGGGTTGGAATGTCGTTTCCTATGAGTAGTATGTCATCCACATACAATACCAAAAAGCTAACTATACTCCCACTAGCCTTGACATACACACAAGATTCATCTTCACTCCTAGTAAAGCCAAATTCCTTGACCTTCTCATCAAAGCAAAGATTCCATCTGCGAGGTGCTTGCTTTAATCCATAGATGGATTTCCAAAGCTTACACACTCTATTAGGGTACTTGTTGCTGACAAAACCTTCTGGCTGACTCATGTAAACATCTTCAGCCAACTTTCCATTAAGGAAAGCGGTTTTGACATCCATCCGCCATATTTCATAGTCATGAAATGCAGCTATGGCTAACAGAACCCGAATAGACTTAATCTTGGCTACTGGAGAAAAGGTCTCATCATAGTCCACTCCAGGAATTTGAGAGAAGCCCTTTGCAACCAGTCTAGGCTTATAAGTGTGTACTTTACCATCCATGTCGGTCTTCTTCTTGAAGACCCATTTGCACCCTACTGTCTTACGACCTGGTACATTTTCAACCAAGTTCCAAACTTGATTGTCATACATGGATTGTATCTCGCTATCCATAGCCTCTTTCCATTTAGCAGACTCGGGGCCTGCCATGGCTTCCTCGTAGCTGTTAGGGTCATCTTGACTTACTAGTGTCCCATCACTAATAAGTGTCTCACCTTCTGCAGTAATATGGAATCCATAGTAATGCTCAGGTGCACTCCTAACTCTCGTGGAACGCCTCAGAGGTACAGGTTTGTCAATTGGCTCAACAGGAGTTTCCTCCTCAAGTTGAGGGCTAGAGTTTGAAGTTCCTTCACCGCTTGATTCTTGAATTTCTTCAAGATCAATTTGCCTCCCACTGTCTCCTTGGCTTATAAACTCTCTTTCTCGAAAGACTCCTCTTCTTGCTACAAAGACCACATTGTCACTAGGTCTGTAGAAGAGGTAACCAAAGGATTGCTGTGGGTAGCCGATGAAAATACACCTCTCGCTTCGAGGTTCGAGCTTATCATGAGTATCGCGTCTCACGAAAGCCTCGCAACCCCAAATCTTGATGTGGTCTAGTTTAGGTACTTTACCAGTCCACATCTCGTGAGGAGTTTTGGCAACTTTCTTTGTAGGGAATAGATTAAGAATATGGGCGGCAGTCTCTAAGGCATACCCCCAGAATGAGATTGGTAGCGAAGCTCGACTCATCATGGAACGAACCATATCTAACAAGGTTCGATTATGCCTCTCAGCCACACCATTCAACTGTGGTGTCCTGGGAGGTGTCAATTGTGAGACTATCCCACATTCCCTAAGATAGTCGAGGAACTCTGAACTAAGATACTCACCTCCTCGATCGGATCGAAGCATCTTAATGTTCCTGCCCAATTGATTCTCGACTTCCTGTTTAAATTCCTTAAACCTTTCGAAAGTCTCTGACTTATGCTTGATTAAGTAGACATATCCATATCTACTGTAATCATCAGTAAAAGTCAAATAATAACGATTAGCATCCCTTGTGGCATGTTTGAATGGTCCACACACATCCGTGTGTATAAGGTCCAACAAACCTTCACCCCTTTCACACGAGCCTGTGAAGGGTGACTTTGTCATTTTTCCAAGTAAGCATGATTCGCAACTATCATCTGACTTAAGGTCAAATGACTCCAAGACTCCATCCTTTTGGAGTTGGCCTATGCGTTTCTTGCTTATATGTCCAAGGCGACAATGCCATAATGATGCTTTATCCAAGTTATTATTAGTAGTAGAATCAATACACAAAACATTATTTCCTAAATTATCTACAACAGATACAGCTTCATACACACCATCACAAGGTAATGCTTTAAAATAAAGAACATTATTAAAGAAAGCATCAATAGAACCAACTTCATTATTAAATGAAAAGGTAAACCCTTGTTTGTACAAAGCATGAAAGGAAATAATATTTCTTGCCATTCCTGGCGAATAACAACATTTATTCAAATCCAAACTAAACCCACTACTTAGCGATAAAGTATAAACTCCAATCTTGGTAACAGGTAAAGCTTTCCTATTTCCCATGATCAAGTTTATTCTTCCTTGCTCCACATCCTCACTTCTTCTTAGTCCCTGCAAGTCACAACAAATATGAATACCACAACCGGTATCAAGGACCCAAGAATTAGAATGGGGTGAGTTATTAGAAATGATAGTGTAAATACCTGCATGGTTGGGTTTAACTTTCCCATCCTTTACATCCTGCTGGTACTTTGGGCAGTTCCGCTTCCAATGAGCCTTTTCATGGCAATAGAAGCATTCAGCCTCTTTTGGGTCAGAAGAAGGAGTAATGAAACCTTTCTTGGTTCCACTTGAAGAAGAGCCATCAAGGGTCCGAGCCTTGGTACCCTTCGAAGATCTCTTTCTCTTCCTCCCTCGACTTTTCCCGATTGCCAAAACCGGAGTTGAGTTTGGAGTAGGAGTGAAAGCAACTGACTTCCCCTTAAGACCTATTTCTGCGGTCTTGAGAAGTCCCTGAAGTTTGCTGAGGGTGACTTCTTCCTTGTTCATGTGATATGTCATGCGGAATTGATCATAGCACGATGGTAAGGAGTGCAAAATGATATCTATTGCAAGATCCTCCGGGAAGTTCACATAAAGCTTCAGCAAGCGATCCACATACCTTTGCATTTTCTGCATGTGGCTCGTGACGGATTCCCCGTCCTTCATCATGGTTGTTATCATGGAGCAGATGATTTCATACCTCTCTTGTCTTGCACTTTGATGGTATCTTTCCATCAAATCTTGGTGCATTTCATAAGGGTAGAAATCCTCATAAGACTTTTGGAGTTCCGCTGTCATCGTGGCCATCATGATGCAAGCCACTTTTGTAGCATCCCTTTCATGTGCCCGAAAGTCAGCGATCTCCTGAGGAGTTGCAGTGGTCTCATCAATCTCCTTAAGCTCCTTGTCAAGGACATATTCTTTGTCCTCGTACCGGGTAATCATTCTGATGTTTCTGATCCACTCATTGAAGTTGGATCCATCAAAGGTGACTTTCCCACACAAGTTCATAAGGGTAAAGGAGCCATTAGGATTAGAGCCAGAAGCATTGTTGAAAGACATCTGAAGAGAAGAGAACAAGATTAGTTTAGATATAAGAGAGTCCTTAAGAAAACACCCAAATGTAATATTAAGGCTAGGATCCAATCACAATATAATATAACTTAGAAGAGGTATGTCGTAATCTAAGCTATATCATATTTGAAAGGTAGGTGAATGACGATTCACCAATTTCCACCACGAAAACCGCAATATTTTAGTATTAGGTTTTTGAATGGTTCTTAGAAATTCCTAGATTCTTTGAGATTCAATGAACTTTTCAAAGGCATGTTTCAATCTCGAGTGTGCCCTCCAAGTTTTGTGACTGGGATACCGAGGATCACAAAACGAGGTGTGAAGTAACCATGCAAATCACTTGGTACCCTTAAAGTTTATCACTCAATCGATGTGCCGGTAAACCACACACGCTCCATCGATACTATAATAAACCCTAAGTCACCCTTTACCTACCTTGTTAAGTCCAAGTTAGTGTGCCGGTTAACCACACACGCTCCACCAACGACTTAATCAAAGTGTAAAGTGTAATTTCATGGAATAGCACCTCATTCACATTTTTCCTAAAGTAACTAAGATTGGGAATTTAATAAAACATTTAGTTACTTTATAATATTCATCATACTTTGAATGAGAATTTGTAAGTCCTTGTCTTACCCGTTCGGCTAACGACCCTCCACCGGTCAAGCAAGCGGTGGGTGAGAGTGGACACCCATTAAGTCACCATTTTATAGGCAACAACCTTATACCCACCTTATAGACCGGCTTCGTGAATGAGGCGTACTAACGGTAAGACGACTTTGTTCTTATACATATATATATATATATATATATATATATATATATATATATATATATATATATATAATTATTAAATCATAATAATATAAGTATAAGGGTTGAATTTTAACTTTTAAAATTCTAGGGGTTGGAACTAAAGTTTTAACTTAACTTTACTTGTTCCAAAACTTGAGGGCAAGTTTTGTAAACTTTCAAAACTTTTTATTTCTTGTAACTTATGAGTTTAATAGAGTAATAAAATGAAGAGTCTTCACTTTTCTAACTCTTGTGTTCTTTTAATAGTTTTCAATCCAAGAGACTTTTGGTTTTCCATAACTTGAGGACAAGTTATGGATTCCATTAAAACACATTATGATCAAGAATTAAACTACCACATAGGTTACAAGTAATTCCTATGATCATCTAAACATCATAAGAACAAGAATATGAACATGAACACCTTCAAGAATCAAAATCACATTTAAACTTTGTAATTTTGATAACTAGTTGTTGTAAATGAGTTAGGAAAGACATTACACCTTCTATAACAAGTTTTCATGTACCAAAACAATTTAGGGTAATGTTTCTAATCCATTTCCAGCAACTAAAGTTGAAATTCTGCACTCTGTCGACCCTACTCGCCGAGTGCATAAATCTACTCGCCGAGTAGGTTGAAGATACAAGTGAACTCGGCGAGTCCCCCCCATGGACTCGGCGAGTCCATCAGTCAGACAGCAAGATTTCGACTTTTTTCAACTTTTAAGCACAAATAACAAACAAACAAGCCTAGGCTCTGATACCACTGATGGGTTTTGAGCATTCTAACACTTCCTAAGTGTACATGCAACCCTAATAACCTTGGATCTATGTTTGTCTAATTATCATGCTAAGTTGAATTGCAAGGTTATATTGCTATCTAGCATACATGGGGAACAATTTTAACTTGAATAATAGATAGAAGAACTTACCTTGTTGTTGCTTGTGTTCCTTGAAACCTTGTGAGCCTAGCACCCCAAGTGTGATGCCTCAAATGCTTCACACAACACCAAATGCTCTTGGAAGAACTTATGAGAGAACACACACTTCTAGAAATCGGCCAAGCCCTCTTGTTTCTTATGTCTAGCCGATTTTGGTGGAGAATGGGATCCTTATATAGTGTTGACACATCTAGGGTTACACCATGTAAACCATAATGTGTCATGACTCTTCATTTCCATGACCCATGGGCTTGTAACTCCCATGGAGCATCCATGGAGCATCCTATGGGTAGAACCCAACTTGATAATCCATGGAGCCTCTTAGCCCACTATACAAGATATGGATGATTTACATAATCAACCCATATATTTAATTAGTTCTCTTTTGACCACTTAATTAATTCTAAATTAATTATTGATCAAACTAATCAAGTATTATTATTAATATATTAGAACTTATAATATATTAATAATCTCCAAATGTTATTTCTCTCATTTAGTCTATCCAATTGCATGGTGCCATGCAACCCAAATGGACCATGCCGGGCCGGGTCAAGTACATACCAGAAATAGTTATGGACTTAGACACCTTATCCAACAAAACCTTGGGGTCAAGGTAGGGGATCGAGGGTTCCAAGGTTTACATAGCCAGAGTGGCAAGGTAGATAGAGCAGTTTTAGAAAACTAAAGTTTTCTTCGAAAGTCGTTGGGAGCAACTAAGAGATTGAGCTTGGGTTCAGTAGCCGGTGGGAGACCGGTGACCCAGTTAATGGTGGATCAGTTGGGATCAGGGTGGTCTCAGTTCATCCGGATATCAGAAAAGAGAAAACAAAATCTTCGGGCAGAAGCAGTGATAAGAGAATTCGTGCGTGGAGTAATTAGTTGACCGAGAAGTGCTAAGTCACTCACAGCGAGGTCAAATAATCTTAAAGGGAAGGATTTGATTACGTTGTGCAACTCTCATCTGATTCTAACCGCTACAGGGATGAATCTTTTACTCAAAGGATTCTCTGATCCATTCGTTGGGTTGGGTGTTTAGTACCAGTACATAGTAAGAGGAAGCATTCAATGGGTAGCAATGAAGGGACCAACACTGGGAGTGGTTGGAGACTTAGCTTCAGCGAAGGATCTGTCCTCATAGAGTTAGGAAAGGTTTGTTGTTATGGGAAAGTTGTCTTGGGAAGGTCAATGATTGCATAGGTTAAAGGGGTCCCCTTGGATGTCTAACGTAAGTACTCGGGGAGTACCGAAAGGATTGTCGGTTGGGTAAGAGCAATGCACTCAAAATCTATAGTGATTGGATTATTCTCAAGGTGATACCTTTGAGGATTAGCATTTTGCCTAGGAAGGCTGGGCGGAAGGCCAATAGAAGTGATCCTTCAAGGATTGGACCGAGCAGACAAAGTATGCATCATATAGGAACACCGTGAGAGGTTGCATAGGTTAAAGGGGTCCCCTTGGATGTCTAACGTAAGTACTCGGGGGTACCAGAAGGATTGTCGATTGGGTAAGAGCAATGTACTCAAAATCTATAGTGATTGGATTGTTCTCAATATGATACCTTTGAGGATTAGCATTTTGCCTAGGAAGGCTGGGCGGAAGGCCAATAGAAGCGATCCTTCGAGGATTGGACCGAGCAGACAAAGTATGCATCATATGGGAACACCGTGAGAGGTTGCAGGGTAGTAGGCCGTAGCGGACTTCGAGGATAAAGTCTAGTTTAAGTAGGGGAGAGTTGTAACACCTAGAATCCATAAGACCAAGAAAGGAAAGGAAAACCTCAAGACAAGAAGGCAACTCACCGAGTCTGGGGGATGACTCGACGAGTAGGATCGGATTTTGGGTTGTGAGTTAAGTGACCTACTCGACAAGTTAGAGGACCAACTCGGCGAGTTGGTCTGGGTTTGGAAAACCCTAAATCCGGGTCTTGGTGCCCTATTTAAGCATCTTATTCTCTACCGTTGGCCTCATTTACAACCTCTATTGTGCAAACCTTCATCCATGAAATCCTAAAGCATTTTAGGAGAGTGTGAGCCATCCTTGAGTGATTTGTGTGTTCTTGAAGACTAGAAGAAGAAGAAGGAGCTTGAAGGTTAAAGGGGAAGGTTGTAGATCCAGGAATTTCATCAAATTCTCATCAATTTCTGGTAATCAAGCTTCTAACTTGCCTTGTAGTTTCTTAGATCTCCTTGTGGTCACTTTTATGGGGTTTTTGTCCAAGGAGCTTGATTTATGGGTCATGAATGTCCCAAGTTGATTATACTTTCAGATCTAAAATCTTTGAGGATAGTGAAGGCATAAAGATGCAAACTTTATGCCATCGGAGTCCCATGCAAACCCTACGAATGTTGTTATGGCCTTTTAAGCCCCAAAGGGCCATGCATGGAAGTAAAGTTTGAGACTTTACGTGCTTATTGGGTGACTAGGGCCTAGATCTTGGTTTTCCTGCCTTGGATTGGAGTAATAACGATTTTGGACAAAGATTTATGTCTTAAGGAGCTAAGGTTTGAGCTAAAACCATTATGAAGGATTAGGAGTGGGTAAAGTTGGAAACTTTACCCTTAAGATGTAATTTTCAGCATGTAGACGAAGCTTGGGGTTTAGATATGAAGTAAAGGGGCTTAATATGTTAAGATGGCCCAAACAGACTGAGGGAATCGGCAAGTCCAGAGAGGGACTCGACGAGTTGAAGTGAGTTGCCCGGATTTTGTTCACGGTAGAACTCGACGAGTCAGAGGCATGACTTGACGAGTTAATTCGATAAATCGCGACCATAAGTATCCAGGGAACTCGGTGTGTCATGGGTTGAATCGACAAGATAGATCATGATTTTAGGATTTTGAGTTTTAGAACTCGACGAGCTGATGGTGTTGGATATAGTGTCTAAGTACATAACTATATTTGGTATGTACTTGACCCGACCCGGCATGGTCCATTTGGGTTGCACTTCACCCGAACAATTTATGGATAATCTTTGGAGAATAGTATAAGTTATGATTTATTAATATATTATAAGTTCTTATTGTTGGATTAATGTCTAAGTCCATAACTATAATTGGTAAGACTTGACCCGACCCGGCATGGTCCATTTGGGTTACATGGCATCATGCATTTGGATAGACTATAATGAGAGAAATAACACTTAAGTTTGTTAATATATTATAAGTTCTAATATATTAATAAGGTTATTTAATTATTATTGATCAAGAATTAATTTGGAATTAATTAAGTGATCAAAAGGAGACTAATTAAATATATGGGTTGATTGTGTAAATCATTCATTCTTATACATGTGGGCTTGTGATCCAAGATTCCTGATGTTGGACTAAGTCCATGGGGTGACCCATGGATACTCCATGGAGGTTAAAATCCATGGAACATAAGGAATGGGTAAAGTCATGAGTTACATGGTGTAACCCTAATAGCCACCATATAAAAGAATCCCATGGCTCAAGAAATTGTACACTATGTGTGTGTGTGTGAGGGCTAAACGATTTCATGGAGTGTTCAAGTTTCTCTCAAGTTATTCCAAGTGTATTTGGTGTTGTGTGAGCCATTTGAGGTGTCACACTTGGAGCACTAGGCACTCAAGCTTCATGAAGGCATTCTACATCAAAGAGGTATGTATTTTATCTTGTTATATTCATTGTTTTATAGCTTAGATTAGGATAATACCTTGGATGTTCATATTTGCATGTATAATAGAGAATACATAGATCCAAGGTATTTAGGGTTGCATGTACACTTAGGAGTGTTAGAATGCTCAAAACCCAGCAGTGGTATCAGAGCCACAGGTTGTTTTCTGTTATATTGATGCAAATATTTTATTTTCAAAGTTGGAAAAAAAAGGAAAAAAACATGAAGTTTGTCAAATTTTAAGATAATTACTTGTTCTTGTGAAAAACTAGTTATTTGTAAAATTTGATTAATTTGCTATATGAGTTGAATTAGGTCAAATTTATTAAAACATAAAATGATATGATTATTTTATTAGTTTTAAAAGTTTGATCTAAAGAGTTTTATTTTTTGAAACCTCCATAAGTTATGGATATGAAAAGGTTTTAAAAAAAATTTGATTCAAAGTTTTTATGGAGTTACAAAATTTGGTGTTAATGTTTTAAAGAATTCCATAACTTAAGAATAAGTTATGGATCACCAAAAGTTTTTTGTGTTACCTTGTTTTATGAGTGAATTTAGATTAATGAATAAAATTATGTGATAGTTGGTTTTAATCCAAATTAATCTAAAAGAAGTTCATAAAATGTGTTTATGTAACTTAAAATTCACATTTATGAATCTTAAAACTTATAAAAGTTGGCAAAGGTTACAAAATGAAGAGTCTCTTCATTATATAATAAATAAATAAAAAAGTGTAACCTTAATTAATTTCATAAGTTATAAAATAAAGAAAAGTTAATTCTTTATTAGTTTAAAGTCTTCCATAACTTGTCCTCAAGTTATGGAACTTGAAGAGTTTTTGGATTAAAACTACTTTAAACACCTAAGTTATGGAATTAATTAGTTTTGAATAGTTTCAAAACTTGCCCTAAAGTTTTGGAATTTGAAAAGTTTTCACTTATGAATACTTTAATTCCAAGTTAGCCCTTAGAATTTTAAAAGTTAAAATTCAACCCTTATACTTCATAATATTATAAGTTGATAATATATATATATATATATATATATATATATATGTATAAGAGTAAAGTCAGTCTTACCGTTAGTAGGCCTCATTCACGAAGTCGGTCTATAAGGGGGATATAAGGTTACTACGTATAAAATGGCAGTTTGACTGGTGGAGGGTCGTTAGCCGAACGGGTTTGACAGGACTATAATTCTCCCTTCATTAAAAGTATTAATGATAAATACTAAGTAACTAAACTCTTAATAAATACCCAATCTTAGTTACTTAGGAAAATGTGAATAAGGTGCTAATCCATGAAATTACACTTTGTACTTTGTTTAAGTCGGTTAGTGGATCATGTGTGGTTAATCGGCACACTAACTCGTATTTAACAAGGTAGGAAAAGGGTAACTTAATGTTTATCATAGTATCGATGGAGCGTGTGTGGTTAACCGGCACATCGATTGAGGGGTAAACACTTAAGGGTACCAAGTAATTTGCATGGTTACTTCACACCTTGTTTTGTGATCCTCGGCATCCCAGTGACAAAACCTGAAGGGCACACTCGAGATTGAAATATGCCATTGAACAGTTCAATGAATCTCAAAGATCTAGGAGTTTCAAAAACTAATTAAAACCTACTAATACATTTCGTTTATCTTGGTGGAAATTGGTGAATCGTCATTCACCTACCTTCAAATATTTTATAGCTTGGATTACGGCATCCCTCTTCTAAGTTATAAAATAGTTTGTTGGGTCCTAGCCTTAATATTTCATATTGGGTGTCATATTAAGGACTTTAAATCAACTATCTTGAATATCTCCCAAAAGATGTCTGGTTTAGACATCTATGATCTTCCCGAATCTCTTGAAACAAGCTTTCCTAAATGAAGATGATGTCCCATGGAAATCATACTTCTTACACCTCCTCCAATTATTCTCCCTAACCCACAAGTTCTTGTATGGTTTAAGGTCACTCAAGCCCTATTGGCAAGCAAAGGTCTATGTGTGATCACATCTTGGAGATGTAGTCACATATTGAGAAGCCGGGAGAGATGGTGTCAAATTCTTGAGAAAGTTGGTGGCTCAACTACTTTCTAAGTCTCATAGTGAGTTCCATTGGGAATCCTATGAAATAGACTAAGACAAGACCCTTAATGATCTTATCCATTTTCTAAGATCAACTTCCTAAAACTTTATGGACATTGACAATGATGACATTGGATATCCAGTAAAGCTCTCTCTTCCCAATGGAAAGGGATCGGCCATAGTCAATTCAGTTGACCAAATGGTAAAGAGAAATGCTAAGTCTGTGATAGTCCCATGTACCATTATCAAAGAGTCCATATGTTTATATTGCCAAAGGAAGGGGCATTAGTTGCGAAGCTGCCAATTTTACCTAAGGATGGTAAAGTCAATAAGTTTGACTTTATTTCAGGTAAAATCCACTATCTAACTCTGCTAAGTTTCAATTCTGAGATTCTTGATACATGATGTGACTGGGTCACATGTTGGCGTTTTAAGAATCAAAGAAAAGTAAAGAAACTTAAAGAAAGAATATGCTGAATCTGATCAGGTAGATGGATTTCTATCGCATAGTTTGAAGATTGGATTCTTGAGCTACTTCTTAAGAGTTATGATATTTTTGCTTAGGAATAGACAACAACAAGTGTTCATATGGATTGTAAGGATAAGTTTTTCCGCGAAGTTTTTAAAATAAAAGGGAAATTTCTGATTTTATTTATTTTAAAATATCCTTACAATGGCATCTGTGAAATTTTTTTGCTAATAGGATTCCATTAGTAGCAAGAATGGAAATGTGAAATTGATTCTTTCATTTGTGGTAATGTCTAAATTTACCAAATAAGGAAAGATTCTCATCACCAAGTTTCAATTGGACCGAAACTTGGAATCATGCAAGTTGTATAGCATAATGAATGAGAACTTTCAAGTATTGGAAAATTAAGACTAATTACTTGTTTACATGGATGTGTGAGTCAAGTAATGGACTAAGGAATCGAGTACACATTCTTGTGCACCGGTCAGAGTCCGCCACAAAAGGTCGATAAGACTATTCGTCATAATTTAATATAGCTCAGTAAATCTTAGTGCATTCTTATGACTAAGAAGAGGAACTTGAATTGTTGAAATGGTTAAATCAAGAAGATTAGCCATACTTCGTTCCAATACAAGCCTTAGAGTCATACTCCAAGATTGTAATTTGAGTGACATGTCTTAAAGAGGGTTTAAAACACTGGTCAAATGTAAGAGTAAAAGTTTTCTACTCTTGTACATTTGAAATTGGAAAGTTGTGATGTTTTGGATAAAACAAAGACCAACTTAGGCCAATTGTGTTAAGTGTTTGTCTTGATTAGAATCCACACTATCTCTTGAATATATGACAAGAAAGTCTTATATGTCAAGAGGATAGTGGGAGTTTTAAAGGTCTTGAAAGTCTCAAGAACTAATCAAGAATAAAACTAGAAGTTCTTCACTAGCACACGACTTGAGGTTTATAACCTAGCGTGTTGACATATTATGTGCCCATTCCAGTTAAAGTTGGCTTTGCATATGAGTTCTTAGAGTTCTCAATTTGTTGCACAACAACTTGGAAGCAATGGAAGGCCCTTGAGCTGCCAGGTGGCAAGAAATTAAGATTGAATTCAGTCCATATGAGTTTGGATTTGTCATTATCCTTGTCTTGTGACTATGGTTTTGACAATTCACATGGATAAGAACACATACACCAGTAAATCTAAGACTCATAAGGTTTCTCTCCGATTCATGAAAAATGATGGTGAGGAAACACTTTCACTAAGTAGATTTTAGCTAGATAGCAATTGTGATATTTGCATTCTCAAAGTCGTTAGTGGAGCGTTTGTGGTTTACCGGCACACTAACATGGAGTTGTGAGAAGTAACAAAGGTCTAAACAATTGAGACTATGATTACGACATCCCTTTTCATAGTTCTTAAAATTGTTTAGACACACATGTGTGCTATCTAAGGCAAGGTGTATGATTTTGATAAAGTTTTATCAAAGCAATCCTGTATCAGAAATCTAAACTTTAGTAAGAAAGTCAGCTAATTTCTGAGTACATGTCAAAGCTAGTGGGAGCATAAGTGTTATGCTAATCATCATAATGTTAGTGGGAGCATGATAATTATGATAAAGGTTGCAAGTTAGCAATGTTAATTATAGAAAACAAAAGTTTCAATTGGGAAAGAGTTGTTTTGCTATAATTAAGGGAGAGGAAATTATACTTCATCTCAAATCTAAAAGCTTAGATTGAGGTTTTAATCGTACTTAGTCAAGGATATATATATATATATATATATATATATATATATATATATATATATATATATATATATATATATATATATATATATATATATATATATATGAATTTCATGCTGGAATGGCTCAACATAAGGAAATTCTGTATATGGGTCCATTATTTGCATTCTAAAATTCGATTATGATTATGGCATCCCTTTTCATAATCTGAATTATGAGAACTTGGCAAATTGAAATGGAAATGTTATAGCAAAAGACTGGTTTAGTCTTTATGTGAGACATCATGAATCGTGTCCCATATGCTTCAGATATAGGATCGATTACATGTGCTATATTCATCCTTTCTAAAATTTTTCCAAATGCCTGGGGCATTAAGAAGGGAAACGGTTTAGAACTGGATATGACTAAAAGGATTAAACAATTGTCGAGGACAATCTAAGGTTTACCAAAGATTGGTTGCTCAAGGACAGTTGGAAGTATAGTGATAATTTTGGAAGGACCATATTGACATAATCTGTAAGGAGGCAACTCTTGTTCAGAAGTGATAGTCAAAATGAAATCTGGAAATGTTTCAAAGTTAGAAATTATTCAATCTGTGTAAGATTAGGAAACTTAATGCAAGAAGGATGTTTCCAAGGAGCTGATCTCCTTTGGAATGCTCTGTAATGGTTGTTGTCAAGTCTTTCTAACTTTGTGCATAATCATTACAAGAAGATCAATGCATATAAGTTTAGAATCTAACAGATTTCAGTAAATGGCATGAATTTGGAATTCTTGCATTTGTAGTAAGGATTTGGGACTGTGAAAGAGGATCATTGGAGTTATGTTCTATTGATCTAATTCACAAAGTGAAGATCATAGACAAACATAGTATGCATACTTGGTGTGTGGCATGACTAGTGTTTAGAAAACATAGTGTACATGCTTGGAGCATGGGACTACTATTGTTTTAAATTCAAGAATAAAGTTGATAGCTGAAACGGTATACAATGAATAATGTGTAATCATATGGTGATAAATAAAAGGTGTTTTATTTATGTTCATAGGTTTTGATACCATATTGGATTCAATTATTCTTGTGTTTCATTTTGCATGTTTTGACTTCCAGAATAAACTAGGTTATTCTTCTGGAATGACTAAGTTATTCAAACCATCCACAGTCGGTCATATGTTGGAAGTATATATGAATTAAGACTGTCATGGGTTGTCTTGTAGAGGTCTAAGGTGTTGGACAAAGGGCTACAACACTCATAAGTGCTCATATGTTCTGAGTATTGGATTCAACCCGCGCTCATTGGAATCACTTCATGGATTTTATCACGAGTGATCATGAGATGATAATATCTTATATTCTTCAAACCTAGAGATATGAGTTGTTACTATGAGTTGATAGTGCATTGATTGCACGAAAACGCATTGGTAACTCGATGTTATAAAACGTGCCTTTGTGTATGATACAACAAGTAGTAGAACAAGCCATATGAGTCGAAGTTTATCCATTCCTTTTACCTTTAGGATAAAAGCGATATCTGTGGGCCCCTCGATGATTTGATGATGACAAATGGAAGTGCTCGGCCGGTCCAAGACTGATTTGATTTGTTCAATTAGTCAGTCGTCATAAATCGGAAATCAGGAAACAAAAAATGATTAAAGAGAATGATTATAATCCATGTCTCATTCCATATGATATCTAGAATGGAGGAATATATGATCCCTTATCTAATGGACAAGTCATTGACAAAGGTCAGAGATCATCGGCAAGGTCAGAGTTCGACAGAAGCTTTTGAGAGCTACGATTGCCAGTCGGTTCTTGAAGTCATACGCAATAATAGTTTTAGACTTATCTAAGTGGGAGACTGTTGGATTAATGTCTAAGTCCATAACTATAATTGGTAAGACTTGACCCGACCCAGCATGGTCCATTTAGGTTGCATGGCATCATGCATTTGGATAGACTATAATGAGAGAAATAACACTTAAGGTTTGTTAATATATTATAAGTTCTAATATATTAATAAGGTTATTTAATTATTATTGATCAAGAATTAATTTGGAATTAATTAAGTGATCAAAAGAAGACTAATTAAATATATGGGTTGATTGTGTAAATCATTCATTCTTATATATGTGGGCTTGTGATCTAAGATTCCTTATGTTGGACTAAGTCCATGGAGGGACCCATGGATACTCCATGGAGGTTAAAATCCATGGAACATAAGGAATGGGTAAAGGTCATGAGTTACATGGTGTAACCCTAATAGCCACCATATAAAAGAATCCCATGGCTCAAGAAATTATACACTATATGTGTGTGTGTGAGGGCTAAACGATTTCATGGAGTGTTCAGGTTTCTCTCAAGTTATTCCAAGTGTATTTGGTGTTGTGTGAATCATTTGAGGTGTCACACTTGGGGCACTAGGCAATCAAGCTTCATGAAGGCATTCTACATCAAAGAGGTATGTATTCTATCTTGTTATATTCATTGTTTTATAGCTTAGATTAGGATAATACCTTGGATGTTCATATTTGCATGTATAATAGAGAAAAGATAGATCCAATGTATTTAGGGTTGCATGTACACTTAGGAGTGTTAGAATGCTCAAAACCCAACACTAATATATTAATATAATATCATATTATTTAATTAGTATTGATCTATAATTAATCTAGGATTAATTTAGAGATCAAAAGTATTACTAATTAAATATGGGCTTCTATATTTTTATAGTGTGGGCTAATGCTTATTTGGAATAGGGTAGGCTTGCATGGAAAGTCCATGGATAATCCATGGAGCTTTAACCCATGGATCTCATGGAAATGAAGAGACATGGGTGTTAGGGTTTACATGGATGTAACCCTAATCCACCACACTATATAAAGGAGGCTTTGGTTCTTGAAATCATACTAGTTGATGTGAGTAAAGAAAGAGGGCCGATTTCAAGATAGTTGTGACTATTCTCTCAAGGTTCCAAAGTTTGTGGTGATCTATGATTCCATTTGAGGCATTCACACTATTGGTGCTAGGCTCTAAAACTCCAAGCAATCAACTACAACTACAATGTAAGTAATTCTTCTAGCTTTATTTGATTCAAGTTCCCCATGCCATGCTAGATAGGATAAGAACCTTGGAAAAATAATTATTTGCATGTATCTTAGTCAAACATAGATCCAAGGTTTATTAGGGTTGCATGTACACTTAGGAAGTGTTAGAATGCTCAAAACTCATCAGTGGTATCAGAGCCTAGGCTTGTTTGTTTGATACTTGATGCAAAATATTGGAAAAAGTCGAAATCTTGATGTCTGACTGATGAACTCACCGAGTCCATGGGGGGACTCGCCGAGTTCATGTGTACCTTCATCCTACTCGCCGAGTAGGTTCGTGCACTCGACGAGTAGGAGCCTCAAAATGCAGATTTTCGACTTTTGCTGCTGAAAATGGACTAGAAACATTACCCTAAACTGTTTTGGTGTCATAAAACTTGTTTTAGATGGTGTAATGTTTATGCTAATCCATTTACAATGGCTATAATAAAGAAAATTACAAGATTTATGAGTAATTTATGATTCTTGAAATGCTTATATTCATGTTCTTGAACTTATGAAGATTAGATGATCATAGGAATTGTTTGTAACCTACTTGGTAGTTTAATTCTTGATCATAATGTGTTTTAATGGAGTCCATAACTTGTCCTCAAGTTATGGAAAACCAAGAGTCACACTTGAATTAAAACCATTAAAAGAACACAAGAGTTAGAAAAATGAAAAGTCTTCATTTTAATACTTAGTTAACTACATAAGTTATAAGAAATGAAAAGTTTTGAAAGTTTACAAAACTTGCCCTCAAGTTTTGAAACAAGTAAAGTCATATTAAAAACTTTAGTTCCAACCCTTAGAATTTTAAAAATTAAAATTCAACCCTTATACTTATAATATTATAAGTTAATAATATATATATATATATATATATATATATATATATATATATATATATATATATATATATATATATATATATATATATATATATATGTATAAGATCAAAGTCGTCTTACCGCTAGTACGCCTCATTCACGAAGCTAGTCTATAAGGTGGGTATAAGGTTGTTTCCTATAAAATGGCAACTTAATGGGTGTCCACTCTCACCCACCGCTTGCTTGACTGGTGGAGGGTCATTAGCCGAACGGGTAGGACAAGGACTTATAAATTCTCATTAAAAGTATAACGATAATACTAAAGTAACTAAACTTTATTCAATTCCCAATCTAAGTTATTTTAGGAAAATGTGAATAAGGTGCTAATCCATGAAACTACACTTTACACTTTGTTTAAGTCGTTAGTGGAGTGTGTGTGGTTAACCGACACACTAACTTGAACTTAACAAGGTAGGTAAAGGGTGACTGAATGTTTATCATAGTATCGATGGAGCGTGTGTGGTTAACTGGCACATCGATTGAGGGGTAATACATTAAGGGTACCAAGTAATTTGCATGGTTACTTCACACCTTGTTTTGTGATCCTCGGCATCCCAGTCACAAAACTTGAAGGGCACACTCAAGATTGAAACATTCCATTGAAGAAAGTTCAATGAATCTCAAAGAATCTAGGAGTTTCTAAACCAATTAAAACCTAATTAAAATTTTGTTTTTCATGGTGGAAATTGGTGAATCGTCATTCACCTACCTTCAAATATCTTATAGCTTAGATTACAACATCCCTCTTCTAAGTTATAAAATATTGTGTTGGGTCCTAGCCTTAATACTACATATGGGTGTTTATTAAGGACTATCTCTAAATCTAATCTAATCTATTCCCTCTTCCTTTCAGATGTCTTCCAATAACAATGCTTCTGGATCTAACCCTACTAGCTCTTTCTCTCTCATGAATCTTTGTGGGAGAGTCATCTTCGATGGATCCAACTTTACTGATTGGATCAGGAACATCAGGATGGTCACTCGGTATGAGAACAAAGAATATTTTCTCGACAAGGAGCTAAAGGTACCCGAGCCAACTGCTACTCCTGAAGAACTTGCTGAATATGAGGTACATAAAAGGGATGCTACAAAAGTAGCATGCATCATGATGGCCACCATGACAGCTGAGCTCCAAAAGTCCTATGAGGACTATTATCCTTTTGAGATGCACCAGGATTTGATGGACTGTTACCATCAAAGTGTTCATCAAGAGCGATATGAAATAATCTCCTCCATGATAACAACCCGAATGAAGGATGGTGAACCCATCACGAGCCACATGCAGAAAATGCAAAGGTATGTGGACCGTTTACTGAAGCTAAATGTGAACTTCGCCGAGGAGTTAGCAATAGACATCATTTTGCACTCCTTACCATCATGTTATGATCAATTCCGCATGACATATCACATGAACAAGGAAGAAGTCATCCTCAGTAAACTTCAGGGACTGTTGAAGACCGCGGAAAGTGGTCTAAAGGGTAAGTCGGTTGTTACTACTCCTACTCCTACTCCAACTGCGGCCAATGTCTTGGCAATCGGGCATGGCAAAGGGAAGAAGAGAAAGAACCCTTCTAAGGGTACCAAGGGTAAGACCCTTGAAGGCTCCTATTCAAGAAAAACCAATAAAGGTTTTGTCACTCCTTCTGCTAACCCTAATGAGGCTGAATGCTTCTATTGTCATGAAAAGTCGCACTGAAGCGAAACTGCCCAAAGTACCAGCAAGATGTGAAGGATGGGAAAGTAAAACCCAACCATGCAGGTATATACACTATATTGTCTAATAACTCACCTCATTCTAAGTCTTGGGTCCTTGACACAGGTTGTGGTATTCACATATGTTGTTATTTGCAGGGACTAAGAAGAAGTGAGAATGTGGAGCAGGGAAAGATAAACTTGATCATGGGAAACAGGAAAGCTTCACCTATCACCAAGATAGGAGTTTATTCCTTAGTGCTAAATAGTGGGTTTACATTAAATTTGAATAAGTGTTATTATTCGCCAGAAATGGCAAGAAATGTTATTTCCTTTCATGCATTGTATAAACAAGGTTTTACCTTTTATTTTGATAATAATAATGGTAGTATTGATGCTTTCTTTAATAATGTTCATTATTTCAAAGCATTACCTTGTGATGGCATGTATGAAATTGTATCTGTTGTAGATAATCTAAGAAATAATGTATTATATATTGACTCTTCCACTTGCTTAGATAAAGCATCTTTATGGCATTGTCATCTTGGACATGTAAGCAAGTAACGCATAGGCCAACTCCAAAAGGATAGAGTCTTGTAGTCATTTGACCTAAAGTCAGATGATAGTTGTGAATCTTGTTTGCTTGGTAAAATGACAAAGTCACCTTTTACTGGCACTTGTGCTAGGGGTGAAGGTTTGTTGGACCTCATACACACGGATGTGTGTGGACCCTTCATAACCGCCACAAGAGATGCTAATCGGTTTTATGTGACTTTCACTGATGATTTTAGTAGATATGGATATGTCTACTTAATCAAGCATACGTCAGAAACCTTTGAGAAATTCAAAGAGTTTAAGCAAGAAATGGAGAATCAGTTGGGCAGGAACATTAAGATGCTTCGATCCAATCATGGTGGTGAGTATCTTAGTACTGAGTTCCTTGACTATCTTAAGGAATGTGGGATTATCTCACAATTGACACCTCCTAGGACACCACAGTTGAATGGTGTAGCTGAGAGGCACAATTGGACCTTGTTGGACATGGTTTGTTCCATGATGAGTCGAGCTTTGCTACCAATATCATTTTGGGGGTATGCCTTAGAGACTGCCGCCTATATCCTTAATCTAGTCCCTACAAAGAAGGTTTCCAAAACACCTCACGAGATGTGGACTAGAAAAGTTTCGAATCTAGACCACATCAAGATTTGGGGTTGTGAGGCTTTCGTGAGACGCGAGACTCACGATAAGCTCGAGCCCCGAAGCGAAAGGTGTATTTTCATCGACTATCCATAGAAATCCTTTGGCTACATCTTCTACAGACCCAGTGATAATGTGGTCTTTGTAGCAAGAAGAGGATTCTTTTGAGAGAGAGAATTCATGAGCCAAGGAGATAGTGGGAGGCAAATTGACCTTGAGGAACTTCAAGAGTCAAGTGATGAAGGAACCTCAAACCCTAGCCCTCAACCTGAGGAGGAAACTCCTATTGAGCCGACTGAAGAATCTATACCTCTGAGGCGTTCCACCAGAGTTAGGAATGCACCTGGGCATTATTATGGTTTCCATATTACTGCAGAAGGTGAGACACTTATCAGTGATAACACACTAGTAAATCTAGATGAGCCTAACAGCTACACGGAAGCCATGGCAGGCCCTGAGGCTGCTAAATGGAAAGAGGATATGGATAGCGAGATACAGTCCATGTATGATAATCAAGTTTGGAACTTGGTTGACAATGTACCTGTTCGTAAGGTAGTTGGGTGCAAATTGATCTTCAAGAAGAAGACCGACATGGATGGTAATATACATACTTATAAGGCACGGCTGGTTGCAAAGGGTTATTCTCAAACTCCGGGAGTTGATTATGATGAGACCTTTTCACCAGTGGCCAAGATTAAGTCTATTAGGGTTCTGTTAGCCATTGTTGCATTTCATGACTATGAAATATGGTAAATTGATGTCAAAACCGCTTTGCTTAATGGAAAGTTGGCAGAAGATGTTTACATGGTTCAGCCAGAAGGTTTTGTCAGTACAGAGTACCCCAATAGAGTGTGTAAACTCTAGAAATCCATTTATGGATTGAAACAGGCACCTCGCAGATGGAATCTTTGCTTTGATGAGAAAGTCAAAGAATTTGGCTTTTCAAGGAGTGAAGATGAATCGTGTGTCTATATCAAGGCTAGTGGGAGCATAGTCAACTTTTTGGTACTGTATGTGGATGACATACTACTCATAGGAAATGACATCCCTACCCAGCAGGAAGTAAAGTCCTGGCTTGGGAAGTGTTTTGCTATGAAGGACCTTGGTGAAGCTTCCTATATCCTAGGGAAAAGGATTTTGGGAAACAGGAGTAAAAGACTAATTGGACTTTGTCACACCCCAAAAAACGAAGGCGGAAACATTTCCGGGGCAGAATCCACGTTGCGTATCAAATCCAATGTACATAATAAGCAAGTAAACAACCATTACATTACATATTAGAATTTACATCTGTTCAAAAGTAAAGTGTTACAAGTGATGATACATATGTATACATATATATAGACAAAAGTAGAGACAAGTCTTCTGTACGCTCCGTCTTCTCCAAAAAGGATCGCTGGGTACCTGTCTTAAATGGACCTGAGAATACAAGCAGTTTGAAAATCAGCATAAAGCTGGTGAGTTCATAAGCGGTTTTGTTTTGAAAAGAATGAGTTCCTTTATCTTCTGAAAAAGTTGTTATCCAAGAAAATCCCATATTTTCTTATGTAAAATAGTTTAGTTATCATTTGTTACTAATTCGATTACGTGTTGTATGTTACCCCAGGAAATTCCCATATTTTCCTAATAGTTTAGTTATCCATTCGTTTCTTAGTTCGTTTACGAGTTGTTATGTTATCCCAGGAAAATCCTATATTTTCCTAAAAGTAAGTTTAGCTATTGGACACCCATGTAATATTTGATTATCTATTATACTTGTCATATTAGCTAGGTATTCTGATATCCTAATTGTGTTACACTTGAATGTACCTAGCTGCGTGCCTTCGTATTCGTATTCCTATTCTTAATCATATTCATTTTCGTATTTTATATTTGTATTCCTATTCATATTCGTATTTGTATTCGTATTTGCATTAGTATTCGTATTCCTAGTCCTATCCCTAATCCTATTCGTATTCGTATTCGCATTCGTATTCCTATTCCTATTCCTATTCCTAATCCTAATTGTATTCGTATTCGTATTCGCATTTGTATTCGTATTCGTATTCCTATTCCTAATCCTAATCCTAATCGTATTCGTATTCGTATTCGCATTCGTATTCCTATTCCTATTCCTATTCCTAATCCTAATCCTAATCGTATTCGTATTCGTATTCGCATTCGTATTCGCATTCATATTCCTATTCCTAATCCTAATCCTAATCGTATTCATATTCGTATTCGTATTTGTATTCGCATTCATATTCGTATTCCTAGTCCTATTCGTATTCGTATTCGTATTCGCATTTGTATTCGTATTCGTATTCCTAATCGTATTCGTATTCTTATTCGCATTCGTATTCACATTCGTATTCGCATTCGTATTATTATTTTCACATTATTACTTTAGTATTCCTATTCGTTCTTTTCCTAGTTATGCTTTCGTATTCGACCTATTCCTAGTTATACTTTCGTATTCGTTCTGTTCTTAGATGTATTTTCGTATTCATATTCGTACTAGTTCTATTTGATGATTAGTATGAATTATTCGCAGATTATGAAATATAATATAGATTGTAACACTTTATCAAGAAATCTATGATTAATTTGAAAGCTAACTCTACAATTCGAACCATTAGTTAACAAGATTTTTGATATGAAAAGTATACATAATGTAAAACATTTGAACTGAAAATAATAAGTTTAAGTACAATATTTCCTTGTACTTTTGCTAGTATTCCCCCATGAAAACATTTGAAAAAGGGTAGAGGTATGCACCGGTTGAGAAACGTGTCAGTTTGGACCCTAAACATCAGTTCTGGGTTTGCAAACACACAAGATTCCTATGTATTATGAAAAGATATACATTTGTATCTAATTAGAACTTAAATTATTTATTAGATGAGGACATATGCTTATAGATGCGGAAACACTTCATTATAAGTGTTTGGAAGGACCCGAGTGGCATTTGAGGACACATAAGGATTAGATAATGTGTTTACTCTTCAAGAGTAAACTCCTGATGGAGTTTTCGGCCCTAAGACCAACTCCACATGAGTTCACGGTCGTGAACTCATGGGTGAGGGTTTTATGGTGCTAAATGGCCTTATATGACTTGGGAAAATTGGCTAGGATCAATTCTAGGGTATAGGAGTGGATTAGACTTACACATTGACCATTTAATGGAGTTTACGGCAGTAAACTAGGATTTTACGGCCGTAAACTCCCCCATACCCATTCCTTATGTGTTTTGGTGGTGCTAGGACAATCACATGTGATTTAAATTCATTTTACAAGCCTTGGATGGATTTTTGGACATCATTTGCTTATGTTATAGGAGTTTACGGCCCAGGAACCCATCCTTGGAGGGTTTACGGCCGTGAACTCCTAAGGGAGGGGTTTTCATTGAGTTTAAGGCTTCTAATTCATTTATGGTTGATTCTAGAATTTATTCCAAGGCTATTGGTGTGTTTAAATGGCATTTTAACACTTCAAAATGAGTTTACTCCCCATGATATGGAGTTTACGTCCCAAGCATGTTCTTGGGCAGTAAACTCATGTTTACTCTCCAAAAATTATGTTTAAGGTGTTCTAAGTTCATTTTGGTAAGCCCCTAAGTCATCTCTAAGCTCCAAAGGTCGATTGGAAGGGTTTTTGGGCTCCAAAACCCATTTTATATGAGTTCACGGCCTAGGGCTGTTCTAGGGCCTTAAACTCATGAATATGGTCCTATTCCATGATTTCAACTCGAATTTGAAGGTCTAAGAAGCTATACTAGGAGTTAGGGTAGTTACCTTGGTGATTTGGAGCTTAAATTTGATGTTTTTGGACCTAATTCTTGAGTTTTAGGAGAGAGGTTAGAGAGAGAGTAGTGAGAGAGAGGAAAGGTTTCAAATGAAGTCTTTTGAGCTTTAAATAGGTCCTAAGTTCAGGACACGGTGGAATTCTACCCGATACCGACGTTAAACGGGGCTTTTGGTCGCACCTGATTAAGTTGTCGTAACCCGGTGGGACAAATTCTAAAATTTATCACATTATCATATTGGGATGTTTTCTTGAGTTTCTAATGGGTTTGGATACTAATTAAATCATAATAGAAGTCTCAGAATAAATGACTTAATTTTAAAAACGTAAGCGGAACTGATTTGAAAAGGACGAATTTTATAGGCGGAAACGGCTTTCGGCGATGGAATGAACTTCGGGTTGTCACATTATCCCCCCGTTAGAGGGAATTTCGTCCCGAAATTCAAACTCTAGATACAATGCAAGGATTCGGAAAGAAATACGGATACTTCTACTTTGCTGGATTTTCGCACTCTCAAGTGAATTCGAGTTCTAGTGTGGCTTTCCGGTGAATCTTCACTGTTGGGATATGACTTTGTTTCGTACGCTAGTCTCTCGATTTAAGATTTCGATTGATTCTACCATGGGGTTCAGACTTTCGTTGATTTTGGTCTTATCAAAGTAATTACTTGGGTTTCATCGGGTAGATACTCCTTAAGGACAGTGACGTGGGATACCGGGTGGATGCTACTAAGTCCTGAGGGTAGTCGGAGTTTGTAGGCAACAGAATTAATCCTAATGAGGATTTCGAAAAGTTCTATGTTCCTTGGGATACACATTTCAGAATGTAACACGCCATCTTTCTCATTGTTGGCTAACTTGATGGAGGACGTTTCGGTTACTAATTGAGGACTATGTTTATGAAGAGGTTTGAATGAATAGGTAACAGTTTATCTTTCAGGACTAGAATTGAAAAAGGATTGCAAGCAGAAGGGTTGTGGAAGAGGAATATACCTATAGCAACGGCTGAAACTAAGTTTATTGTCATAGATTATAAGAGTTTGACCAGGGGGAAGGTTGGGATGGATAGATTTTTCGGAACAAAGGAATTCAGCAGGACTGAGATTCAATCAATCCATGCCAATGAATGCTTCAAAGCTCTATCTATGAGAAGTAGCTGGCTCTCTGAAATTTGTTGAACGGAGGAGAGTATGGCAGCAGAGAGTTGTTGTTCCTTGGGCTAGATCCTTTCTTTGGAGATATCTTGATTTAAAAAGATCAGGAAGGAGAGGATGGTAAGTCCCCTATATTGAATCAAGAGACATGAAACAAGGGATATCTCTTTATGACAGACATAGAATTTTATTAAGCGATAAAGCAGGAATGAATTATCAAAACAGATAAATTATCGCTAAATGAATGATTGAGGAGCAACGCTGGGCTAAGGATCTCTATAACGGATTTGGCTAGAGAAATACTCCCATAGTATTTCATGATTCGCTGCAATGACGGCTCGTTGTTTGGGTATTGGGTAAGTTTTAGGCATGTCGCACACCACAGTCACTCCCAAGCACATGTTGGTCGTGTCTCGAATGAATATAGTTGGCCAGGCTATATTGATCCTAGACACGACTACACAACTGCCCAGGTTTAACCGCAACGTACAACACCCATTTACTTATGTTTTGTTCTACTTGTAGTTACGAATTTCGATGGTTGGGTATACTTGTATACTTTTCAAAATACTTATATTCGAGGTATACTTTTAGTTCAAAGCACTTAGGCCCTTTAGTGTTTGTAGTTTTACACCATGTAAGGTTTGGTATACTAGTTCACTATAAACAAGGGCTCTAATACCAATCTGTCACACCCCGAAAACCGAAGGCGGAAACATTTACGGGGCGGAATCCACGTTCAGTATCAAATCCAATGTACATAGTAAGCAAGTAAACAACCATTAAATTACATATTATAATTTACATCTGTTCAAAAGTAAAGTGTTACAAGTGATGATACATATGTATACATATATATAGACAAAAGTAGAGAGGAGTCTTCTATACGCTCCGTCTTCTTCAAAAAGGATCGCTAGGTACCTGTCTAAAATGGACCTGAGAATACAAGCAGTTTGAAAATCAGCATAAAGCTGCTGAGTTCATAAGCGGTTTTGTTTTGAAAAGAATGAGTTCCTTTATCTTCTGAAAAAGTTTTTATCCAAGAAAATCCCATATTTTCTTATGTAAAATAGTTTAGTTATCATTTGTTACTAATTCGATTACGTGTTGTATGTTACCCCAGGAAAATCCCATATTTTCCTAATAGTTTAGTTATCCATTCGTTTCTTAATTCGTTTACGACTTGTTATGTTCTCCCAGGAAAATCCTATATTTTCCTAAAAGTAAGTTCAGCTATTGGACACCCATGTAATATTTGATTATCTATTATACTTGTCATATTAGCTAGGTATCCTGATATCCTAATTGTGTTACACTTGAATGTACCTAGATGCGTGCCTTCGTATTCGTATTCCTATTCTTAATCATATTCATTTTCGTATTTTATATTTGTATTCCTATTCATATTCGTATTCGTATTCGTATTTGCATTAGTATTCGTATTCCTAGTCCTATCCCTAATCCTATTCGTATTCGTATTCGCATTCGTATTCGCATTCGTATTCGCATTTGTATTCCTATTCCTATTCCTATTCCTAATCCTAATCGTATCGTATTCGTATTCACATTCGTATTCGCATTCGCATTCGTATTCCTATTCCTATTCCTAATCCTAATCCTAATCGTATTCGTATTCGTATTCGCATTCGCATTCGTATTCCTATTCCTATTCCTATTCCTATTCCTAATCCTAATCCTAATCGTATTCGTATTCGTATTCGCATTCGTATTCACATTCATATTCCTATTCCTAATCCTAATCCTAATCCTAATCATATTCGTATTCGTATTCGCATTCGTATTCGCATTTGTATTCGTATTCCTAGTCCTATTCCTAATCCTATTTGTATTCGTATTCGTATTCGTATTCGTATTCGTATTCGTATTCGTATTCGCATTCGTATTCGCATTCGTATTCGTATTCGTATTCGTATTCGTATTCATATTCCAAATCCTAATCGTATTCGTATTCGTATTCACATTCGTATTCGCATTCGTATTCAGATTCGTATTATTATTTTCGCATTATTACTTTAGTATTCCTATTCGTTCTTTTCCTAGTTATGCTTTCGTATTCGCCCTATTCCTAGTTATACTTTCGTTTTCGTTCTGTTCTTAGATGTATTTTCGTATTCATATTCGTACTAGTTCTATTTGATGATTAGTATGAATTATTCGCAGATTATGAAATATAATATAGATTGTAACACTTTATCAAGAAATCTATGATTAATTTGAAAGCTAACTCTGCAATTCGAACCATTAGTTAACATGATATTTGATATGAAAAGTATGCATAATGTAAAACATTTGAACTGAATATAATAAGTTTAAGTACATGATTTCCTTGTACTTTTGCTTGTATTCCCCCCTGAAAACACTTGAAAAAGGGTAGGGGTATGAACTCACCGGTTGAGAAACGCGTCAGTTTGGATCCTAAACGTCAGTTCTGGGTTTGCAAACGCACAAGATTCCTATGTATTATGAAAAGATACACATTTGTATCTAATTAGAACTTAAATTATTTATTAGATGAGGACATATGCTTCTAGATGCGAAAACACTTCATTATAAGTGTTTGGAAGGACCCGGGTGGCATTTGAGGACACATAAGGCTTGGATAATGTGTTTACTCTTCAATAGTAAACTCCTTATGGAGTTTTCGGCCCTAAGACCAACTTCACATGAGTTCACGTCCGTGAACTCATGGGTGAGGGTTTTATGGTACAAAATGGCCTTATATGACTTGGGAAAATTGGCTAGGATCAATTCTAGGGCATAGGAGTGGATTAGACTTACACATTGTCCATTTAATGGAGTTTACGGCAGTAAACTAGGAGTTTACGGCCGTAAACTCCCCCATACCCATTCCTTATGTGTTTTGGTGGTGCTAGGACAATCACATGTGATTTAAATTCATTTTACAAGCCTTGGATGGATTTTTGGACATCATTTGCTTATGTTATAGGAGTTTACGGCCCAGGAACCCATCCTTGGAGGGTTTACGGCCGTGAACTCCTAAGGGAGGGGTTTTCATTGAGTTTAAGGCTTCTAATTCATTTATGGTTGATTCTAGAATTTATTCCAAGGCTATTGGTGTGTTTAAATGGCATTTTAACACTTCAAAATGAGTTTACTCCCCATGATATGGAGTTTACGTCCCAAGCATGTTCTTGGGCAGTAAACTCATGTTTACTCTCCAAAAATTATGTTTAAGGTGTTCTAAGTTCATTTTGGTAAGCCCCTAAGTCATCTCTAAGCTCCAAAGGTCGATTGGAAGGGTTTTTGGGCTCCAAAACCCATTTTATATGAGTTCACGGCCTAGGGCTGTTCTAGGGCCTTAAACTCATGAATATGGTCCTATTCCATGATTTCAACTCGAATTTGAAGGTCTAAGAAGCTATACTAGGAGTTAGGGTAGTTACCTTGGTGATTTGGAGCTTAAATTTGATGTTTTTGGACCTAATTCTTGAGTTTGAGGAGAGAGGTTAGAGAGAGAGTAGTGAGAGAGAGGAATGGCTTCAATTGAAGTCTTTTGAGCTTTAAATAGGTCCTAAGTTCAGGACACGGTGGAATTCTACCCGATAACGACGTTAAACGGGGCTTTTGGTCGCACCCGATTATGTTGTCGTAACCCGGCGGGACAAATTCTAAAATTTATCTAATTATCATATTGGGATGTTTTCTTGAGTTTCTAATGGGTTTGGATACTAATTGAATCATAATAGAAGTCTCAGAATAACTGACTTAATTTTAAAAACGTAAGCGGAACTGATTTGAAAAGGACGAATTTTATAGACGGAAACGGCTTTCGGCGATGGAACGAACTTCGGGTTGTCACAGACTTAGTCAAAGCACCTATGTGGACAAAGTGTTGAAAAGATTCAACATGCATAAATCCAAGAAAGGTGAGTTACCCATTCAGAGTAACGCCAGATTGAGTAAGACACAATGCCCTAGTACAGAGGCTGAGATAGCAGAAATGAGTCGACTACCTTATGCTTCGGCTGTAGGATCGACCATGTATGCTATGATGTGTACTCGACCTGATGTAGACTTTGCTTTGAGCATGGTTAGAAGGTATCAGGGGAACCCTGGCAAGGCACACTGGACTGCGGTAAAGAATATCCTCAAGTATCAGGGGAACCCTCCCGAAGGGATTGACTTGGGCTAAGCATCTTCAGCATGCTCGGAGCATAGGGCTGAAGGATGATATTAGTTTTAGTAGTTAGATAATCTTGAAATTTGTAAAGTATAATTGACATTAGATGATGAATAAAATGTGTTTTATTTATGATCAAAGTGTTGCTATCTCTTGTCGATCGTTTACTATATTTCTTTTGCATGTTTTGACTTCCAGAATAATTATGTTTGGTATATCATATTAGTCAAACCTCCACAGTCAGTCATATGTCGGAAGTAGGTATGAATCAAGACTGTCATGATTGGTTGTAGAGGTCTAAGATGTTGGACATGGCTACAACAATCATGAGTGCTCATAAGTTCTGAGCATTGGACTCAACCCACGCTCACTGGAATCACTTCATGGAATTTATCTCGAGTGATTGTGAGACAGTAATATCATATAAGTCTTCAAACCTAGAGATATGATTTGTTACTTACGAGTTGGTTATGCATTGATTGTACGAAAACGCATTGGTAACTCGATGTTATAAAATGTGCTTTTGTTTATAATTCAATGAGTGGTAGAACAAACATATGAGTCGAAGTTTATATGTTCCTTCTTGGATTAGAAGCTGATATCTAGGCCCCTTGATGATTTTGTTTTGACCTATGTACCGGGCCCGGTCAGAACTAAATTGATGTGTTCAGTTAAGTTCTATGTCAAACAAATCGGAAATCGGGAAACAAATGTTGGACAATAAGTAAGACCATGTTCCATGTATTTGTCCGACTGATATCTAGAACAGAGGATTATATGATCACTTATCTAAAATGGCACGTTCAAGTTCAACAGAGTTTAAAGAGCTACGATTGCTAATCGGTTCCTGAACTCATACTTGCAACTATAGTTATTAGACTTATCCAAGTGGGAGACTGTTGGATATAGTGTCTAAGTCCATAACTATATTTGGTATGTACTTCACCCGACCCGGCATGGTCCATTTGGGTTGCACTTCACCCGAACAATTTATCGATAATCTTTGGAGAATAGTATAAGTTATGATTTATTAATATATTATAAGTTCTAATATATTAATATAAGATCATATTATTTAATTAGTATTGATCTATAACTAATCTAGGATTAATTTAGAGATCAAAAGTATTACTAATTAAATATGGGCTTCTATATTTATATAGTGTGGGATAATGCTTATTTGGAATGGGCTAGGCTTGCATGGAAAGTCCATGGATACTCCATGGAGCTTTAACCCATTGATCTCATGGAAATGAAGAGACATGGGTATTAGGGTTTACATGGATGTAACCCTAATCCACCACACTATATAAAGGAAGCTTTGGTTCTTGAAATCATACTAGTTGATGTAAGTAAAGCAGGAGGGCCGATTTCAAGATAGTTGTGACTATTCTCTCAAGGTTCCAAAGTTTGTGGTGAATTGTGATTCCATTTGAGGCATTCACACTATTGGTGCTAGGCTCTAAAACTCCAAGCAATCAACTACAACTACAAGGTAAGTAATTCTTCTAGCTTTATTTGATTCAAGTTCCCAATGCCATGCTAGATAGGATAAGAACCTTGGAAAAATAATTATTTGCATGTATCTTAGTCAAACATAGATCCAAGGTTTATTAGGGTTGCATGTACACTTAGGAAGTGTTAGAATGCTCAAAACCCATCAGATGGAGCAACTTAGCAAGTTGAGTCAACTCAGAGCGTTGAATTTGACCTTTGACTTTGATTTTGACCAGGAGTAAAATGGTCATTTACCCTAAGAAGGATTATTACCTCTTGACGAATTATTATATTGGTAATGTTAGCTCGGGGAGTCGAGTGAGCAACAGTTCGAGGATATGCCAGCTAGCAGCGAGGAGTTATTCGCATGATTCTACAGTCAGCTTGCGAGGTGAGTTTTCTCCAGTAAGAATTAGTCGAAGGCACCAATGCCGGGCCATTTATGTATGTTAGTGTATACCGGAGTTAGATTGTCACACCCCAAAACCGGAACGGCGGAAACGTTCTGGGGTGGATGATGTCATGTCAAGTATCACAACACATGCATTATAGTAATCAAAGTACAACAAAACATTACATTAATAGTAATAGTTTTACATGGTTACATTACATTACATCGAAGAATACAAGTAAATATAAGTAAGTACGGCATGGCACTAAGCTATCTTCATAAACTGCTCCAGGGATGTACCTATCTAAAGCTAACCTGAGAATACAAGTTATTTGAAAAGCGAGTATCAGCATTTTTACAAATGCTGGTGAGTTCATAAGCATTTAGTGACGTTTTTCTTCAATTCACTTTAATAAAAGTAGTAGTTTAAGAGATTACAGTGTATTAGAGTTCTTTCCAGAAAATCCTATATTTTCTTTAATAAAAGCAGCCTTCTACCAAAACTGGTCAGTGTTATATGGTAAAAAGTAGTTTTCCCTTATCTGCTATCATTATCAAAATACTAAATTTGATTATTAAAGAAAGCAAACGACATTAGGGAATAACACATGCCTCAGCAGTGAGGACTGTTGACTAAGGCAAGGAATCATAGACTCCAGGAGAGTATCGAACAAACGACACGCCTGGTTCAGTCTAACAAATAGAGACTCAGACCCCAGAAGGTACCAAATGAAAGGTACAGCTGGTAAGGTCTAAAACAGTGAAAAATAGACCCCAGACAGTATCAAATGAAAGATACGTCTTGTAAGGTCAAAACAGAGAAAACAGACCCCAAACAGTATCAAATGAAAGATACGTCTTGTAAGGTCAAAACAGAGAAAACAGACCCTAGACAGTATCAAATGAAAGATACGTCTTGTAAGGTCAAAACAGTGTGACTCTGAAAATGAATTACCAGCATACAGTGTAAATTGTCGGTGAAATACCGTTACCTTAAGGCCAAAGAATTATAAGGTAACCCGGGATACTCGTAACCGTACTGACTAGAGTACCAGACGCACTACAAGCGTCAGAAATATGACATTTGTCACCCGTTGGCTTGGTAGGCCGGGACTGTAGCTAGCAGTCTGGGTGCGGGGTTGTCAAACCCGTATAGATCTATACACACAATGTCCGCTCTCCCTACAGGAGATTCTGGTTACCATTCTAGACGACGAAGAAGGCCCTGTCCTGAAGATGCATCCCAAATAGTGGGTAGAGACTTCCAAATAGTGGGTAGTGTGTAAGTGTTGAACTAGAGGTAGAGACTTCCAAATAGTGGGTAGTGTGTTTCTAATGTAAGTTTAGACTAGAGGTAGAGACTCTTAACTGAACTGATTAGAGAATTCCTGTATGTCCATACTCATATACATAATATATAACTAATGAATCAAACGACCTTCGGACGGCCATCCGATCCCACCAGACCACATCTCAACGAAGAAAAGGAAATAGGGCGGACGAGCCTTCCTAAGTCTTTCAATCATTACTTATATGTACCTATATAAGCACAAACATACATCTAACTACGACTGAGTGTGTATCAAGTAGAAGTGATTCTTGTGAAGTAGGAGTGTCTAACAAGTGAAGTAGGAGCGGTCGCAAGTGAAGTAGGAGTGTCGAACAAGTGAAGTAGGAGCGGTCGCAAGTGAAGTAGGAGTGTCGAACAAGTATAAGCGTATCACGAAGTAGAGACGACAATAAGTGAAGTAAGAGCATCTATCAGGTATAAGCGACTACAAGTATACGTGAAAGCGTTACAAAGTAGGAGTATAAAATAAGTATAAGCGAAGCAGCAGTAACTAACAAGTAAAAGTATACAACGTGAAATGGAACTTTGATGAAACCTTGGAAAAACCTTTATACTCAGGAAAACTCGCATTTAGTATTCTTTGGTAAAATAAGTGTGAAAACCTTTAGAAATCTTTGGAATCTTTCATAAACCAATTTAAAATGAATTTAGGTAAAACAGTATAAGTAAGAGTTTTAAAACAATTGAAATCCCTTTTGAAAACCATTATAGTGTCCTACTCGGTAAAACAGTGTATAGTGTGGTAAAACCTTGTGCATGTGGGTTATCAATCACATGTGATTCATATGATAACTGGCATGTTTAACTTGTATTCCCCCCCTATAAAACATGTAAAAAAACATTTAAAAGGTTCATTCAGGGGTATGAACTCACCTGGTGTAAGTAGGTCCGACGAAGGTGTCGTTTGGGCGTTCGGTGTCACGTAACGACTCGAACACACTCAATGATCTATTTAACATATGATAACAAATTTTCACATACAATTAGTATATTTAATACTAATTGAACAAATATACGCACTCAAAGGAGTGGAAAACACTTTGGTTAAGTGTTTGGGTGTCCTGGGTAGCGTCTAAAGGTGTGTATGGCTTAGGAATGGAGTTTGCTCTCCGAGAGTAAACTCCCAAAGCTTAGTTTACGGCCCTGGGACATCTCACCATGAGTTTATGGCCGTAAACTCATGGTGAGGAGATATAGTGTGTTTAAGGCATCTAGCTAGTTCATGGGATTTTTCTAAGTACATTTCCAAAAAGGCATGAGTGGGTTTAAGGCTTCTAAGGGCATCTTAAAGGAGTTTACGGCCTAGGGACAACTCCTAAGGGAGTTTACGACCGTAAACTCTCATATCATGGATATAATGAAGTTTTAAGCCCTTAAATCATTCCTAGCATTTTATAAAAATAGTCTAAGGCCATTTGGGGGGTGAAAACCAACATTTGGGCATGTTTTGGGGAGTTTACGGCCTAGGCACTTGCTTGGGCCGTAAACTCCATGTTAACCCATATTTCCTTGTGTTTAAATGATCTAAACCCAAAATACCAAGTCCATAAATTATGTATGAAGCCTAAGGGTGGTTTAGGAGTGCTTTTGGGGCTTTTAGACATGTTTAAGAGGTGTTTACGGCCTTGGCATATGCCTGGGCCATAATCTCTCTTTTAGGCCCCAAAATGATTGTTATAAATGTGCAAACACTCCTAGGCTAATTCCTCTATTTATTTCCAAGCTTATAGGGACTTTTGGGGGTCATTTTGGCCTTTATTTTGTGGTTTACGGCCTAAGGAGGAGCTTAGGCCGTAAACTCCATTCTAATAGCTTCTAAGTCCGAATTTTTAGCTATAAACACAAATCAATATGTTTAGAATAAGCTAGGGTAAGCGGACTTACGATTTGGAAGCGTTTGGTTGCGGATTCGGGGCGAAAATGAGCTAGAGAGAGAGTATAGAGAGAGAGAGAGTAAAAAGTCTCCAATGGACTCCACTCATCTTTATATAGGGTTTCGATTCGGGGCTCAGTGAAATTTTACCCAATACTTGTAACAACGCAAATTTTCAAACAACTTTTTCATTTTAAAAAAATAAAGTATTTCCATTCAAAACAAGGCATAATTAGTTTAAGTATTATGTCAGATACAAATAGTGTAAATCCCAAGATCATAAAAACATTCTTCAGTGTCTATCGATCACGCCGGCGCCTTCCCACGGTCCTCGCTAGTACCTGAAACACATACATAGCAACTGTAAGCATAAATGCTTAGTGAGTTCCCCAATATACAACTTACGCACATACGCCTTTCCAGGCCCTGACCTTCCGGTCCATGTGTCTCAGGGGACTTCCGTCCCTGCTGGGTAAACCTTCCGGTCCTACCCACGCCGACCTTCCGGTCCATCACACAACATATTGCCTTCCGGCCCATAACATATTGCCTTCCGGCCCATAATATAATCGCCTTCCGGCCCATAGCACATATAACAAACAGCTTACCACATATAGCATACATATAACATATCATAGCTGACCTTCCGGTCACACAGTCAAACCCTTCCGGGTACAGTATAGTGAGAAGACTCACCTCGTAAATGCTGAAAGCTAGCAAATCCTGAAATCACTCGTGCGCAATCCGACGAGCTACAGACTCCCTATAATACCATATACCCCTTATTAATACTCTTATCATTCAAGACAGCTGACCCTAAGAAATTACATGCAGGTCAACCTTGGTCAACGGTTAACGGTCAACGGTCAACTTGACCGGACTCCGCGAGTGCCATGGCGACTCGGCGAGTCTAGACGTCCTCCAACTCTCTGAGAGTCCCTATCTACTCGTCGAGTATCCTCCTTGACCCGACGAGTTACTCCTGGAAGAAATCGCGGGGCCACCCTGACTCCACTCGCCGAGTTTGAAGAACAGCTCGACGAGTTCCAGTCAATCTCCAAGCTACTCGCCGAGTCTGTTCATCGGACTCGGCGAGTCCATGCCATGCAGTCGATCAAACTGCTTCCTGAGATAAGTTTCGTCCCGAAATACACAAGTATGGGACCTTCTGGACCTCTAAAGGTCCTAACACAAGGTTATAGTCGTTGGGTAACAAGGTACTAATTCATTTAATCACCAAATGGATTCCATAAACCCTAAATCCATGCACACATCAACATGACAGAAAGGATCCGAAATAATACCTGAAATATGCACTCTCTGTGTCCCCAAACCGCAGAACTCAAATCCCTTGCTGTTCCTTTAGCCAAAGCTCTTCTCCTCCTTGCACAACAATTTCTTCAAAGCCCTAATATCCTTCAATCTTGCTCTAGATGCCCACAGCCGATTAGGGTTCTTCTCAGTCGACTAAAGACGGACAATGACGGCCTATAAGTGCATTATATATGACCCAAACCTGAACGGTTAGGGTTTTCGCTGAACAGCATAGACTCGCCGAGTCCATATCGGACTCGTCGAGTCCAGTCGCGAACCCGCGACCAAGTCTGAGATCCTACTCGGCGAGTCTAGGCTCCAACTCGCCGAGTCCCCTCTTAACTCACCCCAAAAACATAATTTAACAATACCTGAGATTCCGGGCTGTTACAATACTGCCGTTAAACGGGGCTTTTGGTCGCACCCGATTTAGTGGTCGTAATAATAAAACTTAACATTTTCCAAATAAATGGAAATGTTTGTTATGTGTTTTTATTCCCATTTATCACGACTTAACGGAATATTAAATATAAACAAATGGAATGTTTATTAAATTGATGACCTCTAATTAACGGAACTTTTATAAACTGGAATATTCCGTTAACAGTAACGGGGAAATGTAACGGAACAACTTGGGTTGTCACATCATCCCCCCGTTAGAGGGAATTTCGTCCAGAAATTCAGGTCTAGGCAAGGAAGTAGGTATGAATGGCCAAGTAGAGGTATGAGAGTACTTCCTATACGGTTGTCCTCGCAGTCCCAAGTGATCTCTGGTCTGTGTTTGTCATTCCAACAGACCTTCACGTACGGAATGCGGATTCCGTCTAGTGTAGCTAGTGGGTTCCAACTAGTGTATCTACAAGGTTAGGATTCTCAATGGATTCTATCAAGATGAGTGAAGTGTTGTCGGGAAGTCATGTATCAAGTCTAAGAAGTGGATCGATTGGGTGTGAATCTTGTGGTATATCTGAAAGTAGTGGCGGTCTGAAGAGGGTTGGACCAAACCTCTGAGGATTTTTAGATGGTCCTAAGCTCTCGGAAGGGTAGAGCCTTTTAGTACTTAGAACATATTGTACTTCTATGGCAAGATCATCACTGGCGCGATCGCCACTCCGAAGTTCCTATCATTCTCTCTCGTACTGGTAGTGTAGTCCTTCAGGTTGGTTCTTAGGAATCTCGAGTGGTCTTTGGTTTCATGTTTTCTGTCAACTGGCTGATGGAGACTTTCTAGATCGTCGAGTGGGTTGCGTGACTAGGGTTATCTGTTTGCTATAGAGGATCTATCTCAAGCTTGTGCAAAATGAATCTGCACTAAGGGATCTTGAGATACGGAAACCCTGCAGGTCGGGGAGATAGGGTTTCACCAGACGAGCGTTGGACTATCTCAGGAGGTGGTTTTACTATCTCTGCATGAGGTAGTATCCGTGGAACACCTAATAGTCCAATGGATCTCTAAGACTTTGGTTTATTCTAGTGTGGAAAGTGCATGTTCCTGCATAACCCTTCGACTAACACTAAAGCTGGTGTCAAGTCTATAATCTCTTCGGGATCTGGGTCATGAGGCTCAACGCAACTACTATCGCACTTTGATCAAGGATTCTTGGCTGCGGAGGTTATCCTGTGGTTCTCGGTATCCTAGTTTTCACTTCGGAGAATGAAGTCTATCGTCTATAGGGCGATGACGATTTCCTCCATACGAGAGGGTGGAGGGTGATAGGCACCACCTGTCTATAACAGGGTGGGCAAGGTGCCTGAGTAGTAAGAGCATCTACTGCAACTACTCTTCCGAAGGTTCTGAGTTTCCTCGGTCTAGGTCAATTCTAGTGAGTATAGGGTCTCATCACTCGGAACTTTACTAGCTTAACCCGCAGTGATTCTCTTGACTTCGGCTCCTATGTTATGGAATAGGGTGAAAGTGTTTTGCGAAGAGGTTCATAGTAGAGCTCATGCTTGGCATAACCACCAGTATTTGGTGTATGCAAGCAGTATACAATTGAGGTCGGCAGGATGTTCAGCTGTGCGACTCCACCCCAAACCCACAACCCAACGAGGAACAGGGAGTAGGGAGGAAACACACACCTTAAATCTTTTTAATCTCAATTCTATACCACCTTTACGCATATACCTGGTTATGGTGGTCATTCCTTATGAGTTCTAATCTCTATGCTTACGAACCTGACATGTGAGGTGCGAAGGGTCTTTTTGGGGAAACTATGAAGTACGCTTTGGATGGTTATCATCTTCTGGAGTATCTACAGTGTCTTTCGCTTCGGTTTCCATCTGACTACGAGGGGTCGGTCAACGGCGTGGGGTACCCTCTCTTGGGTACTTCGGAGGGTTTGAGATAAGAGGAACGATTGACGGATCGCATTAGGTTTGATTATTTGTGTTAGCTTTAGGTTCGGGAGAACCTTTATTTGCCGACATGGCTACGGGGAAACTTCTTTTTACACAGCACTAAGAATGCACACATGGTTGCACGAAGTCAAACCATGATCAATAGAGTCGTCGAAGTTGGCACACTCCGACATGATATATAATGAAGATCGATAGAGTCATGTGCCGAACAGGCACACAAGTTCTAGGCGTCTCGGGTTTCGTCCTGTGTATCACTATCGCGGATACCCGGACCGATATAGTCGACGCGGAACTATAGAGAGTTCTAAGTGTTTCTGGGTAGAGTATCTTTTCATGAGTGGATTCTCACAAGGCATTTCTATAATCGCCTCACATATACTAGTCATGTATATTTAAGGTGGGGAGGACTGTTGACTGAGCGACCCCACCGTAAATCCACAACCAAACGAGGAACAGGAAATGAGGCGGCATTCGCTCACTCTAGGTTTGTCCATCTTAACTATACATGGCCGTAACGTATATGTTTAGCCATTATAGTTTTACCTGATGAATTTTTAAATTTTATAACAGTGCTGCGACTTTCGCCTTAATGGGAAGAATTTACATTTGAATTAGTCTTTTATTGTATTTAGTTTGGTTACCCGAGATCGAGAGACATACCAAAACCTAACGAGTTCCTTGATGCTTCTCTCTAAGCAGTAGAGTTAGGCTCCTCCGGTGTCTTTGTCTTTCCCTTCGGTTGGGCAGTCCTTCTTGAAGTGTCCCATTTCACCACATAGGTGGCAAACTATACAGGTCGCCACATTGGCGGTTGGTGTAATGAACTCAACTGGGGTTCTGCAGACACGAGCAGTATGCCCCTTCATGTTGCACCTAGCACATAAGAGTTCCCGACAGGCACCATGATGATGGTAGCTACACTTACTGCAGTGGGGAAGATATCCTAGGTATGGTCTTCTTGAGGCCGGGAGGGAAGGATTGACAGGGTTATAGACTGCCTCAGCTCGTCTCCTTTCAGAAGGTCCTTGAGCCGAGGTACTTCCCTCCTCAATCTTGAGTTTTCTCTTTAGTGGGTTCGGTGAAGGTTTTTGGGTGACTGGGTATGAAAGTGTTGGTTGTTGCTGTCCATCGCCAGGATTGGAAATCCCGACAAGGCCCTTGCTAACATTGGCGGTGTTAGCATTCAGGTGAGCCATGACAGCTGCTACGGCTGCTGAGACTGCAGCTTGGAACGTAGCTTCATCGAATAAGAGAGCAGGTTTCTTGCTTTTGGATTAGTTACGCTTCTTCGGTGGCATGGTTTTCCTACACGGAAAGGAATACAAGGTAATGAGAGACGATGGTTAACCCTGGACATTTCTGTCCCGAACGTATTAGGCATAAATTTTTCCCGTGCCCTGGGTATTGGTCGTCTGAGTGTCGACCTACATCCCTATGATGTAGTCCTGGTAATCGAAGTGGGTGTATGAGTATCGGAAAAAGGCCATAAGATGCGAGTTGTTCCTACTAAGTTACCTTTACACTGGGAAAGGTTTCACTCTCCGGCCTGGAGAGATTTGAGAACAGTTCGGAACGAAACTGCAGAAAGAGAGGCTCACAAGGGCAAATGACTAAATTCTCTCAATAGAGATGCAGGGATCTGCCCTAATTGTGTATCTAGCAATGGGAAATGACGATTTACCTAACACATAGCGTGAGTAGTGTAACCACTAACTCACTAAATTGTATTATTTTATGGGTTTATTAGTGTGACGAAGATGAGGAAAAGACAATTCTCGGGTTCCATGTACTGGCTCCCTCTGTCTGCCTCGTATCTTTGGCTGGAATCGGCGTTGGTTTCCTTCGGGTAGTTTCCTAGGGTTCTCTTCTCGTATGGACATATTGAATCTCTACTCTTCCTTGCTTCCAAATTCCAACTATGGGTGTCATCACTTCATCGTGGACGACTGGGAATCTCGGAAGCTTAGGCGAATCTTTCACCACTGTCCCTAAAAAAATATAGGCACTTGGTGAATTCAATAGTCCCGACCCAGCTCATTTATTTCCGAACTGGAAATCTTCTCAATGAACTTCTTCGGGGCTGGAATCAACTCTTCTGTCAAGCACTGAAGTGGTTAGGGTTGTCTACAGGGTTCGTGTGAGAATGGAAATGTCTAAAGAATCCTAATAGATTATTAACATTTCACGGTATGATCCATATCGAGTCCTGCTACGATTACACAGGGTATACAAATCATATATAACTTAGATTCGATAGGCCTTCGAATATGTGATACTACTCGAAATCCACATCCAAACAAGGAAAAGGAAGTACAGCGAAACCACACATTCTTAGCCTATGGGATCCTTATTATATATAACCTTGGGAGTACACCCTCTGTAGTTGTAGGTATATCAATAAGGATCTTTTTAGTTATTCACGCAAGGTTGTTAATGGATTCTAAAATACCCCTATGGTATTTTAATTCTTGTTTGATTCTTACCTTCTGATTATGATTTTGGGATTAGTGTGGATCTTTTAGTGTTCTAAAATAGTCCTATAGTACTTTAACTTTATGTTTGGCTCTAGCACTCCTAGTTGGTAAGTTTCAGACCTGTTGTACACCACTATCACTCCCAAGCACACGTTCATCGCATCTCGGATAAATGTAGTTGATCAGGTTACATTTATCCCAGCTTACGATTACATAACTGCCCAGGTTTGACGGTAATGCTCAACATCCGAAGACTTTTATTATTGTTCTTCTTGTGATACTTGTGTTCGAGTGTTTAGGTTTTGGATGTTCTTATACTTTGGTAAAATATGGTTATATTTTAAAGTATAATTCTTGGTCAGAGTGTTTTATCCCTTTGTATTTATAGGCTGTATATCTTTTATGAATTGATATACTTAGCTCACTATAAACAATGCTCTGATACCAATCTGTCACACCCCAAAACCGGAACGGCGGAAACGTTCTGGGGTGGATGACGTCATGTCAAGTATCACAAAACATGTATTATAGTATCAAAGTACAACAAAACATTGCATTAATAGTAATAGTTTTACATGGTTACATTAAATTACATCGAAGAATACAAGTAAATATAAGTAAGTACGGCATGGCACTAAGCTATCTTCATCAACTGCTCCAGGGATGTACATGTCTAAAGCTAACTTGAGAATACAAGTTATTTGAAAAGCGAGTATCAACATTTTTACAAATGCTGGTGAGTTCATAAGCATTTAGTGACGTTTTTCTTCAATTAACTTTAATAAAAGTAGTACTTTAAGAGATTATAGTGTATTAGAGTTCTTTCCAGAAAATCATATATTTTCTTTAATAAAAGCAGCCATCTACCAAGACTGGTCAGTGTTATGTGGTAAAAAGTAGTTTTCCCTTAATTGCTATCATTATCAAAATACTAAATTTGATTATTAAAGAGAGAAAACGACATTAGGGAATAACATATGCCTCAGCAGTGAGGACTGCTGACTAAGGCAAGGAATCATAGACTCCAGGAGAGTATCGAACAAACGACACGCTTGGTTCAGTCTAAAAAATAGAGACTCAGACCCCAGAAGGTACCAAATGAAAGGTACAGCTGGTAAGGTCTAAAACAGTGAAAAACAGACCCCAGACAGTATCAAATGAAAGATACGTCTTGTAAGGTCAAAACAGAGAAAACAGACCCCAGACAGTATCAAATGAAAGATACGTCTTGTAAGGTCAAAACAGTGTGACTCTGAAAATGAATTACCAGCATACAGTGTACATTGCCGGTGAAATACCGTTACCTTAAGGCCAAAGAATTATAAGGTAACCCGGGATACTCGTAACCGTACTAACTAGAGTACCAGACGCCCTACAAGCGTCAGAAATATGACATTTGTCACCCGTTGGCTTGGTAGGCCGGGACTGTAGCTAGCAGTCTGGGTGCGGGGTTGTCAATCCCGTATAGATCTATACACACAATGTCCACTCTCCCTACAGGAGATTCTGGTTACCATTCTAGACGACGAAGAAGGCCCTGTCCTGAAGATGCATCCCAAATAGTGGGTAGAGACTTCCAAATAGTGGGTAGTGTGTAAGTGTTGAACTAGAGGTAGAGACTTCCAAATAGTGGGTAGTGTGTTTCTAATGTAAGTTTAGACTAGAGGTAGAGACTCTTAACTGAACTGATAAGAGAATTCCTGTATGTCCATACTCATATACATAATATACAACTAATGAATCAAACGACCTTCGGACGGCCATCCGATCCCACCAGACCACATCTCAACGAAGAAAAGGAAATAGGGCGGACGAGCCTTCCTAAGTCTTTCAATCATTACTTATATGTACCTATATAAGCACAGACATACATCTAACTACGACTGAGTGTGTATCAAGTAGAAGTGATTCTTGTGAAGTAAGAGTGTCTAACAAGTGAAGTAGGAGCGGTCGCAAGTGAAGTAGGAGTGTCGAACAAGTGAAGTAGGAGCGATCGCAAGTGAAGTAGGAGTGTCGAACAAGTATAAGCGTATCACGAAGTAGAGACGACAATAAGTGAAGTAAGAGCGTCTATCAGGTATAAGAGACTACAAGTATAAGTGAAAGCGTTACAAAGTAGGAGTATAAAATAAGTATAAGCGAAGCAGCAATAACTAACAAGTAAAAGTATACAACGTGAAATGGAAATTTGATGAAAACCTTGGAAAAACCTTTATACTCAAGAAAACTCGCATTTAGTATTCTTTGGTAAAATAAGTGTGAAAACCTTTAGAAATCTTTGGAATCTTTCATAAACCAGTTTAAAATGAATTTAGGTAAAACAGTATAAGTAAGAGTTTTGAAACAATTGAAATCCCTTTTGAAAACCATTATAGTGTCCTACTCGGTAAAACCGTGTAAAGTGTGGTAAAACCTTGTGCATGCGGGTTATCAATCACATGTGATTGATATGATAACCGGCATGTTTAACTTGTATTCCCCCCCTATAAAACATGTAAAAAAACATTTAAAAGGTTTATTCAGGGGTATGAACTCACCTAGTGTAAGTAGGTCCGACGAAGGTGCCGTTTGGGCGTTCGGTGTCACGTAACGACTCGAACACACTCAATGACCTATTTAACATATGATAAAATATGTTCACATACAATTAGTGTATTTAATACTAATTAAACAAATATACGCACTCAAAGGAGCGGAAAACACTTTGGTTAAGTGTTTGGGTGTCCTGGGTAGCGTCTAAAGGTGTGTATGGCTTAGGAATGGAGTTTGCTCTCCAAGAGTAAACTCCCAAAGCTTAGTTTACGGCCTAGGGATATCTCACCATGATTTTACGGCCGTAAACTCATGGTGAGGGGATCTAGTGTGTTTAAGGCTTCTAGCTTGTTCATGGGATTTTTCTAAGTACATATCCAAAAAGGCATGAGTGGGTTTAAGGCTTCTAAGGGCATCTTATAGGAGTTTACCGCCTAGGGACAACTCCTAAGGGAGTTTACGGCTGTAAACTCTCATATCATGGATTTAATGAAGTTTTATGCCCTTAAATCATTCCTAGCATTTTATAAAAATAGTCTAAGGCCATTTGGGGGGGTGAAAACCAACATTTGGGCATGTTTTGGGGAGTGTATGGCCTAGGCACTTGCTTGGGCTGTAAACTCCATGTTTCCCCATATTTCCTTGTGTTTAAATGATCTAAACCCAAAATACCAAGTCCCTAAATTATGTATGAAGCCTAAGGGTGGTTTGGGAGTGCTTTTGGGGCTTTTAGACATGTTTAAGAGGTGTTTACGGCCTTGGCATATGCCTAGGCTGTAAACTCTCTTTTAGGCCCCAAAATGATTGTTTTAAATGTGCAAAAACTCCTAAGCTAATTCCTCTATTTATTTCCAAGCTTATAGGGACTTTTGGGGGTCATTTTGATCTTTATTTTGGGGTTTACGGCCTAAGGAGGAGCTTAGGCCGTAAACTCCATTCTAACAGCTTCGAAGTCCGAATTTTTAGCTATAAACACAAATCAATATGTTTAGAATAAGCTAGGGTAAGCGGACTTACGATTTGGAAGTGTTTCGTTGCGGATTCGGGGCGAAAATGAGTCTAGAGAGAGAGTATAGAGAGAGTGTGTAAAAAGTCTCCAATGGACTCTACTCATCTTTATATTTCGAGTCGGGGCTCAGTGGAATTTTACCCAATACTGCCGTTAAACGGGGCTTTTGGTCGCACCCGATTTAGTGGTCGTAATAATAAAACTTAGCATTTTCCAAATAAATGGAAATGTGTGTTATGTGTTTTTATTCCCATTTATCACGACTTAACGACATATTAAATATAAACAAATGGAATGTTTATTAAATTGATGACCTCTAATTAATGGAACTTTTATAAACTGGAATATTCCGTTAATGGTAACGGGGAAATGTAACGGAACAACTTGGGTTGTCACATAGATCCTATGTCGGGGTTAACCCGATGTAGTTTATATGTTTTGGATTTTGGTTTGATGTCGGGTGGTACCCGAGGAAGGAATGCATGCTTAGTTACACTTGTCCTCTTTTCAGTACCTGTATATGCCTGATAGGGAGATAAGTGTGGGCGGGGGCCCATATCTCATCACTAGCTGAGTGTGGACAGGGTTCCATATCTCGTACACTTGGTTCCGTAGAGATAATGTCTCCAAATCTTCAGAGCAAAGACTACGGCTCCTAATTCCAAGTCATGAGTGGTATAATTGACCTCGTGTGCTTTCAGCTGTCTAGAAGCATAAGCTATTACCTTTCCTCTTTGCATAAGCACACAGCCTAAGCCTTGATTAGACGCATCGTAGAAGACAACGAAGTCCTCTATACCTTCGGGTAGGGACAGAACAGGCGCGCTGCACAAGGCTTTCTTCAACGTCTGGAATGCGGTTTCTTGCTTATAACTCCAACAAAAGGGTACACCTTTCTGTGTTAGAGTGGTTAAGGGTTTGGCGATTCTGGAAAAGTTCTGGATAAATCTCCGATAATAGCCGGCGAGACCCAAGAATTGTCGAATTTCTGTGGGTGTCTTCGGTGCCGACCAATTCTCTATCGCTTTTATCTTGGAAGGATCTACATGAATACCCTCTTCGCTTACCACGTGACCAAGGAAAGTTACTTTCCGAATCCAGAACTCACACTTGGAAAATTTTGCGTACAACTTCTCGGATCTAAGGGTTTCCAACACTAGCCTCAAGTGTTGTTTGTGATCTACTTCGCTTCTGGAATAGACAAGTATGTCATCAATGAATACAATGACGAACTTGTCCAGATAGGGACGACACACCCGGTTCATCAGGTCCATGAACACTGTCGGTGCGTTAGTTAGACCGAAGGGCATCACTACGAACTCGTAGTGTCCATATCGAGTTCTGAAAGCTGTTTTGGACATATCCCTCTCATGAACTCGTAGCTGATGGTACCCTGACCGAAGGTCTATCTTGGAGAAGTAACTGGCTCCCTGGAGTTGATCGAAGAGGTCATTTATTCGTGGAAGAGGATATCGGTTTTTGACGGTCAACTTGTTCAGCTCGCGATAATCGATACACATCCGAAAGGATCCATCTTTTTTCTTGACAAACAATACAGGAGCTCCCCAGGGTGAGGAACTCGGTCTAATGAATCCTTTACTGAGCAACTCATTGAGTTGGATGGATAACTCCTGCATTTCTGCTAGAGCTAAGCGATACGGAGACTTCGCTATGGGAGTAGCTCCAGGAATTAGGTCAATACGGAACTCGACCTGACGCTCGAGAAGAATTCCTGGAAGCTCTTCGGGAAACACATCAGGAAAGTTACAGACTTCGAGGATGCTCGCGAGGTCTTTAACTTCCTGTTTCTTGTTGATTACATGAGCTAAGAATGCAATGCACTCCTTTCGCAGGAGCTTTTGAGCTTTGATGCAGGAGATGATACGAAGATTGGAACTGAGTTTATCGCCATAGATTATGAGAGTTTGATCCAAAGGAAGGTTGAGACGGATGGCTTTTTCGAAATAGAGGATATCAGCATGATTGGGACTCAACCAATCATGCCAATGATGACATCAAAGCTCTTTATGGAAACCGGCATGAGATCGATAGGAAATGAATGGTTGTTCAGGGTAAGGGTACAACCTACGAATATCTCGTTAGCGCTTTCTTTCTCACCATTAGCCATCTCGACGGTAAACGTTTAAGTTAAAGGTTGCGGATTATGTTTTAGGTTATGTTTGAACGAATGACTAACAAAGCTTCTTTCAACAACCGAATCAAAAAGAATATTAGCATATGAGTTGTCGAGAAGGAACGTACCCAAGACAACAGTGGGATCGGCGACCGCTTCCTCCCGTCCCATGGCGAGGACCCTTCCGGTGTTGTCAGATGTAGACTTCTTAGGGCAGTTCCTTTTAAGGTGCCCAACTTCACCACAGTTGTAGCAGGCTTGACCAACGCCTGCTCCCGAAGTTTTATTGGCCGATTGGGCCGGAGCTTTGCAGAATCGGACTGTGTGCCCCTTCTTACCACAATTGGTACATGATAATTCTCGGCAGGGGCCGGGGTTGTGATGGTATTTGCACTTGTCACAGAGGGGAAGATTGCCAGCATACCGGCTGGTAGGAGTTGGAGCTATGGATCCCACAACAGAAGCAGCAGCAACGGGGGTAGTAGCAGCATGGACTGCTACAGTTTGTTGTCTTTTGGAGGATCCTTGGGAAGATTGACCCTTCTTCTTCCAGAACTTTCTCTTCTCACCACTGCTTTTAGTCGACCCAGGAGCGGTAGTGGTTTCCTCGACATCATCATTATGGTCAATTATGGCTTGGGCTAAAGTCTTAGCACTATCATATGTATCAGGGCGAGCAGCTAAAACATGACCCTTTGTTAGATTGGTTAACCCCCAAATAAACCTCTCGATCTTTTTGCTTTCAGGAGTGACCAGAACAGGACAGAGAAGGGCAAGATCATCGAATCGGGAAGTGTATGCAGCAATGTCGGAACCTTTCATCTTCAGGTTCCAGAGCTCGTGCTCTAGCTTCTGCATTTCACCACGGGGACAGTATTCGACAAGGAGGAGTTCTTTCATGGCGTCCCAGCCCATGGCATTGGCTACGGGTAGGGTTACGGATTTGACTCGGCCATTCCACCAAGTCAAGGCTTTATCACTGAAGGTACAGGCTGCAAATTTGACCTGATCGGACTCAGCACAGGCACAGATTTCAAAAATGGATTCGATTTTCTCGAACCATCGGGACAAGGAAATGACACCACCAGTGCCATCGAAGGATGAAGGCTTCGCATTCATGAAGTCCTTGTAGGAACCCTCCTTTCGGTGTTCCTGATTACTTTCTTGATCTTGAGTACCACCTCCCGAACCACGGGTGTTTAATTGGGACATAGCAGCTGCCACCGCGGCGGTAACAGCTGTTTGGAATAACACAGGATCAATTTCAGGAGGAGGTGGTGGCGGAGGGTTGTTGGTCTTTGAGCTGGGTCTCTTTCTGGGAGGCATCTTGATCTAATATAATCAAGAAAGAGAGGATGATAAGTCCTCTGAATTGGATCGAGAGATATGACAGATATTTATTACAAATAAACGATAAAGCAGGAAAGAGTTATCAAAGCAGGTAAACTATTGCTAATGGATTGATCAATGAGCTATACGTGAACGAGGATTCTTACAAAGAATTGGCTCGAGAAATACTCCCATAGTATTTCATGATTCGATACTACACTGGCGCGATGTTTGTGGTATTAGGGTAAGTTTTAGGCATGCCGCATACCACAGTCACTCCCAAGCACATGTTGGCCGTGTCTCGAATGAATATAGTTGGCCAGGCTATATTGATCCTAGACACGACTACATAACTGCCCTGGTTTAACCGTAGTACACAACACCTATTTACTTATGTTTTGTTCTACTTGTAGTTACGGATCTCGACGGTTCGGTATACTTGTATACTTTTGAAAATACTTATAGTTTGAAGATCCCTTTTATTCAAAGCACTTAGGCCCTTTTAGTGTTTATAGTTTTATACCATGTAAGGTTTGTTATACTTTATTCACTATAAACAAGGGCTCTGATACCAATCTGTCACACCCCGAAAACCGAAGGCGGAAACATTTCCGGGGTTGACTCCATGTTGAGTATCAAATCCAATGCACATAGTAAGTAAAGTAAAACAACCATTACATTACATATAGGAAAGTTTACATTTGTTTCAAAAGTAAGTTGTACAACTGTGATACGTAGTATATATATAAACAAAATGAACTGGTCTTCTGTGCACTCCAACCTGGAACAAAATGATCTTCGGGTACCTGTTCTAACGTTGACCTGAGAACACAAGCGGTTTGAAAATCAGCATAACGCTGGTGAGTTCATAAGCGGTTTTTGTTTTGTGAAAATGCTCATGTTTCCTTTTCTATTTCTGAAAATTTAACACATGCCAAGAAAATCCCACATTTTCTTAAAAAGGTTGGTTACTGTTTCACAATATGTAATGTAAAGTTGTACACTGAAAACATGTTTACCCTTGTGAAAATGTATATTTAGGTTATCTGTTTTGTTATTCTTTTCTGGTTATGAATCAATGGATCCCCAGGAAAGTCCCATACTTTCCTGATTGTATTTTACCAATTGTAAAACATGTAAGGTTATTCAGTTTGTTACACTTTTCTATTATGTAAATGTTTTCTCCAGGAAAGCCCCATGCTTTCCTAAATGTTGGTTACCGATGTAAAAGATGTATTCTGAAACCTGGTTATCTTGTAAAATGTGTTGAATTATTCATTATTACTATTAAGTAAATCACTGTTATCCTAATTGCGAGTTCCATAACCATACGATAGACTAGATATGGCAATAAGTAGTCCACATCACCTTATGACTTTCGTCACCCTTGAACCATTTTAGTTCGGCCGTAGCTAGTAGCCAGGTATGGGGTAGTCAGCCCCATATAGATCTACACACTCAAGTCACGTTCTCTAAATCCCAGAGATTCTGGTTACGGGTGTAGTCCTCCACGCGCGTATCTCTGTGGAGTGTTCGCCGAGGATGTGTCTCCAATCATACAGGAATAACAAATTTACTAGTAATAATATGATAGTCCTCCACTCGCGTATCTCTGTGGAGTGTTACCGATGATATACAATGTACAAGTTTCATGTTCATATGTTCTAATGTCATGCTTTTAACTGATAAAATGTGGAAAACCATTTGTGAAATATATAAAACATAACAGTTTATAAAACCCATTTCACAAATAATATGTTACGTAATCTGCATGTTCATACGGTTATCAGTTGTGTATATCAGTGTTAAAAGCATATGAAATGTGAAACACACACACACAAAAATAAGTTTTGAGTACAAGAAACCCTTGTACTTTGCTTGTGTTCCCCCTGAAAACAGTTAAAAACAGTGAAAAACGGTAGGGGTATGAACTCACCGCTTAATGTAGAGATCGAGTGTCAACGGATGCCCTGAACTCCTATGGCCCCTATTTTACATGTGATGACACATAAATGAGTTAGAACTAAGGTTTTTCCATGACTAAACATGATGGGAAAACATCCTTAGGGCTTGGAGTTACTAAGAATAAGTGTCCTATGATCCAAACTTAATGATGTATGCAAGTTTAGGGCCAAAATGGGTATTAGAGTGGGTGTATGGTCTTGAAAATGAGTGTGCGGCTGGGGAGTGCGGCCAGGAGTATGTGTGAGGCAGCACACAAGAGTGTGCGGCCGTACAGAGGGTGTGTGCGGCCGTACATAGGAGTGTGCGGCTGTACACTCCTCATTTGAGTCCATATGTTGATTTTGAAGTGTATGCTCTTCATACTTGGGAATTTTGAATGTATGATGCCCCCATTTGAAGGTGTGCGGCCGTACACCTTCATGGGATGATGAATATGATGAATATAATGAGTTTTAAGCTTGGGATTCAAGTGTTTACCACTACACTTAGCTTGAAGATGAAGTAGATCACGATTATGAAGCCTTCCAAGTGTTCTTGGTTAATGATTTAGAGAGATAAAGTAGAGAGAGGGAAGAGAACATCTAAATGAATGAATGAAGAGGTATCCATCCATAAATTGAATTGGGTGTGAGGTTGAGGGTGTTTGCGGTTGGGTGTGTGGCCGTACACACAGGTGTGTGGCTGCACACACCTTATTTGGTGAGTTTTGGCCCGATTTTGTGATACTAAACAGTGAACTCAAGTTTTAGTGCTGAAACACAGATCAATTACATGGGTTAGAAGTTTCGGGTTGTCACAGCCAAAGATAGGCAGGGCCTTGAGACTAGTAGTTATAGTGATGTGTTTGCTTTTTTAGGTACTAGCTTGATTATGATTATATGTATGCTTGTGTATAACGGGCGGGGCCCAGAGATAGGCGGGGCCTAGTAGAAACAGATATGTATACTGAGTGAGGCTCCATGCCAAGCAGGGCCTGATGCCAGGTAGGGGCCTGATGTTAGATTCGTCCGATGTCGTGTGGGGCCCAATGTAGCGGGCTAGGCCCAATGTTTGCAGTATGTGATTATGTATATGGTATGTGATAGATTGGGGAGACTCACTATGCTTCGTGCTTATAGTTTTCAGTTTTGGTTTCAAGTACTTCAGCTAGCCAGGGGAAGAGCTCGGGATGACTGCATGGCACACACCACATCTTTTAGCCTGGGACGATTTGCTCTGATATTTTGATAATTGATTTTGATAAAGTGATTGATGCGGTGTTTTGAAATATTTTTGCACATGTTTTCATGGGATGATTTGGATTACTATGGTTTATTTAGGATTTACTAAAGAAATTTTTGGACCATATTTTGGGGATGTTTCATGTTGGATCTGTTTCTAAATCCTAAAGTAGAAATGTGAAATTTTCCTAAACTGCCCCAGATTTTCTAATATTTTGATTTTCGTGTGACTACAAAGCAAAAAAATTTTATTCAAGTTAAAAGTTTAAAAAAGGCAAAAGGATTGTATTGATTAAATTTTCATTTCATCACATACCCTACATGATTTGCAATTTTCAATTACGGGTTAGAGTTCGCCATGGTAAACTGGCCAAGGATGGAAACATGAATGGAATGGGCTATGTCTCCTTTCTTGGTTGGGTATAATAGACATATAGGTCGAGTTGTCTTGCATCCATAAACCTCCATAAACTGCATCAATAATTTATGTCAAGACAGACACAGACCCACATACACATAGAGAGAGAGATAGATAGATAGATAGATAAATAGATAGATAGAGAGAGAGAGAGAGAGAGAGAGAAAAAGAAGAAGAAGAAGAAGAAAATATGCTTCTCAATTGATCAAGCACAATCACAAGTTAAGATGTGAATTGGATTCATTTTGATTAATGTAAATGCTATAAAATTATTTCAGTAAACATCTGTGTATCTTTATTATCATTGCACAGAAAAGGTTAAAATTAGAATCATTGGATGATAAAACCCTGAAAAAGGCAACAGTCTCTTCTTCTATTACACACCAAATTGGATCAATTCTTCCACTTACCCACCGATTCTTCTTCACTTCTAACTACTAAGGTTTGAATTACATTTCATTTTAATATTCCATTTTACCCTATGTTTACTGTCACATTCCACTCCTTTTACAATGTTAATAAGAAACTTGATCTATGTAATTGAACAAATGGGTGCCCAACTTAAGGTAATGTAGAAAGTTCTTGAAATATGAATCAGTTTTGTTGTAGGTTTTTCTGTAATATGTGGAAAGGCTAATAAAGCGTGCACACTTTCATGTTTTTCCAGCCAAAAACAAAAAAAGTTGAAGTTGTTAGTCACTTCATTCAGTAATTTCTCTCCATCGTTCATTGATTTTGGCATAATTTTTGTTTACATGTTCGATGGTTGTTGTGATGCGAAAAAAATGAGGTTTGATTTTAGTTCTTAGAAGTTTTTTTTTTTATTTCTGTTTCTAAATAACATCATTTTCCATTGAAATAAGTGATTTGAACATATATAAGAAATTTTTTGTCCCACTGTTAAAGACCTTTTTTGGTGATATTTCCAACTTATATTTAATAGAACAAAAAAAAGCTAAAATATAACCCCTTTTGTTTTAACATGTAAAAGTTTATTGCTTTGTAAAGTTTGTCGTTCAATCAATGATCCCCAATCTAACCTACGGTGTAATTTTAAATTCTTATATTAATTTATAGATTATCATAGCAACCTACTTTCCTCATGCATCTCAAAAATTATCCGAATCATTTTAATTTTACATTACCCGGATGGCATTTGATTATTTATATTGTTAAGTTGTCCATGATTTTGCAATTTGGATGGTATTTGATTATTTATATTGTTAAGTTGTTCATGATTTTGCAATTTGGATCACTTTATTTACCGGTTAGTTGTACACCTAATTTTGCAACACTTTTGAACTTCTGGATTATAGTAGTTTTGTGCTGCAATGAATGGTAGGTTAAGGAATTTGCTGCAACAATTATTCGGGGATTTGACTTTGGGTTGTAACATATTGTCATTTAAATAAAGCTTGTTAAGGTGTATAGCTGGAATTTACGCAAGCAATAAAACTAGCGTAACATATTGTCATTCTGAAATCATCGAATGGGAGTTTATACAAACCACTAAGCATCAATTTCCCTCGAAAGTTCCTAATTTTATTTCAATTTGCTTGGTGTTTTTGCTTCTATGTTATGATTGTGGCCGATGAGTATAAAATTAATGGAACATCATATAAAAAACATGGAAATAGAAACCTATATTTATTCTACATCATAAGTGAATTTTTTATTTTATAATTTTTGTTTATTGTAAAAATATTTTTTAATAAAATTGGGATTTTATGGCAGTTGTAATATCCGGATTTCCAGGTACATTATTTATTCATTCATTTTTGGAGATTTTAGGAGGGACTCGGCGAGTTGATGCTTAGACTCGCTGAGTAGTGTCGCGATTTTCCATCCGGGTTAATGACCGGACTCGGCAAATCGACTAGTGGACTCGGCAAGTCGACTAGTGGAGTCGGCGAATCCACGCTGTTTAATGAAACCCTACTTTCCGGGGTTTGAGACCTATTTAAAGGCCCTTATTGCCTTCATTTGCGGCTACCAGTTGATAGAGAGAGACCCCAGAGTGTGTGAACGTTTTGAGAGAGAAAGGAAGCCATTTTTTATTCTTTTGTGGGTGATTTTGCAAGAAGAAGGTGACCAAGGCAAGAGGAAACTGAAGAGGGTGCTAATATGTGGATTTCAGAGCTCATGGACTTCATCTTGAGGTATATATTCAATCCGCTTTCAGTTTTGGAGTAAGTTTTGAGAGTTAGGGTTTCTAGCCCCTTTTTGAGTATGATTTGTGAAGCAATTGGTCCCTTCTTGTGTTGAGGCTTCGAATCTGGATCCAAAGAGGTCCAGAGACCTTAACTTCTTGATCTTTATGGGTGTCATGGTGAGTTATGAGCTTAGGGTGGCATATTGAGGCCATTTCTTCAAATAGAGCCATTGGGTCTTTGCATGGGCATCAAGATCCAAACTTTACGTATTTATTTTGCTTAAGGAGGCCAGATCTATGAGTTAGAGGAAAGGATCTGACCTCAGGAGCTCATTTGAGCTCGAGCATGGCATGAACTCGCCGAGTACCAAGAGCAAACTCGGCGAGTAGGGTTAGGGTTTCCCCATAGTTCACTCAGCGAGTATTTTCCGAGTTGGGGGAATGAGTCAGTGAGTCCGAAGGAATTAGAGGGCTGAAGTTCAAGGTGGAACTTACCGAGTTCATATTGGGACTCGGCGAGTTGAGTTGGGGTGGCCCTGTGGCTCATGCCAGGTGTGACCCATCGAGCAAGGGAAAGACTCGACGTGTCATGCGGGACTAGATGGATAGTGGACACGCGTAGACTCGCCGAGTCACCTAAGTGCACTCGGCGAGTCGAGTCAGAGTCTGACCGTTGACTCTGTTGACATTGAGGATTGGTCAACAATGGAGTCTCTGTGTCAAGAGAGGGTTGAGTCTAGTCTCTAGAGTTATATTTATGAGAGTATTTTACTTTATGTGATTAGGCGGAGGCTAGACCGTATTGCTACAGAGTCAGAGATTTACCGAGACATCTGAGGTGAGTCTTCTCACTATACTTTACCTTGAGTGGTAAGTAGGGTTATGTGACAGAGTATCTTGTATGCTATGTATGTGATGTGTTGCACTGCATTATTTCTATGTGATTTATGTTGTGTGTATTCCAGAGTTTACAGAGTTAGGACCGGAAGGTCCACAGAGTTAGGACCAGAGGGTTCACAGAGTTAGGGCCAGTGGGCCCACAAAGTTATAGCCTCGAGTGGCTAACATGTGTTATACGTGGTATTTTAGGGAACTCACTAAGCTTTATGCTTACAATGTTATGTGTTTTAGGTACCAGTGATGATCGCGGGAAGGCGCCGACATGATTCGTACACACACATGGGATTTTATGTATTTCGATCTTGGGAAATGTTTTTGTGAAACAAAGATATGATACAATTAGATTTTGTTAATAAATGTGTTTGGAAAATGTGTTTAGAAAATTAAAAAAACTGCTTTAATTTTTACGGTGTTACAAGTTGGTATCAGATCCTTGGTTTGAGGGATTCGGATGCATCTTCGGGTGTATCTGAACTCAAAACAAGGATGTGAGAAAAGTTTTATTAACAAAACAATTTTTTAAAGAGTAAAAAGGAGATTTGAGACAAACAGAGCGGAGCCGTGTGTACGATCAGCCAGCGACTGAACGGTGATTTCCCAAAATACCCTTGTAATAAGTGTTACGAGATATATATTATGTTTTGTTATATGATGAGTTGTATTATGCATGCTATAGTAGACTAGGTATCCTTATTAGGACTAGAGTGGCCTGATATATGATGCCTTAGTCTAGGAGTTTTGCTGTTAGGGATGCTTGAGAGTGTTTAGATAGCAGCGAGAAGCTTATGAGAGATCAGCTAGTGAGTAGCATATGATTTAAGAGAGTAGAGTGCTTGGAATTTGGGACTCTTGGAGGAGGAGTTGGGATGAATGCTGAGGTGGTGTGGTCGGTAGTATTGGGCCCGTACTACCGAAGGCACCGGGTCAATGTGCAGCCCAAGTAAGAATCCTTAGGGTACCAGAGATCAAGTAGGAATGGGATATCGAGTGTGTGTACACCCGAGCGAGTCTCTGATATCTTGTGTTGTGTTTCGGAGAGGCATCATGGTCGGGACGCGCCACAGACCAGGGACTAGTGGGGGGTGTGAGCGACGAGGAGCTTCGCCAGATGATTCATGATGAGGTGGCTACTGCCTCCGCGCTGAGATTCCAGAGATGTTTGGGTCTATCAAGACCACCCTAATAGAGACATTTGATGAGAGATACGCTGCTCTTTCTGATGTTGCTGTTGCTACGGCCACTGCAGCTGTAGCTGCGGCTAGACTGCAAGGTGGTGATGTGTTGTTGTTCCGGGAGTTCAGCAACACAAAACCACCGGAGTTTGATGGGAACCAGGACCCGATTGCAACGATTAGGTGGATTTCAGACATCGAGGGGTGTTTCTTCACCTGCTCATCTCCAAAGCATTTGAGAGTCCAGTTCGTGTTGAACCAGCTTCGCTTGGGAGCGAAGGACTGGTGGAAGTTTGTGACGGCGCATTATTCGCCTGCTGAGCTTGCTGCAGTGACTTGGGATAGGTTCACTTCTATGTTTCGAGATGAGTACGTTACCCATGTGGAGAGGGAGCGTTTGGCCCAGGAGTTTATGACCCTCAAGTAGGGTACTGAGTCTGTCACAGTGATTACGAGGATGTTCCATGAGCGGGCGATGTTCTGCCCAGAGCACGTGTCCTCCGAGCAGGCACGTATGAGCCGATATCTGAGCATTTTGAGGAGGGATATACGGGAGTTCGTGGCGAACTTGACGTACCAGACATTTTCTGAGCTTTAGGAAAATGCCCGGAAGAAGGAGATAGAGCTGAAGACCCAGGCTAGGGAGGAGGCTGAGTCTCAGTGGAGGGATCGGCGACAGGCGCAGTCTCAGCCAGCAGCCAAGCGGGCCAAGCCGCTAATTCGAGATCTGGGAGTCAGAAGGGCCGCACTTGTGACAAGTGCGGCAAGAGCCACGATGGGGGTGTGTAGAGCGGGGTCTTGCTACAAATATGGCAAGGAGGGGCATATGGCCAAGGATTGCCCCAAGGGATTTGCAGTATGCTTTCACTGCAACCAGACTGGACACCAGAAGGCAGAGTGTCCACAGTTGCGAGGGAAAGCCCAGGGAGCATCTCAGGGATCTGCCCCTGCTGCTATCAGAGCCACCGAGAGCCGGCCAGTGAAGGCCGAGGTACCGAAGGCACGAGGGAGAGCCTTTCAGTTGACTACGGAGGAGGTCCACGCAGCACCCGATGTCGTGGCTGGTAAGTATCCTTTCATGTATTTATTTTGATGTTTGGGATATTGTGTTTATTTTTATGTTATGCGTAGGTACTTTTCTTATGAGTTATGTACCTGCCTTGGTGTTATTTGACTCCGGTGCGAGTCGGTCTTTTGTATCTTTGGCTTTTAGTCAAAACATCAGTATTAGCCTAGAGGCGTTGAGTCGACCTCTGAGAGTTTCCATAGCTGACGAGAGGACGGTGTATGCCACCGAAGTGATTCGAGGGTGTGTACTCAAGATTTTCGGCGTTGAGTTTCCGATTGATTTAGTTCCTATCGCGATGGGAGATGTCTGTGTCATCGTGGGCATGGACTGGTTGAGCAAATTTGGAGTGGTCATCGACTGCGAGAGACAGCTGGTGACTATACGAGACCCCAATGGGGGAGTTCTTACGGTGTACGACGAGGGTACATGATCTGGGTCAGCATTTTGTTCGGCCGCTAGAGCGAGACAAATTCTACATCAGGGCTGTAGTGGGTTTGTGGCGTATGTGATGGATACGACGGTTGATTCAGGGAGGCCAAGGACAATTAATGAGGTTCCGATAGTGCGAGAGTTCCCAGATGTTTTCTCGGAGGAGTTCTTGGGCGTGCCTCCTGAGAGGCAGGTAGAGTTTCGTATCGATTTGGTTCCGGGGGTAGCACCTATCGCCAAGGCGCCCTATCGCCTTGCACCTACAGAGATGCAAGAGTTATCCTCGCAGCTTCAGGAGCTGTTGGGGAAGGGTTTTATTCAGCCGAGCAGTTCACCGTGGGGAGCACCTATCCTTTTTGTCAAGAAAAATGATGGTTCACACCGGATGTGCATTGATTACCGGGAGTTGAACAAGTTAACGGTTGTCACACCCCAAAACCGGAACGACGGAAACGTTCTGGGGTGGATGACGTCATGTCAAGTATCACAACACATGCATTATAGTAATCAAAGTACAACAAAACATTGCATTAATAGAATAATTTTACATGGTTACATTACACGGTATCAAAGTAGTACAAGTAATTGAATAAATACAGCATGGTACTAAGCTATCTTCATCAACAGCTCCGGGGGTGTACCTGTCTAATGCTAACCTGAGAATACAAGTTATTTGAAAAGCGAGTATCAGCATTTTTACAAATGCTGGTGAGTTCATAAGCATTTAATGACATTTTCATACAAATAACTTTAATGAAAGTAGTAGTTTAAGAGATTTCAGTGTATTAGAGTTCTTTCCAGCAAAATCCTATATTTTCTTTAATAATAGCAGCCTTCTACCAAGACTGGTCAGTGATGCGTAGTAAAAAGTAGTTTTCCCTAAGTTGCTATCATTATCAAAATACTAAATTTGATTATTGAGGAAAGCGAATGACATCAGGGAATAACATATGCCTCAGCAGTGAGGACTGTTGACTAAGACAAGGAATCATAGACTCCAGGAGAGTATCGAACGAACGACACGCCTGGTTCAGTCTAACAAATAGAGACACAGACCCCAGAAGGTGCCAAATGAAAGGTACAGCTAGTAAGGTCCAAAACAGTGAATGCAGCGGATTCTGTGAATATAGTGGATACAGACCCCAGACAGCATCAAATGAAAGATACGTCTTGCAAAGTCAAAACAGCGGAGACAGACCCCAAACAGTATCATATGAAAGATACGTCTTGTAAGGTCAAAACCGTGTGACTCTGAAAATGAGTTACCAGCATACAGTGTAAATTGCTGGCGAAATACCGTTACCTTAAGGCCATGAATTATAAGGTAACCCGGGATACTCGTAACCATACTAACCGACACTAGAGTACCAGACTCCCTACAAGCGTCTATATAATGTGACATTTGTTACCCCTTGGCTTGGTGAGCCGTGGACTGTAGCTAGCAGTCAGGGTGCGGGGGTGTCAATCCCGTATAGATATATACACACAATGTCCGCTCTCCCTACAGGAGACTCTGGTTACCAACTAGACGACGGAGAAGGCCGTGTCCTGAAGATGCATCCCAAATAGTGGGTAGAGACTTCCAACTAGTGGGTTTCTAATGAAAGTGTAGACTAGAAGTAGAGACTCTAAACTGAATTGACTGAAGAAAACTCATATGTCTATGCTCGTGTACATAATATATAATACTAATGAATCGAACGACTTTCAGATGGACATCCGATCCCACCAGACCACATCTCAACGAAGAAAAGGAAATAGGGCGGACAAGCCTTCCTAAGTCCTTCAATCATTATTTATATACATCCATACAAGCATAAACATACATCTAACTACGCTTAAGTGTGTATTAAGTGGAATCATACAGTGAAGTATAAGTGTACAGTGAAATATCCGAGTCGTGAAGTATAAGCGTATAGTGAAATATCTGAGTCGTGAAGTATAAGCTTACAGTGAAATATCTGAGTCGTGAAGTATAAGTGTACCAAGTATAAGTGTATTACGAAGCAGAGATGACAATAAGTGAAGTAAGAACGTCTATCAAGTATAAGAGGCTACAAGTATAAGCGATATAGAGGCAAAATCCGGTATAAGCGTATCGCGAAGTGAAAGCATTATCAAGTAGGAATTTAAATAACTAAAAGTGAAGTAGCAGTAACTAACATGCGAAAGCATTCATGAAAACCTTGGAAAACCTTATTATTCAGGAAAATCGCGTTTGTATCATTTGATAAAATAAGTGTGAACGTCTTTAGAAATCTTCGTGAATCTTTTATAAATCAGTTTGAAAATGGATCTTTTATAAGCAATAAAAGTAAGAACTTGAACAAGTGAAAAACCCTTTTTGAAAGCCATTTATAGTGTCCTACTCGGTAAAACAGTGTACAGTGGTAAAATCTTGTGCATGCGGGTTATCAATCACATGTGATTGATATGATAACTGGCATGTTTAACTTGTATTCCCCCCTATAAAACATGTAAAAACATTTAAAAGGTTCATTCAGGGGTATGAACTCACCTGGTGTAAGTAGGTCCGACGAAGGCGCCGTTTGGGCATTCGGTGTCACGCAAGGACTTGAACACACACAATGACCTCTTTTAACATATGATAACATATGTTCACATACAATTAGCATATAATATACTAATTAAAAAACTATACGCGCTCAAAGGAGCGGAAAACACTTTGGCTAAGTGTTTGGGTGTCCCGGGTAGCGTTTAAGGGTGTGTATGGCTAAGGAATGGAGTTTACCATCAAAGAATAAACCCTTACTTTATAGTTTACGGCCCAGGGACTACTCACCATGAGTGTACGGTCGTAAACTCATGGTGATGGGTTCTAGGGTGTTTTAAGGCTTCTACTAGCATCATAGAATTATTCCAAGCACTTTTCCTAAAAGGCATGAGTGGATTTGAGGCTCCTAAGGGCTTTATAATGGAGTTTACGGCCTAGGAACAACTCCTAAAGGAGTTTACGGCCGTAAAATCTAGATCATTGAGTTAAGTGTAGTTTCAAGCCTCTAATACCTTTCTAGCAATTTCTAGTGAAGTGTGATGCTATTTTGGGGGATTAAATCTAACATTTGCATGAGTTTTGGGGAGTTTACGGCCTAGGTACTTGCTTGGGCCGTAAACTCCAAGTCACCCCATATTTCCTTGTGTTTAAGCCCTTAAATCCTTCCTAGCATTTTATAGAAATAGCCTATGCTCATTTGGGGGGCAAAAACCACATTCTGGGCATGTTTTGGAGAGTTTACGGCCTTGGTATAGACCTGGGCCGTAAACTCCTTTTTGCCCTTCATTTTGATGTGTTTAAGTGGTCTAAACCCAAAGTACTAAGTCCCCAATTTATGTGTTAAGCCCTAGGGAGGGTTGGGAGTGTTTTTGGGGCCTTTATACAAGATTTTGAGGTGTTTACGGCCTAAGCTTGTGCTTGGGCCGTAAACTCTCCTTTGTCCCCTAAATCCATGAGTTTTAATGTTTAAACACTCCTAGGCTAGATCCCTAATTAGTTTCCAAGCTTAAGGGCAAGTTTAAAGGCATGTTTGGCACCATTTTAAGGGTTTACGACCCTAGAGTGTTCCTGGGCCGTAAACTCCTTATCCCATGCCTTCTTGGATGATTTTTGGGCTATAAACATGAATCACTATGTTTAGAATAAGCTAGGGTAAGCGGACTTACAATTTGGAAGCGTTTGGTTGCGGATTCGGGGCGAAAACGGGTCTAGAGAGAGAGTATATAGAGAGAGAGTGTAGAAAGTCTCCAATGGACTCCACTCACCCTTATATAGGTTTCACAGTCGGGGCTCAATGGAATTTTACCCGATACTGCCGTTAAACAGGGCTTTTGGTCGCACCCGATTTAGTGGTCGTAATGATAAAACTTAACATTTTCCAAATAAATGGAAATGTGTGTCCTGTGTTTTATTTCCTTTTATCATGACTTAACGGCATGCTAAATGTAATAAAATGGAATGTTTATTAAATTGACGCCCTCTAATTAACGGAACTTTTACACAGTGGAAATATTCCGTCAACGGTAACGGGGAAATGTAACGGAACAACTTGGGTTGTCACATCATCCCCCCGTTAGAGGGAATTTCGTCCCAAAATTCAGGTCTAGGCAAGGAAGTAGGTATGAATTGCCAAGTAGGTAAGAGGGTACTTCCTATACGGTTGTCCTCGCATTCCCAAGTGAACTCTAGTCTGTGTTTGCCACTCCGACAGACCTTCACGTACGGGATGCGGATTCCGTCTAGTGTAGCTAGTGGGTTCCAATTGGTGTATCTACAAGGTTAGGGTTCTCGATGGATTCAAACAAGATGATTGAGGCATAAAGAGTGTTGTCGGGAAACACATATCAAGTCTAAGAAGTGGATCGATCGGGTGTGAATCTTGCGGCATATCCGAAGGTAGTAGTGGCCTGAAAAGGGTTTGACCATGTCTCCATGAGTATTCTCGGATGGTCCTACGCTCTTGGAAGGGTAGAGCCTTTTAGTACTTAGAACATAGTGTACTTCTATGGCAAGATCATCACTGGCGTGATCGCCATTCCGAAGTTCCTAACGTTCTCTCTCATACTGGTAGTGTACTCCTTCGGGTTGGTTCTTAGAAATCTCGAGGGGTCTTTGGTTTTGTGTTTTCTGCCAACTGGCTGATAGAGGCTTTCTAGATCGTCGAGTGGGTTACGTGACTATGGTTATCGGTTTATTGTAGAGTGTCTATCTCAAGCTTGTGCAAAATGGACCTGCACTAACTAAACTTGAGCTACGGAAACCCTGAGGATCGGGGAGATAGGGTTTCACCAGACGAGCGTTGAACTATCTTGGGAGGTGGTTCTACTACCTCTGCGCGAGATAGTATTCGTGGAACACCTAATAGTCCAAGGAATCTCTAAGACTGTGGTTCATTCTAGCGTGGAAAGTGTATGTTCCTGCATAACCCTTCGACTAACACCAGGGCTGGTGTCGAGTCTATAATCTCTTCGGGATCAGGGTTACAAGGCTTAACGCAATTACGTTCGCACTTTACCAAGTATTCTTGGCCGCGAAGGTTATCCTGTGGTTCTCGGTATCCTAGCGTTCACTTTGGAGAATGAAGTCTATCTTCTACAGGGCGACGGCAATTTCCTCCATACGAGAGGGTGGAGCTTGATAGGCACCACTTGTCTATAATTGGGTGGACGAGGTGCCTGAGTAGTGCGAGCATCTACTGCAACTACTCTTCCGAAGGTTCCGAGTTTTCTCGGTCTAAGTCAAATCTAGTGGGTATAGGGTCTCATCACTCGGAACTTTACTAGCTCAATCCGCAGTAGTTCTCTTGATTTCGGCTCCTATGTTATCGAATAGGGTGTAAGTGTTTTGCGAAGAGGTTCGTGGTAGAGATCATGCTTGGCTTAACCGCCAATACTTGATGGATGCCAGCAGTATACCTGGTTATAGTGGTCAGCCTCATGAGTTCTATTCTCTGGGTTCACGAACCTGATGTGCGAGGTGCGAAGGGTCTCCCAGGGGATTCTACGGAGTATGCTTCGGATGGTGGTCGTCATCTTAGAGTATCTGCAGTGCCTTTCGCTTCGGTGTTTATCTGACTACGAGGGGTCGGTCAACAGTGTGCGGTACCCTCCCTTAGGTACTTCGGAAGGCTTGAGATAAGAAAGACGATTGACGGATCGCATTAAGTTTGATTATTTGTGTTAGGTTTAGGTTCAGGAGATCCTTTATGTCGACATGGCTATGGAGAAAGTTCTTTTTGCACAGCACTAAGGATGAACACATGGTTGCACGAAGTCAAACCATGATCAATAGAGTCGCCAAAGTTGGCACACTTTGACATGATATAAAGTGAAGGTCGATAGAGTCATGTGCCGAACAGGCACACAAGTTCCAGGCGTCTCGGGTTTCGTCCTATGTATCACTACCACGGATACTTGGACCGACAGAGTCGACGCGGAACTATAGAGAGTCCTAAGTGTTTCCGAATAGAGTATCTTTTCATTAATGGATTCTCACGAGGCATTTCTATAATCGCCTCACATATACTAGTCATGTATATTTAAGGTGGGGAGGACTGTTGACTGAGCGACCCCGCCCTAAATCCACAACCAAACGAGGAACAAAAAATGAGGCGGCATTCGCTCACTCTAGGTCTGTCCATCTTAAATATACACGGCCGTAATGTATAAGTGTAGCCATTATAGTTGTACCTAATGAATTTTAATTTTTATAATAGTGCTGCGACTTTCGCCCTACTGGGAAAGATTTACATTTGAATTAGTCTTTTATTGTTCTTAGTTTAGTTATCCGAGATCGAGAGACGTACCAAAGTCTAACGAGTTTCCTTGCCGCTTCTCCCTAAGCGGTAGTGTCAGGCTCCATCTGTGTTTTTGTCTTTCTCTTCGGTTGGGCAGTCCCTCTTGAAGTGTCCCATTTTACCATATAGGTGGCAAACTGTACGGGTCGCCACATTGGTGGTTGATGTAATGAACTCAACCGGGGTTCTGCAGACGCGAGGAGTATGCCCCAACATGTGGCACCTAGCACAATAGAGTTCCCGGCAGGCACCATGATGATGGTAGCTGCACTTGCTGCAGTGGGGAAGGTCTCCTAGGTATGGTCTTCTTGAGGTCGGGAGGGAAGGATTGACAGGTGTATAGACTGCCTCAGCTCGTTGCCCTTCGGAAGGTCCTGGAGCCGAGGTACTTCCCTCCTCTATCTTGAGTTTTCTCTTTAGTGGGTTCAGTGGAGGTTCTTGGGTGGCTGAGTGTGGAAGTGTTGGTTGTTGCTGTCCATTGCCAGAATTGGAAATCCCAACAGGGCCCTTGCTAACATTGGCGGTGTTAGCATTCAGATGAGCCATGACAGCTGCTACGGCTGCTGAGACTGCAGCTTGGAACGTAGCTTCATCGAATAAAAGGGCAGGTTTCTTGCTTGTGGATTGGTTACGCTTCGTCGGTGGCATGGTTTTTCCTACGTGGAAAGGAATACAAGATAATGAGAGACGATAGTTAACCCTGGACATTTCTGTCCTGAACGTATTAGGCATAAATTTTTCCCGTGCCTCGGGTAGTGGTTGTCTGAGTGTCGACCTACATCCCTATGATGTAGTCCTGGTAACCGAAGTGAGTGTATGAGTATCGGAAAAAGGCCATAAGATGCGAGTCGTTCCTACTAAGCTACCTTTATACTGGGAAAGGTTTCACTCTCCGACCTGGAGAGATTTGAGAACGGTTTGGAACGAAACTGCGGAAAGAGAGGCTCATGAAAGCTCATGGCTAAGCACTCTCAATAAAGGTGCGGGGACCCGCCCTAATCGTGTATCTGGCAACGGGAAATGACGATTTACCTAACACATAGCGTGAGTAGTGTAACCACTAACTCACTAAATTGCATTATTTTTAAGGGTGAATTATCGTGACGAATACGAGGAAAAGACAATTCCCGGGTTCCATGTACTGGCTCCCTCGGTCTGCCTCGTATCCTTGACTGGAATCGGCGTTGGTTTCCTTCGGGTAGTTTCCTAGGGTTCTCTTCTTGTATGAACATATTGAATTCCTACTCCGCCTTCCTTCTGATTCCAACTGTGAGTGTCATGACTTCCTGATGGATGACTGGGAATCTCCGAAGTTTAGGCGAATCTCTCACCACTGTCCCTAAAAGAATATGGGCTCTTGGTGTATTCAATAGTCTCGAACCAGTTCATTTACTTCCGAACAGGAAATCTTCTCAATGAACCTCTTCGGGGTCGAAATCAACTCTTCTATCAAGCACTGAAGTGGGTAGGGTTTTCTACAGGGTTCGTGCGAGAATGGAAATGTCTAAAGAATCCTAAGAGATTATTAACATTTCACTGGATGATCCATATCGAGTCCTGCTACGATTACACAGGATATACAAATCATATATAGCTTAGATCTGATAGGCCTTCAAATATGTGATACTACTCTAGAACCACATCCCAACGAGGAAAAGGAAACAGAGCGAAACCACACATTCTCAGCCTATGGGATCCTTATTATATACAACCTTGGGAGTATACCCTCTATAGTTGTAGGTATATCCATAAGGATCTTTTTAGTTATTCACGCAAGGTTGTTAATGGATCCTAAAATACCCCTATGGTATTTTAATTCTTGTTTGAGTCTTATCTTCTGATTGTGATTCTGGGATTAGTGTAGATCTTTTATTGTTCTAAAATACTCCTATTGTATTTTAACTTTATGTTTGGCTCTAGCAATCCTAATTGGTAAGTTTCAGACCTGTTGCACACCACTACCACTCCCGAGCATACGTTCATCGCATCTCGAATAAATGTAGTTGATCAGGTTACATTTATTCCAGCTTACGATTACATAACTGCCCAGGTTTGACTGTAGGGTTCAACATCCAAAGACTTTGATTATTGTTCTTCTTGTGATACTTTTGTTCGAGTGTTTAGATTCTGGATGTTATTATACTTTGGTAAAATATGGTTATATTTTAAAGTATAATTCTTGGTCAGAGTGTTTTATCCCATTGTGTTTATAGGTTGTATATCTTTTATGAATTGATATACTTAGCTCACTATAAACAATGCTCTGATACCAATCTGTCACACCCCAAAACCGGAACGACGGAAACGTTTTGAGGTGGATGACGTCATGTCAAGTATCACAACACATGCATTATATTAATCAAAGTACAACAAAACATTGCATTAATAGAATAATTTTACATGGTTATATTACACGGTATCAAAGTAGTACAAGTAATAGAATAAATACAGCATGGTACTAAGCTATCTTCATCAACAGCTCCGGGGGTGTACCTGTCTAATGCTAACCTGAGAATACAAGTTATTTGAAAAGTGAGTATCAGCATTTTTACAAATGCTAGTGATTTCATAAGCATTTAATGACATTTTCATACAAATAACTTTAATGAAAGTAGTATTTTAAGAGATTTCAGTGTATTAGAGTTCTTTCCAGCAAAATCCTATATTTTCTTTAATAATAGCAGCCTTCTACCAAGACTGGTCAGTGATGCGTAGTAAAAAGTAGTTTTCCCTAAGTTGCTATCATTATCAAAATACTAAATTTGATTATTGAGGAAAGCGAATGACATCAGGGAATAACATATGCCTCAGCAGTGAGGACAGCTGACTAAGACAAGGAATCATAGACTCCAGGAGAGTATCGAACGAATGACACGCCTGATTCAGTCTAACAAATAGAGACACAGACCCCAAAAGGTGCCAAATGAAAGGTACAGCTGGTAAGGTCGAAAACAGTGAATACAGTGGATACAGAACCCAGACAGCATTAAATGAAAGATACGTCTTGCAAGGTCAAAACAGCGGAGACAGACCCCAGACAGTATCATGTGAAAGATACGTCTTGTAAGGTCAAAACCGTGTGACTCTGAAAATGAGTTACCAGCATACAGTGTAAATTGCTGGCGAAATACCGTTACCTTAAGGCCATGAATTATAAGGTAACCCGGGATACTCGTAACCATACTAACCGACACTAGAGTACCAGACTCCCTACAGGCGTCTATATAATGTGACATTTGTCACCCCTTGGCTTGGTGAGTCGTGGACTGTAGCTAGCAGTCAGGGTGCGGGGGTGTCAATCCTGTATAGATCTATACACACAATGTCCGCTCTCCCTACAGGAGACTCTGGTTACCAACTAGACGACGGAGAAGGCCGTGTCCTGAAGATGCATCCCAAATAGTGGGTAGAGACTTCCAACTAGTGGGTTTCTAATGAAAGTGTAGACTAGAAGTAGAGACTCTAAACTGAATTGACTGAAGAAAACTCATATGTCTATGCTCGTGTACATAATATATAATACTAATGAATCGAACGACTTTCAGATGGACATCCGATCCCACCAGACCACATCTCAACGAAGAAAAGGAAATAGGGCGGACAAGCCTTCCTAAGTCCTTCAATCATTATTTATATACATCCATACAACCATAAACATACATCTAACTACGCTTAAGTGTGTATTAAGTGGAATCATACAGTGAAGTATAAGTGTACAGTGAAATATCCGAGTCGTGAAGTATAAGCGTATAGTGAAATATCTGAGTCGTGAAGTATAAGCTTACAGTGAAATATATGAGTCGTGAAGTATAAGTGTACCAAGTATAAGTGTATTACGAAGCAGAGATGACAATAAGTGAAGTAAGAACGTCTATCAAGTATAAGAGGCTACAAGTATAAGCGATATAGAGGCAAAATCCGGTATAAGCGTATCGCGAAGTGAAAGCATTATCGAGTAGGAATTTAAATAGCTAAAAGTGAAGTAGCAGTAACTAACATGCGAAAGCATTCATGAAAACCTTGGAAAACCTTATTATTCAGGAAAATCGCATTTGTATCCTTTGATTAAATAAGTGTGAACGCCTTTAGAAATCTTTGTGAATATTTTATAAATCAGTTTGAAAATGGATCTTTTATAAGCAATAAAAGTAAGAACTTGAACAAGTGAAAAACCCTTTTTGAAAGCCATTTATAGTGTCCTACTCGGTAAAACAGTGTACAGTGGTAAAATCTTGTGCATGCGGGTTATCAATCACATGTGATTGATATGATAACTGGCATGTTTAACTTGTATTCCCCCCTATAAAACATGTAAAAACATTTAAAAGGTTCATTCAGGGGTATGAACTCACCTGGTGTAAGTAGGTCCGACGAAGGCGCCGTTTGGGCGTTCGGTGTCACGCAAGGACTTGAACACACACAATGACCTATTTTAACATATGATAACATATGCTCACATACAATTAGCATATAATATACTAATTAAACAACTATACGCGCTCAAAGGAGCGGAAAACACTTTGGCTAAGTGTTTGGGTGTCCCGGGTAGCGTTTAAGGGTGTGTATGGCTAAGGAGTGGAGTATACCATCCAAGAATAAACCCTTACTTCATAGTTTACGGCCCAGGGACTACTCACCATGAGTTTACGGCCGTAAACTCATGGTGATGGGTTCTAGGGTGTTTTAAGGCTTCTACTAGCATCATAGAATTATTCCAACCACTTTTCCTAAAAGGCATGAGTGGATTTGAGGCTCCTAAGGGATTTATAATGGAGTTTATGGCCTAGGAACAACTCCTAAAGGAGTTTACGGCCGTAAACTCTAGATCATTGAGTTAAGTGAAGTTTCAAGCCTCTAATACCTTTCTAGCAATTTCTAGTGAAGTGTGATGCTATTTTGGGGGATTAAATCTAACATTTGCATGAGTTTTGGGGATTTTATGGCCTAGGTACTTGCTTGGGCTGTAAACTCCAAGTCACCCCATATTTCCTTGTGTTTAAGCCCTTAAATCCTTCCTAGCATTTTATAGAAATAGCCTATGCTCATTTGGGGGGCAAAAACCACATTCTGGGCATGTTTTGGGGAGTTTACGGCCTTGGTATAGACCTGGGCCGTAAACTCCTTTTTGCCCTTCATTTTGATGTGTCTAAGTGGTCTAAACCCAAAGTACTAAGTCCCCAATTTATGTGTTAAGCCCTAGGGAGGTTTGGGAGTGTTTTTGGGGCCTTTATACAAGATTTTGAGGTGTTTACGGCCTAAGCTTGTGCTTGGGCCGTAAACTCTCCTTTGTCCCCTAAATCCATGAGTTTTAATGTTTAAACACTCCTAGGCTAGATCCCTAATTAGTTTCCAAGCTTAAGGGCAAGTTTAAAGGCATGTTTGGCACCATTTTAAGGGTTTATGACCCTAGAGTGTTCCTGGGCCGTAAACTCCTTATCCCATGCCTTCTTGGATGATTTTTGGGCTATAAACATGAATCACTATGTTTAGAATAAGCTAGGGTAAGTGGACTTACAATTAGGAAGCGTTTGGTTGCGGATTCGGGGCGAAAACGGGTCTAGAGAGAGAGTATATAGAGAGAGTGTGTAAAAAGTCTCCAATGGACTCCACTCACCCTTATATAGGTTTCACAATCGGGGCTCAGTGGAATTTTACCCGATACTGCCGTTAAACGGGGCTTTTGGTCGCACCCGATTTAGTGGTCGTAATGATAAAACTTAACATTTTCCAAATAAATGGAAATGTGTGTCCTGTGTTTTATTTCCTTTTATCACGACTTAACGGCATGCTAAATGTAATCAAATGGAATGTTTATTAAATTGACGCCCTCTAATTAACGGAACTTTTACACACTGGAAATATTCCGTTAACGGTAACGGGGAAATGTAACGGAACAACTTGGGTTGTCACAACGGTCAAGAACCGTTACCCGTTGCTGAGGATCGACGATTTGTTCGATCAATTGCAGGGAGCATCTTGGTTCTCCAAGATTGACTTGAGGTCTGGATATCATCAGATTAGGGTGCGAGATGAAGATATCCAAAAGACAGCATTCAGGACTCTTTACGGGCATTACGAGTTCGTGGTGATGCCTTTCGGGCTCACCAATGCACCGGCGGCGTTCATGGATCTCATGAACAGAGTGTGCAGGCCAATGTTGGACCGCTCAGTGATCGTGTTCATCGAAGATATATTGGTGCATTCGAAATCCAGAGAGCAGCATGAGGAGCACTTGAGGGAGATCCTTGGAGTTCTGAGATCGGAGAGGCTTTACGCCAAATTCTCCAAGTGTGATTTCTGGTTACGGGAGGTCCAGTTCCTTGGGCACCTCGTTAACCAGAATGGGATATTGGTCAATCCGGCCAAGATCGAGGCAGTGATGAGTTGGGAGGTGCCGGGATCCCCCACCGAGATCAGGAGTTTCCTAGGGTTGGCTAGCTATTATAGGAGATTCATCAGGGATTTCTCGAAGATCGTTGTGCCGCTCACCAAGTTGACCCAAAAGGGTGTTGCTTTTTCATGGGGCCCAGAGCAGCAGGCCTCCTTCGAGACACTTCGCCAGAGACTATGCGAAGCCCCGATGTTAGCCCTTCCGGAGTGGATGGAGGACTTCATAGTATATTGTGACGCGTCGATATTGGGGTTGGGAGCAGTGCTTTTGTAGAGGGGTCATTTGATAGCATACGCATCGAGGCAGCTAAAGCCTCATGAGATGAGGTATCCCACCCACGATCTGGAGTTGGGGGAAGTGGTGTTCGCCCTCAAGATCTGGCGTCACTATCTGTATGGGGTTTGGTGTACCATATGCACGGACCACAAGAGCCTGAAGTATTTGATAGATCAACCTAACCTGAACATGCAGTAGAGGAGATGGGCGGAGAGCGCCCCGATACGATTGTGAGATCCTATACCACCTGGGAAAGGCTAACGTTGTAGCCGATGCCCTGAGTCGTAGGGCGGAGAGCACCCCGATACGGGATGTTTGTATGAGGCTGACAGTGATGACCCCAGTATTTGACACCATTCGTGGGGCCCAGGCTGAGGCCGTGAGACCAGAGAACCGTAGCAGGGAGCGGGTTATCGGGCAGATATCGGAGTTCGTCACTAATAGCCGAGGGCTTATGACCTTTCAGGGACGGGCTTGGGTGCCGTTTGTGGGCGGAACGCGTACCATCTTGATGGAGGAGGCGCATCGATCGAAGTTTTTGATCCATCCCGGGGCCACTAAGATGTATTTGGACCTGAAGAAAGAGTATTGGTGGCCCTGTATGAAGAGGGATGTTGCAAGGTTTGTTGAGAGGTGTTTGACCTGTCACAGGGTTAAGGTCGAGCACCAGAGACCGCATGCTAAGTTGCAGCCGTTGGAGGTTCCCGAGTGGAAGTGGGAACAAATTGCTATGGATTTTATCACCAAATTGTCGAGGACTGCTAGGGGCGTCGATGCAATTTGGGTGATTGTGGACAGGTTGATGAAGAGCGCTCACTTCATTGCTATCAGTGTGAGCTCTTCCGCTGAGAGGTTGGCAGAGTTGTATGTGAAAGAGGTGTTATCACGGCATGGGGTGCCGATCTCGATCGTCTCAGATCGAGATGTGCGTTTCACTTCCAGATTCTGGAAGAAATTTCATGAGGAGTTGGGCACGAGGCTGCATTTTAGCACCGCATACGACCTACAGACCGACGGGCAGAGCGAGCGGACGATTCAGACGCTCGAGGACATGCTTCGGGCATGTGTACTGGACTTTGGAGGGAGTTCGGACACATTTTTGCCTTTGGCTGAGTTTTCCTAAAACAACAGCCATCATTCGAGCATTGGTATGCCACCCTTTGAGTTGTTGTATGGAAGGAGGTGTCAGACTCCCATTTGCTGGGGTGAGGTCGGTCAGCGTGTGATGGGTAGTACAGAGATAGTGCTTCAGACGACTGAGCAAATTCAGCAGGTCCGGTAGAGGTTACTGACGGCTCAGAGTTATCAGAAAAGCTACGCAGACAGGCGTCTCTCAGAGCTCGATTTCCATGTTGGTGACTTCGTACTCCTTAAGGTATCTCCTTGGAAAGGAGTGATCTGGTTCAGGAAGAGAGGCAAGTTGGGGCCTCGGTATAGTGGTCCTTTCAGGCTGACCGCCAGGGTGGGCAGGGTAGCGTACCGTTTGGAGCTACCTACGAAGTTGAGTCAGATTCACGATACCTTCCACGTGTCTCAGCTGAGAAAGTACATCACTGATGAGTCGGCAGTGGTTCCATTAGAGGACATTCAGGTGGATGCAAGCTTGAACTATGTTGAGAGGCCGATCACAATTCGGGATAGAAGGATCAAGACTTTGAGAAACAAGGAGGTGCCATTGGTCCAGGTCCAGTGGCAACATCGGAAGGGTTCCAAGATGACCTGGGAGCCGGAGTTGGAGATGCGCGAGCAGCATCCAGAGTTATTTGTGGAAAGAGACTTTGAGGGCGAAGTCTGATTCTATTGGGGGAGAATTGTAACATCCGGATTTCCAGGTACATTATTTATTCATTCATTTTTGGAGATTTTGTGAGGGACTCGGCTAGTTGATGCTTAGACTCGCCGAGTAGTGTCACGATTTTCCATCCGAGTTAATGACCGGACTCGGCGTGTCGACTAGTGGACTCGGCAAGTCCACGCTGTTTAATGAAACCCTAATTTTCGGGGTTTGAGACCTATTTAAAGGCCCTTATGGCCTTCATTTGCGGCTACCAGTTGATAGAGAGAGACCCCAGAGTGTGTGAACGTTTTGAGAGAGAAAGGAAGCCATTTTTGATCCTTGTGTGGGTGATTTTGCAAGAAGAAGGTGACCAAGGCAAGAGGAAACTGAAGAGGGTGCTAATCTGTGGATTTCAGAGCTTAGGGACTTCATCTTGAGGTATATATTCGATCCCCTTTCAGTTTTGGTGTAAGTTTTGAGAGTTAGGGTTTCTAGCCCCTTTTTTAGTATGATTTGTGAAGCAATTGGTCCCTTCTTGTGTTGAGGCTTCGAATCTGGATCCAAAGAGGTCCAGAGACCTTAACTTCTTGATCTTTATGGGTGTCATGGAGATTTATGAGCTTAGGGTGGCATATTGAGGCCATTAATTCAAATAGAGCCATTGGTGTTGGGTCAAAATATGGTTTATACTTTACTTTTCTGGGCATTGTATTTTTTCTGTAATATTTGTGGAATTTATGGTCTAGTTTACGGCTGAGTTTACGGCCGTAAACTCATTTACGGCCTGTGTGTGTCCGGCCCATATTCAAGTATAAATAGAGGTGTTAGAGTGAGGAGTAAAGATTGATGAACTAGAGAGAGTTTACGGCCTAGCAAGAGAAAAACGAGTGTGTATGAATCTTGTATTTGGATCTACATTCTAATCATCAAATAAAACAAGATTTATATTATTCTTCTTCTCCTTCTCTTCTTATTTTATCCGACATCATCCGTTTGATTGGGATTCCGCACCATCAAACGGATCTGACTGATACACAGGCAAATTAGGGACTTACAATTGGTATCAGAGCCAAGTTGTATCAGTCAAAAGGTTTTATTGTTTCGTTTGGAATCTGAATAATTGGTGTTTACGGTCCAAGCTTACGGCCGTAAACACCGAGTTCTTGGGCCGTAAACTCTATTTTGGAGCATTATTTGATCTTATTTTCGAAATATTTTTCCGTTTTTGGATAGATCTCGCAAAAATAAGGGGGGTTTGTTCTTTGTGTTTTTCATAAAAAGGGGTTTTTGATTGAGTTTTGGAGCTTCAAAGTCGAAAATCGTTGTTTTTCACGTAATTGTTGAAGGGTTTTCGGCCGGAGCTTACTGCCGGAAACAGTTTACGGCCAGAAACTATTCACAGTCGTCGGCGGCGTTTGCGTTTACGGCTAGGGTTTCCGGAGTTTGCGGCTCGGCTCGGTAGATCGGCTCGGACGTGGCGGCTCGGCTTGGTGAATCGCGGCTTGGAGATCGGCTCGGCTCGGCAGCATCAGTAGTCGCGCTTCAAATAAAAAGGGGAGAGGGACGCGAAGTAAGGAGGAGGCGGGTTTCGAACCTGAGACCTCCAGAACAATAAGCCCAGCGCCTTATCAACTCCCCTAGGCCACAACTTGATATATTCCTTCCCCATTTAATTCATAACCCGTCTTTCTTGCAGCAAGTTTTCCTATTTTGACATTTTTAACCCATAATTCAATTCCTTTTAATTTTAAATTCCTTTTTCATTTTAAAAAAAATTAATTAGTTAAAATTAATAATAATAATAATAATAATATAATAAAAAATAATAAAAATAGTTTATTTTTTAAACATTTATTTTTTATTTTTATTTTTTATTTAAAATTTTGATCTTGTCTTTCAAGTTTGACCTTTGATTTTAAACTTTGACTTTTTCGTTTAACCTTTAAAATTTCAAATTTAACTTTTCGGTTTGACTTTTCAAGTTTGACTTTAAGTTTAATTTTTAAAATTTGACTTTTAAGGTTGACTTTAAAAAAAAAAGGCATTTAAAATTTGACGTTTAATTTTTATCTTAGCTTCTAGTTGTGCTTTTTAATTGATTTTAAGGTCTACGAAGGAGTTAAAACATGAAAGAGAATCGTCAGGAGATTTTAAGACAAAATTTCAATTATATCCCTGGAGAAACCCTCGAAGCTCAGTTGCAACGATTTACCATACTCACTACTGAGATGAATATTGTTGGGATCTTTTTGACCAAATCTGAGATAAACAAAAGGCTATTGAATTCACTTCCAAAATCGTGGGATATGAATGTAGCTGTCATCAAGAAGACAAAAGATCTCTATCGTCTTAGTATTGCTGAAGTAATTGAAGAGCTTGACGCTTTAAAGAGTTCTGTAAACCTTCCGGTCAATGAAGTGTCATGTTCTCATTCATGTGAAGTTTCATGTTCTCAATCATGTGAAGATACGATTAAATTTCTTCGGGATCAAATTGATTTATTTAAAAGAGAAGTTGAGGACCTGAGATATGAAGGATATCAACTCAGGAAAGGACAGAAACCCCTGAAGGCTGAATTAGAAGCAAAAACCAAGGACTTTAGGAAACTTCAGGAAGACTACAGTAACAAATGTGAAAACTATGATTATGTAGTCAAACAAAATATTGAGCTACTGACTGAAGTTGAATCTTTGAAAGGAAAGTTTGAAACCGCCAAACTTGATGTTAGAAAATATGATTTCTCAAGTGAGGTGGTTGCAAATATGATAGAACAAAGCATGCAATTTAAAAGGAATCAAAACAAGGGTCTAGGGTATGATAGTGTACCTCCTCCTTACAATCATAACTACACATCCATCCCTATGAAATTGACAGGGAGGCACATCTTAAATACGGAAAACCAGCTGGATTTGTGTCAGGAGGAGTTATTAATGTTGAAAATATTGATGTTTCTGTTACATGTGCATGTAAAGTAGCAGAGGATGAGAACAAGGAGAGTTCTTCTGAACAAACCAATGACTCCTTGAACTCTAAATCTGTTGCTTCGAACTCAGCTGCTTCTAACAAACCTGCCGTTGAGAAATATAGGTCTCCAATTCCAGCGCAACAAAGTGCCTGTTGTAAGTGTGCATATGGGAACAACAAGAGACAAGGCAAGGATACGCCACCAGGGGCAGGAAGAGATAACTTCACAGTGAAGAAAAAGACTTGCTTTCACTGTGGAACACCTGGACACATTGCCAGAAATTGTCCTAATCGTGCATACGTTCCCTACTATGCACAAAGGTGGCAGAACGCACCAAGAGGGAGATACTCCAAAAGAAACCCCTCAAGGTCACGTTCAGACACTGTTGATTAGAACGCGCAGAAGGCCAAGAATCAATCTTCCAAGGCCAAGAATCAAAATCCCAAGGGCAAGGAGGGAATGCCGACCAAGAAGTCCAATCCAAGAGATGCCCCAACAAAACCAAGACCGGCTAGGTCAAAGTCATCTCGAAGATCGGCTTCAAGTGCCAAATCAAGTGCCGAGGCACCCATCAGATCGAAAAAGAAATGGGTTAAACCCAACTACAAATGGGTTCCGAAGGCTCACTCTCCCAAATCTCCTAATGACTATAATGTTTCTACATCTTCTGTTTGTGATAAGCAGGATATGTCATGGGAGAAAGTATTGTGTTTGATGTCAAAGGTCGACCCAGTTTCAAAATGGACTGGGTTCCAAAGACCAACTGATCCCGCTCTGTGTCGGATCAACTATGGAGGCATATCATCAGACTTCGGTTTGTTGGTAGTGGCTGTTCCAGGCACATGATAGGGGACATCTCTCAAATGTACAACATGCATACCTTTGTTTGAGAGTATGTGTCTTTTGCGGGAAAGGAAAGAAATGGAAGAAAAGAAGGGATCACATGGGGTTAGTGCTTAATGATATGAAGAATTTTCGGATCTGTTCTAAGATTATGCTTGCTGTTCTCAGACCTTCTGAATGCATATTCAATCGGTGAATTACGGTTTGCATTTTCTTCTCTATTCTCCTGAGTTTTTCTTAACCTGATTCGCTTTAAAGACTAATTTTTGTTTTAGGATAGTTTAAATTTGCGCATTTATTTTTGTTTCTCTCCTATGCACAAATTTAGGGGGAGAAATAAAAACAAAACAAAAATTAGAATATTAAAAAAAATCCAAAACATTACAAAATTATAAAAAAAAATAATAATAATAAAATAAAAAAAATATGGTGTAAATGAAATGTGCTTGAGGGAGATGTTTTGGGAAGTGATATGATAATGTGATAACAGGCAACCTGAGTCTGCGTAACGTACCCAAAGTTGAAGGGTCTATGCTCTGGTTTGATGCGTCGGTAGGCATGAAAATTTTTAAATGGACTTGACTAGGGAGATTTGAACTTAGGAAATTTATAGACTTGACAAATCTTGACCTAGTTAGATCCATTCAGCCTGACAATACGACGCTCGGATAGGTTGAGTAGGAAGATATATATGAGAATCTACTCGTCACATTAATTGAACCCGTACTTGGAACCGTGGCTTAACTTTTTCTCGATGTGCGGATTCTGTCCTTAATTCCGGTTGGATGGGGCGACTGGTAAATTCCAATAAATTAGGTCTGTAGAATATCATTTTCTTTCTTTCCGTCTGTTAGCCATATGTTGTCTCCTTTGAGCGACTTTGAATCCGACCTGGTACACAACATATGCAACTCTATTTCTCTGCAAGATATATATATATATATATATATATATATATATATATATATATATATATGAGTGTGTGTGTGTGTGAAATATATGTGTGAAATACTTCTCATTTGTTAGCCATATGTTGTCTCCTTTGCGCGACTTCTAATCCGACCTGGTACACAGCATATGCAACCTTCTTCTTCTCAACCCCTCTGAAGTAGTTAGCAATAGAATTTTGAATCTCTTCTCTCTCTGAATGGTTGTCTGCTCACCCGATGTAAGGAGTACTCTGGAGGTTCTTGATGGCTGGGGCATATCAGGAAGCGGGAAACACGTTCTAGTACACTTAAAATTGAACTCATACAGATTGTCTGTAGATCTCGCTGCTCAATTTAGGTGGACAATAATATCCCTGGTCGTCGTCAGATGAATAGACCTTAAGATATAGTATCTAAGAAATTAGGATCAGATATAAATTTTAGGTTTTTAAGTTCACCTTGTCTTGTAACAAATAGTATATCCTAAATCTGTCACAAATTTTTCGTGTTTAAGTGGACCACAATACCGACGATCGACCAGACAAAGATATGAATATGGAAGGTACCGACAAGTGGATAAAGGCTGTCTAAAAACTTTGATCCCAAATCACTCTTAAAGTTAGATATCATTTATATTTTTGTTAAATTTGTCATAGTTTCTTCTAATTTAAATATTAGGGGAGAATTAAAAATTAAAAATAATGAAAATAAAAAAAACAAAAAAAATTCAAAAATCAAAGAAAAATAAAAAAAAAATTAAAAATCCAAAAATAGTGTTATTTCTGTTTTATTTCTTATTCAGAAAAATCAAAAATCCAAAAATATTTTTGTTTCTATTTTAATTTGTGTGCTAAGTTTTCTTTTAGTTTTGTTTTTGTCTTGAATAGTGATTTCAGGTATAGATAAGACTCATGGAGTTTGTGTTGAAGATTTCTGAGCCAAAGCCTCGTCCGTGAGCATCGAAGAATTCGCATTCGAAGGAGCAAGAAATGAAGATTATTCTTTCAACTTTCTATCTTTCAACCGTAGAAGCAAGGTTAAGCTGAAATTGAAGATTATGTGATGGATTGCATTGAAGCCTCCTCAATCAGTATGCTGCTATTGTTGTACCTACTGAAGTGATCCAGAAGATTTGTTCTCTCTGATGTTCTCTCTGAAGATTCTCAAGCTGAAAGCGTTATCTTTCAAGAATCAGTACGTCAAGCCTCCTCACCCAATGTGCGATCAATGCCAAATTCTGAAGAAATGCCCAACTGCTCAAGATGAAGTCAATTATTGAAGATTCATATGTTCATCGTGATGCTGTGAAGAAATCGAAGGTTAAAGCTGAAGCCAAGCTCCCATTGAAGATTGACAAGAAGAGCCAGCTACTTTTTAGGGGGAGCTTGTTGGGTCAATTAAGAAAAGAAAGTTATAAACCAAGGGGGAGATTATTGGGTTAAAATATGGTTTATACTTTACTTTTCTGGGCATTGTATTTTTACTGTAATATTTGTGGAATTTTTGGTCTAGTTTACGGTCGTAAACACCTTACGGTCGTAAACTCATTTACGGCCCATGTGTGTCCGGCCCATATTCAAGTATAAATAGAGGTGTTAGGGTGAGGAGTAAAGATTGATGAACTAGAGAGAGTTTACGGCCTAGCAAGAGAAAAATGAGTGTGTATGAATCTTGTATTTGGATCTACATTCTAATCATCAAATAAAACAAGATTCATATTATTCTTCTTCTCCTTCTCTTCTTATTTTATCCGACATCATCCGTTTGATTGGGATTCCGCACCATCAAACGGATCTGACTGATACACAGGCAAATTAGGGACTTACAATTGGGTCTTTGCATGGGCATCAAGATCCAAACTTTACGTATTTATTTTGCTTAAGGAGGCCAAATCTATGAGTTAGAGGAACGGATCTGACCTCAAGAGCTCATTTGAGCTCGAGCATGGCATGAACTCACCGAGTACCAAGAGCAGACTCGACGAGTAGGGTTAGGGTTTCCCCATAGTTCACTCAGCGAGTATTTTCCGAGTTGGGGGAATGACTCAGTGAGTCCGAAGGAATTAGAGGGCTGAAGTTCAATGCGGAACTCGCCGAGTTCATATTGGGACTCGGCGAGATGAGTCGGGGTGGCCCCGTGACTCATGCCAGGTGTGACCCGTCGAGCAAGGGAAAGACTCGACGTGTCATGCGGGACTAGATGGATAGTGGACACGCGTAGACTCGTCGAGTCACTTAAGTGCACTCGGCGAGTCGAGTCAGAGTCTGACCGTTGACTCTGTTGACATTGAGGATTGGTCAACAATGGAGTCTTTGTGTCAAGAGAGGGTTGAGTCTAGTCTCTAGAGTTATATTTATGAGAGTATATTACTTTATGTGATTAGGCGGAGGCTAGACCGTATTGCTACAGAGTTAGAGATTTACAGAGACATCTGAGGTGAGTCTTCTCACTATACTTTACCTTGAGTGGTAAGTAGGGTTATGTGACAGAGTATCCTGTATGCTATGTATGTGATGTGTTGCACTGCATTATTTCTATGTGATTTATGTTGTGTGTATTCCAGAGTTTACAGAGTTAGGACCAGAGTTAGGACCGAGACATCTGAGGTGAGTCTTCTCACTATACAGAGTTAGGGCCAGTAGGCCCACAGAGTTATAGCCTCGAATGGCTAACATGTGTTATATGTGGTATTTTGGGGAACTCACTAAGCTTTATGCTTACAGTGTTATGTGTTATGTGTTTCAGGTACCAGTGATGATCGCGGAAAGGCGCCGACATGGGATTTTATGTATTTCGATCTTGGGAAATGTTTTTGTGAAACAAAGATATGATACAATGATATTTTGTTAATAAATGTGTTTGGAAAATGTGTTTTGAAAATTAAAAAAAATGTTTTAATTTTTACGGTGTTACAGCGGTCTTCAAAACCAGTGTTACTATTAGCTTCTTAAATGCAATTTAATTTAGTTATCTGTAACGACAAAGTGTTTTAGTATGAAAATTAGTGATACTTTGACTTTTTGAACTCATTGTAGAGTTGGCTAATAGTTGCACAATGTGTTCATAATATTTTAAAAGATTATCCTCATTTGTGACTAACTCATGACGGAAGATAAAAAAGAGGGTAAATGCAAAGATTAGCCACACTTCCATTCACTAACTTATCATAGAATCAATCTTAATTTTTTTCCAAAATATTTATCCAATTGTAGCAATATCATTTGAATACAAAGCAATTTTCACGACTTAAAAGCGAGTATATTTTCAAATTACAATACACTGATACGAAATGAACTACATTACAATTCTCATAATCGGATAAATAAAGTACGTTTCTAAACTTTGAGTTAATAAAGTACAATTCTTACAACATCTCAATGCTTCTAGCCACAAAATACCTTTTTTTCACCGTTAAAGGAGCAAAGTTAGAAGTTAGTTGTTTGTTTGCTTACTATGGTGATGTCTTATTTTTTTGTATATTTTATTTAGGTTCTTCATTTCCAAGTTATTTTTCGAGTATTCTATATTTTAAAGAAAGACAATCATTCTTGTATTGTTACATAAAATTTGTGTTGGGAGTGTATTCCCCGCTCCAAATATTTTATATATTATGATTTCTATCTATTTGTCATCATTTCAGCTAACATATAATGTAATAGGAAAAAAGAAAGTAGCATAACCAAGTAGATATTTTACTTATAGAAAGCATCATGGGTGCATATCTTAGCTACAAGAAGCGATGACAATAAGGTAGTTATAATTGGACAACACATGACAGCCATTGAGACATTTGTGGAATATGCAAATGTTGTAAAGGGAGAAACTTTTAGATCTATACATGGTGGTGATATTCACCTAATATTATTATGTTATGAATCATATGAAATCGATGGTGGTTTGCAATAAAACAATAAACACATTGTTTCTGGAAGCCAACATCATGGTTGGTTCTTTGTTTGGTTGATAACAAATACATTATTTGTATTTCATTTCCTTATCCCTAAGGTTGGAGGGAGTGGCCCTTGTCAGCTTCTTGCCTCCAGCTCGCTACAAGCGCCATCACAACTCCCATCAAAGATGCTATAAGAGTCGCTACACTTAGCTCGTCATGGACATATCAAGATGATATAAGAGAGAAAAAACTTGGATGCTGGGCTCTCACTGGCTGAATTTTTTTTTCTTTATAATTTTTTTTCAAAATAAAACGTATTAAACTAACACACCACTACTCTTTAACTTTTGCAACTTGGATAGTACCACTTTCTGCGGCCTATCTGACTTCAAAAAATTTGATATGACATCAAAAATCTGATGTGGCAACATGCTAAACATGCTACCATTTTCCATCTCTTTACCAATAATTGCAACATACTATGTTCTTTATCGATAATAGCCACATACTTGGAATTCCTTACATATAATAACGATGTACTTACTTTTGACAATAAAAAAAGACTCAAAGTATACTCCACGGGTCGTGCTTAGCATGGGCCTCAAAACTTACCTAGTATTATATATATATATATATATATATATATATATATATATATATATATATATATATATATATATATATATTAGGTGTAAGACCCATGTATTATATGAGTTAATTTTAAAAAAATTAAATATAAATGTCTAAATATTGAAGAACTTTAAATTTATAAAAAAAATAAGAAAAAATAATGAATTATTAAAATTGATTTTTTTAATCTTTTAAATTTAAATAAAAAAACAAAATAAACTAATAAATTTTAATTTGAGAATTTTAAAATAAAAAAAACAAGTCCATTAATTAAATTGATATTAAATTATTATTATATTTATTGTAATTATTAATATTATGTGGAATTCATTAAAATATTTATGACATATTAAAAATAAATTAATTCAAAATAACAACAAAATAACATTTGACAATTTAAATAAAAATGTGACATGATAAAAAAAAATCTTGATTCGTTAGAGCAAAAGTGTGAGGCATGACATAGAAAGAACGGATAAACACAAGTTTTTGGTTGAAAACTCTGAAACGTTAACTCAGACCATAATGAATGGAACTCTTAATTTTTCATAAATATATAGTGTTATAAATCATTAATAATTTTAGAACCACTTACTGAGGGTCACACTCCTATTGATGAAAAGTTAAATTCGAAAAGGAAGGCAAGCACCACGTGTTTGGAAAGTATCATAGAGCGGACCCAGGATGAAGTTTGATAACACAGATAAGGTTTACATTTGATTCTTTTGTATGAGTAATTTTTTTCAAAATAGATATAAATAATAAATAATAAATATAAATTAAATAAAACTAATCATATGTTATGTATATTTATAAGTAGATTAGAATAGTTCATATTAATTATGTATTGAATTATTATATTTCCATTGTTTTATTACAACTGAAAATCAATATTTAAAAAAAAATCTATAACTAACGTTTTTGTATATACAAAAGATATACAGAAGAAAACAATCATATGTAACATTTTTCCTTACTTACAAATGTTAAAATATGCCAAGTGCTTGTCATATAGAACTCGACTTGATTGTTTGTATAAAGTATAAACAACGATGATATTAGCACACCACAAGATTTAGGTTGTGTTTGGCGCGTCACAGCTAGCTAATAAGCTAACTTATTTTTCGAGCTTTTTTATGTTGTCGTGTTTGGTAAGCCAAAAAGTAGCTTATAAGCTACCTTTTTGAAAAGCTACTTAGACTAACTTTTTAAGAGTTTTTTTAAAGATTTCCAAATACACCCTTAATTAATTATAGAAACGCATACTCTCACATGTCATTTTATGTAATTTTATATATTTCCGCTAGTTTTACCAAACGTCATTTTTTATCAGCTAGTTTTTCAGTTATCAGTCAGCTTTTCAGCTAACAGCTAGCTTTTCAGCTAGTACGCCAAACATAGCCTTAATGTTATAATTATGAAAATTTCCTCAACTACTTAAAAAAAACAAAAAAAACCTTTAATCTATGATTTATTTAGACAATTTCTTGATTTGCGTGTTTCATTCTTGTATAGAAGTCTTCCTAATCTTATTAATATCATTCCAATTTTATCACTACAAGAAATGAGAACATTAGCGGCAACATGGGTCGTCGCTGAAGAGTACATTTGTCGCCGCTAAAGCTATTTGGGGCGACTGTAGCCGTTGTTGCTTCGTCGCAGTTGCTCCATTTATCGTCACAAATACTACATGCGCCACTAATGCGTTGTCGCCGCTAATATTACGTGTCGACGCTAATAGCACCTACCATTTTAGACATCCAATTTCAATTTCATACGAATGTATACATCTAAATACAAAAACAAACAAATGTATACATCCAATTTCAATTTCATGCCTAATTTCATTTTCAAGCCAATAACCACATTGAGCGTAAACATAAATCTAAAAAACATATACAAAATGTTGCATAAATTTGAAAAAACATATATAATACCTCAAAATGCATAAACACTTCCATACCTCAAAATACAAATATAATCACTAAACCAAACAAAATTTGAGAATTATACTACATATTCATCACTCAAATTACCATCAAAACAAAAAAAAATAAGAGAAAATAGGGAGAAATTCGATATTCAATCGCTAAAATTTCGGAATTGCAGCTAGGTCGTCGGTAATCGAGGTCTAGGTCATCGGCTGGGAGGTTTCACAGGTAAAAGAAGACACGATACACATGAAAGGAAGTTGAAGCGGGGAGTTATCTGTAAAGACCTTTAGCAGTGACGCATAGGTATTAGTGGCGACGAATAACTATTAGCGGCGACACCCTGGAGGAAAAAGTCAGCGACTTTTTTCGTTCAGTTACAACCCTTGGATTGAAAACAAATCGAACACATGTGACTCATTTAATGCGGATTGCTATTATGTGTTCATTAGCGGCCACATGCAACACGTCAATTACATGTCACCACTAATGCATTGTGTCACCGCTAAGGCCTCCATTTCTTGTAGTGTATCGAAAGTCCATAAATGGTCATCAATAATCAATAATAATCAATAAATTATATATATATATATATATATATATATATATATATATATATATATATATATCATACATACTTATAAAGCTAGCATTTTTTCCTTGAATCTCATGCATTTGAAACCCCCATTCTTTTTTCCTTTCACCACATTCATTTGAAACTCCTATGACTTTTCAATTTCTTTATAATAATTATAATTTGGTAATTAGGTTAAATAAATATCAAATCTAAAGGGTAATCATATATAAACTAAATTTCAATATTAAAATAATATCTTTAATTCTTCTTATAAAATTGTGTTTTTTTAACTTTTAACATATCATACTTAATTTATTAGTTTAATATATTGTTGGATGTAAACCATTATCATTTTAAAAGTATAATTTTTGAACAATTTGTACAAAATACTTAAATTATTAATTAAAATATAACATTATAGACTCAACTTAAATTAAAATTTTATTTAACTTAAACAACCCAAATATTATTTTATAAATAGTTAAAAGTGATAAATTGTAGTGTCTTTCTAATAATGATTGTAAGTTGGTTAATAAGGCTAAATAAATATCAAACCTAAAGTGTAATCATAAATAGACTAAATTTCAATTTTAAAATAATATCTTTACTTTTATTTATAAAGTTATTTCTGTAAATTTTAACATATTATACTTAATTTATTAGATTTAAAATGTTGTTGCATGTAAACCATTATCAGTTTAAAGCTACAACTTTTGAACAGTTTGGACAAAATACTTAAGTTGTTAATTTAAATATAACATTACAATGTCAACTTAAATATAAATTTCAGTTCCACTAAAAAAACCAAATAATATTTTGTAATAGTTAAAAGTGATAAATTATAGTGATAAATGCAAAAACTAAATTGTAATATCAGTTTAACTAAAATATTTCCTAAATATATTTATATAACGTTAAAAATTTTCAAATAAGTAGCTTAAAATAACTTATGATAACAATATTTAAAAATAACTCTATATAAATGATTATATTGTTACCTTTAAAATCAAAAAAATAATGTTTGATGTTTTAAATAATTATAATGATAGAAATTAAAACATTAAGCAAATAAATTTTAAAAATTAGTTAAAAATAACAACAACTATAAATAATATTAAACCATATATAATATTTAATTTTATTGATGTGTAACTCGCGAGTAGAAGTCATTCAAACGATTGAGATTATGACGTTATAATAGATGTATATATTATCATATAATTCAAAATAATCAATATATTATATCAAATTAATATACGAATTATTATATCAAATTTAACAACAATGTTAGTGTTATATTTTAATATATATATATATATATATATATATATATATATGTGTGTGTGTGTGTGTGTGTGTATGTGTGTGTGTGTAAAGATTTTAACTATATAAGTGTTTCTGCGCATTACAATGTCAACTCAAATATAAATTTCAGTTCTATTTAAAAAAACTAAAGAATATTTTGTAAATAGTTAAAAGTGATAAATTGTAGTGATGAAAGCAAAAACTAAATTGTAATCTCAATTTAACTAAAATATTTCTTAAATATATTTTTATAATCGTTAAAAGTTTCCAAATAAGTAGCTTAAAATAACTTACAATAACAATATTTAAAAACAACTCGATATAAATGATTATATTGTTAGCTTTAAAATAAAAATCAATGTTTGATGTTTTAAATAATTATAATGATAGAAATTAAAACATTAAGCAAATAAATTTTAAAAAATTAATTAACAATAAAAACGACTACAAATAACATCAAATCATATATTATATTTAATTTTATTCATGTGTAACTCACGGGTAGAAGTCATTCAAACGATTGAGATTATGAAATTATAATAAATGTATACATTATCATATGATTCAAAATAATCAATATATTATATCAATTTAGTATATACAAATTAATTATTTTATCAAATTTAACAACAACGTTATTGTTATATTTAAAAAATCATATATTTGTAAAGACTTCAACTATATAGATGTTTCTGTGCAACGCGCGGGCATTCTCCTAGTATATATATACTCATCTTAAATGATGACATTATCATCTTTAATGAAAATAATAATATTTTAATACATTTATGTGACATATGTCATCATTTAAGATGAATAGAAGAATATATAATTTGTCATATAAAAAAACCATTCATTTTTCTTTGTGACTTTTTTTTTTATTGAAAACCATAATCAACAAAACAAAAAAATGCTTTACCTCCTTTTTTTCATAGGGTCTTTAATGCCAAAGTGACTATAAAGTATTTTTATTACAAATTTGGTCTAAATTTGTTATTCGTATAATTATACAAACAAAAACAAATTTTAAATTAACTTTTTAATCATTTTTCGCACAAATATTGTTTTTTTACAAATTTCTTCTGATTTTTCAAACATATTTTATACTTTTTACAAATTCTTTTAATTTTTTTACAACCCTAATAAACTTTTTACATAAATTTTACATTCTTTTATAGTTTTTTTACAACATATTTAAAAAAATTGTAACCTTTTTTTAAGAAAAAACATCACAAATGGTCCCTGTGGTTTCTCAAAATTTGAAGTTTAATCCCCATGGTTTAAAAACATCATAGATGGTCTCTGTGCTTTCAAAATTTTTGATGTTTAGTTCTTTTGCTAACTCTGTTAGCCTTCTACCGTTAAATGAAGGGTATTTCCGTGATTTAACTATCTAGGGACCTTTTATGATGTTTTCTTTTCTGTTATTTTTTTAAAGAAAAAAAATGAAATTTAATATCCAAGGTCTCTCTCTCTCTCTTGTGTCTTCTTCCACTTGCACCCCCAACTCGTCTCCACTTACTTTCTTCCTCGATGCAACAATCTCTCTACCCAATTACGATCCCTAACCTTTGAAGCTTCGTCTACCTCCTAATCCTCCAAAAACGAAACCCACCTTCTTCGTTTTCTCCATCAAGGTCTGCTACCAGGCTTCGACAAGTGAGATTGAGGTGTCAATGGTGGTTGCCCCTCGATCACCGTCGTATGACTAGATCCACGTCGTTGAGCGTTGATCGGATCATACTAGTTAATGATTTCATTTCCCCTTTTTTCACGAACCATAACAATCAACAACTTGTATCATCGAACACAAAAGAAAACTATTTCCACTCACTAACAGGTGTGTGAGTGTGAAATTTCCAATCGCTTCTTGTGTTGTTTCTTCAAACTCTTTTCTGTTCTCTTTCGTTCATCATTCTACTTTCATGTTCCTTTTTATAATTTGTTGTCTGTAGATTGGATTTGGTTATAAGGAGGCTGTGATGATTTCGTTTTTTATAGTTGATCTGAGCATCAGATTGAGAAAATGGTGAAATTTCATCCCGTATCTTGGCGGGGCAATCGTTGTTGTAACCATGGCAGTGTTGGCCCTTATTTTCTAGTCATCAAGGATCTGTGGCAAGAGAAAGGCTCAATAGAAAGATGTCATGGAGATAGGAGGTTGTACAAGCAATTTTCAGTCTTCTTCATGTTCCGTTGATACTGATCTGTATTTGATTACAGGGAATATGTTTTCAAAAAAAAAATGAGAGAGAGATTCCATATATGGGTTTGATTTTCTTGCTCTGTATTTGATTCCAAATCTGAGTATTTGTATCCTTATGTTTATCATCAAATGGAGATATGAGTCATACCCTTTTCCGATCGTCTTCATGTTGCCATGTCACAACCAACACCACCACCTATAATTGATTACAAGGGGAAAAGGGAATATGGAGTTCCGATATAGGGCTAAAGAGAAACAAGTGCAGAACGGATTTTAGTTTTGGTGAAATTTTTGTTGGATAATTTGGTTAGATAACAAAGGAAACTTTATTGAGAATTTATTTGGTTAAAGCATGTATAGTTGGAGAGAGAGAGAGAGAGAGAGAGAGGCCCCTTGGATATTAAATTTAATTCTTTTAAAAAAATAAACGAAAACCTCATAAAAGGTCCCTGGATAGGTAAATGATGGAAATACCCTTCATTTAATGGTAGAAAACTAACGGAGTTAGCAAAAAGTACCGAACATCAAAAGTTTTGAAAGCACATGGACCATCTATGATGTTTTTAAACCACGATGATTAAACTTTAGATTTTGGAAAACCATAGGGACCATTTATGATGTTTTTTTTTTTTTTGTAAAGTCAAATAATGATGATTTCTTAGAGGTTAAAAAAAGTATCAAAAGTTTCAAACCTTTAAGTTACTTATAACTAGAAAAGTTCCCCACGCCTTGCATAGGGTGGAAGGTGTTCGGTTGAAATAGAGATGCACACTTTGGAACAAAAACCAAGGGGCTAATCTATAACCATTGATGCACACCTACAATATCAAAAGACATACACACAAACATTTACAGACTCAGTTCAAAACAGACACACATACACATACATACAGATCTAAAAGTATCAAAATATAAATAGAAACAAAGTCAAAGATAGTAACATTCTATTTCAACCTAATTGTCTCCGAATCAGAATCCAATGTCAACTGCGAATCATAAATAAACAAATAAATAAATAAATAAATAAAATCAGGGTCCAGGATTCATATTTGAGCTCTTTTTTTGGTTTTGAAAGCAAGAAATAACGGAAAAGTAGAATGCTATTATTGGAAAATACTACCATAACTATTATTGTCTCCCTCTTACTACTTCTAAAAACTCCTACATCTCTTTTACTTGAAAATATCTACACAGAAAAATTGTGAATTAATTTTTAATTATTTGAGTAATTTTATTACAGATAAATAAAAATAATAATTTTTTTTGTGAAGGGGTAGTGTTTTAAATCTGGAAATTGTTTCACAATCTTTTTGTTTATTTTCTGCTTTAAAGGAAAATCAAAGCTTTTGTTGTACCTGTATAACATACCATAACTTTTTTTACCTACATTATTTTTATATTTGTTGGATATTTGACAACAAACATATATATTATCTTTTGTACATTCTTTTCCTCCAATACTTGAGTGTGGCTATGTGTCATGCCAACGTTTTTGGTTGAAAGATAACCATTTAGTCATTTCATCCATATAGGACCTAATGAGAAAAACAAAAGAAACACCCGATTGACCCCAATGCATTAGGTAAAAAAGAAGAACACTTATGTATTTCTATCTGGATTAAGTCAAATCAAACAAACACTAATAACTTTTTTCAGAAAAGTTGCATTAGCATTTTAATGATGGTTTCTGTAATCATATTTGATAACCCATGACATTAAAATGCTTATGTTGTTTGCCTTTTCTTCTTTGTCAACAACCTCTTTTCTTTTATTCTTCTCAAAACACAGTTTAAAAAAGAAATAAAAAATAATTATAATAAATGTATAGAAAAGTCAACCATTAGTAATTAAACATTCATTGTCTCATAGATCAGGTTTAATTTTCGTGTAGTTAATATAAATAAAAATATGATTCAGTTTATTGATTTCATGAAAATGTTAAAAATCTTACATTAAACAGTTAGTAAGCCCAAAATTAAGCATAGTTTGGATAACCGATTTGAATGAAAATTCGAAAACCTGGTTCAAGCATTCTATCGAGCAGTTGGTGTGCATCATAAAACTTACTTTCAAATCTCAAGAGCAATTGTGTGGATATAACTGAATTGCATTTTTGGGGTATGATGGTGGCAACTCAACTTCCCAAGAACATGTCATTGACCGCAAGCAACCATAATGACATTACATGTTCTATTTGTTACTTACAAGAATTGATAACAAAGAAAATGAAACCAAATATAATCAGACTTGCATTTTCTTGCATAACTAAAAAGGAGAAAAGTTATAAGAGTTTAAATACCTTTTTGAAAACTGAACCCCCTGTCCAAATACCACTGAATTCAGTATCTATTCTTCCTAAAAACCTTTGTGAATCAATTTTAAGTAAAAGAAAATTAAAAATGGACCAAAATTACCTTTATTGTTACAAACAACTTCCATTGACTTTTCTATAATTGATGATAAATGATGAAACACATAATAGAAGACAACATGCAAGTACATGAGACCATGATTCTTGTAAAACATTTAAACCAACGTATGTTAGTCAAACAACAATACACATATAACTATACACAAACCGATTGCATGTAAGTGTTCGCCAGAAAGGAAGTTGTGAAACTTCGGAAATCGATTACTGAAGATACGCTTTAACTCCTGATTAAAGCAAGTTAAGCAATAATCAAGTAATGTGAATCAAAGTCGCAACTCATGATGACTGAAAATAAGTAATTAGCAAACCATACCTGAGAAAGAAGGTGAGATGTTTCCGATAGACCTTTCGCCCAAAAATGTTGGTTGATAAAAGTTTTATGTAGCCTCTGGTACCATCAACATATCCTATGTAAATCCACATCTGATTTATCATCACGTGACGTGCTGTGGTGACTGAAACCAGAACGGATGGTGGTGTCGACTTCACATCCAATTGCAAGTAAGTGTTCGCCATTTATGGCATAATAAAAGAAAGGAAAGTGTGAAACTTCTGGAATTGATTATTAAATATATGATGGCGATGGAGCGTCGGCGGTAGAGAAGTTGTGACGGTTGAACCATCAAAAGCAATAGAAGAGATGTCAGGGATTTAAGAAGCTAATTACCAGAAGCCAAGGTAAATAATCGATGAGCAATACCCTCTTTAGGTACTATTTGGATCGATAACCATGATAGATTTCCATCGATTGAAGGCATTGTGCTTGTAGACAACCAAAAATGATTTTCTTATTATTTCAAAGTTATACAAATTAATTATGACATTTAAAATAGTCTTTCATTTGAACAATTCATCATCTACTATTTAGTTTTAAAAATGTTAGTAAAAAGTTATATTTTTAACATTGTTCTAATACAGTTTAAAAATAATTTTACTTGGTTATGAAAATGTTAGAAAAAACATTTGGAGACGGAATAAAACAATTTACAAAAAGCAAAAAAAAAAAAAAAGACATTGCATAATTAAAAGAAATAGTTAAAAAAAAAGTTGTAACTTTTTAAAAAGTATTATGAAATGGTTTGTAAGAACGTTTGTAAAAAGATTATAATTTTTTTTTTAAAAGTTTGTGTAAAATGCCTTTAAAATTTTTAAAAATATTGTAAAAGAATGAATATGAAAGAAAATGTTTGGAACAAATTTGTAAGAAAACAAATTTATATCAAATTTATAATAAAGTTTACGTGTGTCACAACTAGAAATTTTGTGTCATGTAATCTATACACTCAAGTTAATGTTGAATCAAAAACTTAAGAGCATGTGTGATACCCATTATTATGACATCAAAAACTTCAATCAAATACATCATACAAGTACTACAAATAGTCAACAAACAATTGGAAGCCCTAGAAGTTCTTGTTTAGGTCCATTTTGGACTAGGACTTCCTTATTGGACCCAAATGAACCAATAAGCTTCCAATTTGACTATCATGGGCTTAAAACCCTAATTGGGCTCTAATTGGACCCACAATCGTTTATTTCAACATTTTGGGCCATTTTGGGCCTAGGATGAAATGAATTAAAAGCTTTGATCCATGAATAACCTAAACTAGTCCAACAAAAATGTAAAAATCATACTATATTCTTTTAGGTTAAAACTCACCCAAACTAACTCTAATATTGGGCTTAGGGGCAAAAAGCCTAAATTTTCCTTTTTTCCTTCAAGATTCTCGGCCCAAGGCCCAAGTCCAAGAAGAAATGGAGAAGTGTTGACTATTTGCATGCCACCTCACTTATATCCAACATGTTTCCATGCACCTCTCATACTTCTAGGAACATATCACTTCAAAGATCACTTCTTCTTTCCCTCTCTCACTCTCGGCCGAAACACACACACACACATACACAAATCTCTCACAAATTATCTCTAGAATACTCAAGAACTCATCCCTCCTCTCCATTCAAAAATCTCGAAAATTAAGAGGCTTTCAAGAGGATATTTCCACAAACTCTTCATCTAAGGTAAGGTTATGCTTGGATCTATGACTTAGATTCTTTGTTTTATCAAAATCTCTTCCTAATCCATGCAAAAATCGTGATCTTACATCCTAGAACCACCTCAAACTCGAGATCTTCAAGAAAAGGGTGCTAAGGCCAAAAATCACCAAGTTTTCTTCCATCTTTTCTTCAAAAACCGAAACCACACCCTAAGGTGAGCTTCATACTCCCTATTTTTCTGTTTTATAAGTTTTGTGGGTGGGGGGGAGGGAATACAAGTGAAAGTGTAGATCTATATGTGTTTTGTATGCCTTGTATGATTTCTATGCTTATATGTGTGTTTTTGTGTGTTTATAATGTTGGATCTAGCCATAAACCCCTAAAAATCGAGATATACTTTATGTTAAATGATACTAGCATCAAATATATTTCTACATACAAAGTGTTCCAAGAAAAATAGCTAAATGGCTTAATAACATTTTATTTGGGCTAAAAACTCAATTTTTGGACATAAAATGTTAAAAATATAAAGTTAAAGGTCCCAAAACGAAATATTTCAAATTCTGATGGATGAGACGAGTCAAAACAGTTCCCATAATGTATTTTCTGAAAATATACCCTTTTGGAGGATTAAAAACATAAATTTCAAGCTTAATGGGCTAAAAATGACATTTTCGACCCAATAGGGCCCAATATGCGAAATTTTCTGTTTTGAAGGGCCAAAACTGTGTTTTTCTGTAAAACAGTGGACTACTAGTGTTCCAAGTCCTTTTCTAAGGTTTAAAATGCTTTTCAAATTTAAAAAGGACCAAAGTTGCAAAAATTTTCCAATTTGGGCCAAAATTGTAAAAATTGCGAAAAAGAGGGGTTACAACCGAGAAAACTGTATTTTCAGGGACTAAAACTGTTTTCAACTAAAAATGTGCTGAAAAATCTCAATTCCATTAAGTTTTGATGTTAAAATGCCAAGAAAAATAGTTTAAGGACTAAACCGGAAATTTATTTCTGCAAAGGGTTGAAAAAGTAAATTTACAAAATAAAGAGGGGCTGAAAACAGAAAATTTTCAAGGCTAATTCAATACACCCATCGTGATCAAATATTGGCACCGCGACTACTGACGAAATACAATACATAACAATACCAAAAATCGTTGTTAAACGAATTGATTCGATCTCGAATCAATAACAACCTGAAACTACTAACACGGCGATAACTCGATTCACACAAGTAACATTTGGGAATTTAATACACACGTGAGAGTGCACAGACGTCGACGCACCATCTTTGGGCCCTAAAGTGTAAAATCTTGTTTGTTGGGCCTAGCTAGCCCAATGACCTGATCTTAAGGCCCGAAGACTTCTACCTTACGAGTTGTTGGGTCTTACATGATCTAACACAGCGTAAAAGGACTTTCAATGGCTTTTATACTATTGGTCCCCAAGGTTCCTTTGGTACTGCTAGTAAAGTCGGTTATTTTAATGCGAGGCGGGTCAAGGGCCCCTCGTACTCTTTTTTTATCCCCAACCGGCTAATGGAGTTATTGAGGTCTTCGTGCCCTCTTTCTCTTCGGATGTGGGATTACTCGAAGTCAGGGCGGTTGGATTACGTGAATAGTACGGACGACGCCTACGGGATCGTTAGTATAGTTGTAAACTGGTCGTTTGCGTAACGCGTGTTTATAGCAATTCACCATGCGCAATAATCCGACGTCGCCTCGAATTAATGACTTCACACGCCGCGATGGTTTTATTTTCAACTTCATGGAATTCAAAGAATTAGGAAAACATCGGGTTTTCCTAGGGTTTTACAATACATACAGTTTCGAAATGTACACAAGCATAATGAACATTTTTTTTACAACTATAGAAACAAACAAGCATACTTATGGATCTTCACAAACGTTTTCAAAAACTCTTTTCAGAAAATATCGGATTTTCTGGTGGTTTTCAAAATAATACAAAACGTTGCTTTTCAAATACCGCTTATGAACTCACCAACATATCATATATTGACGTTTTTCAAAATACTTGTATTCTCAAGTAACAAGTGAACCAAAGGAAAATGTACTCAGTGATGGCTTGCAGTTTATTTATTTATGAATCGAACAATTTATTTTTGGGAATGTAATGTTTAAACAATGTACTCAATGTAAACTTTATCGGTTGTACTATATTAATGCATGGTGACGAATGATGTTACGTTTCATATATATTCAATGTTATGGTATTCAATTAAGTCACGACAGCCCTCGGACGTTTCCGCCGTCTGGTTCGGGGGTGTGACAGGTTGGTATCAGAGCTTTGTTTATAGTGAACTAGCATATCTAGCCACACATTGATATGCAACTATAAACCAAAAAGAGGGACTAACATAACTCTGAACAAAACAAGTAAATAAAACACCCTTGCTTGCATTAGGAATAAGAACATGACGCCGAACCAAACACAATAATGCTAGTATCTCGGTTAATTCAGGACTGTTCTTAGTGGTACCAAGGAGTGGATGTAGCCTGATCAACTACATTCTCTCCAAAGTAAAACTAACACACGCCCTGATGAGATCGGGATAGCTAGGGAACCTAAAACTATACCCTTTTAGCACCAAAAAGAGAACGCATGTTTAAGCTTATGCAATAACCGTAGCGCCTTAGGAATAACGTTAGCGTATGTACACACTCTCGCAGATAGCATGGCTGGTTTTCATCATCCCGGGGATCCCTACTTCCCTAACCAGGGAAACAACGGATGGCTAGAGGAGGAAGAGCCTGAAGAGGAACCTGAGGAAGACCCCGAAGAGGAATCTGACGGGGAACCGGAGGCAGAAGTCGAGGGCGAGCCTGCCGAACTCGAAGAAGACGAAGAGAATTTCGAAGAGGAACCCGATGACAGCGAAGGGGGTGATTCGGACACAGAGTCCGAGGTCATCAACCCCCCTTACCCGATCAGGGTGCCTGCTTACTGTGTGGGCCCCACTGGTCCTACCCCTCCTTGGGGCATTGATCTTTGGAGATGGAGCAGACATCAGGGACAGCGACCTCCGTTCGGCATGTCACGTGAGTTCTTTGACCTGAGGGATGGAGGACCGGCCGACCGAGCCCTACCGGTCATGGTGAGACGATTACGGGACACCGGCGACCTTGCTCAGGGCACTGCTGATCAGGTACGCCAGCTGTGGACTAGGGTCGAGCGTGCGGAACAGGAGACGCGTGACGTCCTTTGGGAGTTTCACATGAGGCAGGTAAGGTGGGAGTCTCGACTTCAGGACGCAGAACGCTTGGTGGCTCGTCTTCAGGGAGCATCCACATCCTCGGCACCACCTCCGGACGCAGCTCATCGCAGTTAGGGATAGACTTATCTTAGTAGGTCATTAGGAACTATGCTATGTACTCCGACTCTATGTTTAAGTGACTACACTACTCATAGAGCCGTTATGCTGTCGAATTAGTGTAACTCATGTATGCTCTTACGAGCAAAATTTTCTGGTATCAAATGCGGATAATATTAATGAACTTTTACGTGCTTTGCTATGATATTACAAATCGCTATGTGTTAAGAATTTATGATTGTATGTTCAACGGTAGTAGTGTTCCGAGTTCGTACCATGCACCTAGTTAGTAGGATCACAACCTCACAGAAACCACAAACACTCAACATCTTTCCGTTTCGTGACAGAAAGATGCCTCTCCGACCTACTCGCGGAAACCCAGGACCAACTCCACCTGAAGTTGACTCAGCCGCATTCCAGGCAACTGTATCTGCTGCGGTCACTGCAGCGATTGCACAAATTCATCAAGGGAACAATGGAGGAGTCAACGGACAAGGAGCCGGAAGTTCGAACAACGGAATGAATCAAGGACCCACCAAAACTTGTACCTACAAGGACTTCACAAACGCCAAACCACGAACTTTCAACGGTACTGGAGGGGTGATCACTCTGAAGCGATGGATCGAAAAGGTGGAGTCGGTATTCGAGATATGCGATTGCCCCGAGCAGATGAAGGTGAAGTTCGCGGCCTGCACTTTTGTGGACCAAGCACTCACTTGGTGGAACGGACACGTGGAAGCCATGACGCTCCCTGTAGCCAACTCTATGTCATGGGCAGAAATGAAAGAAATGTTAATGGCTGAGTACTGCCCATGAGGCGAAATACAGAAGATGGAGCAAGAGCTATGGAACCTCACTGTGCAGAATGCAAATATCGATGCCTACATATCGAAATTTAGTGAACTATCTCTGCTGTGCCTGGGTATGATCACCTCGGAAGGAAAGAAGATTGATCGATTCATCTGGGGACTAACATCACCAATTCAAGGGAATGTGATAGCTGCAAACCCCGAGACATTTGACAGTGCAAAAAGATTGGCAAAGAGGGTGTATGACCATAACAACAAGAAGGGCGAGAAGCCAGTGGAGGCTGAGAAGAAGAAGGAAGGTGATGACAAGAAAGGGAAGAACAATAAGAGGAAGGGGCGCCAAGGCCCCGAGACCTCTAAAAAGCAGCAGACAGTGGCAGTTAACACTGTCACCGCACCGGTTCCAGCCACACCACATGCTCCAGCCTCAGCTGCTTCAAATGCTTCAAGACCTTATTTCGGTAATCTTCCCAAATGCAATAAGTGCGGTCTCCATCATAACGGAGAATGCAAGGATTTTCAGTGCACTAGTTGCAATCGAAGGGGACACACCGCAAGGTACTGCAGGACTTACCCTCCCCAGAACCAAAATCAGGGAAACAACAACAACCATCGCAACAACAACAACACCCATGCGGGCGGCAATAATACAGGGCCTAGCCACACCTGCTTCGGGTGTGGGAGGACCGGGCACTTCCGCCGAGACTTCCCTAACAACAACAATTCAGGAAACGGAGGAACAGGAAGGATGCTGACCATGGGTTAGGGTGAGGCTATTCAGGACCCCTCTGTTGTTACCGGTACGTTTCCCCTAAAACACACTTATGCATGCATCTTATTTGACACCGGAGCGGAGCGAAGTTTCGTAAGCGATAAGTTTAAGCAATTACTAAAACAACAGCCCCAAAAGCTAAATGAAACCTATACGGTGGAAATAGCCAATGGGAAAACCGAATCCACTGGGGAAATCTACATCGGATGTACCCTAACCCTCAATCAACACGTCTTTCGAATAGACTTGATGCCTATATCAATTAGGAGTTTCGATGTGATTATTGGCATGGACTGGTTAAGCCCCCACCATGCTGAAATTATGTGTCACGAGAAGGCCGTTCGCCTTCGCCTTCCCAATCACGAAACCCTAGTAATTTACAGAGACAAACCTAGCATGAACCTATGCCTTATCTCGTGCATTAAGGCACAAAAGCACCTACGAAAGAAGGATTCGGCATTTCTGGCTCACATAGTGAATAAGACCAAGGAAGAAACTAACATCCAAGATATCCCAGTAGCGTGTGAATTTCCAGACGTGTTTCCTGAAGATCTTCCGGGAGTACCCCCCGAGAGACAAGTGGAGTTTTGGATCGACCTCGTTCCAGGAGCAACTCCTCTCGCTAAATCACCCTATCGGCTGGCTCCTGCTGAAATGCAGGAATTGTCCAGCCAACTCAGTGAGCTTCTGGACAAGGGATTTATCCGACCTAGTTACTCGCCATGGGGAGCCCCAGTCCTTTTTGTCAAAAAGAAGGACGGATCTTTTAGAATGTGCATTGATTACAGAGAGTTAAATAAACTCACTGTTAAAAACCGCTACCCACTCTCACGAATCGATGATCTATTCGACCAGCTCCAAGGAGCTAGTTATTTTTCTAAAATAGATCTACGGTCCGGATACCACCAACTCAAAGTCCGGGAAGAGGATATTCCAAAAACCGCTTTCCGAACCCGCTACGGACATTATGAATTTGTTGTAATGCCCTTCGGTCTGACAAATGCTCCTGCCGCATTTATGGACCTAATGAATCGAATCTGTCGACCATTCCTCGACAACTTTGTCATTGTCTTCATTGATGACATTCTCGTTTATTCTCGAAGTGAAGAAGAGCATGGCTGACATCTCCGACAAATCCTAGAAACGCTGCGATCGGAGAAGCTATACGCAAAACTCTCCATGTGTGAGTTCTGGCTCCGGAATGTGAACTTCCTAGGCCAGGTAGTTAGCCAAGATGGAATTCATGTGGATCCCTTTAAGGTCAAAGCCGTGGAAGGATGGGCAACCCCGACAACGCCCACTGAAATTCGTCAATTCTTGGGTCTAGCAGGCTACTATAGGAGATTCATTCAAAACTTCTCTAAGATCGCCAAGACACTTACCTCGCTTACGCAGAAGGGCGTACCATTCAAATGGACAAACAAACAAGAGATTGCGTTTCGAACCTTGAAGCAAGCTCTCTGTAGTGCTCCTGTACTATCTCTACCAGAAGGCACGGAAGATTTTGTAGCCTACTATGACGCGTCAAATCAGGGCTTAGGTTGCGTTCTCATGCAGCGTGAAAGAGTGATAGCATACGTATCCCGCCAACTAAAGACGCACGAAGTAAATTATACGACCCATGACCTAGAATTGGGAGCCCTGGTCTTCGCTCTGAAAATTTGGAGGCACTACCTGTACGGTACGAAGTGCACCATCTTCACGGACCACAAGAGTCTCCAACACATCTTGAACCAGAAGGAGCTGAACATGAGGCAACGAAGATGGGTTGAATTGCTAAACGATTATGAGTGCGAGATCAAGTACCACCCAGGCAAGGCCAACGTGGTAGCTGACGCGTTAAGTCGGAAGGAGTACCCTAATCACCGCGCGAAAACTCTCTCGATAACCATTCAAACTCATCTGGCCACTCAAATTGCGGTAGCCCAGTCCGAGGCAATGAAAACGGAAAACAAGGCAAGCGAAGAATTGCACGGGATGGAGAAGAACCTAGAAGCAAAAGAGAATGGAGTATACTACTTCATGAACCGTATTTGGGTCCCTAAGGTCGGAGGATATAGGGAGGTAGTTATGAGGGAAGCCCACAAGACGCGATACTCCATTCATCCTGGTTCAGACAAGATGTATTTGGATATTAAACAACACTATTGGTGGCCTAACATGAAGGCGGAGATTGCTACCTATGTTAGTAAGTGCCTTACGTGTGCCAAGGTAAAGGTGGAATACCAGAAGCCCTCAGGGTTATTGCAGCAACCAGTAATCCCTGAGTGGAAATGGGAGGGAATTTCTATGGATTTCGTGACCAAGCTACCCAAGACGTCGGACGGACTAGACACCATATGGGTAATAATCGACCGACTGACGAAATCTGCCCATTTCCTGCCAATCAAGGAATCCTACAAGATGGAGAGATTGACGCGTTTGTACCTACGAGAAATCGTGAGACTCCATGGAGTGCCAAAATCTATTATCTCGGATAGGGACAGTAGGTTCACTTCACGTTTTTGGCAATCACTCCACAAGGCAATGGGAACTCACCTCGACATGAGCACCGCTTATCATCCGCAAACGGATGGTCAAAGCGAATGAACCATCCAAACGCTCGAAGACATGCTCCGTGCATGCGTGATAGACTTTGGGAAGTCTTGGGATACCCACCTACCTCTGATCGAGTTCTCATATAACAATAGTTATCATTCGAGCATCAAGGTGGCTCCTTTCGAAGCACTGTACGGGCGTAAATGTAGATCACCGTTATGTTGGGCTGAAGTAGGTGACACTAGCAAAAACACATACGTCGGACAAGGCACTAACGGGACCGGAGATCATTCGCGAAACCACGAAAAAGATCGTTCAAATCAGAGCTCGATTGCAAGCATCGCGTGACCGACAAAAGAGCTACGCTGATAAACGGCGAAAGCCCTTAGAATTTCAGGTCGGTGATCGAGTACTGTTGAAAGTCTCACCCTGGAAAGGGGTTATACGTTTCAGAAAATGGGGAAAGCTGAACCCACGATACATTGGACCTTTTGAAATCGTCACCCGAATAGGTCCGGTAGCATACAGACTGCAAGTACCCGCAGAGCTAAACGGTGTACACCCCGTGTTTCATGTCTCTAATCTGAAGAAGTGCCTATCAGATGAAACCCTCGTCATTCCTCTTGACGAGATCGAAATCAATGAGAATCTCATGTTCGTTGAAGAACCAATCGAAATCATGGACAGGGAGGTGAAGCGTACTAAGCAAAGTCGCATCCCGATCGTGAAAGTACGGTGGAACGCAAAGCGTGGGCCAGAATTCACGTGGGAACGCGAAGACCAAATGAATCAAAAGTACCCTCACCTATTCTAGCCTTCTCAAACCTAGCTTCAAACAGAATTTCGGGACGAAATTCCCTCTAACAGGGGGATGATGTCACAACTAGAAATTTTGTGTCATGTAATCTATACACTCAAGTTAATGTTGAATCAAAAACTTAAAAGCATGTATGATACCCATTATTATGACATCAAAAACTTCAATCAAATACATCATACAAGTACTACAAATAGTCAACAAACAATTGGAAACCCTAGAAGTTCTTGTTTAGGTCCATTTTGGACTAGGACTTCCTTATTGGACCCAAATGGACCAATAAGCTTCCAATTTGACTATCATGGGCTTAAAACCCTAATTGGGCTCTAATTGGACCCACAATCGTTTATTTCAACATTTTGGGCCATTTTGGGCCTAGGATGAAATGAATTAAAAGCTTTGATCCATGAATAACCTAAACTAGTCCAACAAAAATGTAAAAATCATACTATATTCTTTTAGGTTAAAACTCACCCAAACTAACTCTAATATTGGGCTTAGGGGCAAAAAGCCCAAATTTTCCTTTTTTCCTTCAAGATTCTCGGCCCAAGGCCCAAGTCCAAGAAGAAATGGAGAAGTGTTGACTATTTGCATGCCACCTCACTTATATCCAACATGTTTCCATGCACCTCTCATACTTCTAGGAACATATCACTTCAAAGATCACTTCTTCTTTCCCTCTCTCACTCTCGGCCGAAACACACACACACACATACACAAATCTCTCACAAATTATCTCTAGAATACTCAAGAACTCATCCCTCCTCTCCATTCAAAAATCTCGAAAATTAAGAGGCTTTCAAGAGGATATTTCCACAAACTCTTCATCTAAGGTAAGGTTATGCTTGGATCTATGACTTAGATTCTTTGTTTTATCAAAATCTCTTCCTAATCCATGCAAAAATCGTGATCTTACATCCTAGAACCACCTCAAACTCGAGATCTTCAAGAAAAGGGTGCTAAGGCCAAAAATCACCAAGTTTTCTTCCATCTTTTCTTCAAAAACCGAAACCACACCCTAAGGTGAGCTTCATACCCCCTATTTTTCTGTTTTATAAGTTTTGTGGGGGGGGGGGGGGGAACACAAGTGAAAGTGTAGATCTATATGTGTTTTGTATGCCTTGTATGATTTCTATGCTTATATGTGTGTTTTTGTGTGTTTATAATGTTGGATCTAGCTATAAACCCCTAAAAATTGAGATATACTTTATGTTAAATGATACTAGCATCAAATATATTTCTACATACAAAGTGTTCCAAGAAAAATAGCTAAATGGCTTAATAACATTTTATTTGGGCTAAAAACTCAATTTTTGGACATAAAATGTTAAAAATATAAAGTTAAAGGGCCCAAAACGAAAGTGTAGATCTATATGTGTTTTGTATGCCTTGTATGATTTCTATGCTTATATGTGTGTTTTTGTGTGTTTATAATGTTGGATCTAGCCATAAACCCCTAAAAATTGAGATATACTTTATGTTAAATGATACTAGCATCAAATATATTTCTACATACAAAGTGTTCCAAGAAAAATAGCTAAATGGCTTAATAACATTTTATTTGGGCTAAAAACTCAATTTTTGGACATAAAATGTTAAAAATATAAAGTTAAAGGGCCCAAAACGAAATATTTCGAATTCGGATGGATGAGATGAGTCAAAACAGTTCCGATAATGTATTTTCTGAAAATATACCCTTTTGGAGGATTAAAAACATAAATTTCAAGCTTAATGGGCTAAAAATGACATTTTCGACCCAATAGGGCCCAATATGCGAAATTTTCTGTTTTGAAGGGCCAAAACTGTGTTTTTCTGTAAAACAGTGGACTACTAGTGTTCCAAGTCCTTTTCTAAGGTTTAAAATGCTTTTCAAATTTAAAAAGAACCAAAGTTGCAAAAAATTTCCAATTTGGGCCAAAATTGTAAAAATTGTGAAAAAGAGGGGTTACAACCGAGAAAACTGTATTTTTAGGGACTAAAACTGTTTTCAACTAAAAATGTGCTGAAAAATATTAATTCCAATAAGTTTTGATGTTAAAATGCCAAGAAAAATAGTTTAAGGACTAAACCGGAAATTTATTTATGCAAAGGGTTGAAAAAGTAAATTTACAAAATAAAGAGGGGCTGAAAACAGAAAATTTTCAAGGCTAATTCAATACACCCATCGTGATCAAATATTGGCACCGCGACTACCGACGAAATACAATACATAACAATACCAAAAATCGTTGTTAAACGAATTGATTCGGTCTCGAATCAATAACAACCCGAAACTACTAACACGACGATAACTCGATTCACACAAGTAACATTTGGGAATTTAATACACACGTGAGAGTGCACAGACGTCGACGCACCATCTTTGGGCCCCAAAGTGTAAAATCTTGTTTGTTGGGCCTAGCTAGCCCAATGACCTGATTTTAAGGCCCGAAGACTTCTACCTTACGAGTTGTTGGGTCTTACATGATCTAACACAGCGTAAAAGGACTTTCAATGGCTTTTATACTATTGGTCCCCAAGGGTCCTTTGGTACTGCTAGTAAAGTCGGTTATTTTAATGCGAGGCGGGTCAAGGGCCCCTCGTACTCTTTTTTTTTATCCCCAACCGGCTAATGGAGTTATCGAGGTCTTCATGCCCTCTTTCTCTTCGGATGTGGGATTACTCGAAGTCAGGGCGGTTGGATTACGTGAATAGTACGGACGACGCTTACGGGATCGTTAGTATAGTTGTAAACTGGTCGTTTGCGTAACGCGTGTTTATAGCAATTCACCATGCGCAATAATCCGACGTCGCCTGGAATTAATGACTTCACACGCCGCAATGGTTTTATTTTCAACTTCATGGAATTCAAAGAATTAGGAAAACATCGGGTTTTCCTAGGGTTTTACAATACATACAGTTTCGAAATGTACACAAGCATAATGAACATTTTTTTTACAACTATAGAAACAAACAAGCATACTTATGGATCTTCACAAACGTTTTCAAAAACTCTTTTCAGAAAATATCGGATTTTCTGGTGGTTTTCAAAATAATACAAAACGTTGCTTTTCAAATACCGCTTATGAACTCACCAACATTTCATATGTTGACGTTTTTCAAAATACTTGTATTCTCAGGTAACAAGTGAACCAAAGGAAAATGTACTCAGTGATGGCTTGCAGTTTATTTATTTATGAATCGAACAATTTATTTTTGGGAATGTAATGTTTAAACAATGTACTCAATGTAAACTTTATCGGTTGTACTATATTAATGCATGGTGACGAATGATGTTACGTTTCATATATATTCAATGTTATGGTATTCAATTAAGTCACGACAGCCCTCGGACGTTTCCGCCGTCTGGTTCGGGGGTGTGACAACGTGAAATTGTAATATGTACATCACATACAAATTTGTAATAATATGTCATAACATATAAATTTTACACAATATATTTGGTTTTTCTTACAACTTTAATAGTATTTTATAGTTTGTTTAATAAAATTAGTAAGAACTTAAAAAAATACTTTGTTTTGTATCAAATAAAATGTCAAATAAATAAGTCACTTATTGTAATAAAAAAGATAGTTAGTGTGTATCGATAAAACCATGTCAAATAAGTTGATGTGTGTAATAGACAAGTCCATAAAAAGCAAAATCAAAATCTTTGACAAACATATCTAAATATGGTGGTTGGAACAATGATTAAGTGATTTTGTTTCAAAAACAAAATACTCCCATTCTGAAAGTTAGATGTCATGACCAATTAGTGCAGAACTTTTTTTCTTCTTTTTCTGCATATACTGTGGTCTCATTCTTCTCGATAAATCCCTACTCTCTCTCTCTCTCTCTCTCTCTCAACAGTGGCGCCCATAGCTTTTCTTTAATCCTTTTAGTAAAGGTCTTAAATTTATATCTCCTTTTCTTGTTCATGTTTTTTCTTCAACTGGATGCACTTCGATACTAACTTTCAATCCGACGAATCAAGTGTAACTTTAGTTTCCACTTTTCTTACTCCCCCTTTTAACTTGCATGCATTTATCAAACCTTTTTACTCTATATTTACTTATCCTTGTCTTCTTCCTCTAAAGCTTTTTTTTTTCAGCTAATCCTCGAATCTATCTTGACAAATTCCATCTGTTGTTTTGCCACACTGAATCGTCATGCCAAAGTCATATAATTTGAATCTTTTCATGATTTGATGATTTGTCTTTCAACAGCAGATCGTACTTATGTTAAAATGGTTGGTTCTTGTTAGGTTTTAATCATGATGCAAGAACTTCTGTGTGTTCTGTTTTGTGTCAGTGTGTGTGAATAATCAATATGTGTTTTGCATAATGGGTTATGACCTACAAATAATATATACTTTTTTTTAATACTTTGAATCATTATTAAGAGTGAATCTACTTTATGATTATATATATATATATATATATATATATATATATATATATATATATATATATATATATATATGTGATGAACAAGATGTCTTAAATTATGAATTCTCAGATGAGGAAAGTTATTATGAAGAAATCATTTGCTGCTTAGATTTTACAACTTTTATTAATTAAAATTTATTTGTTACATGTACAATTATTCTATCATCAGTAACTGCTTCGATTAATGATGTCTGGATCTTCAACACTAATATATCTGATCACTGATCTACCCATCAAGATTCTAAAACATGCATTATTTTATGCGGATCCAAGACCGATGAGATTAAGTTTTTGATATGCAGAGTTTCTAAATGAGAAAAATGATTACGAGTAGAGAGATCTGATTTATATAAACGATGCCGAACAGCTATGGTTTGCACTGCAAATGAGTTATTAGGGTGGAAAGATTTTCCAAAGGGTCTTAGAGTCTTGCTCCTTGATGAAGACATCAATTCTGCAACTGTAATAAAATCTAAACTTGAAGAAATGGATTATGTTGGTTAGTTACTTCAACTCCAAACTGTTCTTGATTTATTTAGTTGTGGATTTATTGTGCATGACTTTTCCACATGTTTAGTTGAAGTTCTTTACTTTATTATAATTTATGTTCTTGAGATTGTCTTAATCATGTGCTGTGCAAAAAAAACTTTAAGATAAAAGAAAAACTCTTTTCGTAGGTTGATGATCACGGAAATGGAGTTCGAGTATTTAAGATGTTTATCTTTCTGAGTCAGAGTTTTAATCGAATTACATCTAAATGTGTTCAAAACCGGATAATATTTTTATGTTCAATACATAAAACTATTACCTTTTAGTTTTGGTTCCATATGTTTGCAATTTTTCATCTTTCCTATCACATTCATTTTAATTTGTATATAATATGTTATAGATTGTATATAATCATATCGGGGACTTCCCAGGGCCGTTTCAAACATATTTTGGGTATGGACGAAAGGAAAAAAAATAGGCCCTTAACATACAAAAATTTCATCTAGTTTTTTATAATAACTTAACAATCGAAAGAAAATTATTTGTACTAGCTTCTAATATAACATTTTTTATTATATAATAATAATAATAATAATAATAATAATAATAATAATAATAATAATAACAATAATAAAGTCCACAAAAATTTTGGACCCCTTTAAAAGATGGGCCCTGGACGGTCCCCTATCGCTCACCACCCTCTGGAACAACGGCCTTGGGACTTCCGAGTTTGTTATAACATTGAGAAAGAAAACATAAATTTATTTTGTAAATCTATTCACATAGGAAATACAAAATTAATATTAATATACTATAATATTCCATAGTATTTAGCTTCAATTTTGAAGGGTTCAAAACCAAACCAAACTTACATTTTGACTCTTGAACTCAAATCAGATGTGCAATAAGACCATTTAGAAAATTAGAAGTCTATAAAATAATAATGCTAAAAAGAAAAATCGATTCCCCTTTCAGTTAAAACAGAATATAAAAGAGGTATTAAATAAATAAATTTCGGATATCAGATAATCCGAAATATCCGAAATATTTTGAAATCAATATCCAAATCCAAATTCGAAAATTCGGATAATTTCGGATTTTCGTATTGGGTATCAGATATTGGATATTTTTAACACCTCTAATTATCTATGTATTCAAGTCTATAAGCTCTTTATTATGGCAAGAGAAATTAAATATTCTCCTACTTTTTGTTCCTACATATTCTCCTACCTAATAAAATGGTGACATGTGTAACATGTAATAAAATTTAATGATATTTTAGGATAGTAATATGACACATGTCATCATTTAAATGAGTAAAATGATGGTAGGAACAAAAGGTGAAAGACCCTAACTTTCGTATTTCTGAAAGACCCAAACTTTCATACTTCACAATATTGTTACTCCGAAACATGCTACATGCATATTCATAAAATAATATTTTACATTGATAGTTTGATTACAAAAATCGGATACAAACCGACAACCGACTATTACAAAGTGTTATATATTACATAACTACCCAGAATACTATACTTTGATACATACATGATCCCTAAATACAAAAGTAGTATTACAACTATTCTAAACCTTCCAACAGTATATGACTATACTGGTTACTTAGTGAGTTCAATAATAGATACAATATAACATTATGCCATATATACACTTCAATATGGCAGAAGCAAGGAGGAACAAGGAACAAAAAGGCATATGTGAATAATGCGAAAAGGTTTCCATATTAATTAATGAGACATAACAATTTCCATACTTGATATACAATCAATAGAACTTCAGCACAAGTGGCATAGAAAATACTCATGAATATCATTTTGCTAAAATATTCAAGCTTTCAGCCTTATCTTAGCATACTGCCGAAGCCAAAGTGATGCCTATGTCATACACTTCATGATCAACGGTACATACCAATACCTAAGTGATGCCTATGTCATACACTTTGTGGTCAGAGGTATAGCCTTGCTACAACAATAGCAGAAATAATATATGAGATGATGACATGGAAAAGCACATAGCATATATAACACATAACATACAGTTGTTCCTATATATTGAACTCACCTTGAATTAACCGGGGGTTAAAATAGTAAATTGGGCAGCACTTCGGCTCTAAATATGACTTTCTTTGTTGAAAACCAGGAGATTTATAGAAAACCGGTCCCTACGAGGGTTGGGCTTCAAAACCAAAAAGATAAATTTTTTTGGGGGCTTCTCAGGCACTTCGGGGCGTGTTCCGGGTGTTAAAAATGATTCCGGGGCTTCGGGGGAAGTGGAAATAATGAAAAATATGAGTTTAGGGGTCAAAATTGGCAAATTTCACATTTTACTCGGGAGGGTTCGCAGCCTTCCTATTTATAGGGCGAAGTCCGAAGTCGACCGAGAAGGCGGGGAGTCAGCGAAGGCAGGTGGCAGCGAGGGAGAGAGACACGCGCTAAGCCTCGGACGCGCCACAACGCTGCGTACATGTCAGGATCAGGGGCTTCGGACGCTACACGCGTCAGACGGAGATTGGACCACGCTTCGCCTGCGATAGGTGGCAAGACGCGATCAGATACGGGGCGAATTGCGAGGATCCGGCTGACGTGGCCTATTCCGGACCTTACCCTTGCGAGATTTCTCGGAAAATGTGCCCCAAACTTCTGAAATCCATAACTTTCGTATACGAGCTCCGTTTTTGACGTTCATTATATGCACGTGTAGGTAAAATTATTCTCTACAACTTTCGTTGAGACTTTGTCGGCTAATTTTGAATTTAATTTTCATATTATTATTTTTAATAGATCGGGACAGGAAAATCAGTTAAAAATTCATAACTTCTTCATCCAACGTCTGTTTTGTCAGACTTTTTACCATTGTACTACTATTGACGAGATCTTCAATTCTCGTTTAGGTTGTGTCGGCTAAAAATCAGTCGATTTAAAATTCGAGTTTTTAGCTGTCTACTACTAAGCTAAAACTTAGAAAAATCATAACTTCCTCATACGAAGTCAGATTTTGGCGTTCTTTTTATCCAACTTCTTGGTTTAACGAATACTACAACTTTCATTTAGATCACTAAGGTTAACTCGGATTTCGTTATAACTCGGATTTCGATTGGTCATAACTTCTTCGTTATAACTCGGATTTCGATGAGGTTTTCGCCTAAATGCTTCTAACGAGATTATCTACAACTTTCAATAATAAAATTTTACTTATTTCAAATTTTATATTTTCGTTAAATTTCACCATTTGACATTTGATTGGAATCTCATAAGACTTCCAATATTTTCTGAGTGATTCTAAACATAGTTTTACTTCATTTATAGTAAAAACTATCTGTTAGAACTCAACATGAAAATTCACATAATATTTCGTAATATTATTTACAATACACGATAACGGAACGTGTATGTTACAAAAGGTAGTAGGATATTAATATACGCGTTGGAGGTTATCTAAATTTGGCATTAATGTGTACAGTTTCGGCTTTCTATAGTGAGAATGATGCATTGTTGGCCATTGCGGAAAAATGTAAAGGCTTCCATGTAGCTATAGTAGAGGTATTGAAGTATTTTTGAATTTGATATACTTTTTGATGACATGTATACTGATGGTGCCAAGTTTTTGGAAATTAATATTTTCCAGATATGGGTGTTACAAAGTGGCACCTGGTTGCCTCCATTTGAGCGTGTTCTTGATTTATTGGCTTCAATTTGAGGTGTCTTATGTTTTTTTATATTTTGTGACAGGTGAGAGCAGGTAACCTAGATGGAAGGTTTAAATTTCTTGAAAGGGCGAAAGACTTGCCTACAATCAGTATGCCTCCTTAACCACTAATCTAAATTTCTATGATGATAAATCTTTTTATACGAACATAAATTGAGTTTCTTCCGGTTTTGATTGCAGTGACTTCAGATCTGAATTGCATCAGTACCATGATGAAGTGCACAGCAGTAGGTTTTTATTCAATACAAGATTGTTTTTAAGGGTTAAATGCAATAAAAAGCAATATATTTGTTGATTACTGCATTGTACTTTCACTTTGTCCTGTTAAAGCATTGCACTTTAAAAATCTACCAATGTCATCTTAATATAATGCAATTTTTCTTGCTATAACTAGGTAGATTTTTCAAAGCACAATGTCCTAATAAGATAATTAATAATGAAAGTAAATGCTATAGTTAATACATTTTTTTTAAATCCACTTCCATGATAAGATTTTTTTTGAAAATTTAATGTTGTAATGGGAAAAAATGAAAATACAATGCTAAAATGAACAATAAATGAAAGTATATTGTTATTTCTTGCATTTAGTCATATTTTTAATAACCAACTAGTCTTAGGCAATGTTTATGTTTTTCCCCTATTCAGTATCATCTTGAAAAATGTTGTTTAAAATATATTTTAGAAAATAACAGAAAAATATATTAATGTGAGCAAGTATCTCAAGTTACGACAAAGTGCAAAAACCTCTTTTTTTCCGAACTATCTAAGTCATTCTTTATTTATTAATCAAATAAACATGAATACATGCTTAGCATATTAAATTGTATATATTGATCAACGGACTAAATCTTGTCCCCATTAAGTCAAAAGAAAACAATATCAAAATCATTTTAATACTGAAATCTCAATGATCTCAACCCATGTGCTTGTTTTCTAGCTTGGTGCAGTCGAGTTCCTAGAGAAACCATTGTCTGAAGATAAACTCCGAAACATATAGCAGCATGTGGCTCACAAGGTTAGTAAGTTTAATTTCTATTGTGAACTAATAAATTCATTACCTTTCACTTGTTTTCTGATAATGGGATCGTGAAAACTTCAAGCAGGCATTCAATGCAGGACCAAAGGATGAAAATGAACCATTGAAATCCCAGAGAGCTTTGATTCATTTGGAAAAAGAAGGTATAAAGCAAGAAATCATTCAAAATCAAGAACATAATGAGGAGGTATCAATTGAAAGTGATAAATATCCCGCTCCATCAACCCCACAGTTGAAGCAAGGAATAAGGCTAGTTGATAATGAAGATCAAACTAATCTCTCAACTGAGAAAGACTGTGTCGAACATGATGGTGAGTGTAAATTTGTCGAAATTACTTGTGATGATCATTTAGTTGTTGATATTGTTATGGAGACAAACTCCTACAAGAGTTTGGATGAGGGAATCAACAAGCCTTCAAATAATGAATGTTGCCCCGATCCTAAAAATGACGATAAGAAGCAAAGCGAAGCATCCGAGCATCCTTTTTCACGTTCTAGTAAATTCGGTCGAAGAAAGATCAAGGTAAAGATGATGATTGATATGATTTATTTGATTAATCCTGAAATCACTGTGCCTCATAGAAAATCTATGAGGCACGCTATGCTCGTGCCTAATACATACTTGTATGTATGAGTGTGAGGCACACTGTGTGTGGTACATACTTATATGTATCAGGCACATTTGGTATGTATGTATGTATATATATATATATATATATATATATATATATATATATATATATATATATATAAGGCACGCCATGCATTGTACATATTGTACCTCATATAGTCTGAGTTGAGAGCCTAGTGGTTGAGTTACCAGATTTCTCATAGGAGGTCTACGCGATTTACCCCCCACAGGATGGGCCTTATGAGGCACATTGTGCATGTGCCTGATACATACATGTGTATGTACGTTATGTATGATGTAAATGTGCCTCATATACTTGTAGAAATCAATTGTGTATGGGCCAAGATGCATTGGTGCACCATGATTATATTTGTGATTTTAAATGGAGCATTTGTTTCAGGTAGATTGGAGTAGTGAACTACACAAGAAATTCATACAAGCCGTGGAGCAACTTGGTGTTGATCAAGCCATACCTTCACATATATTAGAACTTATGAACATAAATGGTTTGACTAGGAATAATGTCGCAAGTCATCTCCACGTTAGTACAACTTGGTTCTTACACATAATATAATATAATATGATAGGTTGTTCTACATTTGGCATGCATTGTGGACAAGACAGGAAATCTTGATCATCACAAATAGCCTTAGAAAGCTTGTCCAGTCCTAGTCATATATATATATATATATATATATATATATATATATATACACACACACACACACACACACAAGCTACCATGATTGTTTTTTTATCTAAAACTGAACATATATTTTTGTTATGATTTACGCAGAAATATAGATTACAACAGAGACATATTTTGCCCAAGGAAAGTGGCCAAAAATGGGCTCAAACTAGGCACCATTCAACAACAAGAAACTACTATCCACAAAAGCCCATTATGACCTACTCTCCTCCATATCATTCTAACCAAGTATATCCTACTTGGCCACCTCCACACAGTTACCCTCCTCCACCTCAGATGTGGGGCCCGCCATATTATCCAACATGGCATTCTTCCGAAAGTTGGCCGTGGAATCCCAATCCAGGGGTAAATTTGTCATTCTACACTAATATATTCATTTTGTAATGTGTGTACCGAGCCTTTTGACCTTTACGAGACAATTATGGGTGTGTTCTTGTGATGTTCAAGGCACAAACTGAAACTTGGGGCTGCCCAACCATCCCACCTCCCCCATCTTTTCCTCAAGTAAGTATGCTTTTTGTAATCGGGTAAATCCAATGAATAACTTTATACTTTTATTTATATGTGTATTTTAGCATCTTAGTTTTATTTCGTTCAACTACAACATTGCGCTTTCAATTTTTTTAATCAGGGTAATGTATTTTGAAAATTCTATCTAGTTATTAGGATTATATTTCATTTTTTTCTTATCAGGATACTATCATGTGAAAACTCTAACCTAATTATAATAGTCAAATTTGTTTCGTGTTTTGATGATGTTGCCATATTTTTTTTTAATAAACAAATCAATGAGAAAATGTTGCTATTCATTACATTTAACCCTTTTTGTCATTGGTTGCATTGAATTAAAAAAATAATATTTATCCACGATTCGGGTGATTGCAGAATATTTCACAATTTCAGAGTAACTGAACCATGCCAAAGAATTCATCTGACCATTATCCGGTATTGACCTTGTAACATCCCGAAATATCAAGAGTAGAGTTGAAGGGCTAAAAGAGTAAATTGGGAAAGAGCGACTCGGCGAGTCCATGTGCGGACTCGGCGAGTAGAGTCGCGACTTGGTCGCGTGTTAAGTGGCCGCCTCGGCGAGTCAGAATAATGGACTCGGCGAGTAGGCGCTGAGTGGAGAAAACCCTAATTCTCGGGGTTGAGCCCTATATAAAGAACATAACATCCATTCCCCCAGCCTCCTTACTAATCCTCAAGTCCAGAAACCCTAACCCTTGTGTGTGAGTGGATCAAGTGCATTTGGAAGCTTGGAGAAGCAATTGTTGAGGAAATCATGATGGGTAAGAGGCTTGGAGCAAAGGGGCTTTGCATGGATTCGAGTTTCATTGCAGTTGGGGCATTCCTTTGAGGTAATATCTCATTTTTGAGCTGCTATTTCTTAGATGCATCGTTTTGGGGGTGTTAGAGACCATATCCTTGGATGTATTGGAGTTTAGAGGTTAGATCTGAGGTTGCTACCTCAGATCTGGAATGGAGAAGGGTTGGAATGCATGAAAGTCCCTGTTTGTGAGTGGTTGATGGAGCTATTTTGTCCCAAACCCAAACCCTAGAGTGAAAATGCATAGATCTCTTTGGATTCACGTAAAGTTTTCCACTTTACATGATGGATGAGTTGTAGGAGGCTAGATCTATGTTTTGGATCAATTGCATGGCCTGGAATGCTTTTGTATGAGTTCAGACTGGTGGTACTCGGCGAGTCACATGGGTGGACTCGACGAGTTGCTTGATGATGAGCTGGAACTCGACGAGTTGGAAGAACAACTCGGCGAGTTGGATGAAGATGGCCTGGAACTCGGCGAGTTGTATGAACAACTCGGCGAGTAGGTTGAAGATAGACTTAGACTCAGCGAGTCTGCTGTTGGACTCGGCGAGTCTTGTCGAAGAGTCCCAATATTTTCTGGTTGAGTCGAAAATCGACGAGTCAAGGGATGACTCGATGAGTTGTGTGCGAGTGGACTCAGAGTTGTGGGACTCGGCGAGTCTCGGGGTGACTCGGTGAGTTGAGTCGCGGATTGGGGAAGTTCTGAGCATGGGGACTCGACAAGTCGACGGGTTGACTCGGCGAGCAGGATCAACCAGGAGGGTTGACTTTGACTGAGGACTTTGACTTTGACCAAGAGTTGACCGTTGACTTTTAGGGGTTGGTCAGCGATATGTCCTTTGGGCTAAGAGAGGGGTAAAATAGTCTTTTACCCTTAAGAGGGTGCCATGAGAGGGTTGATTCTAGTCTCGAGAGTTATATTCATGAGAGTATATGCCTTACGTGTTAGGCGGGGGCGAGTTCGAGATTCAAGTGTGGGGATATCTGCTTTCTACTTGCCAGGTGAGTCTTCTCACTATACTTTACCTTGAGTAGGTAACCAGAGTTATGTGACAGAGTATTTGTATGCTATGTATGTTATGTGTTGTACTGCATTATTTCTGCGTGATTTATGCTGTGCATGTTTTCAGAGTTGGAACCGGAGGGTTCCTATGTAACATCCCGAAATATCAAGAGTAGAGTAGAAGGGCTAAAAGAGTAAATTGGGAAAGAGTGACTCGGCGAGTCCATGGGTGGACTCGGCGAGTAGAGTCGCGATTGGGTCGCGTGTTAAGTAGCCGACTCGGCGAGTCATTAAGATGGACTCGGCGAGTAGGCGCTGAGTGGAGAAAACCCTAATTCCCGGGGTTGAGCCCTATATAAAGAACATAACAGCCCTCTCTCAGCCTCTTTATTCATCCTCAAGTCCAGAAACCCTTAGCCTTTGTGTGTGAGTGATCATATCTCATTTGGGAACTTGAAGGAGGTGTTTGTTGAAGGAATTTTGGGAGTTTGAAGGCTTGGAGCAAGGGGCTTTGCTTGGATTCGAGTTTCATTGTAGTTGGGGCGTTCCTTGGAGGTAATATCTCGTTCTTGGGCTGTTGTTATGTTGTTTCTTCATTTTGGGGTTTGTGGGGAGCTTGTCTTTGGATGTAATTGGAGTCTAGAGGTTAGATCTGAGGTTGCTACCTCAGATCTGGAATGGAGAAGGATCAGAGAGCATGAAAGTCCCTGTGTTGGAGTGTTAGTGGAGCCATCATGTCCCAAACCTTAGCCCTAATGTGCAAAATGCATAGATCTCTTTGGATTCACGTAAAGTTTGCCACTTTATGTGATGGATGAGTTGTAGGAGGCTAGATCTATGTTTTGGAGTAATTGCATGGCCTGGAATGCTTCTGAATGGATTCAGACCGGTGGTACTCGGCGAGTCACATGGGTGTACTCGACGAGTTGCTTGAAGATAAGCTGGAACTCGACGAGTTGGAAGAACAACTTGGCGAGTTGGATGAAGATGGCCTGGAACTCGACGAGTTGTATGAACAACTCGGCGAGTGGGTTGAAGATAGCCTTAGACTCGGCGAGTCTGTTCTTGGGCTCGGCGAGTCTTGTCGAAGAGTCCCAATATTTTCTGGTCGAGTCGAGAATCGGTGAGTCAAGGGATGACTCGGTGAGTTCTGTGCGAGTGGACTCAGAGTTGTTGAACTCGGCGAGTCTCGGGGTGACTCGGCGAGTTAGGTCACAGATTGAGGGAGTTCTGAGTATGGGGACTCGGCGAGTCATCGGGTTGACTCGGCGAGTAGAGTCAGTCAAGGGTTGACTTTGACCTTGTCTTTGACCAAGGGTTGACCAGTGGTTTCTAGGGGCATTGTGGTAATTGTTGATTTTTGTTTTGAGTTTAGTGCATTGGTGGTTGTCCAGTGGTGGAGATCGTATCAGTGAACGGAGCAGCTTGGGTTATCTGTTCAGTCGGCAGTTTCGAGGTCAGTTATCCTCACTATATCGACAGGGTCTACGGCACCAAGGCCGGCCCTTTATCGGATGGAAATCTGGATAATTGTCTGTTATGATATTGCTTGATATTGGCCGGAAGGCATTATGTTATGGGCCGGAAGGCATTATGTTATGAGCCGGAAGCCATTCTATGTTATGTGGACCGGAAGGTCATGGCCTGGAAGGGCGTATGTGTGTAAGTAGTATTTTGACTGAGACGTAGGGTGAAGCTATGCTAGTGACCGGTTAGGTCGGTATCCTGGTTAGGATGATGATATGCTATGTGATCCGCTTGATTGACTTGTTGCCTGTGAATTGCTATATGATTGTATGTATATGTGCACATGGTTGTTTGGACTGGAGTTGGGTTGAGGCGGATCCTGCTGTGTGCTGTAGGCCAAGATACCCAGGGCGGACCGGTTGTCCCGAAGGCCCAGCGAGGGGTTCGGATAGGCTGTAGGCCCCGAAAGGGGCGGACCAGACGTGCCGAAGGCTTGGAGAGTGGACCAGATAGACTGAAGGCCCGGTGCGGGCGGACCAGTCATACTGTAGACTCAGAGAGTGGACCAGGTGGATTGAAGGCCCGGGAGCAGGCGGACCAATCACACTGTAGACTCGATGTATGTGGATAGACTCAGAGGGTGGACCAGGTGGACTGTAGGCCGGTGCGGCATACCAGTCAAACAGTAGACCCGAAGTGCATGGCTGTTATGTGATCGGATATGTTATGGCATGTTATGCGTGTATGGTATTTGTGGTTGGTATTTTGGGGATATCTCACTAAGCTTTCGGGCTTACAGTGGTGGTTTCATGTTTTTCAGGTTCTTCAGGAGACTGTGGCAAGGCGAAGGCGTGATCGTACCGCTCCTCATGATTTTATAGTGATGTGATTCTGGGAATACGTTAAATGTTTTGTATTGAAAACCTTTTTGTAAAGATTTTAATGAAATCGAGCTGTTTTGAAAAATTTAAAATTGGTTGTATTTTTTGGTCGTTACAAGTTGGTATCAGAGCCTTGGTTTGAGTGAATTGGAGGAACATTCGTGTGACTCCAGTCTCAAATCGAGGAGAGTTTTCAAAAGAGTATTTAAAATGGTTTTCAAAATGAGTAAGGGAGGACGCGGAGGTACGATCAGTCGGAGCCAGTAAGTAACCCCAAAATACCATGCATATTATTTGTTTTTGAGCTTTGATAGAACAACATGCTAGTGATAGGCTAGGGATCTTCAGGATTTCATGATATGTTGCCTGATTTGTGATGCCTGTAGCCTAGGGTTCCTTATGGGATATTTTCAGTATTCCTCTAGTGGTGAGGGTTGAGCGTTGCTATGCATGTTTCTCTAGGGCGTTGTGGTAGTACTTCATACAAATATGGGTAGGTGTGGAAGGTAGTATGGGCCCGTACTACTGAAAGCACAGGACCCATACGCGTATCAGGGAAACCATGATCTCTAGGGTTGGGTTGAGAGAGTTGGATCCCAGGTTGTGGGAAGAGTCTCAGATTTTGCGTGGTGTTTTCAGCATGGAGATTCCGAGGCATGATGAGAGTGGATCCGGATCAAGATCGGGAGCTAGAGAGAGAGTTCCGGGCGAATTGGTGCCGCTCGAGGTTATCGGTCAGATGAGCACGAGCGAGTTGGATGCGAGGATTCATGAGATCCTGCGTGATGAGATTGCTGAGTTGTTCCGGGCTGAGTTGCCAGAGTTGTTTGGGTCGATTAAGACCGCCATGGTTGAGTATTTTGATGAGCGCTATGCAGCTCTCACTGAGACAGCTGCCGCGGCAACTACAACGGCTGTAGTAGCGGCAAGGGGAGGAGCTAGTCGGGGTTTTCAGTATCGGGACTTCGATAATACGAAGCCTCCCACATTCGACGGAGTTCAGGACCCGATTGTTGCTATGAGGTGGTTGTCAGACGTGGAGGGGTGTTTCTTCACATGTTCATGCCCTACTGATCAGAGGGTGAGGTGTGCTCTGAACCTGTTGAGGCTCGGGGCGAAGGATTGGTGGAGATTGACCACGGGGTCATATTCGGATGCGCAGAGGGCTGCGGTTTCGTGGGATCAGTTCAGGGAAATGTTCAGCACTTGTTATGTTCCGCAAGTTGAGAGGGAGAGATTGGCTCAGGAGTTCCTTGAGCTGAAGCAGGATTCGGAGTCGGTGACTGAGATCACCAGGATGTTCACTGAGAGGGCGATGTTTTGCCCAGAGTTCGCTTCGGAGCAGGCTCAGATGTCTCGATATCTGAGCATGCTCAAAAGGGACATCAGGCAGTTCGTGTCTGCGCATAGGTGCGGGACATTGTTGGAGTTGCAGGAGGCCGCTAGGCGGCGTGAGTTAGAGATTGAGTTGCAGTTGCGTGAGCTGAGGCAGGCTCTGGTGCATTCGCAGCTGGCGCCGAAACGGTCCAAAACCGTTGATGTTAGAGTGGGGGATCTGAGCAGCCACACTTGCGGGAAGTGTGGGAGGGGTCACACCGGGGTTTGTAGGTCTGGTGGTGCATGCCGCAAGTGCGGAAAGGAGGGGAACTATGCGAGGGATTGTCGGTAGTTAGCGCCAGTTCGGGATTTGAGGATTTGCTATCATTGTCATCAGGTTGGGCATTTGAGGGTCAACTGTCCGCAGCTTGTTGCAGGAACGGTGCAGGCTCCAGCACCGGCCACTTTGAGGATCACAGGTGGAGGTCAGGGTGGAGCAGAGCCCCCAAGGGCTTAGGGTCATGCTTTTCAGCTTGTAGCAGAGGAGGTCAGGGCAGTGCCGGATGCAGCTGCGGGTAGGTTCTTTCTTGATATCTTGTTATCTTGTGATTATTGTGGTGTAAAGTTTATGAGCTGGTATTTTGTTTGGTTTTCGTTGTGGTATTCGTCATTATGCGGGTTGTGGTTTTGGTTATGGGTTATTGTTTTGGGAATTCCGTTGGTTATCATTCATGAGGGTTATTAGTGGAAACCCAGCATTGGGTTGCAGGCCGGGTAGCACCTGCTTTCTGAGGAGTGGTTAGATGTAGATTGAGTTTCTTTCGAGCAGGTTGATCAGGGTTGACGTGAGATCTCGTTGAGGTTGTTTATGCTTGTGGGAAGCAGTCCGCATGTAAGTGTTTTCTTTGTGCAAGAGTTGTTCTAGGAGGTCAGTGATGGCGACCGGTGGTTGATAGTTAGTGCCCAAGTGGGGGAGAATTGGAGAATTCTGCGGGAGATTGTCGAGTATTCGAGAGTGCTTAGCTGTTGGGATTCAGCAAGTGTTCTGTCAGCCCAGAGTATAGGCTGATAGGAGTAAGTGTCGGGCATGCGGGGCGGGATACAGACCTAGGGCATTTGATTGTGGAGGTCCGGGGAGCAGGCCGGGATCGAGTATGTATGATGGAGTTAGAGTTCAGAACCCCTAAAGGGCTAGAACGGTATGCGTGGGAGGATTTCCGAGGGGGATAGCCCGGAATGTTGAATGGTAGTTGAGCGGTCCGGATAGACTGAAGGCCGGTAGGCGTACCAGTCAGGCCGAAGGCTCGGAGAACGGTCCAGCCAAACTGAAGGCACTGAGAGCGGTCCAGATTGGCTGAAGGTTTTGAGAGAGTGGTCCAGATGGGCTGAAGGCCTGGTGAGGCGGTCCAGTCATGCTGAAGACTCTGCAGGTATTGTTGGATCAGTTTGAGGATATGGTTTGTGTATGTTGCAGTGTGATTGCATTAGAAGGTCTGGCCCCAGGTAGTGATCTTGATTAGTGGAGTTAGTTCAGGGGCTTGAGAGTCCGAGTATGTGTGTGTTGGATGGATAGCGGATACGCTAAAAAGGGGTGGTGTAGCGTTGGGCGAGCACCGTGGCACCTGTTGGAGTGGCAATATGGCCAAGTGGATTCCTTGGAAAAAGGAAGTGAGAGAGGTGTGTAACTCCGAGAGGGAGTGCAAGTTCACGGAAGTGGAAGCGGCAGAGCAGAGTTATAATTAGAGTAATTCGAGTATGGTTTTTGAGCAGCGTGTTTGCGGCAGTGAAATAGAAGCTCATCTGGTTTGGGATGTCTGCTGAGGTTGCGGAGGAATTCCGCAGATGTAGAGCCAAGAGACTCGGAAGGGATGCAGGGAGAGAGCCTTGGGCTCTTAGTGTGATTCTGATCAGGGTATTGGATATGTATCAGTGGTTCATCCTGGGGGATGTTGGAGGATATTATCAGTGTATCAGGTTTTCCCAACCTGAGGGTGCTGGAGAAAGTTCAGCATGTGTATGTGATTACAAGAGGAGAACTCGTGGGAGTTGCTCTGAGATTGAGAATGGGTCTTTCCGTTGTCACGGAATGGATAGAGTGGGATTCGGATCGGGGATCCGATGGTTCATGGCTTTCTAGCCCTTATGGGTCGAGTGATTGTTGGGATTTGGGGCAATGGTGCGTCATGGGTAATTCTCGGTTGTTGAGTGTGATTATCAGAGGGTACAGCCAGTGCCCAGCTCGAGACGGTGGTCAGGACACCGTAAGGAAAGAGAAAGTGTGTTTGAGTTTCGATGGGTATGCCTTGAGGGACTTGGCCCGGTTAAGGCCAGGTGGCGCGCTGTGGCAGTATCTTTGGGATTGAATTGCTGTAGGCTTCGAGGACGAAGCCTAATTTAAGTGGGGGAGAATTGTAACATCCCGAAATATCAAGAGTAGAGTAGAAGGGCTAAAAGAGTAAATTGGGAAAGAGTGACTTGGCGAGTCCATGGGTGGACTCGGCGAGTAGAGTCGCGACTGGATCGCGTGTTAAGTAGCCGACTCGGCGAGTCATTAAGATGGACTCGGCGAGTAGGCGCTGAGTGGAGAAAACCCTAATTCCCGGGGTTGAGCCCTATATAAAGAACATAACAGCCCTCTCTCAGCATCTTTATTCATCCTCAAGTCCAGAAACCCTTAGCCTTTGTGTGTGAGTGATCATATCTTATTTGGGAGCTTGAAGGAGGTGTTTGTTGAAGGAATTTTGGGAGTTTGAAGGCTTGGAGCAAGGGGCTTTGCTTGGATTCGAGTTTCATTGCTGTGTGCTGTAGGCCAAGATACCCAAGGCGGACCGGTTGTCCCGAAGGCCCAGCGAGCGGTCCGGATAGGCTGTAGGCCCCGAAAGGGGTGGACCAGACGTGCCAAAGGCGCGGAGAGTGGACCAGATAGACTGAAGGCCCGGTGCAGGCGGACCAGTCATACTGTAGACTCAGAGAGTTGACCAAGTGGATTGAAGGCCCGGGAGCGGGCGGACCAATCACACTGTAGACTCGATGTATGTGGATAGACTCAGAGGGTGGACCAGGTGGACTGTAGGCCGGTGCGGCGGACCAGTCACACAGTAGACCCGAAGTGCATGGCTGTTCTGTGATCGGATATGTTATGGCATGTTATGCGTGTATGGTATTTATGGTTGGTATTTTGGGGATATCTCACTAAGCTTTCGGGCTTACAGTGGTGGTTTCATGTTTTTCAAGTTCTTCAGGAGACTGTGGCAAGGCGAAGGCGTGATCGTACCGCTCCTCATGATTTTATAGTGATGTGATTCTTGGAATACGTTAAATGTTTTGTATTGAAAACCTTTTTGTAAAGATTTTAATGAAATCGAGCTGTTTTGAAAAATTTAAAATTGGTTGTATTTTTCGGTCGTTACATCCTAGAGTTAGAACCGGAAGGTTCACAGAGTTAGAACCAGTGGGTTCACAGAGCAGGGTCCACGAACCCACAGAGTTATAGCCTCGTGTGGCTAATATGTGTTGTGTGTGGTATTTTTGGGAAACTCACTAAGCTTCGTGCTTACAGTGTTTTGTTTTATGTATGTGTTTCAGGTTTCTTTCAGGACCATGGGACGGCACCGGCTTGATTGTACACACCAGAGAAAGAGTCATGTTTTGAGGATCCTGGTTTTCTATACAAGTGAAAATGGAGTCATGTTTTGTAATTCGATTATGAATGAGATTTTAAACAAGTGTTTCTAAGAATTAAACGATTATTTTTAAATGAAAATTGTTTGAAATTTTCGGTGTTACAAGTTGGTATCAGAGCCTTGGTTTGAGGGATTCGGATGCGCCTTCGGGTAATTCTGGACTCAAACTGAGGAAGTAAGAAAAGTTTTCAAAGAAATAATTTACTAAAGCGAATAAGAGTTCAAAGAGAAAACAAGAAAGAGCAGTGTGTACAATCAGCCAGAGCCCAAACGGTGATTTCCCAAAATACCCTTACTTTTGTGTTATGAGATATTTATGATGCACTTTATGAGATATTATTGCATGCTAGAGACAGGCTAGGTATTCCATATCTTAGGACTAGAGTGGCCTGATTTGTGATGCCTTAGCCTAGGAATTACTGTGATATGCGATGTGCTTTTGAGTATGTGATGAGTGAGAATATTTGATTGGAATCCTTTAGGGGATTTGAGTAGAGGAGTAATCTAGGGGAGATACCTAGATGAGTACTGTGGTACTTGGAGAAAGAATAGTTAGAGCCCGCGAGGGGAAGAGTTGCAGAGTTCGGTGGTACTTCCGAGGATGAGCAGAGCAAGCGGAGTTATAACCCAGAGTGAGTCATATATATTCTTCGATGTTCGAATGCTGCTTGCTTGGTGCTTTGTGGAACTCTCGATGATGGGAGTCAGCTACCAAGCGAATATGACGATATTCAGGAGGTAGATGGCTGGCATCATTAGGAGCTCTTCAGCAGTTGATGACAGAGAAGTGTAGGAATCTAGGAAGAGCCTAGGGAGTAACCTTAGCCAGATGAGTGCACTGGCAGAGTAGAGAATTTCGCTGGGAAGCGAGCGCGCGCGACGGAATTGGTGAACGAGAAGGTCGAGCAGCTACTTAGGAGCTCCGGGATAGTCCGTGTGGAAAGTATGGGTAGATGTGGCAGGTAGTATGGGCCCGTACTACTGAAAGCAGAGGACCCATACTTGATACAAGGAGTATTCTGAAGGTTCTAACGAGCGTATTAAGGAGTGATGTTATGGTTTGAGTACCATACATCGGAGCAGATTGAGGAGTGATGTTATGGTTCGAGTACCATACATCGGAGCAGATGGAGGAGTGATGCTATGGTTTGGGTACCATACACCGGAGCATATTGAGAAGAGATGTCATGGGATGAGTACCATGGTTCGTAGTGAATGATGCTTGTGATTCTCTGGTTATCCGGTCACGATTGATGAGGTAGAGATTGGACACTATGGGTTTTAGGCCTGTAGACCATGATTGAGTTTGAAGAGGCGTCCCTCGAGAGGGAGGTCGAGAGCTTATCAGAGTATTTTGGTAAGGAGTTAGAGGGAGGGGCGAATTTCGGTCTGAGTTGAGCAATCAGTCGATAGAGGAGATGTCACCTTCTATGACCTGAGTGGTGCTATTTATGTTCGTGTGTGGAACATGAGAAGCCTGATGTTTAAGTTTCGGGTTTGGGGGTAAAACCCTGCAGGTTGTCATTGATGATGATTTTCCATCAGAGTATCAGGTAGCATGTGTGCTGCGAGACAGTGATTTACCATGAGCAGATAGTCAGCTGGGACTGAGATAGTCAAGGACCACGTTACGCCTATTTGAGTATAGTAGGGCGTATTGTAGAGGTATCAGTGGGGAGTCCAGTCGAATTAATCAGTGCAGTGGTTTTTCTATCCATGTTGGGTGTTGAATATGGGAGTGGGTCCCTGTTCTTGGGATGATCCATGTGTTGGAACGTTGGTTGATGAGTCGAAGTGGGGAATATGATGATTTCGTGGTCCAGTCTATAAGACAGTGATGTTATTGGACAGTTGAGTTGTTGGTATTGGATTGGTACGAGACTTGGAACGACTAGAGGCAGTCGTGATGAGAAGTTCTTGAGGATTTCATCTGAGGTTCAGAGTTATGAGATCGATTAATTTCCTTAAAGGGGATTATCGGGTGTTGCGTCGCACTTTCCAGGGGCAGGTGCGTTATTGCTGGTGGAAATAGTTCGTGAGGTTGTTGATGTGTCAGATAGTGATGGTTCGAACCCTAAGTGGGGGAGAACCGGGTGGTTTATTGAGAGAACCAGAGATTTGTGCAAGAGCGGTTAGGGGTTGGATGCAGAACCTACGGCTTGAATTCAAGAGATCAGGGTCATTGGTGGTCAAGGAAAAGGTGTAGGGCAAGATAATGCATGTGGTGTATGCCTGAGGGAAGGATGGGTGTCTCCACGGCGGGTGGTCAATGGTCAGGAATCTGGTGGTGGTCAGAGTCGTTTCAAGTGGAAGACTCGTAATGATGGTATGGGCAGTTGAGAACTTCTGGGTTGAAATATGGGTAGCAGATTATCGAGTAGCCAATTCCCGGGCTAGGATGTGTATTCTTGCTTGAATTTTGAGTAGTAGTGGAAAGGATTTCGGAGGATCATCAGTGTGTTCTGAAGGGTTAGCGCCTTCCTTGTATTCCAATTGAGTGTTTGGATGCACTGAAGTTGCGCATCGTGTGATATCAGAAATTATTATGGGATTTAGAGGAAATGTATTGTTGTGTGTGTATGGTGTTGGGAGTAAGGGAATCTGTGGTTGTGGCAGGATCTTGTGATGTTCTGTTGGGATATTCCGAGGTATCCGGGTATGATATCTTTATTTCGGAGTTACTCATGAATCTTGAGTTGAAACGATTTGTGGTGTATCAGGTATCTACGGATCTAGTGGGAGCCCTTCGAGTATGGGCATCCAAGGAGATTATTTAAGAGAGTGGATCTTCGCAAGGGTGGGCATTTTGATATGTCGATTGCCTCCAGAGTCTGTGATGCATATTCGAGTCGAGTATGGGTAGCTGCCTATGATAGCTTGCGAAGCATGAGCTAGTGGAGTCAGAGGGTGTTGTGATACTGCGGGAAGTCGTAGTACTCACTAGTCAGAGGGTGTTGTGATACTGCGGGAAGCCGTAGTACTCACTAGTCAGAGGGTGTTGTGATACTGCGGGGAGCCGTAGTACTCACTGGTCAGAGGGTGTTGTGATGCTGCGGGGAGCTGTAGTACTCACTAGTCAGAGGGTGTTGTGATGCTGCGGGGAGCCGTAGTACTCACTAGTCAGAGGGTGTTGTGATACTGCGGGGAGCCGTAGTACTCACTAGATGGCAAGAGAATGTGATGATGGAATGTTCTCCGATCAGTGTATGATGTGGAAGAGTTTTGGGTTTGAGTAGCCCTAGTATTGAGTTCTTGAGCCTGGGTGTTGAACCGGGGGCGAGACCGGGGTCTCCGTCTCTGTCGGGAGATGCACAAGGGATATGCGCAGCAAAAACCAGAGATCAGAGTTGAGACGATCCTTGGTTGGATTGTATTTTCTCGCATGAGGAAAAGAGAATTTTGTGACTTGCGTGTCCCTGGGCCGGGATAGTGGTCACGGGGAGGAAGTTAGTGGGATATTTGGATCATGATATGGATGACCTTTGGAGGCTCAGCTGTGGAGTCAAAAGCTGACCTGGTGCTCAGTCTCGAAGAGGGATATGAGAAATGAGCTAGAGCTTATCATGATGATGTCTGAGGACACTTCAGAGTGAGCGAGCGATTCAGACGCTCGAAGACATGCTTCGGGCATGTGTATTAGATTTCGGAGGGAGTTGCGGCACGTATTTATCCTTGGTTGAGTTATCCTATATCAACAGCCATCATTAGTGCATTGGTATGCCACCCTTTGAGCTGTTGTATGGGAGGAGGTGTCGGACCCTCATTTGCTGGGAAAAGGTAGCGCATGGACCCGAGAGCCCTTGCGAGCAGATCCAGAGCATGTGCGATACATGGAGTAGTGGCAAGATTGGCAAGTGGATTTCACTGGGTAAGGGAGGAGAAAGGTATGTAACCCCCCCCCCCCCCCCCCCCCCCGGGGGGGGGGGGAAGTGTTGGTTCACGGAAGTGAAAGTAGTAGTGAGAGTGGATGATTTGGAGTATGGTGGTTGAACACTGTGTCTGTGACAGTGGTATGGAATGACATCAGGATGGGATGTCTGCTGAGGACGCGGAAGGGATTCCGCGGGTGTAGAGCCAAGAGTCTCAAGATGAATGCAGGGATGGAGTCTGGGACTCCCAGCTTGATTCTGATCAAGGGTTGTGTGCGTAGTGGTGGTTCCTCCTGGGGATGTTAGAGATGTCGTCAGTGTGACGGGTTTTCCTAACCCGAGGGTGCGAAGGTTGGTGCAGCATGTGTGTGTGATTGCAAGAAGAGGACTCGTGGGAGTTGCTCTGAGATTGAAGAGTGGGTCTTTCTGTCAAGAATGGATGGATAGAGTGGGATTCGGATCGGGGATCCGGTGGTTCGTGATTATTTCTAGCTCGTAGGGGGGGGGGGGGTCGGGCGATTGTTGAGATTTGGAGCAGTGATGCATCTCGGGTAATTCTCGATTGTTGAGTGTGATTATCAGAGGGTACAACCGGTGCCCGGTTTGAGACGGTGGTCAGGACACCGCAAGGAAAGAGGAAGTGAGTTCGAGTTCGATGGTTATGCTTTGAGGAACCTGGTCCAGTTAGGGCCAGGTGGCGCGTCGTGGGAGTATTTTGGAGTTGAGTTGCCATAGGCTTCGAGGACGAAGCCTAATTTAAGTGGGGGAGAATTGTAACATCCCGAAATATCAAGAGTAGAGTTGAAGGGCTAAAAGAGTAAATTGGGAAAGAGCGACTCGGCGAGTCCATGTGCGGACTCGGCGAGTAGAGTCGCGACTTGGTCGCGTGTTAAGTGGCCGACTCGGCGAGTCAGAGTAATGGACTCGGCGAGTAGGCGCTGAGTGGAGAAAACCCTAATTCTCGGGGTTGAGCCCTATATAAAGAACATAACATCCATTCCCCCAGCCTCCTTACTAATCCTCAAGTCCAGAAACCCTAACCCTTGTGTGTGAGTGGATCAAGTGCATTTGGAAGCTTGGAGAAGCAATTGTTGAGGAAATCATGAAGGGTAAGAGGCTTGGAGCAAAGGGGCTTTGCTTGGATTCGAGTTTCATTGCAGTTGGGGCGTTCCTTTGAGGTAATATCTCGTTTTTGAGCTGCTATTTCTTAGATGCATCGTTTTGGGGGTGTTAGAGACCATATCCTTGGATGTATTGGAGTTTAGAGGTTAGATCTGAGGTTGCTACCTCAGATCTGGAATGGAGAAGGGTTGGAATGCATGAAAGTCCCTGTTTGTGAGTGGTTGATGGAGCTATTTTGTCCCAAACCCAAACCCTAGAGTGAAAATGCATAGATCTCTTCGGATTCACATAAAGTTTGCCACTTTATGTGATGGATGAGTTGTAGGAGGCTAGATCTATGTTTTGGATCAATTGCATGGCCTAGAATGCTTCTGTATGAGTTCAGACCGGTGGTACTCGGCGAGTCACATGGGTGGACTCGACGAGTTGCTTGATGATGAGCTGGAACTCGACGAGTTGGAAGAACAACTCGGCGAGTTGGATGAAAATGGCCTGGAACTCGGCGAGTTGTATGAACAACTCGGCGAGTAGGTTGAAGATAGCCTTAGACTCGGCGAGTCTGCTGTTGCACTCGGCGAGTCTGCTGTTGCACTCGGCGAGTCTTGTCGAAGAGTCCCAATATTTTCTGGTTGAGTCGAGAATCGGCGAGTCAAGGGATGACTCGGTGAGTTGTGTGCGAGTGGACTCAGAGTTGTGGGACTCGGCGAGTCTCGGGGTGACTCGGTGAGTTGAGTCGCGGATTGGGGAAGTTCTGAGCATGGGGACTCGACGAGTCGACGGGTTGACTCGGCGAGCAGGGTCAACCAGGAGGGTTGACTTTGACTAAGGACTTTTGACTTTGACCAAGAGTTGACCGTTGACTTTTAGGGGTTGGTCAGCGATGTGGCCTTTGGGCCAAGAGAGGGGTAAAATAGTCTTTTACCCGTAAGAGGGTGCCATGAGAGGGTTGATTCTAGTCTCAAGAGTTATATTCATGAGAGTATATGCCTTACGTGTTAGGCGGCGGCGAGTTCGAGATTCAAGTGTGGGGATATCTGCTTTCTGCTTGCCAGGTGAGTCTTCTCACTATACTTTACCTTGAGTAGGTAACCAGATTTATGTAACAGAGTATTTGTATGCTATGTATGTTATGTGTTGTACTGCATTATTTCTATGTGATTTATGTTGTGCATGTTTTCAGAGTTGGAACCGGAGGGTTCCTAGAGTTAGAACCGGAAGGTTCACAAAGTTAGAACCAGAGGGTTCACAGAGCAGGGTCCACGGACCCACAAAGTTATAGCCTCGTGTGGCTAATATGTGTTGTGTGTGGTATTTTGGGGAAACTCACTAAGCTTCGTGCTTACAGTGTTTTGTTTTATGTATGTGTTTCAAGTTTCTTTCAGGACCACAGGACGACACCGGCTTGATTGTACACACCAGAGAAAGAGTCATGTTTTGAGGATCCTGGTTTTCTATACAAGTGAAAATGGAGTCATGTTTTGTAATTCGATTATGAATGAGATTTTAAACAAGTGTTTCTAAGAATTAAACGATTATTTTTAAATGAAAATTGTTTGAAATTTTCGGTATTACATACCTTCACCGTATCTTATAGGATTTGACTTTTTTGGTTATAAAAATGTTTTTCAAGTCAAGAATAAGATAGATTTTTCAGTTTTGGAGTTGATTGCTAAGTTATACTCTTCGGTACAAATGTCAAATCCTAGAATGATATTATTATCAGTAAGTCATGGTTAGAACTTTAGAGGTGAAACATAACTTTTAGAGTTAGAATTTTATATGTATCCTTTCTTTTTTACTACATTTTACTTCATAACCCAAGTAATTATAACATAATGATCATACTTGAAGTGTAGTGTCTTTGTTTGACCTCAAAATTCAAACATGAAAGTCAAAAGTCATTGCTTCCGATCCATTGGGCTTAGACGCCTTACACCCTTAAAATAAATTAGTTATAACTTTTTCTAAGCTTGTTTTTGTAAATTCCCCACACAATTTTTTTGACTTTTAAATGTTGGAGTGTTATTTAACTATTAGTGATTTAGTGTTAGTGTTAAGTGTTATATATAGCACAAATTGCAATAATTAATATGTTTTGCTTTTTTTTACTAATATAGTAAATGTACCTAATCTTTTGACATATAACAGAAATGTAAGAACATTCTTTACCCATAATAGCAACTTATAGTTTTTATTGTGTGTTGTAACTCATAATTGCAGTGTATAGATTTCTCTACAATCATGCTATACTTACGATTCCTTACCCATAATTACAATATACTTACATTTCTTAACCGATAATAGCAATATATAACAAATACACTGTATTTCGATGCATCCAAATGTGAGTAGTAGCTTCTATTAATTATTGGTAAAAATATAAGTAGATTGTTATGAATATAACATAATCTACATTGTTATTATTGGTAACAAATATAATTAATTACCTTGCAGCTATCAGAAAAAAAAGTACATTTCTCGTATTGAGAACGATAGTGAAGTACATTGCTATTCTTTATAATTTGTTAATATTCATATTCCATTTTGTGTTAGTGTTTTGCATGTGCTTTTGAAGTGTTGTGACATATGGACGTACTATAATTATTGTAGGGAGATGAAGTCATTGACAAGGTGGTGAAGGAAGCAATAAATAAGCCTTGGCTGCCATTGCCTTTAGCCCTCAAACCTCCATCTACTGAAAGTGTCATATCAGAGCTCTCCAAACAAGGGATCTCAACCATTCCTCCCAAAATCAATGGTTGTTGTTGATGTTGACGCTGATGTCAGCCGCTGTACACAATTGATGTGTATGATCTCAATAAATTAACTCTGATCATATACAATATTGTCGACGATAGTTCAATGGGGTTGTAAATAGATTTTAATTAAGAGAATTTGATTCGTGGGCCCACACATTTTGAATGTGAGCCCCACATATTGTGGTGCTCATGTTAGTGGTGAAGAACTGCCCTGTGTAATAAAGGTTGTACATCTTTGAAGAGATGCCTATGGGTTGGGTTGGGTGGGACTATAAAAGGGACTTAGGGACGTGTCAAAAACTCAATATGGTCCAGTTTTCCATCTTAAATTCTTGTACATTGATTTTTGCTGAGCAATACTTGATTGACTTACTGCTGTATTTTATCTTTTTACCGGTGTAAAAAAAAAGAAAAAGAAAAAAGGAACTGTCACCGAAAAATCAAAGCGGTTTATAAAAAATATATTGATTGTTTGGGTCTTTTTAAGGGAAAATGAAAATTCTAATGTTGGTTTTGTTTATTTATTTATTTATTGAAACTAAAACCAGAAAGGAAGCGAACTTATATTATGACATGATTTTTACAACATATATAACTCTTTACCTTAACTTCTTTTTTAGCTTTCTTTATATAATAGTTAAAGGGTGCTTAAAAGACTGAAGATTCCGTTATATATGTCTTTTGTTTAAATGCAGAAAGTTTATTTAATAAAAAACTGATTTATGACATAAACACTTTATCTACGTAGATATTATTATCCATTTTCAGTGTACATTTTCAATTTAACACTTAATAAAAAATTAAAAAAAAAAACCCTTAGTTGTGTTGTTTAAAATGCTTTTATCATTAAATTTTGTGAAATTCTAGAAACAAATTGTTCATTTTTATGGAGTTTGACTTATAGCAAACTACTATATTCGATTTTCGCTTTTATCACTTTATGTCTAAAATAACAAAACAACATAAAAAGATGGGGGCTAATATTTCTACGGTTGCAATATATATATCCTTTTTAATTCTTTTGATCTAGAGTGTAATTATGTATATTAATGCAATATATATCCTTTTTAATTCTTTTGCAATAAATAAAATATTAAATTAGTGATCCCCTTTATCTGATCTAGTCTCCTTGTCTCCATTTGACACCCTTTCCTTCACATTTCATCTTCACCCACACCGGAGACCTGCAACCCCAGGTGCATCTTCTCGCTCCTTGCCTCCCTCGTCTTTTGTGGTCCTCGAAAAACCTTCTTATCTTTGCCCAATGCACCAATAAAAAATACAAGTATCATCGGAACTTCTAGAGAAACACCCATCTCCGGTTGATTCCATACGGGGATGAAGCTCGCTCCAAAAGGCCTTCCCACCACCGCCCCTCCGTCGGCTTCAAGAAACCCTCTCACCCGGTTAACAGAAAGCACTAGATCGGAAGCCTTAGTCGCCCGATAGAAAGCACTAGATCAGAACTCTTCTACAAATCGAATCTTGAAATCTTTAAACCCTATGGACCAACAAATCATATTATGAAAGGTGATTGTCGATTTTGCAGGATGCGGCAGAGGGAGCGGTTTCCGGCGAGGGTTTGGGTATGGGTCGAAGGTCTCTGACTTGGGCGTACGAATGATGAGGGGGAAGGTATCGGGGTGAGGGGGAAGAGTAGCAAAGATAAAGCTAGTGGGTTAATTTACTTTTTATTTATTCCATAAGAGCATATGGTATAGGCAACTTGAAGTGGTGTTATAACAAGAAGGAATAAGATGAGGGAGTGGTGTTCATGGTGTTATAACACTATGTTAAGAGGAGAGAGATAGAGAGAAATAATTTGGCAGCTAATAGGTGATCACGTTTCTTTTTGTCATGGAGACAACAAGAAGCACCACAACAAGATGCAACAAGAAGGGGGGGTGTTTTTGATGTTATAATGGCGTTATGGGATGCCAACTCAGCCACAAGAAGAAGCAACAAGACCCACACCGTATGCTCTAAGGATTAACCAAGATATTAAATACTAACATCTACCATAATTACACTCAAATACTAATTAAAGGCATCTTCGTCAATTTTCTTTAAAATTCATGGATGAATCAAAATGGGCAGTGGAAATATCACTTCCCTAAAACGATAAAGAACCAAGAAACCAAAAAGGTGGTTTTGGGGTGATTAAATATTTTCAGTTTTGCTTTTAGTCGGATTGCAACCATAAACAAATTATGTCTACTCGATTAATTTCTTTTCTTAAATTAATAGATTTAACAATGTAATGTCTCAATTTAGTGAGTTATATATCAACGTTTCACTTTTCTTTTAGAATACATTACACGAATCGTCCCTCGTGTAGGTGCTAAAAGGCGTATTTAGTCCATATTTTTAAAAATTAACTCGTAATGTCCCTCATTTAGTTAAAAGTTGTATGTTTCATCCCCAGTTAGTTTAAATTTACACGTTTAATCCATTGCGAGACATGAAATAACGGCAATGTCATTTTCAATTTTAATTTTCATTTATTTTTAATATTCTTGATTATTTTTAATATTAAAATATATTTTAATTAAAATTATGGGTCTATCAAACGTTAAACCACCATAAATGTGCTCACCTATCTTCCTCTCCTAATATGTTCTTTTCCGCCTATCTCAGATCCTACATGGATCATCTTCTCTGACCACCCCCATTTGCACCTCTTCCACATCAGGTTCTAGAAATCGCAAATAAAAAATTAAAAATCTAAAACCTGTAAGTTGAATGATTCCAGAAACTGAAATTCGTTTCAGAAATCTCAAAATTACTTCAGAAATCAAAATCAACATGAAATCCAAATAGTTCAAAAAATCAAAAATGCGGTGGATCTTTTTGAAAACCTGAAATAAACACACATCGCCGGTTAATCAAAAATCTGAAACTTGTAACCCATCACTCTCTGTTTCAAGTCGAAGAGCATAGAGAATTAGGGAAAAATCAGTTTCATTACATCGAAAACCCAAAATCACTTTACTCAAATCTAATAAGAAAAAACACAACCCTTCAATCATAGTTTGAATATAGGCTTACTATGGTGGCTTATTTCGAACAGAGAAAAGAGAAATTGAATCCCTTACCAAAAATCAAAACATTACCCATCACATCTTTCGAAAAATCAACTAATATCCAGGAAATCATTCATTTGAAGCCCTAAAATCATTCTTCTTAATAAGAAATTGGTGATAATTTAGATCTAAACTTGATTTTCAGAAAGAGAGAGCAAGATAGATGATATCATAAAATCGTTTTTTCAGCAATTGTGGTTTTTACATCTAGGGTTTTAGGTTTTTAGTAGCAGATGAAGGTGGCTAGCGGTTGAGGTGGCTGGTGGCTGTTGACCGAGGTGTGCAGGTGGAGTGATTTATCATTATCCCATTTCCGTCCAAGTTCGTCGATATCTTCTTCTTTCTGTCCAGGTTCGCCAACATGTTGGAGAGGACAGAGAAATAGAGATATATTGGAGTCGTCGGATTATATGAGTGACTAGAGATGCCTTGGATTCATAGGATTACTGGAGTACTAAGTGGTGACGCAGGCGGACACTGTCCGTGGTCATGGTGGAATGGAGATTTTCTGATGAAGAAGAAGAAGAGGTCTGTGGAGACAAGTTGTGCACGTGCTTAGGGTTCATGCCTATTTCTTTTTTAAAAGGCAATTAATAATTAGTTTAGATAATAAATAAATAAATAAACAAATAATAATAATAATAATAATAATAATAATAATAATAATAATAAATTAATACAAATGAAAAGAAAAAGAAAATGAAAACGATAAGATAGTCATTTTACATTTGCAAGGGACGTAAAGTGCACTTTTTAACAATATGAGACACGGTATGAGTTAATGTAACACCATGTTTCGAATCGTTTCATAATTCGGGGCCGCGACACTAAGACTAGTTATCATAAAGCTTGGGACCTTTAGAAAAGAGACTTAGTTCCCTTTGAGTGTGGATAATGTAGATTAGATGATCGGAGAGTTCAGTTTGTGTTTTGGAGTCCAAGGGTAAATTGGTAAAGTGGCAGTTCGGACCTTTTATGAATTTTGGATTTTAATTCGGAAAGTTTTTTTGGCAAGGGGAAGTTAATATAAGTGTATAGCTTCTCATTACCTTTCCGTGGATATAAGGATCGTCGGAATCAGAATTAAAACGAAGAAGTTATGGCCATTTGAAGTTAACAGGGAATTAGGGCAAAGCCGAGTACGCTCGGCGTACAGGGAGTATGCTGAGCGTACTAGCTCTTTGAATGATCATATGTTCACCCACGTATGATGGCGTACGTTGGATTACGTTGGGTGTACGCAAGGATTGGGAAAACCCTAATTTTTAGGGTTTGCACCCTATTTAAACAACTTATTGCACCTCTTGGACATTTATTGATCAACCTCTATCACCTTATGCCCTAATATCGAAACCCTAAGTGCATTTGGTGAGATTTGAGCTTGAAGGTGAGTTTTTTTTGGTAAAAAAGTAGAAGAAGAAACCTTGGAGGGTGTTTGGGAATAGCTTGTGCTTGTAGATCCAGAGTTATCTTCACCTTAGCAAGCCTTTGAGTTAAAAATCTCTCACCTTGTTGGTCCTCTGTGCTAGATCCATTTTATGGTGTTTACCTTAGTAAGAATTTGAGGTAAAAAGCTCTCACCTTGTTGGTCCTTTATGCTAGATCCATTTTATGGTGTTATTTATGCATTTTTGAGTCTTTTGAGTTACAGTTGAGCTTTTGATCTACTCTAGAAGCCATGGATGTTAGATCTTAGCTCCATTGAGGCCCATTGTTCATAAAAATGCAAACTTTATGGAGGATATTTGTCCATGCAAGTATTAAGATCTTTATTAAGCTCCTTTTTGAGCTGTGAGTCCCATTATGTAGCACCCGAAATCTGGAAGGCTAATTATGGAAAATAAAACCTCATTTTTAAAGGTCAACTCGTCGAGTTTAAGGCATAAACTTAACGTGTAGGAATTATGAGTCATGCGAATTTTCGAAGATCAACTTGATGAGTTGATCGCGGTTTGAGAAACCCTAATTCGAGTTTTTGCACCATATTTAATCAACTTAAGCTCTAGGGTTTGGCCTCATTTCCAGCCTCCATCGTCTAAGACCCTAACCTCGAGTCCTTAAGGCCATTTTTGAGTATTGTGAGTTCATAAAGATTATTTTTTGGTGATTCTTGAAGGAGACTTGAATAGGGAAGCACATAGCTTGGGGGAGTGACTCTAGATCCAAAAACCCTTCAACAAGAGCTGCATCTTTGAGGTATAAAGTCGTCACCTTAACATATAGCTTACTAGATCTCTTTTCTTGAAGTTTTAGCTTGAGTTTTGGGGCTTTGATCAAATGGTCCGAAGAGAAGAGGTTTCCAGGGGTTAATGGGATAGATTTGACCCTTATATGACCTATTGAGGCGTAAAGTTGCAAACTTTAATGGCCTCCATGTCCCATTCATGCAATATGCCCACTATGAAGCCAAAAATGGACATTTGAGGGTGTTTTCTAGCATGGATGAACGTAAAGTTGGAAAGTTTACGTGATTTGTCCACCTTGGGACGTCAGATCTGTATGTTGGTGTGTTGTAGTAGGGGTTTAGGGGCTTAACGAGTTGAGACCACCTTTAAATAAATTAGGAATTGAGTTTTAAGCTTAGTAGATGGTTCTTGAGGGTAAAGTTGGGAACTTTACCTTTTTAGACATCATAATGGAAAGGACCTGAGGTTTGGAGCGGTTGGATTTGAGAATAATGGCTTAATAAATTAAGAATGGTTAACAGACTAAAGAACTTGACGAGTTCTTAAAGGAACTCAACGAGTTGATGTGAGTATGTCCCGATTCTATTGAAAAGGAAAGAACTCGACGAGTTAAGGGAGAACTCGATGATTTGATTCATAGTATCATGATTATGTGGTTTATGGGAACTCGTCGAGTTGATGGAAAACTCGACGAGTTGAGTCAACTCGGAGCGTTGACTTTGACTCTATCTTGGATGTTGACTTTGCCCTTGACTTGAAGGTGATCAAGGTTGACTCTTGGGGGTTATGAAGTACAAAAGGGTAGTTCCATGTAAGGGTTTGGGCCCAATTTGGAAAATTGGGCCATTGATGGGTTTTCATGGATTTTAGAGTATGAATTTTGATGGGTCGGGGTGAAATGGTCATTTCACCTCAAGTATGAATTATGGATCATGGGTTGGGACCCAGTTGCTAATTGGGTGATATTTTGGTATTGATAGCTCGAGGAGTTGCCAGGCAACAGCTAAGGATTTCTTGCGATGAGCTTCAGCAGTGTGAGGTGGGTTACCTTCCTGGTAGAAGTGGTTCGAAGGCACCAATGTCGGCCCACTAGTACCTGTTTATAGGTAGATGATTATCTTTGTGATAATTTTCTGGTATGCCACTATCTGGTATGATTTATGTGCTAGTATGTTATGATGATAGGTGATAATGTTAGTGTTAGGGGTGAAATAGACCCCGTAACCGGTCTAAAGGACCGAAGGGGTAGGCCAACACCCAGAGATGCTAAGAAGTATGTGGCTTATGTGTTTATGTACTAGGATGATATATGGTAGTAATAGGGGTGAAATAGTCCCCGTTGCCGGTTGAAATAGACCGTAGGGGTAGGCCAGCACCCAAATATGCTAGGCAGTTACCAGTTGAAAGAGACCAAAGGGGTAGGCTAGCACCCAAATATGCTAGTTAGTTACCAGTTGGAAGAGACCAAATGGGTAGGCCATCACCCAAATATGCTAGACAGTTACCAGTTGGAAGAGACCGAAGGGGTAGGCCAACACCCAGATATGCTAGGTAGTTACCAGTTAAAAGAGACCGAAGGGGTAGGCCAGCACCTAAATATGCTATGGAATATGTTTTGTATGGTATGTGGTATGATGGGGGAACTCGCTAAGCTTCATGTTTACGGTTTTCAGTTTTGGTTTCAGGTAATTCTTCTTCAAAAGGAAGGGAGTCGACATGATCGCAACGCATCACACTATGATTTTCCGCATATGAGATCTTTAGGAGTTGTACTCTCATAATACTCTTGTATGACATGTTTTGATTATTGGTACATTGGTTTTGATATGAGATGATACTATGGATGTTTTCAGACAAATGATTTTAGAATTATTAAATTAAAAATGAAATTTTTGGTCTTGACTTTTGGGATGTTACAAGTTGGTATTAGAGCCCTGGTTTGAGGGATTCAGACACACTCTCGGGTGTGTTTGGACTCAAATCTGGGGGTTGAAGGACTTTTTACAAGAAAAAAAAGAATTTTTTTTTAAAAAAATTAAAATTAAGGGTTTTAATAAATAACGAGGAGTGTGATGTGTGCAATCGGCCGAACTCAAGTAAGTTTTCCCCTAGATACCCATACATGTTATTTTATGTTATTTTATGATATGAATTGAGAATATGTGATCTGCATACTAGATTAGGGCTAAGGATCTAGGAAGGATGCCTTATATGCCTATTGTATGTGCTTGTGGACCTGCATGCTAGTACTGATCAGTCAGTGGTAGGATGGCGTGTTTAGGTTATGCATGATTGTATGAGCCTTAGAATTCCATGCTAGTACAGATTCCTAAGTAGAGGATAGAATGTTTTGATTGGGATATGTTGGTTAGTTTTTTCAGTGTCCGAATGCTACTTGCTTTGTGCTTTGTGGGATTCTTAGCGATGTGAGTTAGCCACTAAATGAATATGCTAAGTCACATGGGGCACAAGCCGGATAATCTTAGAGTGATAGACTTGACCCTATTGCGCAACTCTCATCTGAGTCTAACCGCACACAACACATATGATATCAAGATGACTGGAAGTTAAGTATAACAAAGAACCAATCATTTGACGATACAACGTCATATCAATTGTTGGTTTATCATGAGAAGGTGTGAGTTTTGTTTCGAACACCATTGGAACTTTGACTTTAGAATCACCCACCATTCCAAATTTTGCCAATAAGGTTTTTCTAAAGGCTTCTTGATTGATGAAAATAACTTCTGAACCATGTCTTATATTTAATCTAAGGAAAAAATTAATCTTACCCATTGAGCTCATTTCAAATTTAGTTTCCATTAGCTTTCGAAATTCAGCTGTTAAGCTGGGATTAGAAGATGCGAAAATAATGTCATCAACGTAAATTTGAACAATCATCAGATGGTTACCCTCCTTCTTACTAAAGAACGTAGGATCAACAGTACCTTGTTTAAATTTATATTGCTTAAGAAATCGATTCAAAGTTTCATACCATGCCCTTGGTGCTTGTTTGAGACCATATACCGATTTATCCATAACATAGTAGTGATTCGGATATTTTTCATTCACAAAGCCAGGTGATTTTTCAACATAGACGGTTTCTTCCAGTTCACCATTCAGAAATGCACACTTTACATCCATTTGATATACATCAAAGTTTTTGTGAGTTGTATAGGCGAGAAAAATCTAAATAGATTCCAGTGTAGCCACCAATGTGAATGTCTCTTCGTAGCCGACTCCTTCTTCTTGACAGTAGCCTTTAACGACCAAGCCTACCTTGTTGCGAATTACATTTCTCTCTTTATCCATATTATTGAGAAATATTAATTTCATTTCGACAACAGAATCATCCTTCAGAGTGGGAACCAATCTCTATACTTTATTTTGTTCAAACGCGTTGAGTTCTTCCTGCATTGCTTGAACCCAATCTGCATGATCAAGAGCAATTTTCACAGTTTTAGGCTCAATTTTAGAAATAAAAGAACTAAACATGCAAACTTCCAATTTTGAAAATAATGCATTTGTTTCGCTTTTTGTTGAGCCCCTGTAAGAATTCCTGAAGATGTGTCTCCAATCACTTGAGAACTTGGATGATCTTTTCTCCATTTAGTCATACGAGGATAATTCTGATCATACACTCGATCGATTTCTGCAACAACTTCTTCAAATTCCGATTATACATCGGATTCATTATTTTCATCCCCCTGGAAGTTTGCATATGACCCATCATTCAAAATTGGATTCTCCCCCCTGGATTGAATCATCAATGTTGGAGTTTGAAGTGGAGCCCTCCCCCTGGAATGGAGCATCAGAAGGTTGTGGTGGATTTTAGAATTCAGAAGCATTCGGAATTGGTTGTTTATCAAAAGACTCGATGTTTTTAGCAACTTCATTAACGATCTTCTTTAATTCATCTTCTTTGTTTTCCTTGTCCTTCGATTATAAGGAATTGGATTTTTTAGGCTCATCAAACAAATTTAGAAATTCCTCATATAAATTCATGAGAGTAATTGTAACATCCCATTTTTCAAGACCAAAAATTTTGTTTTTTAAATATGTAACTTATAAAATTGTTTACTGAAAACATTGTCAATATAATATCAATCCAGAAAACCATAACAAGCATGTCTCAAAATTGTAAAATCGAATAGTAATAAAATTAGAGAGCAATCCCATGAATCTCAAAATGCGAAATCATGTATGCGGGTGTGTGATGTGCTGCTACCGTGCCGACTCCTTCCCATTCGACGAAGAGGTACCTAAAACAAAACTAAAAACTGTAAGCACGAACCTTAGTGAGTTCCCCCATCATACCACATACCACATAACACATAACATACATACTGCCGGGCAATTCTGGGGTGCCCGACCTACATTGTCTGGCCATTCTGGGGTGCCGACCAACCCTGTCAAGCAGTTATGGGGTGCTGACCTACCCATTTCAAGCAGTTCTGAGGTGTTGACCTACCGTTTGGCCCTAGCAACCGAACTCCAGGGACTATTTCACCCCTACTACTACTACCACACATATCATAACATAATCATATTGTGAGGCATGTGTGGGGTGCCCGACCTACCCTTCGGTTCTAACAACCGAACTTGGGGACTATTCCCCTCCTACTACCACTATAACATATAACATATAATGCTAGCACATAAACATACCAGGTAGTAGCAAAATAGAAAATTATCACAAAGAAAATCATCTTAACTATAATCAACTACTAGCGGGTCGGCCTTGGTGCCTTAGACCCATTTCTACTGGAAGGTAACTCACCTCGTAAAACTGCATATCGAATCTCACAGAAAGTAGTGTCTAAGAGCTACTCTGATGACTCTCAGCTATCATAATCACATTAACACTCAATCATAGTCTATAACACTACTTAGGGTAAAATGACCATTTTACCCCTTGGTCTAATTGGAACATTCATAAGACCCAATTCTGGCTTATTAAGCCCAACCCTCCTATGGCCCACCAAAACTCCCTAAGGGCCCACTAATTGCCCAATTTTTGAATTGGGCCTTATGGCCCAAATGGGCCTATTACAAGTCCAAAAGTTCCAAGTCCAAATACAATAATTCCAAAGGGTCCAATCATGGCCCAATAGGCCCAATACTCTAGTTCCAGATTCCCAAGTCCAAAATTATACTCCACAGTGGGCCATGGGGTCCAATAGTCCAGGCCCATTCCCTTAAGGCCCAAAAGCCTAATATATCAATTATACATGCGTACGCGCGGCGTACCTGACACGTACGCCCATCGTACACTATACTTGACCAAAACGGGGAGTTGACCTAGTATGCGCAACGTACCAGGGAGTACGCCCAACGTATTGGCCAACTTCCCTGGGACTTCATTTATGACTTAATCCAGTAAGTCCTTACGTCCAAACTGTAGATCCAGGTCCTTTAAGACCTCCTAAACCATAAAGTCACAAACTTTATGTGATTGCATGCATGGTTGGGGTAAAAACATGATTTTAGTCCTTTTAACAAGCTTTAAGACCAACTAGAACTTGCATGGTTGTGGCTCATCAAGGTCCGATTTTTATGACCATAGGTGCTTCTAAGAGTCTAAAGGACAACTCTTATGCTCTGAAACTAACAATACTCAATTATCCTCAACAATGGAGTCTAAAAGTGACCTTAAACACCCCCATAAACAAATCTAAGCATACAATGGCCAAGTATGGAACTTGATTGTAGCACTTGGTTCTTGGTATGTAATTTAATTAAGTATTTTGCATTTTTGGCTTTGGACTCGGCGAGTTGAAGGACCAACTCACCGAGTAGAAGCGGGATAGGACGCGAGTTTTAAGTGATGGACTCGTCGATTCAAGTCCCGGACTCGACGAGTAGGCTTTGACTGGACAAAACCCTAATCTGACGGTTTACACCCTATTTAATCATCTCTTTTAGCCACCACTCGTCCCTATTCCTCCCAGAAACCCTCCATAGCAAACCCTAAGTGTTTTGGTGCAAGATCTAAGGCTTGTGAGTGATTTTTGTGGATTTTGACCTCAAGGAAGAAGGAAGAGCATAGAAGGATCAAGAGGAGGCTGAAGGATTCGAGTTTGGTTCATCATTTGCAGTCTTTGAAAGGTATAAATTATGTACCTTGCTTGCTTGTTTGTTAGATCCCTTTTTGGGGAAGATTTAGGGCTTTTAACCCATATGAGGTAGCCAACCATGATTGCAAACATGGTTGGGGGTCAATAATTCGGATCTAAGTCTTGGGAGGAGTCACAAGGCAGATTTGGGTTGATTTTGCACCCAAGGAAGGTCCCATGCAACATAAGAGCCATTTGAGAGCCTTTTAGGCTCAAAAGTCTCATGCATGCACATAAAGTTCGTAACTTTACGTGCTAGATCGAGCTTAGGGGATTGGATCTATCTTTTGGTCAAAGGTTGTACATCAGAAATCGAGGATTTAGGGTGTGGACGTTATTGATTCGGCGAGTCCGTTCTTGGGACTCGACGAATCCAAGGCATAAAGTCCCATGTCTGTTGAGGGTCAAAGGAACTCAGTTGGGTGTTAGAAGGGTTGTAGAAGGTCCGAAGGAGTGACCCAAAGTATTGGACTTAGCCTTAGACCTGGAGTTCATGGGACTCGACGAGTGCTAGACCAGACTCGGCGAGTCCAAGGCAATCTTCTTATGGATGAAGATGAACTCGACGAGTTGTGCATACAACTCGGCGAGTCAAGGACAGAACTTGTTCATCAGATGAAGATGAACTCAACAAGTTGTTCCTACGGCTAATTCAATGTTCATATAGAGGAGGAACTCGTCGAGTCGTTACCAAACTCGACGAGTCGAGTCGTGGACAAGGAAGGATAAATGGTTAGGAACTCGACGAGTTGACGGCCCAACTCAGCGAGTCGGGTCAACTGGAAGTTGACTTTGACTTGGACTTGGTTGGGGGTAAAATAGTCATTTAACCCAAAGAGTAGATATCAGATTCTGACTAAGTGTTTTGTAGGGATTATAGCCGGAGGATTTCCGGAGCAGCAGCAGATAGAGGTTTCCCACACAGATTATCAACAACTACTCGTACGAGGTGAGTTACCTTCCAGTAACGGTGGGTCTACAGCCATAATGCCAGCCCACCAGTAGGAGTTGTATGATTAGATGATTGTCTTTGTGATATCATCTAGGTTTGCTACTACCTGATATGTTATATTTTGGCATGATATGTTATATGTGATAGTAGTAGAGTTCGGTTGTTAGGACCGAAGGGTAGGTCAGACACCCTAGATATGTCTGACAGTATGTGATGATATGTTTATATGATGGCATGATATGTTATATGTGATAGTGGTAGTAGAAGAGGAATAGTCCCCAAGTTCGGTTGTTAAGACCGAAGGGTAGTTCGGATACTCCAGATATGTCTGATAGTATGTTTATGTTATGATATATGTGATAGTAGTAGTAGGGGGTGGAATAGTCCCTGAGGGCCGGTTGTTAGGAACGGCGGGTAGGTCAGCACCGCATAATGGCTTGACACGGGTAGGTCAGCACCATAGAATGGCTTAACACGGGTAGGACGGCACCCTAGAATGGCTGCAAGGGTAGGTCGGTACCTCAGAATGGCCATACGGGTAGGTCGGCACCCCAGAATGGTCGTACCGGGTAGGACGGGCACCCCATAATTTGCTGGCAGTATGTATGTTATGTGATTGTATGGAATTTGGTACGATGGGGGAAATCACTAAGCTTCGTGCTTACAGTTTATAGTTTTTGGTTTCAGGTACCTCTTCAGCGAAGGGGAAAGAGTTGGCGCGGTAGCGGCACATCATACACGTACTCTTTGTTTTTCTCACTATGGATATTCTGGGATTGTACTCTGACATGTTACTAATTTTATGACTTGGGTTTTCATACATGATACATTGTTTTATGAGATGATGTGATTTCACAGTATTTTCTTATGAATGTTTTTATGAGTCAGCTAATTAAAATGAAATTTTTGGACTTGAAAATTGGGTCGTTACAAGTTGGTATCAGAGCCATGGTTTAAGGTATTCGGACACACCCTTAGGAGTGTCTGGACTCAAATCGAGGGATTAAAAGATTTTTACAAGAAAAATGGTTTCCTAAAAGCTAAGATAAAAAGGTTTTGGGAAAGAATAAGGTGTGTGATGTGCGTGACCGGCCGAGCTCAAGTAAGTATTCCCCAAAGTACCCATACAAGTTTATATTATGGTTATCAGTTTCAGTAGAACAACATGATAGAATAGGACTAAGGATCTAGGAATGATGCCTTATGTGCTTGCTTTATGTGCTTCAGCTTATGAGAATTGCATGCTAGTATTGAGTAGACAATAATAGGATAGCCTGTTTAGGTTATGCCTGGTAGTATGAGCTCAGCATTGTATGTTGGTACAGTTTCTCATTAGGAGAATAGAGTTGCTTGAGTAGTTTCCTGTGTCCGAATGCTGCTTGCTCCGTCCATGTAGGGCTCTGAATGATGGGAGTTAGCCATTAGGTGAGTACGTCGCGTCACATGTGATTAGGATTGAATAATCTCAAAGTGCTGGATTTGGCCCTACTGCGCATCTCTCATTTGAGTCTAACCATTGTAGGGACAAGTCTTTTACTTGAAGGATTATCTGAGCCCCGTCACATGTGATGGTATTCAGGTAGTGGCTAATTGGCATCACAAGGAAGCCTTTAGCAGCTAAGGACCGGTTTGGGTGGAGTCAGAGTTTCCCTAGGGTAAGCCTAGGATGAGAGTAGTAGAGATTAGTAGTGGTAAAAGGGACTTGGTGGAGTCAAGGCAGTCCTTGAGGAAAGTACGGATAAATGTGGAAGGTAGTATGGGCCCGTACTACTGAAAGCAGAGGATGCGTACTCGAATTGAGGAAGGCTGAGGCAAGAGCGGGGAACTTGTAGTGGGTGTGATACCTCTAGATGTACCAGTATCACTGACGGTTGTCATGATGTATTGCAGAATGGTGGTACTACATCCAAGGCCAGCAGTTGGCAGCTCAGGAGAGGGATCGGGTTCGGGTTCAGGCTCCGAAGTTGTGGATGAGAGGCTACGCGAGCTCATCGCATTTGAGATCACTAGAGGCATCCTTAATGCGACCCTGGTCATCTTTGGGTCGATCAAGGAAGGGATTGTTGAGCTGATGGAAGATCGCCTTAAGGCGTTCAGGAGTGACATGGCGACCAACCAGTCAGGATCCCACACATTGTCCTTTAAGGACTTTAGGGGCAGTGGTGCGTCGGATTTCCATAGGGCGAATGACCCCATTGCTGCTAAAATATGGATTGTGAACATTGAGTCTGCATAGCTGACCAGCTTCTGCCCTAAGGGATCGAAGGTGAGGTATGCTGCAGGGTGTTCGAGAGACAGAGCTAGATATTGGTGGGAGTCTATTGGTGACTTATTGGGAGCCTCGGCTGTTGAGGCTATGACCTGGTCAGAATTTGTGACCAGATTCAGGGAGGAGTTTGCGCCAGCTGTAGAGCGTCAGCAGCTGGCCAGGGAGTTTTTGGACATGAGACAGACTACAGAGACTGTGGCGGAGATCACCGCCAAGTTATGAGAGAGGGCATTGCTGGTGCCCCAGTATGCGAGAGATGAGGATATGAGGAGGACCCACTATCATGACATGTTGCGATCCGACATTCGGGAGCATGTTAGTTTTGTAGCATGTCGTACCCTGGATTCCATGATTTACAAGGCAATGGAGAGGGAGATCGATCTGGAGCATGTCCGGAAGAGGAAGGTAGAGGAGGGGCAGACGACTGGGGCTTTGGGGAAGAAGCCCAAGGGATCAGATGGTAGGCCGAAAGGCCAGTCAGGACCAGGGCGCTGTAGGAAATGCGGCAGGCCGCATGAGGGGGCGGGTAGATTGGGATCATCGAGTTGCTACAAGTGCGGCAAGATGGGGCACTTCAGCAGGCATTGTACCGCCCCTACACCGGTTATTCAGATGTCTGAGTTGCTATGTTTCCACTACAAACACAGGGGCCACAAGAAGGCCAACTGCCCCCAGTTGATAGCAGCTGGGCCAGTGAAGGCGCTAGCTCTAGCGACCCTGCAGATTACTAATGGCCAGCAGGCCATGGCTGAGGCTCCAATGGTAAGGAGCCGGGCCTTCCAGTTGACTACCGAGGAGGCACATGCTGCACTCGATGTGCTGATGGGTATGACTTCTTGTTTATGCTTTTATTATATGCTGCTATGATTTTGATATGTTATGCGTGTGCTATGTTTAGGGTCGTTCCATGTGAACGGTATCCCAGTTCAGGTATTGTTTGATTCGAGTGCTACCCGATCATTTGTCTCTCTTGCACTTAGTAAGAAGTTTCCTGAGTCTTCAGGCATGTTGGATTGCCCTCTAGAGGTCAAGATTGCAGTTGACTGGTTAGTGCGAATATCTAAGGTCTTCCGAGATTGTGTTTTGATATTGTTCGAGGAGCGTTACCTGGTAGACCTGGTTCCTATTTAGTTGAGAGGGAACAAGGTTATTATAGGCATGGATTGGTTGAGCCCCAATGGGGCAGTGATAGATTGTGTACAACAGTTGGTGCAAGTCAAGACCCCAGGAGGGGGAGAGTTAGTGATTCAGGGCGAGAAGCCATAGCGAGGGCCAGCTTTATGTTCGGCAGCGAGGGCAAGGCGTTACCTTCATTAAGGTTGCGCATGATATGTCGCTTATGTCATGGACACCCAGGAGGCGGGTAAGGCGACGGTGAGCGACGTTCCGGTGGTGCGAGACTACGCAGATGTGTTCCCAGAGGAGCTTCCTGAGTTACCTCTGGAGCGACAAGTGGAGTTCAGGATTGACCTAGTCCCTGGTGCGGCTCCGATAGCCAAGGCACCATATCGGTTAGCTCCTTATGAGATGCAGGAGTTTTCTGCACAGCTGCAGGAGCTGTTAGACAAGGGATTCATTAGACCGAGTAGTTCTCCTTGGGGAGCCCCGATTCTGTTTGTGAAGAGGAAGGACGGGTCGCATCGGATGTGTATAGATTATCGAGAGCTGAACAAGGTAACGATGAAGAACTGTTACCCACTCCTGAGGATTGATGACCTCTTTGACTAGCTACAGGGAGCATCTTGGTTCTCCAAGATTGATCTACGTTCAGGATATCATCAGATGAGGGTCAGAGAGGAGGATATGTAGAAGACTGCGTTCCGGACGCGCTATGGCCACTACGAGTTCGTGGTGATGACCTTCGGGCTCACCAATGCTCCTACCGCGTTCATGGACCTCATAAACTGCGTGTGTAGACCGATGTTAGACCGGTCTGTGATAGTGTTTATTGATGATATCTTGGTTTACTCCAAGACGCAGGAGAAGCACGAGGAGCATCTGCGAGAGGTTCTGGAGACCTTGAGAAGGGAGAACTTGTATGCTAAGTTCTACAAATGTGAGTTCTGGTTGCGCGAAGCACAGTTTCTCGGGCATCTTGTCAACCAGAACGGGATATCGGTGTACCCGGCCAAAGTGGAGGCCGTGATGAGATGGGAGGTTCCGAGGTATCCATCTGAGATTCGGAGTTTCCTAGGTTTATCCGGCTACTATTGGAGATTTATCCAGGATTTCTCCAAGATAGCCGTACCCCTGACCAGGATAACGAGTAAAGCCATGGTCTTTCGTTGGGGGCCTGAGCAACAGGTTGCGTTCGAGACGTTGAGATAGAGATTGTGCGAGACACCGATCTTAGCCCTGCTAGAGGGCATGGAGGATTTTGTTGTATACTGTGATGCGTCCATCTCGGGTTTAGGCACAATATTGATGCAGAGAGGACATGTTATTGCTTACGCTTCGAGGCAGCTGAAGCCTCACAAGGCAAACTACCCGACGCATGATCTGGAGCTGGGGGCTGTTGTGTTTGCCCTCAAGATTTGGCGTCATTACCTCTATGGGGTTCGCTATACCATCTACACGGAGCACAAGAGTTTGAGGTACCTCATGGATCAGGCGAATCTAAGCATGTGGCAGTGTCGGTGGTTGGATGTGGTGAAGGATTACGATTGCGAGATCCTTTACCACCCGGGGAAGGCCAATGTGGCGGCCGACGCGCTTAGCCGCAAGGCAGCACGGATCAAGGATATCTGTCTGAGGATGCAGTGGTGACACCGCTGTTGGAGCAGATTCGGGAGGCCCAGCAGGAGGCCATGAAGGAGGAACATCAGAAGAGTGAGCGGATTATAGGCCAGGTTTCCTCCTTCGATTATGATAGCCGAGGGTTGTTGACCCTATACCATAGGGTGTGGGTGCCGTACCACAGGGTCTGCGTCAGGTTCTGATGGAGGAGGTGCACAAATCTCGATTCTCCATTCATCTCGGGGCGACGAAGATGTATAGGGATCTTTGTCTGGACTATTGGTGGCCCTGCATGAAGCGGGATGTAGCATGGTACGTGGAGCGGTGCTTGACCTGCAGTAAGGTCAAGGCCGAGCACTAGAGGCCACACGACAAGATGCAGCCGTTGGATATCCCGCTGTGGAAATGGGACGACATTACGATGGATTTTATCACAAAGCTTCCCAGGACCGCGCGGGGAATGGATTCGATTTGGGTCATCATCGATCGATTGACCAAGAGCACCCATTTTATCCCAATTCAGGAAAGTATTTCGGCCAAAAGGTTGGCCGATATCTATATCAGGGAGGTAGTAGCGCGGCACGGGGTGCCATTTTTGGTGATTTCAGACAGGGATGTACGGTTCACTTCCAAGCTTTGGAAGAAGTTTCATGACGAGCTGGGTACTTGTCTGCATTTTAGCACCGCCTTTCACCTACAGACGGATGGCCAGAGCGAGCGGACCATCCAGACTCTGGAGGATATGTTGAGAGCATGCGTGTTAGAATTCGGAGGTAGTTGGGATACCTATCTTCCATTGGCGGAGTTCTCCTATAACAATAGTTATCATGCGAGCATTGGCCGCCCTCCCTTTGAGATGCTGTATGGGAGGAAGTGCAGGACCCTGATATGTTGGGGCGAGGTTGGATAGAGGGTAATGGGGAGCACCGAAGTGGTGCTCAAGACGACCGAGAGGCTTCAGCAGGTCTAGAGCAGGCTTCAGACTGCTCAGAGTCGGCAGAAAAGTTATGCTGATAAGCGCCAATAAGACCTGGAGTTCCAGGTCGGGGATATGGTTCTCCTGAAGGTGTTGCCATGGAAGGGCATCATCCGATTCAGGAAACGGGGCAAGTTAGGCCCCATGTACATTGGACCATTCAGGGTCTTAGCCCGGGTGGGCAAGGTGGCGTACATGTTAGATCTGCCGGCCGAACTTAGCCAGATCCACAACACTTTCCAAGTCTCCCAGCTGCGAAAGTGCCTGGTGGACGACTCATCATTGGTACCCTTGGAGTACATTCAGGTTGATGACAGCCTAAATTACATTGAGCGGCCAATAGTGATCACTTCGGTGCAGGTGCAATGGCAACATTGGAACAAGAGGGTTGAGCTAGTGAAGGTGCAATGGCAACATCGGAAGGGATCGGAGTGGACTAGGGAGCCGGTGGATGAGATGATGGAGAATTACCCAGAACTGTTCCGGGAACGAGCAACAGACTTCGAGGAAGAAGTCTAAAATAAGTAGGAGAGATTTGTAGCAACTGGTTCTTGGTATGTAATTTAATTAAGTATTTTGCATTTTTTGCCTTTGACTCGGTGAGTTGAAGAACCAAATCGCCGAGTAGAAGCGGGATGGGACGCGGGATTTAAGTGATGGACTCTTCGAGTTGGGTCCCGGACTCGACGAGTAGGCTCTGACCGGACAAAACCCTAATCTGATGGTTTGCACCATATTTAATCATCTCTTTTAGCCATCACTCATCCCTATTCCTCCCAAAAACCTCCATAACAAACCCTAAGTGTTTTGGTGCAAGATTTAAGGCTTGTGAGTGATTTTTGTGGGTTTTGACCTCAAGGAAGAAGGAAGACCATAGAAGGATCAAGAGGAGGCTGAAGGATTCGAGGTTGGTTCATCATTTGCAGTCTTTGAAAGGTATAAATTATGTACCTTGCTTGCTTGTTTGTTAGATCCCCTTTTGGGGAAAATTTAGGGCTTTTAAGCCATATGAGGTAGCCAACCATGATTGCAAACATGGTTGGCGGTCAAGACTTCGGATGTAAGTCTTGGGAGGAGTCACAAGGCAGATTTGGGTTGCTTTTGTACCTAAGGAAGGTCCCATACAACATACGAGCCATTTTAGAGCCTTTTAGGCTCAAAAGTCCCATGCATGCACGTAAAGTTCATAACCTTACGTGCTAGATCGAGCTTAGGGGATTGGATCTACCTTTTGGTCAAAGGTTGTACATCAGAAATCGAGGATTTAGGGTGTGGTCGTTATCGGCTCGGCGAGTCCGTTCTTGGTACTCGACGAGTCCAAGGCATAAAGTCTCATGTCTACTGAGGGTCAAAGGAACTCAATTGGGTGTTAGAATGGTTGTAGAAGGTCCGAAGGAGTGACCTAATGGATTGGACTTAGCCTTAGACCTGGAGTTCATGGGACTCGACGAGTGCTAGACTAGACTCGGCGAGTCCAAGGCAATCTCCTTATGGATGAAGATGAACTCGACGAGTTGTTCATACAACTCGGCGAGTCAAGGACAGAACTTGTTCATCAGATGAAGATGAACTCAACGAGTTGTTCATACGGTTCATTCGATGTTCATATAGAGGAGGAACTCGTCTAGTCGTTGCCAAACTCGACGAGTCGAGTCGTGGACAAGGAAGGATAAAGGGTTAGGGACTCGACGAGTTGACGCCCAACTCGGCGAGTCGGGTCAACTGGAAGTTGACTTTGACTTGGACTTGGATGGGGTTAAAATAGTCATTTTACCCTAAGAGTAGATATCAAATTCTGACTGAGTGTTTTTTTGGGATTATAGCCCGAGGATTTCCGGAGCAGTAGCAGATAGAGGTTTCCCACACAGATTATCAGCAGCTACTTGTACGAGGTGAGTTACCTTCAAGTAGCAGCGGGTCTACGGCCACAATGTCGGCCCACCAGTAGGATTTGTATGATTAGATGATTGTCTTTGTGATATCATTTAGGTTTGCTACTACCTGATATGTTATATGTTGGCATGATATGTTATATGTGATAGTAGTAGAGTTTGGTTGTTAGGACCGAAGGGTAGGTCAGACACCCCAGATATGTCTGACAGTATATGATGATATGTTTATATGATGGCATGATATGTTATATGTGATAGTGGTAGTAGAAGGGGAATAGTCCCCAAGTTCGGTTGTTAGAACCGAAGGGTAGTTCGGACACCCCAGATATGTCTGATAGTATGTTTATGTTAAGATATATGTGGTAGTAGTAGTAGGGGTGGAATAGTCCCCGAGGGTCGGTTGTTAGGACCGACGGGTAGGTCAGCACCCTAGACTGGCTTGACACGGGTAGGTCAGCACCCCAGAATGGCTTGACACGGGTAGGACGGCACCCCAGAATGGCCGCAAGGGTAGGTCGGTACCCTAGAATGGCTGTACGGGTAGGTCGGCACCCCAGAATGGTCGTACCGGGTAGGACGGGCACCCTAGAATTTCACGACAGTATGTATGCTATGTGATTGTATGATATGTGGTACGATGGGGAGCTCACTAAGCTTCGTGCTTATAGTTTACAGTTTTTGGTTTCAATTACCTCTTCAACGAAGGGGAAGGAACTGGCACGGTAGCGACACATCATACACACACTCTTTGTTTTCCGCACTATGGATATTCTGGGATTGTACTCTGACATGTTACTAATTTTATGACTTGGGTTTTCAGACATGATACATTGTTTTATGAGATGATGTGATTTCACAGTATTTTCTTATAAATGTTTTTACGAGTCAGCTAATTAAAATGAAATTTTTGGACTCGAAAATTGGTTCGTTACGTTGATACCTCTAAAGAGTCAGAAGTGATGCCAATCTCCTGGATCTACAAGCTCTTGGTGGATCCTTGCTTCCTCTTCAAGCTCCTTTCTTCCCTTCTCACTAACACAACACACAAACACTCTCAAATGGCTTCCAAATAACAAAGGCACACAAATATGAGCTAGGGTTTTCGTGGTGGTTGTCTATGGGTGAAGGGAGGCTGAGCAAACAGGGGTAATGTTCTTTATATAGGGAATAAACCCTAAATTTTAGGGTTTAAGGATCTACACACGTATGATGCGCGTACTCTTAGTATGCTGGGCGTACATGCATGGCTTCCGCTGTCACACCCCAAACCAAGGAAGGCGGACACGTCCGGAGGTGGCGGACTTCATGTGTAGTATCTGGTTCAATAATTTCCTGAGAATACAAGTTGTTTTGAAAAAATGTCAACAATTAAGTTGGTGAGTTCATTAGGTTTTGAACGCGGTGTTTGAATTTCTTTCCTTGTAAAAGTAATGCTTGTTCCAGAAAAATCCAATACTTCCCTTATAAAATGCATTGTAGTCTTAAAAGTCAAGACCAGAATATACAATTATTTTACCATACTTAAATAATTTATGCAAGTTTAATTCGACATAAACTCGTTTAATTGGAAGTAAAACCCATAAATCTTATGTTTTGTTAATACCCCATATGAGTTATTATAACCATACTATGACTTAGACGACCTCGTAATACGACGTTCTTCAGGCGTCAGAAAGTTAAATGACACTTGTCACCCCATACCTGTCGGTCTAGCTGTTGCCTGCAGCTTAGGTGTGGGTTTTTCAGACCCAATATAGATCTATACACAACTATCACGCTCTCCCTACAAGAGACTCTGGTTACAATTTACAGGACTTTTGATTTCGTTACTTTGGAAGTAACGTGAAGCGAATGTCTCACAAATTTATTCATTAACAGATTTACGTGAACTAAACTGAAAATCCCTTTTTGTATAAACCCGATACTTTGTATTCGCACCCCGTTTATATGAACTAAAAACCTTTGGTAATGAGTTTGAAATGTAAATAAAACATAAACTTTACCTATTATTGTTTAACATAATTGTTTATAATGTATATGAAACATAAACTATACTTACTATAGTTTATCATAAGTGTTTGTAATGTATACGAAACATAAACTATACATATTATAGTTTATCCAAAACGTTTGTGATGTAAAAGAACCCTTTTCTATGTAAGTCGAATGTATAGCAAAAATATAACTATGTTTATCGTGCCTTGTCTTGTACTATTGGTAATGATAGAGGATTCTTACAAATCAGTGAGTATTTTCTATTATATAATTATACCACAATAGGAAACACATGTAAAAATATGAAATCCTCAAAGTTTAACACTTTGCTCAACATGTTACAAAGTGTGATGAAAGTTATAAGCTGTTAACTTCTTTCTAACTTTTCTACACTGTTTTGGAAAAATTATAGAGAAATTATACGAAGTCAAAAACTAAATCCGTAAACTCTGAGAGTTTAGAAAATGTGTCTAGTTTATTCATAAATTTTATTATGATTTTTAGAAGTATCTAACTGGTGTGAAAACATTCATATTCACAGACTGGTCCGAATTCGTAGCTATAGTGATAGGCAGTTTTGTAAAACTTACCGTAAATTGTAGAAAATCGTGTGAATATGTGCAAGTAGTCATTTCAAAGGTATAAACCTGAACTATTTGCATATAATATAGTTTTGAAAACTAAAAAGTTTAAGATGTTAAAAACAATCTGTGAATGGAACTAAACTTTCCTGATGGAGAGTTGATGTTTGAGTTTAGTTAAGTCGTTGGAGTTTTAACTTGTATTCTCCCCCTAAAACTTGAAGAAAACATGAAAATGTGGGGGTGTGAACTCACCTTGAGTGTTTTCAGTGGATGGATGATGAAGAAAAGGAGTTTCCAAGTCAAGAACACTTGATAGATGTTTGACGATTTGAAGGTTCTACGAAAAAAAATATGATGATATTTGTGTGAGGAATCCATGTTTTGAGTGAAAGGATGTAAGATATTCAAGTGTAGGATGAATACTTACCAAAAGTGAGTGAGAAGCTCAATCATAACCTTGGAGTCTCGAGTTTGAGAGAGAGAGAGAGAAAGTGAGTGAGAAAGAGAGAGAGAAATGGGTTTGATTCTTGGTGAAAGTGTGAAGAAATGTGGGAGGAGAAGTAAAGATTTCCAGCCTTTATCACCCTCATATGGTAGAGAAAGAGGGTCAAAGGACAAATAATTGACTAAGTAGTGATGAATAGTGACTGGGTATGGCCATGCAGTGGGTGTGGTGGATTGCTTGTGTCATAACTTAAAGGTAAAGTCAACACTCCCCCTCAATATCTCACCCACTAGATCTTATTCTTAAATAAAAATTTCCCTAAAAATGTGTTTAAATTATGAATATATAGGGTCTTATATGTCAAAATATGAGTTTGGGTGAAAATCCCACGTCAAAATCATGAAAAACGGGCTCAAAACGCTAAAATGTTTGAAAACCGGGAAGATAGAAGCGAAACTGCGAAGTTCTGATACTTAGAACCAAGGTTCGGTTGAGTGGTCTAAGGACCGAAGTAGAGGGAACCGAAAGCGAGGTAGGAGCCGAAGGCAGTCTCGGACCCGAAGGGTAGCATCTCGGACCGAAGGGTCATCCGAACTGAAGGGAGGTTTGGTCCACAGAGTAGCTTCGGCCTAGGGTGAGTTCGGTCCTAAGAGGGTTCGGTCCTAAGAGGGTTTCGGTTCTAAGAGGGGTTTCGGTTCTAAGAGGCTGTTTTTCACAAAATCTTCCCGTTTTGCGCGGTTTTTGACTAAGTTAAGGGTTGGGATGACCCGAATGATTTTAAAAAGTTGAAAGGAGTTTTGAGAGAGATTTGGGAGAGATTTTGATATAGTGATAGAGACTTCGTTTGTGACCTTTATTCGTGTTTTTCCTTGTAATGCAAGGTTCGTAAACCCCGTTATGCATTGTTATGAGTGTTATACACCCCCGAAGGGTAAGTATGAATGTTTTATGAGTTGTTCCATCAGTTACACAGATTAGGGTTTAGATTTTCCGAACACGTGAAGACTCAAAGTGATACTTTGCATAAAGATAGTGTGTTGTACCATAGTAAACACGATGTAAACCCTAATACACAAGGGTTAATTGAGTTGACCGGTTTGATTTGTTGAATTTATTTGACTTGGACTTGACCGGAAATTGACAGTTGTCACATCCGAGGTCTATTCTCATGAGTACGCTGAGTGTACATGGAAATGTACGCCCTGCGTACGATGTTTTCTCAGCCCACTTGTAAGGGCCCAAAGGTCAAGCCCAAACCACACAATTCCACAATTCACTTAGGATAAAAAATATTAAATACCTGGAAATTCCCGGATGTTACAAATTTCCCCCACTTGAATTAGACTTCGTCCTCGAAGTTCGTTGCCGTTGTTAAAAATAACTCAGGGTAGTGCTATCTCATCTCATCCTCCGGATCCCAAGTCCATTCCGAGCCCTTGCGGTGCTGCCATTTCACCTTCACCAGATCTACCTCCTTGTTCCTCAACGCCTTCGTCTTCTTATCGAGAATGGCTATCGGTTGTTTGATGTAGTTCAGGTTGTCAACCATCTAAATATACTCGAGAGGCACCACCGCAGAGTTGTCTTCCAGGCACTTCTGTAGATGGGAGACGTGGAAAGTACTCTGAATCTGGCTAAGCACGGCTGGCAGATCCAACCTATACACCACCTTGCCCACCCGGGCTGCAACTCTGAAAGGACCAATGTATCTGGGGCCTAACTTTCCCCACTTCCTGAACTGGATCACACCTTTCCAAGTTGACACCTTCAGGAGAATCATATCCCATACCTGGAATTCTAGGTCCGAACAGCGCTTGTCGGCATAACTTTTCTGCCGACTCTGAGCAGTCCGAAGCCTACTCCAGACCTGCTGGATCCTCTCTGCCGTCTTGAGTACCACTTCTGTACTCCCCATGACCATCTATCCAACCTCACCCCAGCATATCGGGGTCCTGCACTTCCTCCCCTACAACATCTCGAAGGGAGGATGATCGATACTTGCATGGTAGCGGTTGTTGTAGGATAACTCGGCCAATGGAAGATAGGTGTCCCAACTACCACCGAAATCCAAGACACACGCCCGCAACATATCCTCCAAGGTCTGGATGGTCTACTCACTCTGACCATCCGTCTGCGGGTGAAAAGCGGTGCTAAAGTGCAGAGGAGTACCCAACTCATCATGAAATTTCTTCCAGAATATGGAAGTAAATTTCACGTCCCTGTCTGATATCATAGAGACTGGAACTCCTTGTCGAGCTACTACCTCTTGGATGTAGATATCGACTAGCTTCTCGGCCGAGATGCTCTCCTGGATCGGTATGAAATGGACACTATTGGTCAACCGATCCACGATGACCCATATGGAATCTACTCCCCACGCAGTCTTCGGAAGCTTGGCGACGAAATCTATAGTAATATCTTTCCATTTCCACATAGGGATATCTAACGGCTGAGTCTTTCGGTGAGGCCTCTGGTGCTCTGCCTTAACCTTCCTGTAGGCCAGGCATCTCTTGACATACCAGGCTACATCCTGCTTCATGCAGGGCCACCAGTAATCAGGACGAAGATCTCTGTACATCTTCGTCGCCCCGAGATGAATAGAAAACCTGGATTTGTGTGCCTCCTCCATCAACACCTGGCGTGCACCTCCATGATACGGGACCCACACCCTACGGTGTAGTGTCAATAACCCATGGCTTTCATAGTTGGAGGAAACCTTCCCCACAATACGCTCACTCTTCCGATGTTCCTCTTTAATCGCCTCCTGCTGGGCCTCTCAGATCTGCTCCAATAGCGGAGTCACTACTGTAACCTACAGGAAAATATCTCTGATCGGGGTAGCCATGCGGCTAAGAGCATCGACCACCACATTGGCCTTCCCCGGGTGGTAGAGGATCTCACAATCATAATCCTTCAACACATCTAGCCACCGACGCTGCCTCATGTTCAGATTCGGATGATCCATGAGGTACCTGAAACTCTTTTGATCCGTTTGTATCGTATAACAGACCCCATAGAGGTAATGTCGTCAAATCTTGAGGGCGAAGACAACCGTCCTCAACTCCAAATCATGCGTCAGGTAATTCACCTTGTGAGGCTTCAGCTGCCTCGATGGGCAGGCAATAAGATACCCTCTCACATCAATATTGTGCCCAAAGCCAAAATGGACATTTCGCAGTATACTACAAAATCCTCCACACCCTCTGGCAGGGCTAGAATCGGTGCCTCACATAATCTCCGCCTCAAAGTCTCAAATGTTTCCTGCTGCTCAGGCCCCCAACGAAATACAACAACTTTCTTCGCTAGTCGGGTCAAGGGCACGACTATCTTGGAGAAGTCCTGAATGAACCTCCGGTTGATATGGTAGTGATTATTCTCATCCAATTAAAGTATAAATTGTCAAATTTTAAGATAATTACTAGTTATATGATAAAGCTGATTATTTGTAATTTTTTATTTGAAATTATCTTACTACAAGAATTGTATTATAATCAAATTGGTAAAAGATAAAAATAGTTATTTTATAAGTTTATAATTTGATCTAATTGTATTTGAGGAGTTACGAATTTTGTCATCAAATTTGGAACTCAAAAGTGTTTTTAAGGAGTTACAAATAAATATTAGTTAAATTGATTTTAATGTTTTGAAGAGTTCCATAAGTTATGGAACTTGAAAAGTCTCATCTTCATAAAACAAATTAACTCCTTAAGTTGTGAAGTTCAAAAGTTTTTCAAGAATTACAAAACTTGTCCTCAAGTTTTAAAAGTTGAAAAGTCTCAATTAAGAAATATTGAATTCATAGAAACCCTAGTAATTTGAAAATTAAAAAAAAAATGTAACTCATGGGTTCATAACTTAAAATTAATTAAATATTTTTAATTTGATTTAGCATCTTAATGTTTTTTAATATGTCAACTAACTCTTATGGACTTTATTAATAGTTAATTAAATGTTTAATTAAAAGAGTATTATTAAATCCATAATCATATGGTTTAAGTTTAATTAAATTAAGAGTATAATTTATTAATAGATTAAACCATCAAGTATTTAAAAAGTTTGAAATACACCCTTATACTATATAAAATTAAAAGTCTAATATATTATATATGTATAAGTAAAACATAAGTCTTACCGTTAGTAGACCTCATTCACGAAGCCGGTCTATAGGGGGGGGGGGGTGGGTGGGTATAAGGTTACTGCCTATAAAGTTATGGTTTAATGGGTGTCCACTCTCACCCACCGCTTTCTGGACTGGTGGAGGGTCGTTAGCCGAACGGGTAGGATAGGACATTAATTCTCATTAATAAGTATCATGATAATTATTAAAGTAACTAAACTTTTATAAATTCTCAATCTTAGTTACTTTAGGAAAAATGTGACCATGAAATTGCACTTTGCACCTTGTTAAGTCGTTAGTGGAGCATGTGTGGTTAACCGACATGTTAATTTGGGACTAATAATGTGTGGCAAAGGGTAGCTTGATGTTAATCATGGATCAATGGAGCGTGTGTGGTTAACCGATACATTGATTAAGTGATATGTAACGTCGAGAGTACCAAGGTAATTTGCATGGTTTTACACACCTTGTTTGTGATCTTCGACATCCTAGTCACAAACTTGAGAGGGCATAATCAAGATTAAACATGCCATTGAAAAGTTCAATGAATCTCAAAAGAATCTAGGAATTTCAATTCATTTAAAACCTAAAGTTCATTTTCGTTTTTCATGATGGAAATTGGTAAATCATCATTTACCTACCTTAAAATATTTTGCAATTGGATTACGACATCCCTCTTCCGAATTGTAAAATATTGTGTTGGGTCCTAGCCTTATTATTTCATTTTGGGTGTTATATTAAGGACTAAATCAACTAACTTGAATTTCTCCCTTATAAATGTCTAGTTCTGAAAACTATGGTCTTCAAAAATCTTTTGGAAAAAGCTTTCCTCATGAAGATGATGTTCCCAGAAATCATACTTCACTTCCTCTACCTCCTCCAATAATTCCCCCTAACCCACAAGTTCAAAGACTTGAAAAGTTCAAGGTCACTCAAGTCCTATTGGCTAGAAAACACCAAGATGGAAGGTCTGTGTGTGCATATGTCTTAGAGCTGAAGTCATACATTGACATGCTGGGAATGTTAGGAGTCGTTGTCTCGAGGTAGTTAGCTGTTGACTTGGTTCTTCAATCACTTCCTAAGTCATATAGTGAGTTCATTAAAGATTATTGTATGACAGACCACGACATGTCCCTTATCAATCTTACGAATTTGCTAATTGGTGCTGAATCAGAAACGATTTGGCACACTGGTAATGCAAATATGATTGGAAGATCGACTTCCCAAACTTCCATGGACAGTGACAATGGAAACATTGGAAGTCCAAAAATATTTCTCTTCCCAAGGGAAAGGCTAAGTCTGAGATTGTCTCATGTATAATTCTAAAAGAATATGCTTGTTTCTATCGCCAAGAGATAGGGCATTGGATGCGAAGCTGCTGTATCTACTTGAAGGATCGCAAGGATGGTAAAGTCAAAGTGTTTGACTCTGATTCAGGTAAGTCCACTATCGAACTCAATTAAGTTCCTATTTGGAGATTCTTAATACATGATGTGATAAAATTACATTTTGATGTTTTATAAGAAGAGAAAGGAAGCTTAAAGAAAGAGTAGGCTGACTATGATCGCGAAGAAATGGATTTTGATCGCATGATTCGATGATCAGAATTTTAAGCTGCTGCTTAAGAGTTATGATAGATTGCTTAGAAACATTTTGGAACATTGTTTTCATTTGTAATTGCATTGTAAGGAAACAATTTTTCCGTATTTTATAAATAAATAAAAATTTGATTTTATATTGTTTCAGGGAGAAGAGAAAAGCTTGGGAAGGAATCGGGTTTTCAGCATCTGTAGTGGATTTATCCTTGCAATGGCATTTGTGAAAATTGATATTTGTATATTTCTATTGTTAGCAATATTGGAAAATAGATTTGATTCTTTCGTTTGTGGTAGTGTCCAAATTTACCAAATAATGCAAGATTCTCATCACCTGAGGTTCAATTGTAAAGAAACTTGGAATCATGCAACTTGTATTGTGTGATGAATGAGAACCTTCGTCTTTGGGAAATTAAGACTAATTACTTGTTCACATGTATATGTGAGTAAAGTGAAGGACTAAGGGATCAGGTACACTTGGTTGTGCACTGGTCCGGTCCACCACAAAGAACAATAAGACTATTCTTCATGATTTACTAAAAGTTTAGTAAATATGGTTATGCTTACAAGATTAAGTGTAATTTTGAATAATTGAAAAGTTTCAATGTATAGCAGAACGAATAAGAAGAATCACGTTAGGCAGAAAGATAAAAGTTTCTCCAATCTGAAAAGAAGGCAGAGTACTTGAGTATCGTGTTTTATGATCATCTTAGTGATTATGGAACCATATCTGAATTAATCATCTAAGTGCACTTGTATGGCTAGGAAGAGGAATCGGAAATTTTTGAAATGGTTAAATCAAAAGGTGAATCATACTTTGTTCCAAACTCGAGTCTTAGAGTCATACTCCAAGATTGTAACTTGAGTGACATATCTTAAGTAGGTTTATAACACATTTGTAATTGGTAGTTGTGATGTCTTGGATAAAACAAAGACCAACAAAGACCAATTGTGTGAAATGTTATTCTTGATAAGAAACCACGCTAACTCTTGAATATTTGTTTTTTTAAGTAATGTTACTTAACAAAGAGAATCTTATATGTCACGAGGTTAGTGGGAGCCTTAATGATCTTGAAATGTCTCAAGAATTAATCAAGAATAAAACCTATTTTTTATCTCTAGCACATGACTTAAGGTTTATAACCTATCGTGTTGATATATTCTTGTTTCTGTGCCCATTCCAGTTAAAGTTGACTATACATGTGAGTTCTATGAGTTCTCAATTGTTTGCATAACAACTTGGAAGCAATGGTAGGCCCTTGTGCTGCCAGGTGGCAAGAAATTAAGATTGAAAAAGTTCAATCCATATGAGTTTGGATTTGTCACTAACCTTGTCTTGGGATTATGGTTATGAAAAATTCACATGGATATGAACATATACACCATAAAATCTTAGTGTCATAAGGTTTCTCTCCAATTCATGAAAATAATTATGAGGAAATGCTTTCACTAAGTAGATTTTAAGGAGATAGCATTTGTCATATTTGCATTCTCAAATTCAATTATGATTACGACATCCCTCTTTATAGTTCGAATTGTGAGAAATGACCAAAGTTCTAAACATTCGGGAATTAATACTGTAAGTTTTGAAATTGTTTAGACACACATGTGAGCTATCTTAGGAGAGGTGTATGAGTTTGAGAAGCCTAGATAAAGTATTATCGAAGCATCTTGTATCAGAAATCTGAACATTGGTATGAAAGTCAACAAGTATTGATTTCTAGAAGTCCGACTTATTTCTGGGTACATGTCAAAGCTAGTGGGTTCATAGGTGTTGTGCTATTCAAGAAATAATTGTTATGCTAGTGGGAGCATAATCATTATGGTAAGTGTTGCAGAGTTTCAAAAGTTGTTTTGCTATAATTAAGGGAGAGGAACTCATATTTCATTTCAAATCTAAAAGCTTAGATTGTGAGATTTTAATCAAATTTAGTCAAGGATATATATGAATGTTTTGTTGGAATAGTTCAACATAAGGAAATTCTATATATGGAAATATTATAGCAAGAAATTGGTCAAGTATCATGTCTTTATGTAAGACATTATGAATCTTGTCCCATATGCTTCAGATATAGGATCTATTGCATATGCTATAATATTCATGTGTTCTAATTTTCTAAATGCCTAGGGCATTAAGAGGGAAAAAGGACTAGAACCGGATTAAACTAAAGTAATTAAACAACTGTCAAGGACAATCTAAGGTTCGCTAAGGATTAGTTGCTTGTGGGCAGTTGGAAGTATTGTAATCGATGGACCATATTGTCATATTATGAATAGAGAAGATTATATTAAATAATGAGTTGTAATATGGAAAAATGGGAGTTGGATATTAAGAATCTATGTGTAGGTTGGAAACTTTTATGCAAGAAGGATCTTTAAAGGAATGTACTTTGAATTTGAGACTTTGCTTCCATGGAATTGGTTGTTATCATTCTCTAATGGAATACTGTCACACCCCAAAACCGGAATGGCAGAAACGTTCGGGGGCTGAGGACGTCATGTACAGTATCACAACAAAGCATAATAGTAAACAAGCAACAACATCATCCATTGCATCAACAATATAATTTAATACAATTATGTTCTGTGAGGTTTATCAGACTCCAAAAATGTAAATCAAAAGAAGAGATGAGTCTTGAACGAGCTCCATCTTCTCAAAACCTGGCATCAGTACCTGTCTACTGATGACCTAAGAATACAATTTATTTTGAAAGAGCTGACCAGCTTTAAAGCTGGCGAGTTCATAAGCATTTTAGTGTCATTGTTTGTATGAAAATTTTTGTAAGTGTTTGATGTATACGTTTGTAGTAAATGTTTGTATCTCCTAGAAAATCCTATATTTTCTACTAAACGTAGCCTTCTACCAAGACATCAAATGTTCTGTATGTTTGTTTCTTGTAAAAGTGTGCATTTTCCCAAGTGTGACTATCATTAAATAAAAATATATATTTTGCATTACCATTTATGTGAGAAGATCACAATATGCATGCAATGGTAAAATAATAAAGTATTGTAGTGTTGTATTATTGTAACTACTGCTGGACTAACTACCTTAAACCGATTGTTAATTAAGGTATAATGTGATATGATTGTACCATAATATCGACTAAAAACACGACGATGAAAGACGTCGGAAGAAATGACATTTGGCACCTGTAGCCTTGCTAGTCCCACTATAGCGAACAACAAGGTGTAGGATAGTCAATCCATTATAGATCTATACACAAATTCACGCTCTCCCTCTAAGAGAATCTGGATACAAAACGAGCCATGGCAGGTGATGCCATGCCCCGAAATCGTGGTTCACATTTATGTTATAGTATTCTTGTATATGTATTGTATGTACTAGGGTAATGTATGTTCTCTCTGTCTAGTATGTAGTATGTTCTCTTTGTTTCTCACCATAGTATGTTTTCTTGTATAGTGTATAGTATGTAATGTTTCTCGTTATAATATTCTCTATCTATTTCTCATTATAGTATTCTCTATCTGTTTCTCGTTATAGTATGTATTGACTCATGTATGAACTGACTCTTTGTATGTTTCATTGTACTAGAAATAGTGAATAGTGACTTCCTAAACTATAGATATTATAGTTAACTAGTAAAGTTGTTTGTATAACTGAGTGTGTTAAACTGAGATAAAATCCTTTATGTGTATACATATATACATAATATACAACTAAGGATCAAACGACACTCGGACAAACAATAGAGTGCTCTAAGTCCACAACCAAACAAGGAACAGGAAATAAAGTGCGTAATCAGTCCTAAGTCCTTCCAACCTAACTTATATATGTGACATCCCCATTTTCACGGCCATAAAAGACCGATTTTGTTTATGCTTTGTTTAAAAATCAGAGTAACATTTTTAAATAAAAGTGTTGCGGAATTTATCCCAAAACAATATATGATAAAGGTTTATCAAAAGCATTTCCATAGAAATGTATTTTATTAAAAAGACTCGGGATGTCATGTTCGATACAGATCATAAGCATAAACAATACATCATAGGCCTTACTACATTATTCCGTAATACAAGAAATTGAGTGGGTCAGGCTTGGGAGCCTGGTGAGCACATAGGGTTTTCAAACCACAATAAATAAGTTTATTAATTTCATCAACCAACGATAACCCGATTACCCGTTCCCGTTATCCTCACATTACGTCCCTAAACATCTATCATAAGGGACCTATCCTAAGGATTATCATCGGGACGGACACTACCACTAAGGGGATTCCTTAGCAATAAATTTCCTAAAGGCAACCATGTGGGGGATGGAGTACACTTGGTGAGCACACAGTTCAAATAAACATACAGTTCAAATAAACACCTACAGGTTGCGAGTCTGCTAGTGTTCCACTGGACTGTGTAGAATAGTCCGTGGTCGTCATCTATACTCCGCTAGATGGCTGGATCATCAATAACATCTATAACGAGGCCTCTCATTATTTCATTTTATCACACAACAACTAATACATCTACCCAGGTTTTACCCCAACATTTTCGTAGATATAAAATACATATACAGTTTAAATCATTGAAAACTTGTATAAAAACGTTCATCCAGCATAGATAGCAAGTATTCAGATAATATGCACACATAGCACATAATTTATATAAAATACTTCATATCAATGTGTAAGCTGAAAGTAACTATGCACTCACCTGAGTAGGTGGTGACTCAGCACTCGGACCGCGCTTCGATACTCTTAAAACAATTTTCCTTCGATAAAACCTAGTACCAATACCACTAGGGTTTAGTCTAACGATAACCGCGACAAATCAATAGTCTGACTATTATTATTATTATATAAGCGTTAATAACACTCGATATAACTCATAATAATAGCCCAAATAATTATTTTAAGGACCTAATAAAATTCCTATAATTATTTGAGAACTATATTAAAAATTGCGTCAGTGTAGCTCACTTACAATGAATTTTGTCGAAAACCGGAACTTAATTGGAGCAGCGTTTCGAAACCGAAAGGCTCTTTTTCTCTGGACTCCGGGAGCCTCAGGGGGGTTTATAGCACTTAGAGAGAGAAAGTAGTGAGAGAAAGAAGGTGGAAAGGTGTGTGAAATCCGGGCAACTTCACATGCCTTTTATAGGCGCAAAGCCTCGGTGGTACGCTGGGCGTTCAGCAGCTACGCGGGGCGTAGCTTCGGATCAGACCTCCAGGTAGCAAGCTTCGCATGGTGCAACGCGGCCTGATCTTGGACCACATGAAGACCCTTCGTACGCGGCGCGTTCTGAGCTCGGACGCTGGGCGTAGTGAAGGGCGACGCGTCACTTATCCGAGGCGGGTACTGAGTCAGCAATGGAGGGTCCAGATTGCGCCACGTCATCGATCGAGCAACAGGTTTTGCAAATTGCTTTCTTAACTTCTAAAAATCATAACCTTCACATACGAGCTTCGTTTTCGATGTTCTTTATATCCACACGAAGGAGGGAATGTACTCTTCAACTTTCGTTTAGACTCCGTCGGCTAATTTTGAATCGATTCTAAATTTTATATTACTAACAGGTCGGGACAGGATTGGTCTGTTAAATTCTCATAACTTCTTCATCCAACGTCCGTTTTCGCCCATCTTTTTCTCGTTACGCTACTCTTAATGAGATCTTCGATTCTCGTTCAGGTCGTGTCGGCTAAAAATCACTCGTTCCAATATTCGAATTTCGGGCTATACACTGCTAATCTGAAACTTCAAAAAATCATAACTCCTTCATACGAAGTCAGATTTGGGCGTTCTTTTTATCGATGTTCTTAGTTTAACATATTCTACGACTTTCGTTTCGATCGCTAAGGCTAAATCTCGCTCTATCGTAAATTCACTATTTACGCTTCCCGGTATGGTGTTGGATCTGTCACGAAACTTCAACGGGTCATAACTTTTTCGTTATAACTCGGATTTCGGCGTTCCTTATATCCCTGGAATCCTTGTTTCGACCACTACAACTTTATATAAAGATATTGGGCTTATCTCACACTTTAATTTTGACGCTTATTTTTATTCTTTATTAATTATACATTTATAATTAAATAATAAACACATAAACATACATAATTCACATAATACTCAAATATTTCATCTTTATTATTTCAAAAAGAGTTACAATAGTTGACCTAGACTATTACATCGTGAAAAATGCTTAGAACCGAAACCCGGGCGTTACAATTCTCTCCCCCTTAGGATGATTCCGTCCCGGAATCATGCATCAACAAACAGATGTGGATAGCGACTCATCATGTCATCTTCTATTTCCCAAGTTAGATTCGGCCCATTCGAATGTTTCCATCGGACTAGCACTAAGTCGACCATCTTGCGTCGTAACTTCTTAGTCTTACGGTCAACAATTGCCTCAGGCTCTTCGATCAGCCTTTTATTCTCATCCATCCTTAACTCTGAAATTGGAATTATGTCGGGAACATCTCCCGTGAATTTCCTTAAATAACACGCATGGAAGGTGTTATGAATACCACCGAGTTCTTCGGGCAATTCCAACTTGTAAGCTTAGTTCCCAATCTTCTGAAGAACTTTGAACGGTCCAATAAACCTTGGACTTAGCTTTCCTCGTTTCCCGAACCTTATAAGTCCCTTCCACGGTGAGACTTTTAGCAAAACCGAATCCCCAAATTCGAAGGTCATCGGTTATCTTTTCTTGTCAGCATAGCTCTTCTGACGATCCTGAGCTGCTAACATCCTTTCCCTAATCACCTTCAATTTCTCATTAGTCTCGTGGACTAGTTCAAGGCCCATAAACTGCTTCTCTCCGGGTTCAAGCCAACAAGACGGCGTACGACACTTATGTCCATACAAAGCTTGGTAGGGTGCGATCTTGATGCTCGAGTGAAAACAGTTGTTGTAGGAAAATTCTACCAGAGGTAAGTGTTCGTCCCAATTCCCTTGGAATTTGAGGGTACATGCTCTCAGCATATCTTCCAGTGTTTGAATCGTTCTTTCGCTCTGGCCATCAGTTTGCGGATGGTAAGCTGTACTCAAACATAATTTCGTACCCAATTCCTCTTGTAGACTCCTCTAAAACCTCGACATGAAACGACTATCATGATTTGATACAATCGTAAGAGGTACACCCTGAAGTCTTACAATTTCCTTCACGTAAGGATTTGCGAGCATATCCATAGACCACTTCTCGTTGGCTGCTATGAAGTGTGCACTCTTGGTGAAACAATCCACGACTACCCAAATCATGTCGCGTCCGTTCTTCGTACTGGGTAGTTTAGTCACAAAATCCATGGTGATGTCTTTCCATTTACCCATGGGTACATGTAAAGGTTCTAAACTCCCATACGGTTTCTGATGTTGTGCCTTAACTCTTGCACAAGTCACACACTCGACCACATACTTTGCAACATTGAGCTTCATTGTCGGCCACCAGTAGTAGGGTTTTAGGTCCCTATACATTTTAGTGCTACCGGGATGAATCGAGTACATGGTCTTGTGTGCTTCCTCCATTAGAAGATCTCTTATTCCTCCCGTCTTAGGTACCAAAATTCGATCTTGGAATACCTTCAGTCCTCGATTGTTTGTACCGAACACTAACGTTTTGCCCAAACGTTCCTCCTTTCGGTCATTCTTTTCTAAAGCTTCTTCTTGGGCTTTCCTGATACTTTCCACAATTGTCGAGACGACTTCGATTCTCAACGCTCTTGGCCTTTTCCTTACAAGGTTGACTTTCCGATTGAGAGCATCAGCAACAACATTTGCTTTACCTGGGTGGTAAAGTATCTCACAGTCGTAGTCCTTGAGTAGCTCTAGCCAACGTCGTTGGCTAATGTTCACCTCTTTCTGATTAAAGAGATACTGGAGACTCTTGTGATCAGTGAACAACTTGCACTTCATGCCGTAGAGGTAATGCCTCCATATCTTTAGAGCGAAAACTACCGCTTCCAACTCCAAATCGTGAGTGGGGTAGTTCTTTTCATGCTCCTTCAATTGTCGAGATGCATGCGCTATCACCTTTTCTCTTTGGGTCAGAACACAACCCAAACTGACTCCAGAAGCGTCATTATAAACCGCGAAATCTTCAACTCCATCGGGTAGAGAAAGTATCGGTGCTTCACATAACTTCTTCTTTAGCTTCTCGAATGCCTCATCGTGTTTCTCACTCCACGTATACGTAGCTCCTTTGTGAGTCAAAGCTGTAAATGGAGCAGCTATCGAAGAAAAGCCTTGGATAAATCGTCGAAAATATCGGGCTGATCCTAGAAAGCTTCGAATCTCCATGGGACTCTTCGGACGTTCCCACTTCATCACAGCCTCGATCTTTGCAGGGTCAACCATATCCATTCTTGGTTAACCACGTGACCCAAGAACTGGACTTCTCGTATCCAAAAGTCGCATTCAGAGAACTTAGCGTAAAGCTTCTCCTTCTTCAATACTTCCAACACTTCTCGTAGATGCTTGCCATGCTCCTCTTAGATTTTCGAGTAGATGAGAATGTCGTCAATGAACACTATCACGGATTTATCGAGGAATGATTTACAAACCCTGTTCATCAAATCCATGAATGCTGCAGGAGCATTGGTTAGTCCAAATGACATAACCAAGAACTCGTAGTGTCCATATCGAGTTCCGAATGCAGTCTTCTCAATATCCTGCTCTCTTACCTTCAGCTGATGATATCCTAACCTAAGATCGATCTTTGAGAAATAGCTCGAACCTTGCAGCTGATCGAATATGTCATCAATCCTTGGCAATGGATACTTGTTCTTCACCGTTTCCTTATTCAGCTCTCGGTAGTCTATACACATCCTCATACTTCCGTCCTTCTTCTTCACGAATAACACCGGAGCTCCCCAGGGTGATGAACTAGGTCGAATGAAACCGTTGTCGAACAGCTCCTGAAGTTGCGTCATAAGCTCCTTCATCTCCGTCGGTGCTAATCGGTAAGGTGCCTTTTCTATCGGTGTTGTACCTGGTAACAAGTCTATCCGAAACTCCACTTGCCTATCAGGTGGTAATCCAGGAAGATCTTCGGGAAAGACTTTTGGATAATCGCACACAACAGGTATATTTTGTACCTCTTTCTTTTCCTTCTTAGCATCGATTACGAATGCCAAGTATGATGCACATCCTTTGGACAAACATTTTCTGGCTTACATTGAGGAGATGATTCCGGAATTCACTCTACGTTTGTCCCCGTACACCATAAATGACTCCTTTCCAGGGGGATTAACCCTAACTATCTTCTTTCGGCATAATATCTCGACATCGTTGGCGCTTAGCCAATCCATACCCAAAACGATGTCGAAACCGTTTAACTCTATGGGTAATAGCTCTTCGTGGAATTCGTTTCCGTTTAGGTCGATGACGATGTTCCTAATACGATCACTAACAGGTACGAATTTGCCACTGGCAACTTCTATAATCAGGGCATTATCAAGTTTTTCTACAGGCAATGCTAATTTCCTACCAAATTTATGCGACACAAAGGAGTAGTTGGCTCCGGAATCAAATAGTATATTGGCAGGCAAACCATTTACAAGAAAGGTACCTAAAGCGACGTCTGCTGCCTCCTTCGTAGCCTCGAGCGTCATCTTGAAGGCTCTTGCCTTCGGCTTTGGTGGTATGTTGGGCCTTCCCGCATCTCTCTTCTTTGGGTAATCCTTAGCAATATGCCATTCTTCACGGCAGTCGTAGCTCACCCTCTTGTTGGTGGTGCACTCATTGGCATAGTGCCCCGTTTTCCCACACTTGTAGCAGGTTACTTCCTTGCTACATTTTCCCGAGTGCTTCTTCTTGCACTTCTCGCACCATTTAAATTCATTTCCTCCTCCCCCGAGCTTCTTTGAACCGAACTTGCTCTTCTTTTTGTTGGGTTTAGCAGACCCTTCAAATTTCCTCTTCTCGCCAACCTCAACTTTGCTGGCAGCTCTTCCCTTAATCATATCCTCCACAGACTTGGCAACCCAGATAGCTGCACCCAGAGTAGGTGCCTGACGCACTGGAACCGCATACTCCCATGGGAGTCCCTTAGCGTACTTGTCGATCTTTGTCAGCTCATCCGAAACAAGACGCAAGGAAAACTCCATCTTTTCTGTGAAGTTGTTCGTGTATTCATCGATTGACATGCTTCCCTTCTTCAGGGTTAGAAACTGGTTCTCTAGCTCGAGCAGGTTTTGAGCTGAGCGGTACTTTTGTTTGAATTGTACCAGAAATTCTGCCCATGTCAGTTGCAGGGGCTCATTGGGGCTCAGAGTCTTTCCCAAGGTATTCCACCAACGTACAGCGCCTCCTCGAAATTGACGCACTGCAAATGTGGTCTGTTGTTTTCCTCTACAACCGCACGTCATGAAAGCTAACTCCATCTCCGAGATCCAATCCATGAACCCGATCGGGTCTTCCTTTCCATTGAAAGTCGATGGCTTGCAAGTCAGAAAATCCTTGTACTTGCATCCATTCCTCTCGACTCCGTCATCTTGGTTGTTTTGTTGAACTATTGGTGGGTTGACTTGACCAACAGTTCCACTGTAGTCTCCCTCCTCAGTCTGCCCTTCGTTCAACTCGGGTTGTTCGATCTGAATAGTCGCTTCCTCTCGATTTTGCTGGAGCAAACGCCTGGTTTCCTCAATTTGATGATCCAACATCGCCTGGATCATCGCTTGCACTCTGGCCATCGTTATTGGCTCAGCAGCGGCTTCCACAACCGGTATTTTCTCAATCACTTGGGGTTGGTTTCTAATCCCATTTGCATTCACCTTTCCGCTACGGGTCCTTGCCATCTTGATCTATACACCGAAATAAGGTGAATTTAGATATTTATTTAGGACTGATGTTCAAATCATCCTTATCTCTCCGAAACGTTTACATGCTAGTTCTAATATCGTAGTCATACGTTTAGAATCCTAAACACATAAGGTTTCTAGATCCGATCGGCAACAGACCATAGATCCAAACAAATAATAGCATGTCAGGCACAAAACATTTAGCACTTAAAAGCATTTTAGGCATAATTCCTAAAATAAGCTAGTGCTCACACCTCACAATCATCGCTTAGCATTCTAAGTTTAAGTCTAGAAATCCTACAAATTCCTAGTTTGCTTAAACTATTGCTCTGATACCAACTGTGACATCCCCATTTTCATGGCCAGAAAAGACTGATTTTGTTTATGCTTTGTTTAAAAATCAGAGTAACATTTTTAAATAAAAGTGTTGCGGAATTTGTCCCAAGACAATATATGATAAAGGTTTATCAAAAGCATTTCCAAAGAAATGTATTTCATTAAAAAGACTCGGGATGTCATGTTCGATACAGATCATAAGCATAAACAATACATCGTAGGCCTTACTATATTATTTCGTATTTACAGGCCTAACATCCATTAATCTCTCATCCCAAGACATCACATCTATGCTCATGCGCCACTACCTGTAATACAAGAAACTGAGTGGGTCAGGCTTGGGAGCCTGGTGAGCACATAGGGTTTTCAACCCACAATAAATAAGTTTATTAATTTCATCAACCAACGATAACCCGATTACCCGTTCCCGTTATCCTCACATTACGTCCCTAAACATATATCATAAGGGACCTATCCTAAGGATTATCATCGGGACGGTCACTACCGCTAAGGGGATTCCTTAGCAATAAATTTCCTAAAGGCAACCATGTGGGGGATGGAGTACACCTGGTGAGCACACAGTTCAAATAAATACACAGTTCAAATAAACACTTATAGGTTGCGAGCCTGCTAGTGTTCCACTGGACTGTGTAGAATAGTCCGTGGTCGTCATCTATACTCTGCTAGATGACTGGATCATCAATAACATCTATAACGAGGCCTCTCATTATTTCATTTTATCACACAGCAACTAATACATCTACCAATGTTTTACCCCAACATTTTCATAGATATAAAATACATATACAGTTTAAATCATTGAAAACATGTATAAAAATGTTCATCCAACATTGATAGCAAGTATTCAGATAATATGCACACATAGCACGTAATTTATATAAAATACTTCATATCTATGTGTAAGCTGAAAGTAACTATGAACTCACCTGAGTAAGTGGTGACTCAGCACTCGGACAACGCTTCGATACTCTCAAAACGATTTTCCTTCAATAAAACCTAGTACCAATACCACTAGGTTTAGTCTAACGATAACCGTGACAAATCAATAGTCTGACTATTATTATTATTATATAAGCGTTAATAACACTCGATATAACTCATAATAATAGCCCAAATAATTATTTTAAGGACCTAATAACATTCCTATAATTATTTGAAAGCTATATTAAAAATTGCGTAAGCATAGCTCACTTACAACGGATTTTGTTGAAACCAGAACTTAATTGGAGCAGCGTTTCGAAACCAAAAGGCTCTTTTTCTCGGGACTCCGGGAGCCTCGGGGCTTCCCTCAGGAGCTAGGGGTTTTATCTAGGGCTTAGGAGGGTTTATAGCACTTAGAGAGAGAAAGTAGTAAGAGAAAGAAGGTGGAAAGGTGTGTGAAATCCAAGAAACTTCGCAAGCCTTTTATAGGCGCGAAGCCTCGGTGGTACACTGGGATTTCAACAGCTACGCGGGGCGTAGCTTCGGATCAGACCTCCAGGTGGCAAGCTTCGCATGGTGCAACGCGGCCTGATCTTGGACCACATGAAGACCCTTCGTATGCGGTGCGTTCTGAGCTCGGACGCTGGGCGTAGCGAGGGGTGACGCGTCACTTATCTGAGGCGGGTACTGAGTCAGCAATGGAGGGTCCAGATTGCGCCACGTCATCGATCGAGCAACAGGTTTCGCAAATTGCTCTCTTAACTTCTAAAAATCATAACTTTCACATACGAGCTCCGTTTTCGACGTTCTTTATATCCACGCGAAGGAGAGAATGTACTCTTGAACTTTCGTTTAGACTCCGTTGGCTAATTTTGACTCGATTCTAAATTTTATATTATTAACAGGCCGGGACAGGATTGGTCCGTTAAATTCTCATAACTTCTTCATCCGACGTCCGTTTTCGCCCATCTTTTTCTTGTTATGCTACTCTTAACGATATCTTCGATTCTCGTTCAGGTCGTGTCGGCTAAAAATCACTCATTCTAATATTCGAGTTTCGGGATGTACACTGCTAATCCGAAACTTCGAAAAATCATAACTCCTTCATACGAAGTCAGATTTGGGCTTCTTTTTATCGATGTTCTTAGTTTAACATATTCTACGGCTTTCGTTAAGATCGCTAAGGCGAAATCTCGCTCTATCGTAAATTCACTATTTACGCTTTCTAGTATCGTGCTGGATCTGTCGCGAAACTTCAACGGGTCATAACTTCTTCGTTATAACTCGGATTTTGGCATTCCTTATATCCCCAGAATCCTTGTTTCGACCACTACAACTTTATATAAAGATATTGGGCTTATCTCACACTTTAATTTTGACGCTTATTTTTATTCTTTATTAATTATACATTTATAATTAAATAATAAACACATAAACACACATAATTCACATAATACTCAAATATTTAATCTTTATTACTTCAAAAAGAGTTACAATAGTTGACCTAGACTATTACATCGTCAAAAATGCTTAGCCCCGAAACCCGGGCGTTACAATATAACTATATATGCATTCGACACGGTTTTGACAATATATAGGTTTAAAAGATTTTAAAGAAGAGGTTTGGCATGTAAAAACAAGTTTGATAAAGAGTTTAACATGTAAAGGAGTTTGATAAATATTTTGAAGTAGTTTGTTTGATAAAACAACTAAAAGTATAGTGAATCCATTTGTTTGATAGTTATTAATCACATGTGATTGATATAATAACTATAATCTTTCAACTTGTATTCCCCCATAAAAGCATTTAAAATCATTTAAAAGTTAGATTAAGGGGTATGAACTCACCTGTTGTGAGTGATACGGAAGTATGTTTGGAAAAAGGATGTAGAGTGTCAAGTGAAACCTTGAGTACACAAAGATCCTAATAAACATATAATGACATGTATGTGTATTTGATTAGTGTATAAACAACTAATTATAAGGGATAACACCCTAATAGACTAGGAAATTGTTAGATTGAAGGGATACAATCATATATGATTGCACACTAAGGGTATATGGCCACCATAAAGAGTTTACGTTCCAAACGGCATAACCTAGTGAGTTTGCGATCCAATGGGTTCACGGTTCCATGGTTTATGATCCAATGACCTTACGGTCATGAGGTTTATGGTCTAGTGAGTTTACCACCATAAACTCAGATCCTTTTGTGAATAGGATGATTTCCAAGCATTTCGAAGGGTTCTAAGTTCCATTCTAGGCTTTAGGAGGGTTTAATGGTCACAATGCACCATTTATAAGGGTTTACAATCTATGGAGATGAACTAGGTTGTTTTGTTCTTGAGTTTCTTGATGTTTTCTAGGTGTTTAACAAGGGATTCAAGTATATAACAAGCTAAGGGTAGTGTACTTACTTATTAGAAGCTTGTAAGGGTGATTAGGATCCAAGAAGACTAGTGTGTGTTCTTGTTGTTCTTGGTGAAACAAAGAACACTTGAAGATCTATCAAAATGAAGAGATTTCATCGATGAAATCATGTATAATCGCTAGATATAGAAGGATATCCACCAATCAAGGGAAGAAATACTTACAATCTTAAAGATCTAAGAGAAAAGTCGGATGATGCTTGAGAGAGAATGAGTTCTTTGGCTTGAAATGGTAAAAGTGATTAAAAATGACTAAGGGCCATATATATAGTATGGAGTTCATGGCCACCTTGACCGTAAAATCAAGGTCTCGACCGTAAACTGCTTTTTGAGGAGGTTTACGGTTGCTAGGTAGTTTAGAACTTAAACTTCCACTTCGAAATACTGATTCCTTTGATGCACTGTAGTTAGAACACTCACAATAGACCCTAAACCGTGCTAAAAGATTGCAACACGAGTCTAACTTTGATAGATTTGAACGTTTATACAAGCTAGAAATTTTGGGTTGTCACATCATCCATCGTTGGAGAGAATTTCATTTCAAAGTTAGAGTTAAAGTAACTAAGTTATTATAAATAACTAAGCCAAAAGATGAGGATATTTCAATTTCATTTGATCCTCGCGCTCCCAAGTGTATTCAGGTGCTCGCTTGGCTTTCCAGCGAACCTTCACTATCGGGATACGGCTTTGCTTTGTTTGCTTTACCTCTCGGTCCATGATCTCTACAGGTTCTTCCACGAAGTTGAGGCTCTTGTTGATCTTGATCTCGTCAAGTGGGATTACAAGAGTCTCATCGGACAGACACTTTTTCAAGTTCGAGACGTGGAAAGTAGAATGTATGTTATTTACTTCGTGAGGTAGGTTGAGTTTGTAAGCTATAGGGCCGATTCTAGCGAGAATCTCGAAAGGCCCTACATATCATGGATTAAGCTTCCCACGCTTTACAAAGCATATCAAGCCCTTCCAAGGTGAGACTTTCAAAAGAACACGGTCTCCCACCTGGAATTCCAAAGCTTTCCTTCGTTTGTCCGCGTAGCTTTTCTGTCGGTCTCTTGAGGCTTTCCGTCGTTCACGATTCTGAACCATCTTCTCTGTTGTTTCCTGAATGATCTCCGGACCTGTGAGAGTGCTGTCAGGAACTCGTCCTTTAGCTACCTGGGTGTCACCCACCTCAGCCCAACACAGAGGGGATTTGCACTTTCGGCCATAGAGGGCCTCGAATGGAGCAACCTTTATGCTCGTGTGATAACTATTATTGTAGGAAAACTCAACAAGGGGAAAATAAGTATCCAATGTCTTCCTAAAGTCGATCACACAGGCTCACAACATATCTTCCAAGGTTTGGATAGTTCTCTCACTTTGTCCTTCGGTCTGCGGATGGTAGGTTGTACTCATGTCCAGCCTAGTTCCTAGGGAACTTTGTAGCGACTGCCAGAATCTTGAAGTGAATCTACTATCTCTATCAGAGATAATGGATATAGGAGCACCATGCCATTGTACGATCTCTCTAATATAGGTTCTCGTGAGCTTCTCCATCTTGTCAGTTTCCTTGATTGGCAGGAAGTGTGCGGACTTAGTTAACCTGTCAACGATAACCCATATGGTATCAAGACCACCCGTTATCTTGGGCAACTTGGTTATGAAGTCCATCGTGATTCGCTCCCATTTCCATTTCGGTATCTTTGGGTACTGTAGTAAACCTGAGGGTTTCTAGTATTCGACCTTAACCTTGGCGCAAGTAAGGAATTTACTTATGAAGGTAGGAATCTCTACTTTCATGTTAGGGCACCAGTATAACTTTTTAAGATCCATATACATCTTATCTGAACCTGGGTGGACGGAATATCGAGGGTTGTGCACTTCGGTCACGACCAAGTCTCTGAAGCCACCGTGTTTTGGTGTCCAGATCCAATCCATGAAATATAAGGCTCCGCCACCCTTGACTTCCAAGTTCTTATCCATCCCTCTCAGGGATTCACTCGCCACATTTTCAAGTTTCAAAGCGTCGAGTTGAGCCTCCTTAATTTGTCTGGACAAGTGTGAGTGGATAGTAATAGTCAATGATTTGAGTCTACGACCAGAGTATTCTTTCCGACTTAGGGCGTCCGCTACTACATTGGCCTTGCCGGGATGATAACAAATTTCGCATTCGTAATCACTGAGTACTTCGACCCGCCGTCGTTGTCTCATGTAGAGCTCCTTCTGGTCGAATATATGTTGTAGGATTTTGTGGTCTGTAAAGATAGTGCTCTTCGTACCATATAGGTAGTGTCTCCAGATCTTCAGACCAAACACAACTGCTCCTAACTCAAGATCATGTGTGGTGTAGTTGACCTCGTGTGTCTTCAGCTGTCTTGAGGTATATGCAATGACCTTACCTCGTTGCATTTGAACACAACCGAGCCCTTGATTGGATGTATCGCAGTAGACCACAAAGTCTTCTATTCTATGACAACCCGAAATTTCTATCTTGTACAGTCAAACAATTCAATCAAATTTAGACTTGTTTATGCTATCTTTTAGCACTGTTTAAAGTCTGTTTGAGTGTTCAATGCCTAGTATATTCAAGAATCGGGTGTTAGGAAGTATCTGCTTAAGCCCAATGTACCTTAATCAAGCCTTAAACCCATTAAAGGGAGTTTAAGGCCAAACCTTCATGTTTGGGCCATAAACTCACGAGTTTGGCCATGAAATCATGTTAAATACATGAGTTTACATCATTTTCCTCATTTCTCTTCCATTTCAAGGCTAGAAACCCCATTTCTCTCTCAAGTATCATAAGATCTTCATCCCGATCTTCCATAAATGTAAGAATTCTTTCTCTTGATTTGTTGTTACATCTCCTTATCTAGTGATTGTACATGATTTCATCCATGAAATCTCTTCATTTTGATATATCTTCAAGTGTTCTTCATTTCACCAAGAACACCAAGAACACACACTAGTGTTCTTGGACCTTAAACACCCTTACAAGCTTCTTATAAGTAAGTACACTACCCTTAGCTTGTTATATGCTTGAATCACTTTTTAAACAACTAGAAAACATCAAGAAACTCAAGATCATAAGGTGTTTACGGCCAAGGCAATCACCTTGGGCCATAAACCCTAATTTGTGGTGCATTTGTGCCACCACTCCTTCCTAAGGCTTAGACTTGAACCTAGAACACTTCCTAATGACTTGTAAAAACCTTAAAACACAATTTGGTACAAAATACCATGAGTTTACGGCTGTAAACTCATAGGGCCGTGAACCCCTTGGCCGTAAACTCACGTGATACATCCATGTTGGCCGTAAACTCCAATGTGAGGCCCTACAACCCTAAGATGCAACCCTTGGTACTTCTAGCACTTGAATCAAAGTGTTTCCCATGTCCTAGGGTGTCTTTACTTGCATAATTAGATGTTTAAAACTCTAATTTGATGCATATTTGTATCATTATATGATAAATAGGATCCGTGTGTGTGCTCAAGTCTTCACTTGACACTTAGCATCCTATACCACTTGTTCATCCAAACCACTCACTACAGGTGAGTTCATACCCCTTAATCTATCTTTTAAATGATTTTAAATGCTTTTATGGGGGGGGGGGGTGGGAATACAAGTGGAAGACATGTAAATTATATAATCAATCACATATGATTAATAACTGTGTTTCAAACAAAGGATTTCATATACTTCAAACTGTGTTTCAAACAAAGGAAATCTTATACTTTCAAACTGTATTATCAATCAAACTGCTTTTAAATCATTTTATAAATTAACATCAAGTCATCAATATTTATTATTAAGCTCTTCAAAAGTTTTACAAAACTTCTTTTTATAATTTATATGTTGATAAATGCATGTCTATATATGTATAGTTATATAAGTAATGTTTAAACGACTTAGGACTGATAACCCGCTTAATTTCCATTTCCACTACTTGAAAACGGCTCTTCTACTCAGAAACGAAATATTCCTGGAAATTCTAGTTCGAATGTGGCATGAGAATACCGGTTATTTGTCCAAATTTCATTTAAATATTAGGTATATATTATGTATACATATGAAGATATAAAAGTACTATTAATCAGTTAAATACCTTTGGGTAGCAAAGGTATACCTTCATTCATTCAAACTACATAAATTACTAGTAAGGAGAATACCATCATACACAAATACTATAACAGAGAATACAGACAGAGAATATTGTAACAAAGAGTCAGTTCATACATGAGTCAATACATACTATTATGAGAAACTAAGAGAACATACTATTATGAGAGACTAGGAGAACATACTATAATGAGAAACAATACATACTATACACTATACAAGAGAACATACTATGATGGGAAACAAAGAGAACATACTACATCCTAGACATAGAGAACATACAATACTCTAGTACATACATTACATATACAAGTATACAATAACCTAAATGTGAACCATTGTTCGGGGCATGGCATCACTGCCATGGCCCGAATTGTATCCAAAGTCTCCTAGATTTGTATCCAAAGTCTCCTAGAGGGAGAGCGTGAGTTTATGTATAGATCTATACTGGATTGACTATCCTACACCTTGTTGTTCGCTACAGTGGGACTTTCAAGTCTACGGGTGCCAAATGTCATTTCTTCCGACGTCTTCCATCGTCGTGTTATTAGTCGATAGTATGGTGCAACCATTTTACATTACACCTATTATTATTTTCCCATTACATTCAAATTGTGATCTGCTCACATAAACGGAAATATAGAAACTATATTTTTGGTTAATAATAGTCACACTTAGGAAAATACACACTCTTACAAGAAACAAAAATTCAGAATATTTGATGTCTTGGTAGAAGTCTACGTTTAGTAGAAAATATACGATTTTCTAGGAAATACAAACATTTACTACAAACATTTACAAACTTATACATCAAACACTTACAAACATTTTCATACAAATAATGACACTAAAATGCTTATGAACTCACAAGCTTTAAAGCTGATCAACTCTTTCAAAATAACTTGTATTCTCAGGTCATCAGTAGACATGTACCTATGCTTGGTTTTTGAGAAGATAGAGCTTGTTCAAGACTCATCTTTTATTTTGATTTACATTTTTGGTGTCTTATAAATTCATAGAACACACTTGTATTAAATTATATTATTAATGCAATGGATGGTGTTGTTGCTTGTTTAATACTATGCTTTGTTGTGATATTGTACATGACGACCTCCACCCCCGAACGTTTCCGCCATTCTGGTTTTCGGGTGTGACATATTCCTTCTGGGAGGGATAGTACCGGTGCGGTGCATAAGGCTCATTTCAGCGTTTGGAATGCTTTCTCTTGTTTCTCTTCCCAGTCAAAGGCCACGCCCTTCTGGGTCAAAGTCGTAAGAGGTTTCGCAATTCGAGAGAAGTTCTGAATGAATCTATGATAGTAGCCAGCGAGGCCTAGAAATTGACGAATTTCTGTAGGCGTCTTTGGTGCTGACCAAATCTTAATTGCTTTAATTTTGGAAGGGTCCACATGAATTCCTTCTTCACTAACAACGCGACCCAAAAATTCGACTCTTTGGATCCAAAACTCGCATTTAGAGAACTTCACGTAGAGCTTCTCTGATCGCAATGTTTCGAAGATCTGACATAGATGCTTACTATGATCTTCCATACTACGAGAGTAGATGAGTATGTCATCGATGAAGACACTGACGGACTGATCCAAGTGAGGACGACATACCCTATTCATTAAGTCCATGAATACTGCGGGCGCATTAGTGAATCTGAATGGCATAACTACGAACTAGTAGTGTCCATAACGAGTTCGGAAGGCTGTCTTCGGGACATCCTCCTCTAACACTCGTAACTGGTGATACCCGGATCTTAGATCCATCTTTGAATAGTAATTCTCCCCTTGCAATTGATCGAAAAAATCATCTATGCGAGGCAAAGGGTAACGATTCTTAATGGTAAGCTTGTTAAGATCCATGTAGTCGATGCACATATGAAACGATCTTTCTTTCTTCTTGACGAACAAGACCGGAGCTCCCCAGGGTGAGAAGCTTGGTCTTATAAAGCCCTTGTTGAGCAGTTCGTTAAGTTGACCGAACAATTCTTGCATCTCTGCAGGTGCTAGACGCTAGGGCGATTTGGCTACTAGGGTAGCCCCTGGAAGTAATTCAATTCTGAACTTGACTAGACGTTGTGGAGGTAATCCTAGGAATTCTTCTGGAAGGATGTCGGGAAAATCGCATACTACTTGGATGTTTTTAATATCCTTCATCTCTTGGCTCACATCAACAACATGAGCAAGGAATACACGACATTCCTTTCGCAAGTACTTCTGGGCTTGAATACTCGAGATAATATGAAGGTTCATGTCAGGTTTGTCGCCATAGACTACTAGAGTTTCGCCAGACAGTAGATTAAGGCGAACAACCTTTTCAGAACACATGATGTCAACACGATGTAGACTCAACTAATCTGTGCCAATAACGACATCAAAACTTTTGATTGAGACCGGCATGAGGTCGATTGAAAATGAATGGCTATCTAGAGTTAGAGTACATCCTATGTATATACTGATAGTGCTCTCAGTCTTTTCGTTAGTAATTTCTATAGTGAATGGTTCTTTAAGTGCTCGTGATTTTTGCTTAAGTAAGTGAGCAAATTTCTGATTCACGAAACTTCTCTCCGCTCCACTATCAAACAGAATGCATGCATTAGAGTTATCGAGGAGAAACGTACCAGTGACCACTGTGGGGTCGGCAACTGCTTCCTCGTGGCCTATAGCCAAAATTCTTCCTACACCACTGACATTCCCTGCCTTCAGGCAGTTCCTTTTGTAGCGGCCTACTTCGCCACAATCGTAGCAAGCCTGGCCCACACTAGCGCCGACGACTTGGTTGATTGGCCTTCACGGAGATTTACAGAAACGGGCAGTGTGCCCCTTCTTGTTGCAGTTAGAACACTGCATTTCTCGGCAGGCTCTAGTGTGGTGGTTATTGCATTTGTTGCACTTTCGCAAACTCCCTACGTACTACTTTACCGGAGCAGCAACGGGAGGTACTATCGCTGCATGAACCGCCATGACCTGCTGCTTTTTGGTAGCTTTTTGCTTCTTCTTATCATCCCAGAATTTCCGCTTGTTGGCAGTGGCTTTTGAGGGTTCTAAGATGGCTAGTGTTGTTGTCGTTGACGGGGTACGGACACCATGGTCAATGAGCCATTGTGACAATCACTTGGTACTATCGAATGTAGTGGGGTTTGAAGCCAAGACATTCCCTTGGAATAGAGGAACCAGTCCCCAGATGTACCTCTATATTTTCTTTCCCTCTGTGTGAACCATGTTGGGACATAGGGCCACCAGCTCGCAGAATCTGGTGGTATAGGAAACTATGTCGGAGTCCTTCATGGTTAGGCACCATTGTTCTTTTTTCTAGTTTCTATATTTCGCCCCTCGGGCAGTATTCTTCAATCATGAGCTCTCTCAGAGCTTCCCAACCCATAGAATTTGCCACTATTAGAGTTAGTGAGTTGACATGGCTATTCCACCACGTCATGGATTTTTCCTCGAAGGTGCAAGCAACAAATTTGACCTTGCTCCCTTCTGGGCATGAGTAGATCTCGAAGATCGACTCTGTCTTCTCGAACCATTGCGAGAGGGCAATGACTCCGCCACTCCCTTTAAAGGACATTGGATTGCAATTGGTGAAGTCCTTGTAGGAGAACTCTCCCGAGTGCACAGGGACCTCACCTTGAGTAATGAACTGGTGTTCCAGCTCCGCTGACACTGGTAGAGTGATATTGACCCATGGCTGTTGCCACAACCACAGCTACTGCAACATTTATAGTTGTCGTATCGATTTGTGAAAGAGGTGGTGGTGGTATTGGAGTTACCCGAGGATCGTGTCTCGTTGATCGGCGCGGAGGCATCTTTTAACTACAAGTTTACAAAGATGAAGATACTGGTAAGAATTTAATAGAGAGAAATGATGAGTGTGACTCATGGACTAACTCTCCATAGCCCAACAACACAATTGAATAGTATGATTAAATGTAGATCTAGTACTAAAATGATGATAACATTTGGATAATAATTTCCATGAGATTAGATATCTGCTAATAATACTGGTATTATAGATGTAACAAGTTTGGGAAAAATGACCTAGATGTAGGTCTTACATCAAACGAAGATGGAAAAATTTTGATAGAACTACGACCTAACAAGACTTAACAAATTCAAAGTCTTCACATAGATAGGAAATTAAACTAGAATTTTTACATAGACTACGTTATATCCAAAAGAGAAAGTTGAGTAGGCTCTATCTATGACGAGAACCACTAGAATGAGTCCTTGATTCTGACATATAGCGCTCCATGTCTCTCATGCGCCTTTCATATGCTGCCTGTCGAGCTCGAAGTTCCCTGACTTCAGCTTGGGTTGCAGCAAGATCTCTCTGCAGAGCCTCATTGGCTCTCCTAGTCCCATTCAGAGCCTCTTCTAGATGGCGAATGCGGACCGTGTTAACGCTTAAATTGGCGTCAATTTCCATGACTCGATCGATGGCTGCTCGGCCTTGCTTATCATTCCGAGCAATCCTACGAACCATAATGGGCAGGACTCTGTCTGCTGAGCCTCCCTCCCTTAAGTCATAGAAGCTTCGATCTCCGTTGTACGGTATGGGTTGACCCTGTTCATGGCTCCATCTGTTCAAGTTTGTTGCCCACAGAGGTGTGGGACCTTGAAATGGTTGACGAGGGTTAGCATTAGGGATTTGAGCCACTGGGGGTAGGTTATTGACTTCTGGTTCGGAGTCAGAATTCTCTTAGAAGCCTTCTACGAGGTGATCATCCAAAGGGATTGGATGATCATCTTCTAGCTCTGCTTCAAGCCATCCAGCATTGCCTTGGTTTGGGAAGTATGGGTCGCCATGGGGATGGAATCCGGCCATGATATCTACGCGAGAAAAGGGGTATAAGAAATAATTAATAGACACACTAATTAGATAATTGTAATAGGATCTTTATCAGTTACTTCAATGCTTTCATAGTGCATACCAGTTACATGCAATCAAAACAGGATAAACCTTTGAATAAGTGACCCTAACTCTAAATCCACAACCAAACAAGGAACATGAAGTAAAGCAACGATCACAGATTCTAAGTCTATGATTTCCTAGTCACATATAACCTTAGTGTATCTAGTTAGCAACTATTGACATAACAATAAAGACCTTTTTAGTTCTCAAATAAGTAATTATAGTAACACAAAATACTCCTATAGTATTTTAGGTTTATGTTCTATTCTAATGTTTTCATTGTAGTAGTGTTGGTAAGTTTTTAGTCTTGTTGCAACCTCACAACCACTCTTAGGTACATGCTAGTCACTCCTCGGAAAATATAGTTGATCATGCTATATCCTTCCCAGGTTTGACTATATGTCTCTAAGTGTAATTGTGTTGCCCAACAATCGTAATACTTTTGTTCTGTCCTAGTGACATTGATTTTAGTATGAATGCAGGTATGTATACTTGGTTAAATATTTTATTATTTAAAGTATAAACTCTTGGTAAAAGTATTTTAATCCCATAGTATTTATAGTTTGTATATCTTTTATGGGTTGATATACTCGATTCACTATAAACAATGCTCTGATACCAATCTGTCACACCCCAAAACCGGAACGGCGAAAACGTTCGAGGGCGGAGGACATCATGTACAGTATCACACCAAATCATAATAGTAAACAAGCAACAACATCATCCATTGCATCAACAGTATAATTTAATACAAGTGTGTTTTGTGAGGTTTATAAGACACCAAAAATGTAAATCAAAATAAGAGATGAGTCTTGAACGCGCTCCATCTTCTCAAATCCTAAAATCGGTACCTGTCTACTGATGACCTGAGAATACAAGTTATTTTGAAAGAGCTGACCAGCTTTAAAGCTGGCGAGTTCATAAGCATTCCAGTGTCATTGTTTGTATGAAAATGTTTTTAAATGTTTGATGTATAAGTTTGTAAATGTTTGTAGTAAATGTTTGTATCTCCTAGAAAATCCTATATTTTCTACTAAACGTAGCCTTCAACCAAGACATCAAATGTTCTGTATGTTTGTTTCTTGTAAAAGTGTGCAGTTTCCCAAGTGTGACTATCATTAACCAAAAATATAGTTTTTACATTATCGTTTATGTGAGAAGATCACAATATGAATGCAATGGGATAATAATAAAGTACTGTAGTGTTGTATTATGGTAACTACTGCTGTACTAACTACCTTAAACCGGTTGTTAATTAAGGTATAATATGATATGATTGTATCATACTATCGACTAAAAACACGACGATGAAAGACGTTGGAAGAAATGACATTTGGCACCCGTATACTTTCAAGTCCCACTGTAGCGAACAACAAGGTGTAGGATAGTCAATCCAATGTAGATCTATACACAAATTCACGCTCTCCCTCCAGGAGACTCTGGATACAAAACGAGCCATGGCAGGTGATGCCATGCCCCGAAATCGTGGTTCACATTTATGTTATAGTATTCTTGTATATGTATTGTATGTACTAGGGTAATGTATGTTCTCTCTGTCTAGTATGTAGTATGTTCTCTTTGTTTCTCACCATAGTATGTTTTCTTGTATAGTGTATAGTATGTAATGTTTCTCGTAATAATATTCTCTATCTATTTCTCATTATAGTATTCTCTATCTGTTTCTCGTTATAGTATGTATTGACTCATGTATGAACTGACTCTTTGTATGTTTCATTGTACTAGAAATAGTGAATAGTGACTTCCTAAACTATAGATATTATAGTTAACTAGTAAAGTTGTTTGTATAACTGAGTGTGTTAAACTGAGATAAAATCCTTTATGTGTATACATATATACATAATATACAACTAAGGATCAAACGACACTCGGACAAACAATAGAGTGCTCTAAGTCCATAACCAAACAGGGAACATGAAATAAAGTGTGTTATTAGTCCTATGTCCTTCCAACCTTACTTATATAACTTTATATGCTTTAGACACGGTTTTGACAATATATAGGTTTAAAAGAGTTTAAAGAAGAGGTTTGGCATGTAAGAACAAGTTTGATAAAGAGTTTAACATGTAAAAGAGTTTGATAAATATTTTGAAGTAGTTTGTCAGATAAAACAGCTAGAAGTATAGCGGATCCATTTGTTTGATAGTTATTAATCACATGTGATTGATATAATAACTATAATGTTTCACCTTGTATTCCCCCCATAAAAGCATTTAATTTTTTTTAAAAGTTAGATTAAGGGGTATGAACTCACTTGTGGTGAGTGATATGGAAGTATGTTTGGAAAAAAGGATGTGGAGTGTCAGGTGAAACCTTGAGCACACAAAGATCCTAATAAACATATAATGACATGTATGTGTATTTGATTAGTATATAAACAACTAATTATAAGGGATAACACCCTAATAGACTAGGAAACTATTAGATTGAAGGGATACAATCACATATGATTGCACACTTAGAGTGTATGGCCACCCTAAAGAGTTTACGTTCCAAATGGCATAACCTAGTGAGTTTGCGGTCCAATGGGTTCACAATCCCATGGTTTACGGTCCAATGACCTTACGGTAATATGGATTACGTTCGAGTGAGTTTACCACCATAAACTAACATCCGTTTGTGCATAGGATGATTTCCAAACATTTCGAAGGGTTCTGAGTTTCATTCTAGGCTTTAGGAGGGTTTAATGGTCACAATGCACCATTTATAAGGGTTTACGGTCTAAGGAGATGCACTAGACCGTAAACACCTTTTGTTCTTGAGTTTCTTGATGTTTTCTAGGTGTTTAACAAGTGATTCAAGTATATAACAAGATAAGGGTAGTGTACTTACTTATTAGAAGCTTGTAAGGGTGATTAGGATCCAAGAACACTAGTGTGTGTTCTTCGTATTCTTGGTGAAATGAAGAACACTTATAGATCTATCAAAATGAAGAGATTTCATGGATGAAATCATGTATAATCACTAGATATAGAAGGATATCCACCAATCAAGGGAAGAAATACTTACAATCTTGAAGATCTAACAGAAAAGTCGGATGATACTTGAGAGAGAATGAGTTCTTTGGCTTGAAATGGTAAAAGTGATTTAAAATGACTAAGGGCCATATATATAGCATGGAGTTCACGGAAACCTTGAACGTAAACTCAAGGTCTCGACTGTAAACTCCTTTTTGAGGAGGTTTACAGTTGCTAGGTAGTTTAGAACTTAAACTGCCACTTCCAAATACTGATTCCTTTGATGCACTGGAGTTAGAACACTCACAATAGACCCTAAACAGTGTTAAAGATAGAAAAACGAGTCTAACTTTGATAGATTTCAATGTTTATACAAGCTAGAAATTTCAGGATGTCACAAATACTTTGTAATTTCATTGTCCAAGTCTCTGTGGCTTTGGTGTATTGACATTACAAAAGGATCATTGCATAAAGGTTAGAACCTAACACATTCTAATAGTGGCAAGAAATTGGCATTCCTACACTTGTGATAAAGATTTGGAGTTGTGAAACGAGTTTCATTGAAGATGTATTCAATTAATGTATTTCAAAAAGAAAGGACCATAGGTAAATAGAGTGTGCATGCTTGCAGCATAGGATAACTATTGTTTTAATTCAAGTATAAAGTTGATAAATCAAAACATTATACAATGAATAATGTGTGATCAATATGGTGATTAAATAAAAGGAGTTTTATTTATATTCAAAAGTTTTGAGATCCTATTGGATTCGATTATTCTTGTGTTTTACTTTGCATGTGTTGGCTTCCCGAATAATTAGATTATTCAAACTATCCACAGTTGATCATAATTTGGAAGTAGGTATTGATGCTAGACTATCATGAATGGGTCTGTAGATTGTTTAAAGGTGTTTAGACATAGCACAAGTTTGCTGCAATATTCATGAGTACTCATGTAATAAGATTTGAGTATTGGATTCAACCCATACTCATTTGAATCACTTCATGGATTTTATCACGAGTGATCATGAGACGATAATCTTTTATATTTTTGAAACGAAGACATGTGAGTTGTATTTTACAAGTCGGTTGCACATTGATGATATGTAAACGCACCGGTAACTCGGTGTTATAAAACATATCTTTGTGTGTGATTTGATGAGTAAATAGAGAAAGCATATGTAATAAATGCGATATCTATGGGCCCCTCGATGATTTAGTGATGACAACCCGAAGTGTTTGGCGAAGCCTGGACATATTTGATTTGTTCAATTAGTCGGTCGTCATAGATCGGAAATCAGGAAACAACACATGAATAGAGAGAATGATTATAATCCATGTCTCAGTTCATATGATATCTAGAATGGAGGAATATATGATCCCTTATTTTATGGACACGTTACTAATAAGATTAGAGTTCAACAATGGTCTTTTTGAGAGCTACGATTGCCAATTAGAGTTTGAAGTCGTACTTTCAGTTATAGTTATTAGACTTATCCAAGTGAGAGACTGTTGGATTATGTGTCTAAGCCCATAACTATAATTCGTATGTACTTGACCGGATAGAACATGGTCCATTTGGGTTGTAACACTCTAGAATAATTTGATAGGATGGATATTCGAGAAAAAGATTATTTGTGATTTATTAATATATTATAAGTATAATATATTAATTGAGAAATCATATTGTTTAATTAGTATTGATCAAGAATTAATTTGGAATTAATTTAGTGATCAAAAGAGACTAATTAAATTAATGGGGATTGATTGTGTAAATCAGTGATACATATGGTTTCGGCTATTGATCCATGATGGACTAAGCTTATGTGAAAGTCCATGAAATATTAGTCCATATGAATTATGGATCATAAGCCTATGTGTAAGAATTAGGGTTTGCTTATGACTCTTGGAATTCTACACTATATATGTATTCCTCTAAAGCCAAAATCGTGCACTATGTGTTCCTAGAAGCCATAAACGATTTTGTGTCTCCAAACCTCTCTCTCAAAGTCCTCCTCTTGTTCTTGGTTTGTTATAATTCCATTTGAGGCATCAAACTTGAGGTGTTAGGCACTTGAAAGGCCAATTCCTACTAGCTACAACAAAGAGGTAATCTTTTAACTTACTTTTATGATTTATATGTCAAATTGTAGTTGCATCATCAGCTCCTTCATCTCCGTTGGTGCTAATCGGTAAGGTGCTTTTGCTATTGGCGTTGTCTCTGGTAACAAGTCTATTCTGAACTCCACTTGTCTATCAGGCGGTAATCCAGGAAGACCTTTGGCAAATACTTCCAGATAATCACACACAATAGAAATGCTCTGCATCTCCTTTTTCTCCTTCTTAGCATCGATCACGAATGCTAGATACGATGTACATCCTTTGACCAAACACTTTCTGGCTTTCATTAGAGAAATAATCCCAAAATTTACTCTGTGTTTGTCCCCATACACCATAAATGATTCATTCCCTAGCGGGTTTACTTTTAATATCTTTTTTCTGCAAAATATTTCGGCATCATTGGCGCTAAGCCAATCCATCCCCAACACGAAGTCGAAACCATTTAACTTAATAGGCAATAATTCTTCGTGGAACTTATTCCCGTCCAAATCAATTAAGATGTTTTCATACTATGGCTAATAGGTATAAACTTGCCATTAGCAACTTTGACTAATAAAGCATTATCTAGTCTATCGACAGTCAAAACTAGTTTTCTACCAAATTCATGCGAAATAAAAGGAGTAGTTGGCTACAAAATCATATAAAATTTGGGTAGGGAATTCGTTTACGAGAAAGGTACCTGAAGCAACATCAACTTCATCTTTCGCAGCTTCAAGTGTCATCTGAAAGGCTCTCACCTTCGGCTTTGGTGGAATGTTGGGCTTTGTTGCCTCCTTCTTTTTCGGACAATCCCTCAAGATGTGCCCCTCCTCACCACACCCACATCAGACTTTCTTGGTAAGGGTGCATTTGTTGGCATAGTGCCCTGACTTTCCACATTTGAAGCATGTGGCTTCCCCTCCACATTTCCCATGATGCTTCTTCTTGCATTTGTCGCACCATTTCACTTTGCCTCCTCCACCTCCTCTCGAACTAGACTTCGAGAATTTACCCTTTTTGCTAGACCCCAAGGGTCCGACGAATTTCCTCTTCTCACCAACCTCTGACCTTTCCGGACCCTTCTCCTTGTTCTGGGTCTCAACATTTCTAGCAGCCCATATGGCGGCTTTTAATGTGGTTGCTTGCTTAACCATTGGACCAAAGTTCGCTAGTAGTCCGAGGGTAAACTTGTTGACCTTAGAGAGTTCAGTTGGAACTAAATATGGAATAAGCTTCATCTTTTCCGTGAAACTAGCAGCGTATTCAGTAACGATCATTTTTCGCTTCATCAAATTCTAAAACACATTATTGATTTCCAGAAGGTCCTGTTCAGAGCAGTATTGCAATTTGAATTGCACCACAAAGTCTTCCAAGACATCTTGCTCGCTTCTCCCTTGTGCACCGAGTCAGCTAACAACTTCCACCAACTCAACACGCCAAATTTTAACAGAGGGATAACAAGAGCGGTCTTCTGTCTGTTCTGCATTCGCAACTCTGGAACATTGTCTCCATTTCGGAGATCTAGTTTATAACTTCCACCGGCGTCGGGCTTCCGGATAGACATGGTGGCTTGGATGCCATGAAATCCTTGTACATACACCCACGTCCATCATTTCCCGCATCCTGGTTGATTTGCCTAACAATCGGTGGGTTGGCTTGACCAACAGTCCCAATGAAGTTTCCTCTTTCCGAATGCCCTTCATTCAATTCGGGCTGTTCAATTGGCATTGAAGGTTCTTCATGATTCTACTGAAGCAAACGTCTAGTTTCTTCTATTTGACGATCTAACATCATTTGGATCATCGCTTGTACCCCATCCATTGTCATTGGCTCAGGTGCTGCTGCTGCAACAACTACTTGATCAATTACAAGTGGTTGATTCCTGTTTTCATCTGCGTTTCCAATGACACTTTGGTTCTTACCATTTTTGAACTATACACCGAATAACATGAAATTAGATCCTCATCCACGATGTAACACCGTGAAAATTTACAACAAACTTAAACTTTTCAAAAACAACCGATACTCATTAAGTAATTACAAAAAGATTTTCATTTCATTTATTATCAGAGTATCCCAGAAACATCAACATAAAACTGAGGAGCGGTACGATCATGCCTTCGCCTTGCCACGATCTCCTGAAGTACCTGAAACAATACACTAGAACTGTATGCCCGAAAGCTTAGTGAGTTACCCCCAAAATACCAACCACAATTTGTCACACCCCAAAACCAAGAATGGCGGAAACGTTCTGGGGCGGAGGACGTCATGTATAGTATCACAACACAGTAAATGTAAATAAGAAAACAACATCATCCATTGCATTAAATATATAATTTTAATACAAGCGTGTTCTGTACAGTTTTAGACACCAAAAAATATAACATAAATCAAAATAATAAGATGAGTCTTCAATGCGCTCCATCTTCTCAAAAGCTGGCCTCGGTACCTGTCTACTTATGACCTGAGAATACAAGTTATTTTGAAAGAGTTTATCAGCATTAAGCTGGTGAGTTCATAAGTAATTTAGTGTCGATGTGTGTTACCAAAAACGTTTGAACATGTCTCAAGTGTAAGTTTGTAAAAGGTAAGTAAATGTTTGTAAAAGTTTGAATCTCTCAAAAAAACCTATATTTTCTATTAAAGTAGCCTTATACCAAGGCTTAACTGTTTTGTATGCTCGTTTGTTGTAAAAGTGTGTAATTACCCAAGTGTAACTATCATTTAACAAAATATAGTTTGTACATTAATGTTTAAGTGAAATAATCACTAAATATATGTAATGGGAACATCATTGTAGTACTGTTGTGTTGTATTATAGGAACTATTGCTGTACTAACTACCTTAAACCGGATTTATGTTAAGGTATTATGTGAGAAATTGCACCATACTATAGACTGGTAACATCGACAACGTATAGTCGAAAAATAAGGTATGACGTTTGGCACCCGCAGACCTGCTGGTCCTGCTGTAGCTAGCAGCAAGGTGTAGGATAGTCAATCCAGTATAGATCTATACGCAAACTCACGCTCTCCCTTCAAGAGACTCTGGCTACAACTCGGGTCATGACAATTAAGGCATGCTCCCATACAGTGGATCACAATTGTTAACGTATTCATGTATATGTAATGTAATGTTACTTGTTCTAGTATTGTTATATATGTTCTCGTCCTAGTATAGTTGTATATGTACTCTTAGTAATATGTATTGACTCATGAATGAACTGACTCTTTGATATAGAAATTGTAGTAGTATGATCCTGTGTTACCCCGATGGTAACTTACTAATGATGTACTGATACGCGTGAATAAAGGAGTACTTTTATGTCTATATATGTACATTCGATATATAATTAATATTGAAACGACCTTCGGAGGGCTACCCGAAATCCCACCAGACCACATCTCAAGCGCGAAAAGGAAATAGGGCGGATGGCCTTCCTAAGCCCTTTAAACATTTCTTATATATGTATACATATATGGGCATGCAATTTATAAGAAGTAAAAACAAAGTTTAATAAAAGCATTTGATAAGTAAAAGAGTCTGTAAAACATTTTGAAGTAAAACAGTTTGATAAACAGTTTGAACAGTGATAAAATCATTGGTTTTCTAGTTATTAATCACATGTGATTAATGTAATCACATGTGATTGATGCAATAACTATAAGCATTTAACTTGTATCCCCCCCATAAAGTATTTAAAACATTAAAAAGTATTTAAAACATTAAAAAGTATTTCAAAGGTTAATTAAAGGGGTATGACCTCACTTGTGGTGAGTGGATTGGATTGAAGTGTCGGATACCGAGCTAGGTGGCAAACGGAGACTTGTTCACACGCACGAGCCTAGTTATCATATAATGAGCATATATATAACTAATTAGCCAAATAATAACTTAATGAAATAAGTTGGGACACTCAGGAACATGTAAACACTATGTATAAGTGTCATAGGTCCTAATGGTTGCATCTAAGTTGCTATGGGACAAGGCTAAAGGGGTTCAATTTATCAAAGGGCCTTATATAAGAGTTTACTACCGAATAAACCCCACACAAGGAGTTTACAGTCATAAACCCTTGAGTTTACGGCCGTGAACTCCAATCTTGGTGGTAATGTGTGTTTTGAAGTGCTAAATGATTTCTAGAATAAGCCTAGCTTGGTGGTTTAATCCTTTGGGTAGTTTAGGGCATAGATAATACTCCTTTGAGGAGTTTACGGCCAAAAGACCATATCCCTTTGAGTTTACGGCCGTAAACTCTCATGGGATGGATGTTTTTAATTCTTTCAAGTCCCAAACACAAGTAGAATACTTTCTAGGCATTTGATTTAGGCTATGGAGGACCCTAGGCACACTTTGGTGCCCTTATTTGGTGTTTATGGCCCAAGAGTATTCCTTGGCCGTAAACTCCCTTTAAGGGGTGCTTTTGATGTGTTAAAGTCTCCAAATTAGCTAGAAGTAATTGAGGATTAAAGTCTAACACCTTAAGGAGTGATTAGGGCACATTTAAGCCCTTGAATTTGGTGTTTACGGTCCAAGAAACTCTTGGGCCGTAAACACCTAAAGCTAGGTGTTCTTGATTGTTTTGTAGCTTCAAATGATCATACATATTATCCTAAACTAGTTACCTCACAAGGAAATGGGACTAGATGGCCTTTAAGCTTCATTTTGGAGTTTACTCCCCAAGAACGTTCTTGGGCGGTAAACTCCCGAATCACATATATTTGACATACATTCTATGTTAATAAGCATAAAACAAACATTATAACACAACTAGAGAAGTGTACTCACGATTTGGGATGAAAACCCGAAGATCCGTGAGAGAGAAAATGGCTTTTCTCTAGTTGGAAATGTGAATAATGAATGAATTTAGTTCATAAATCTATTTATAGTCCTGAAATATTTTTGGTAGAAAATATTTTTATTCCGGAATTGGACTCTAACATTATGAAGTTTTGAAATGCTCAAGTTTCACAAACCCATGAGCATCCACTCTCCTGATATCTCCTTAAACGTAAACCCTAATGTACACAAACTTATTCGGAAAGGTCTGAAATTCATTGAAACTGAACTAGCTTCTATTGAATAGCTAATGTTCGTACAAAATGGAAATTTTGGGTTGTCACATCATCCCCCCGTTAGAAGGAATTTCGTACCGAAATTAGAATTTAAGCAAAGAAGAAGTTACAAACAATTAAGCGAAAAGATGAGGGTATTTCAGTTTCATCTGATCCTCGCGTTCCCAAGTGAATTCCGGTCCTCGCTTGGCATTCCAGCGAACCTTCACGATAGGGATATGGCTTTGCTTCGTCTGCTTGACCTCACGGTCCATGATCTCTACTGGTTCTTCCACGAAGTTGAGGCTCTCGTTGATCTCGATCTCGTCGAGTGGGATTACAAGAGTCTCGTCGGACAGACACTTTTTCAAGTTAGATACGTGGAATGTAGAATGTACGTAACAAAGTGTGTCAGGTAGGTCGAGTTTGTAAGCTACGGGGCCGACTCTTGCAAGAATCTCGAAAGGCCCTATGTACCTCGGATTAAGCTTCCCACACTTTCCGAAGCGTATCAAGCCCTTCCAGGGTGAGACTTTGAGAAGGACTCGGTCTCCCACCTGCAATTCTAAAGGTTTTCTTCATTTATCAGTGTAGCTCTTCTGTCAGTCTCTAGAGGCTTTCAATCGTTCACGAATCTGAACGATTTTCTCTGTCGTTTCCCGAATGATCTCCGGACCGGTGAGAGTACTGTCGGAAGCTTGCCCCCTGGCTAATTGGGTATCACCCACCTCAGCCCAGCACAAAGGAGATATGCACTTTTAGCCATAGAGGGCTTCAAATGGAGCAGTCTTGATGCTCGTGTGATAACTGTTATTATAGGAAAACTCGACAAGGGGTAAATGAGTATCCCATGCCTTTCCAAAGTCAATCACACACGCTTGCAACATATCTTCTAGTGTTTGGATGGTTCGCTCACTCTGTCCGTCGGTCTGTGGATGGTAGGCGGTGCTCATGTCCAGCCTTGTTTCTAGGGAATGTTGTAGTGATTGCCAAAATCTTGAGGTGAACCTACTATCTCTATCGGAGATAATGGACATAGGTACACCATGTAGCCGTACGATTTCCCTAATGTATGTTCTCGTAAGTTTCTCCATCTTGTCAGTTTCCTTGATAGGCAGGAAGTGTGCAGACTTGGTCAATCTATCGACGAGGACCCATATGGTATCAAGTCCACCCGTTGTCTTGGGCAACTTGGTTATGAAATCCATACTGATCCGCTCCCACTTCCATTCTGGAATCTCTGGTTGTTGCAGTAAACTAGAGGGCTTTTGGTACTCGACCTTAACCTTTGCGCAAGTAAGGCATTTACTTACGAAGGTAGCAATCTTTGCTTTCATATTAGGCTACCAGTATAGCTTTTTAAGATCCAGATACATCTTATCTGAACCTGGGTGGATGGAATACCGAGTGTTGTGTGCCTCGGTCGTGACCAAGTCTCGGAAACCACCGTGTTTAGGTGTCCAGATCCGGTTCATGAAATATAAGGCTCCGTCACCCTTGGCTTCTAATTTCTTGTCCATTCCTCTAAGGGATTCACTCGTAACATTTTCAGGTTTCATGGCTTCAAGTTGGGCCGCCTGAATTTGCTTAGACAAGTGTGAATAGATGGTTATTGACAATGACTTGACTTTGCGACCAGAATATTCCTTCCAACTTAGGGCGTCTGCTACTACGTTGGCTTTACCCGGATGATAACGAATATCACATTTGTAGTCAGTGAGTAGCTCGACCCACCGTCGCTGTCTCATGTTGAGCTCCTTCTGATCGAAAATGTGTTGTAAACTCTTGTGGTCGGTAAAAATAGTACTTTTCGTCCCGTACAAGTAATGTCTCCAAATTTTCAGAGCAAACACCACTGCTCATAGTTCGAGATCGTGGGTCATGTAGTTAACCTCATGTGTCTTCAACTGTATCGAGGCGTAGGCGATGACCTTACCTCGCTGCATCAGAACACACCCGAGCCCTTGATTTGATACATCGCAATAGACAACGAAGTCTTCTATCCCTTCGGGGAGGGATAGTATTGGCGCGGTGCACAAGGCTCGCTTGAGTGTTTGGAACGCTCTCTCCTATTTCTCTTCCCAGTCAAAGGCCACGCCTTTCTGGGTCAAGGTTGTAAGGGGTTTCGCTATTCGGGAGAAGTTCTGTTTGAATCTGCGGTAGTAGCCAGCGAGGTCTAGAAATTGACGAATTTCCGTAGGCGTCTTTGGTGTTGACCAATTCTCAATGGCTTTAATTTTGGATGGGTCCACCTGGATTCCCTCTTCGCTTACCACGTGTCCTAAGAATTCGACTCTTCGGATCCAAAATTCACATTTCGAGAACTTCGCATAAAGTTTCTCCTTTCGTAATGTCCCTAGAACTTGTCGCAGGTGATCGCCATGCTCTTCCTTACTTCGGGAGTAGATCAGGATGTCGTCAATGAAACCAATGACGAACTGATCCAAATAAGGTCGGCATACTCTATTCATCAGATCCATGAAAACTACGGGCGCATTGGTCAATCCAAATGGCATCACCACGAACTTGTAGTGTCCGTAACGAGTTCGGAAGATTGTCTTCGGCACATCCTCCTCTAGTACTCGTAACTGGTGATATCTGGATCTCTGATCAATTTTGGAAAAATAGTTCGCCCCTTGCAGTTGGTCAAATAGATCATCTATGCGAGGCAGAGGGTAACGATTCTTTACCATCAGTTTGTTGAGTTCTCTGTAGTCGATACACATACGGAATGATCCGTCATTCTTCTTAACGAACAAGTCCGGTGCTCCCCAAGGTGAGAAACTCGGTCTTATAAAGCCCTTGCTGAGTAGTTCGTTAAGTTGACCTGAGAGTTCCTGCATCTCAGCTGGTGCTAAACGGTAGGGTGACTTGGCTACTGGGGTAGCTCCTGGGACTAAGTCGATTCTGAACTCGACCTGTCGTTGCGGAGGTAATCCAGGTAGCTCTTCTGGGAAAATGTCGGGGAAGTCGCTCACTACTGAAATGTTCTTTAGTTCTTTCGTTTCGAGGCTCGTGTCGACGACGTGAGCAAGGAATGCATGGTATTCTTTACGCAGATACTTATGTGCTTGAATACTTGATATTGTACGAAGACTCGCACTAGGTTTGTCACCGTAGACGATAAGAGTTTCGTTAGACGGGAGGTTTAGACGAACTACTTTCTCGTAGCACATGATGTCGGCGCGATGAAGACTTAACCAATCCATGCCGATGATAACGTCGAAGCTTTTTATTGAGACCGGCATGAGGTCGATTGGGAATGAATATTTATCTAGAGTTAGGGTACAACCTAAGTATATGCTATTCGTACTTTCAGTTTTCCCATTATCCATTTGTACTGTGAATTGTTCCTTAAGTGTGTGTGGTTGTTGCTTAAGCATGCGAGCAAATTTATGATTCACGAAGCTTCGCTCCGCTCCACTATCAAACAGAATGCATGCATAGGAGTTATCGAGGAGGAACGTACCAGTCACCACTGTCGGGTCAGCAACCGCTTCCCCGTGGCCTATAACTAGTACCCTCCCTGCTCCACCAGCATTCTTTGCTTTGGGGCAGTCCCTCTTATAGTGGCCTGCTTCGCCACACCCATAGCAGGTCGGGCTCGCGCCAGAGCCGGGGACATGGGCGAGCGGTTTCGCCGGAGATTTACAGAAACGGACTGTGTGTCCTTTCCTGTGGCAGTTAGAGCACTGCATTTCATGGCAGGGCCATTGTGGTGGTAGTTGCATTTGTTGCACTTGGGCAAACTTCCAGCATACTGACCCACCGGAGCAGTAGTAGCAGCAGCAGCAGGGGTTATTGCGGCATGCACTGCCACAATTTGCTGCTTTTTGGCAGCCCATTTCGTCTTCTTCCTATCCTCCCAGAGTTTCCGGCTTGTGTCAGCGAGTTTGGAGGGTTCTGAGAAGGCTAGGTTTGTTGTGCTTGCAGGGGTTTTGACTCCATGGTCAATGAGTCGTTGTGCCAATCGTTTGGCACTGTCGAAGGTAGCAGGGTTTGATGATAGAACATTCCCTTGATACGGAGGCACTAGCCCCCATATGTACCTTTCGATCTTTTTCCCTTCAGTGGGAACCATACTGGGGCAGAGGGCCACCAGTTCGCTGAACCTGGCGGTATAGGAGACTACATCGGAGCCCTTCATAGTCAGGTTCCAAAGTTCCTGCTCCAATTTCTGGATTTCGCCCGTCGGGCAGTATTCCTCAATCATGAGGTCTTTCATCGTTTCCCAGCCCATGTCGTTGGCTACGACGAGGGTTAGAGCTTTAACGTGGCCGCTCCACCACGTCAGGGCTTTTCCCTCAAAGGTGCATGCGGCATATTTGACTTTGCTCGCAGCAGGGCACGAACAGATTTCGAAGACTGATTCAGTCTTCTCGAACCATTGTGAGAGGGCAATGACTCCGCCGGTGCCATGGAAAGACTTCGGCTTGCAATTGGTGAAATCCTTGTAGGAGCACTCTCTCGAGCGCACATGGGTTTCAACCGGAATTGATTTAACAGGGGTTCCACCTCTGCTGGCATCAGATGAGTGATACTGAGCCATGGCAGTTGCCACTGCTGCAGCTACGACAGCATTCAGGGCTGCAGTATCGATGACCGAAGGCGGAGGAGGCGGTGGAGGTGTAGGGTTATTCCTGGGAGATTTGCGAGGAGGCATCTTTCAGCTATAAGTTTATAAAGATAAGAAAAATGGTAAGAATCAATTTGTAAGTAAGGTGAGAGTGACACATGGACTAACTAACCATAGCCCAACAGTTGAATGGGTGTTTGAGATCACAACAAAGAATATTAGTAGGAAACACAAATGTACAGATTTTTCCCACAGATTAGATAGATGTCAATAATACTGGTATTCCTGATGTAATAAGTTCAGGGAAAATCGACCTATCAGTAGGTCTTACATCATACCATACAGAAAAGTTTGACAGTTCTTAGATTCCTAATTAGAGTACTGAAAGTTAGGAATATTTTACAGACAAGTGCTACATAGAGCACATATGTTAAAGGCTATTCCTTAACCAAAAGACAGAGATGTACTAGACATCATCTAACGGCGATGGGAATTCCTCGGGCGAGCCCTGAGGTCTGACACTTGACGAAACACCTCTTGAAGGTGTCGCTCCTGAGCCTTCTGACGGGCTCGAACTTCCAAGACTTCAACTCTGGAGGTAGCCAGCTGTTGCTGCAGGGTTTCATTGGTTCTCCGGGTCCGTTCCATGACTTCTTCAAGACGGCAGATGTGGACTGTGTTAACACCTGAGTTGGCATCAATCTCCATGACCCGGTCGATGGCTGCTCGGACTTGCTCAACATTTCGAGCTATTCTAAGGATAATGACAGGTAGAGGTCGGTCAGCAGAACCACCTTCACTGACGTTGTAAAAGCTTCGGTCCCCAAAGTATGGTAAGGGTTGACCCTGTTTGTCACTCCATCGATTCAAGTTGGTTGCCCACAAGGGAGTAGGACCTGGAAAAGCTGGTCGGGGGTTGTTGTTCGGGGCTTGACCTACTAGCGGTAGGTTGTTGACTTCAGGCTCGAAGTCAGATCCATCAGAAAAGCCTTCTGCGAGGTGATCATCCAAAGGGATTGGATGCTCATCTTCGGGCTCTTCTTCGATCCACCCGACATTGCCTTCATTTGGAAAGTACGGGTCGCCGTGATGGAATCCAGCCATTTAAATCTACGCGAGAAGAGAGGTATAAGAATATAGTATACATGTAACTAGTAGTACAAAATACACCTATAGTATTTTAAGTTTAAGTTCTACTGATCTTCTTGTGGTATTGTTGGTAAGTTTTTAGACTTGTTAACACATCACAACCATTCTAGGGCATATGCTAATCACTCTTAGGACCAGCATAGTTAATCAGGCTATGCCATTCCCAAGACTGACCATACATCCTCGAGCTCACTTGTGATATTTAACAATCGTAATACTTTTGTTCTTGTCATTGTGACACTGATTTTAGTATGAATGCAGACTAGTATACTTAATTAAATATTTTAATATTTAAAGTATAGACTCTTGGTCAGAGTGCTTTAATCCCTAATGGGTTTATAGTTTAGTATATCTTTTATGGGTTGATATACTTGATTCACTATAAACCTGGCTTTGATACCAATCTGTCACACCCCAAAACCAAGAACGGCGGAAACGTTCTGGGGCGGAGGACGTCATGTATAGTATCACAACACAGTAAATGTAAATAAGCAAACAACATCATCCATTGCATTAAATATATAATTTTAATACAAGCGTGTTCTGTACAGTTTTACACACCAAAAAATATAACGTAAATCAAAATAATAAGATGAGTCCTGAATGCGCTCCATCTTCTCAAAAGCTGGCCTCGGTACCTGTCTACTGATGACCTGAGAATACAAGTTATTTTGAAAGAGTTTATCAGCATTAAGTTGGTGAGTTCATAAGTAATTTAGTGTCGATATGTGTTACCAAAAACGTTTGAACATGTCTCAAGTGTAAGTTTGTAAAAGGTAAGTAAATGTTTGTAAGTGTTTGTAAAAGTTTTAATCTCTCAGTAAAACCTATATTTTCTATTAAAGTAGCCTTCTACCAAGGCTTAACTGTTTTGTATGCTCGTTTGTTGTAAAAGTGTGTAATTACCCAAGTGTAACTATCATTTAACAAAATATAGTTTGTACATTAATGCTTAAGTGAAATAATCACTAAATATATGTAATGGGAACATCATTGTAGTACTGTTGTGTTGTATTATAGGAACTACTGCTGTACTAACTACCTTAAACCGGATTTATATTAAGGTATTATGTGATAAATTGCACCATACTATAGACTGGTAACATCGACAACGTATAGTCGAAAAATAAGGTATGACGTTTGGCACCCGCAGACCTACCGGTCCTGCTGTAGCTAGCAGCAAGGTGTAGGATAGTCAATCCAGTATAGATCTATATGCAAACTCACGCTCTCCCTTCAAGAGACTCTGGCTACAACTCGGGTCATGACAATTAAGGCATGCTCCCATACAGTGGATCACAATTGTTAACGTATTCATGTATATGTAATGTAATGTTACTTGTTCTAGTATCGTTATATATGTTCTCGTCCTAGTATAGTTGTATATGTACTCTTAGTAATAAGTATTGACTCATGAATGAACTGACTCTTTGATATAGAAATTGTAGTAGTATGATCCTGTGTTACCCCGATGGTAACTTACTAATGATGTACTGATATGCGTAAATAAAGGAGTAATTTTATGTCTATATATGTACATTCGATATATAATTAATATTGAAACGACCATCGGAGGGCTACCTGAAATCCCACCAGACCACATCTCAAGCGCGAAAAGGAAATAGGGCGGATGGCCTTCCTAAGCCCTTTAAACATTTCTTATATATCTATACATATATGGGCATGCAATTTATAAGAAGTAAAAACAAAGTTTAATAAAAGCATTTGATAAGTAAAAGAATTTGTAAAACATTTTGAAGTAAAACAATTTGATAAACAGTTTGAATAGTGATAAAATCATTGGTTTTCTAGTTATTAATCACATGTGATTAATGTAATCACATTTGATTGATGCAATAACTATAAGCATTTAACTTGTATCCCCCCGTAAAGTATTTAAAACAATTAAAAGTATCTCAAAGGTTAATTAAAGGGGTATGAACTCACTTGTGGTGAGTGGATTGGATTGAAGTGTCGGATACCGTGCTAGGTGGCAAACGGAGACTTGTTCACACGCACGAGCCTAGTTGTCATATAATGAGCATATATATATATATAACTAATTAGCCAAATAATAACTTCATGAAATAAGTTGGGACACTCACGAACATGTAAACACTTTGTATAAGTGTCATAGGTCCTAATGGTTGCATCTAAGTTGCTATGGGACAAGGCTAAAGGGGTTCAATTTATCAAAGGGCCTTATATAAGAGTTTACTACCGAATAAACCCCACACAAGGAGTTTACGGTCGTAAACCCTTGAGTTTACGGCCGTGAACTGCAATCTTGGTGGTAATGTGTGTTTTGAAGTTCTAAATGATTTCTAGAATAAGCCTAGCTTGGTGGTTTAATCCTTTGGGTAGTTTAGGTCATAGATAATACTCCTTTGAGGAGTTTACGGCCAAAAGAACATATCCCTTAGAGTTTACGGCCGTAAACTCTCATGGGATGGATGTTTTTAATTCTTTCAAGTCCCAAACACAAGTAGAATACTTTCTAGGCATTTGATTTAGGCTATGGAGGACCCTAGGCACACTTTGGTGCCCTTATTTGGTGTTTACGGCCCAAGAGTATTCCTTGGCCGTAAACTCCCTTTAAGGGGTGTTTTTGATGTGTTAAAGTGTCCAAATTAGCTAGAAGTAATTGAGGATTAAAGTCTAAGGCCTTAAGGGGTGATTAGGGCACATTTAAGCCCTTGAATTTGGTGTTTACGGTCGAAGAAACTCTTGGGCTGTAAACACCTAAAGCTAGGTGTTCATGCTTGTTTTGTAGCCTCAAATGATCATACATATTATCCTAAACTAGTTACCTAACAAGGAAATGGGACTAGATGGCCTTTAAGCTTCATTTTGGAGTTTACTCCCCAAGAACGTTCTTGGGCGGTAAACAACCGAATCACATATATTTGACATACATTCTATGTTAATAAGCATAAAACAAACATTATAGCATAACTAGAGAAGTGTACTCACAATTTGGGATGAAAACCCGAAGATCCGTGAGAGAGAAAATGGCTTTTCTCTAGTTGGAAATGTGAATAATGAATGAATTTAGTTCATAAATCTATTTATAGTCCTGAAATATTTTTGGTAGAAAATATTTTTATTCCGGAATTGGACTCTAACATTATGAAGTTTTGAAATGCTCAAGTTTCACAAACCCATGAGCATCTACTCTCCTGATATCTCCTTAAACGTAAACCCTAATGTACACAAACTTATTCGAAAAAGTCTGAAATTTATTGAAACTGAACTAGCTTCTATTGAATAGCTAATGTTCGTACAAAATGGAAATTTCGGGTTGTCACACAATACCATACACATATCATATCATATCATAAATAGAACAGCCATGCATTTCAAGTCTACAGTGTGACTGGTCCACCTGCACCAGGCCGTCAGTCCACCAGGTCCACTCTCTCTCTGAGTCTATAGTATGACTGGTCCACCTACACCGGGCCTTCAGTCCGCCTGGTCCACTCTTCGAGCCTCGGCACGCCTGGTCCGCCCTCTTGGGGCCTTCAGCCTATCCGGACCTCTCGTAGGCCCTTCGGTCTAACCGGCCTGCCCTGGGTATGTTGGTCTACAACACAAAGCAGGACCCGCCTCAACCCAACCCCAGTCCAAACAACCATGTGCACATCAACATACAATCATATAACAATTCACAACTAATCATACCTATCTAGCAGATCACATATCATAACAACATCCTAACCAGGATACCGACCTAACCGGTCACTAACATAGCATCATCCTAAATACTAGGATACTGACCTTAACCAGGTCTCTAACATATACCATCCTATCTACCAGGATACAGGCATAGCAAAGCAATAACATAACAATCAACTACCCAGATTACCATCCGATAAAGGGTCGTGCCTTGGTGCCTTAGACCCTGTCGATATAGTGAGGATAAGTCACCTGCAACTGCCGACTGAAGAAAATAAGATCACACTGCTCTGACTAACGGCACGAACTCCACCACTGATCATAACCAAATAACCAAATCCAATAATTACCAATAAATACCAAAATACCCCTGGAAGTTAATTGGTCAACCCTTGGTCAAAGTCAAAGTCCTTAGTCAAAGTCAACCTTCTTGGTTGACCCTACTCGCCGAGTCAACCCGTTGACTCGCCGAGTCCCTATATTTAGAAACTCCCAAACACGACTCAACTCGCCGAGTCACTCCAAGACTCGTCGAGTTCAACAATCATCGAGTCCTGTCCTGCTCAACTCACCGATTTACGTCTTAACCAGAAAAGGTTGGGGTTCCACGACCAAACTTGCCGAGTCTAAGAACAGACTCGTCGAGTCCAAGACAATCTTCAACAGACTCGCCGAGTTGTTCTTCCAACTCGGCGAGTCCTCCCATGTGACTCGCCGAGTCTCTTCAGTTCTCAAACCATACAGATGCTTTTCGAGCCATGCAGGGACTCCAATCCATAGATCCATTCTCCTACATCCTAACCCCCACATAAAGGTGCAAACTTTACGTGAAACCAAGGAGATATAAGCCCAAAACACTCTTGGGCTAAAGTTTGGGATAAAGGGGCTTCATCCATAACTCTTGGACAACAACTTTATGACATTTTGGACCAACACAAGCCTAGATCTGAAGTAGCAACTTTAGATCTAAGCCTCTAATTCGAAATAGTTCCCAAATCAATCACCATACACGAATCCATGAAGAAATAGCTTAAGAAAATGGTTCCTTACCCCTGAAATGAGTCCAAACAACTGCAAATTTCCAACCTCCCCAAGCTTCTTGATACAAGCCTTCAAACCTTCAAGCTTCAAACACCAAAAGATTCTCCTCAAAGCTCTAATACACTAAAAAAATAAGGGTTTTCTCACGAGTTAGGGTTTCTAGGTCTCAAATGGGTAGCAAAGAGGCTGAGGGGAAAACATAAGGTTCTTTAAATAGGGTGCAAACCTTGAAAAATAGGGTTTCTTATTCCAGCACCAACTCGCTGGGTCAGTCACTTATCACGTGACCAAATCGCGACTCGACTCGCCGAGTCTCTCCATCGACTCGCCGAGTCTACCTTCCTTATTTACACTAAAAATCCTAAACTTGTACTTTTGAACTCGGGGTGTGACACAGAATATATAAATAAATCGTCTATATCACTCCGAAACATTTACATGCTAGTTCTAATACCGTCATCATACGCTTAGAATCCTAAACACATAAAGCCTCCAGATCCGGTTGGCAACAAACCGTAGATCTAAACAAATAATATCATATTTGGCAAATATATAACATTTAGCACATAAAAGCATTTTAGGCATCTTTCCTAAAATAAACTAGCACTCGTGTCTAAGATATAACAGACACCTATTTCACAATCTTCACTTAGCATTCTATGTTTAAGTATAGAAATCCTACAAATTCCTAGCTCGCTTAAACTAATGCTCTGATACCAACTGTGTCCCAAAATCACGGCCAGAAAAGACCGATTTAATTTGTGCTTTTAAAATAATTTTCAGAATAATCCTTTGATTTAAAAGAGTTGCGGAATTTGTTCCCAAAACAAAATATGATAAATAAAATTTATCAAAGCATTCCTTAAAGAAATGTATTTTCATATATAACAACACTCGGTATGTCATGTTCCGTTACAGACCAAAAGCATAAACGGCACATTATAAGCCTTACAACAATTATATACAACTACTGGCCTATAAACAAAATATCTTCACAATTTGTCCAACTTATGCTCTCGCGCCACTACCTATATTACAAAGAAACTGAGTGGGTTAGGCTTGGGAGCCTGGAGAGCATATAGGGTTTTCAACCCACAATAAATAATTATATTTAATTTTCACTAACCAACAATAACCCCATTAACCATTCCCATTATCCTCACTTTACGTCCCTAAAACAACTATCACAAGGGACCTAGTCTAGGATTTTTCATCGGGATGGACATTACTGCAAAGGGGTTTCCTCAACAATAAATGTCCTAAAGGCAACCATGAGGGGGATAAATTACACTAGTGAACACACCGTTCACAACACCTATAGGTTATGAACCTGCCAGCATTCCACTGGACAATCTAGAAAGAGTCTGTGCTCGTCATCCATACTCTGCTAGATGACTAGATCAACAACAACATCGAGGCCCCTCATCGTTTTATTTCATCACACACCAACTATCTACCCATGTTCTACCCAATATATTTGTAGATAAAAGTATGTATATATAGTTTAAAACATGTGTACAACATTCAATCATTACTCATTTCACTAATGAATAATATATAAACACATAACACGTATTTCTGGAGAATATTTCATATTTATGTGTTAGAAGAAACAAACAACACACTTACTCAAAACATATACTTAATACATTCAACAATACTTGTATTAAATTGTGTTTATGAAAGAGACTATGCACTCACTTGATAAGACAATGCTCGTATAGCACTACGGCTCTTAAAGCAGTATTCTTCGGTGAAACTATGATATCTTCACACACCGGGCTTCTCGCGGGCAGAGCTTCGGCTCGAAACTCTTTTCTTCTTGGGATCTTCGGTGCTTCGGGACTTGCTTTGGGTGTCAGGATGATACTGGGGCTTCGGGGGTATAACTTGCACGTAAAACGAGGTAATAAGAGTGAGAGGAAAGAAATTAAGCAACAAAACTCAGCCGGCCTCGCTTTCTATTTATAGGAGGCTAAAATCCTATGCTCACGTCGTGAGCCACAAGTGCTCACGTCGGGAGCTAGATATGTCATTGCGTTCGTCATTAGGCCACTTGCTCTGGAAGGCATCCATCACCTGCTCACGTTGTGAACACCGTGCTCACGTCGTGAGCTCTGACACAGACCTCGAAGTTTGCGTTCCGAACTTCAGAAATTCATATCTCTCGCATACGAGATCCATTTTCGACATTCTTTATATGCTCACGTAGGTGAGATTATTCTCTACAACTCTCGTTTAGGCTTCGTCGGCTAATTTTGTATTTAACTTTTATTATATGATTTTTAGTAGGTCGGGACAGGAAAACTCCGTTAGAAATTCATAACTTCTTCATCCGACGTCCGTTTTCGTCTGTCTTTTTACCGTTGCATTACTATCGACGAGATCTTCGATTCTCGTTTAGATTGTTTCAACTAGAAATCACTCGATCTCATATTCGAACTTTGGGTTTCATACCGCTAATTCGAAACTTCGAAAAATCATAACTTCCTCATACAAAGTCAAATTTAGACGTTCTTTTTATGCACGCTCACGGTTTAACTTATCCTACGACTTTCATTTAGATCACGAAGGCTAAATATCGCTCTATTGTAAACTCAATATTTACGTTACGCAGTGTCATATCGGTTCTGATACGAAACTTCGATAGGTCATAACTTCTTCGTTATAACTCGGATTTCGGCATTCTTTATATATTCGGAAACCTTGCCGAGACGACTACAAATTCCTTCATAGATATCGGGCTTATCGAAAATTTTATTATTACGCTTATTCTTGTTCTTAATTCATTTAAGTCACACAATTAAGCATAAAACACATAACACTCAAAATAATACATTTTTATTATTTCACAATGGTTAGAAAGGTTAACCTAGACTATTACATCATCATTAATACGTAGCCTAGAAACACGGGCATTAAAAAAGGATTCCCAATCCCTCTAATCTTCTAGTGATCAAAATGCTGATAAACTGTGCTGCCCAATGCTAGTGATCCATTACTAGCCAAACTCAAAAGACCGCAAAAACCCCAGAAGACCAGCTGAACACTTCCCAAAACCCAACAGCGCTGATAACCCTAAATACTATAAAGTGACACCACACTCCTGGAGTCCAAAGAACAGCTACTCCGACAAAACCTCAACAACAAACCAGTTCCCTCGGCACCTCCAAAAGCTAATTAAAGCACAATTGCTAAAACCACTAAATCCTGGCGATATTGGACAACTATCCTGCTAAATCTTGAACATAAACCTTCCACACAATGAACCCGAACCAATCTCCTACTACAACCAAGATAACATAGAACACTCCAAACCCGCTATAAGAGAAAAAACCCTTCACTAAACCACTATTGATTCATGGCATGCAAATGGCATATGACATTTCTTGAAAGTATAAACCAAACATAAGCAGAGAAATAAACCAAAGATATCCTTACCTAAAACCAATGTAAGATTCCAAACAACAAAGTTTAGATAAAACCAAAAAGAAAGAAGAAGATACATACCCACAACATCGCGTGGTGGAGTCCTGACCTCCCATGTCTGATACTTCAAAGCCCAACTCCTCTCCGCTGGGGCTCCTTCTCTACCCTCTCTTCCAATGGTAATCCTCAAAGTAGCTGGAGCAGGCGCACTCACTGCTCCTCCCCTAAACGTCGGAGAGTCGGCCTTCTTGTGGCCCACTTAATCGTAGTGAAAACATAACGGGCTGGCCCCATGAGGACAATCGATGCTGACGTAACCAAACCTGCCACACTTATAGCAACCCAAACCCCTGGAACGAAAAACTCCATCTTGTATTTTCCCACATGTGTGCACTGAACCCGACCCTGCTAGCCTCTCAAACGCTGATCAGAAATCTTGGGTCTCTTCCCAGGACCCTCCACTGTATGCACCCGATCTGATCCCCTCTTCCCGAGCTGCTCCAAATCGATCTCCCGCTCTCAGGCTCTATAAGCCATATCATTCACGGTCTCACACCTTGAAATACTCACAAACTTCCCGATGTCATCCCACAACATATCATGAAACCTCACCTTCTTCTTTTCCTCATCTGCTGCAAAATGCAGTACCAATAAAGCCCTCTCCTACAACTTGGCAGTGATCTCTGCCACAGTCTTTGTAGTCTGAAAAAGATCCGGAAACTCTTGCACCAACTGTTGCACCTCAATCATAGGAGCAAACTCAGGTCAGAACCTGGTCGAGAAGTCATCCCATTACATAACTGTTTGATTAGTGTCTAAATCCATAACCATAATTGGTATGTACTTGACCCGAGAGTAGCATGGTCCATATGGTTTGCATATCAGCAGGACAATTTGATAAGATGGAGTTTTGAGAAGAGGCTATTTATGATTTGTTAATACATTATAAGTTCTAATATATTAATATGAAATCATATTATTTAATTAGTATAGATCAAGAATTGGTTTGGAATTAAATTTTTGATAAAAAGAGACTAATTAAATAAATAAGGATTGATTTGGTAAATCATTCATTCTTATAAAGTGGGCTTGTGATCCATAATTCTTTATGTTGGGCTAAACCCATGTGGTGAACCATGGATACTCCATGGAGGTTAAAACCCATGAAGCCTAAGGAATGTGGATAGTCATTCACATTAGGATTTGCATGGTGTAACTCTAATTAAGCCACACAATCTAAGAAGCCCCTTAGCCTCCATAAATTGGGTACTAGTTCTTGAAAGATCATTGAGCCGATTTTGGTGTGAAGATATTCTCTCAAAAGTCATCCTTTGTCCAAAGGTTTGTTGTGATTCCATTTGAGGTATTCATAGTATTGATGCTAAGTTCTTTAAGGCCAAAACTACAAGCTACAACAAATAGGTAATTCTATAACTCATTTCTATGATGTTTATGTCATTTGTATGCTAGTTGTAGGCATAATGCTTTGGAATCAATATTTCATTTATAATTAGAGAAAACATAGATACAAAACATCTAGGTTGCATGTACACCATAGGAGTGTTAGAATTCTCAAAACCCTTCAATAGTATCAAAGCCTAGGGTTGTTTTCCATTATACTTGATGCAAATGTTTGATTTTCAAAGTTTAAAAAAAGAAGAAAAAAAAACATGAAGTTTGTCAAATTTTAAGATAATTACTTGATTTTATGAAAACCTAATTATTAGTAAAATTTGAGTCCTTTTACTACAAGAGTTGAATTAGGTCAATTTATTAAAAGATAGAACGATATGATTATTTTATTTGTTTTAAAAGTTTGATCTAAAAGTTTTTAAGGAGTTACAAATTTTGTAATAAAGTTTTGGAACTCAAAAGTTCTTTTTAAGTTATGAACTTAAGAGTTTTGAAACTTCCATAAGTTATGGATGTGAAAAGTCTCTTTTATGGAATTCTAAAGGTTTTCAAGAGTTACAAAACTTGCCCTCAAGTTTTGGAATTTGAAATTTTTTTTATGAGACATTGAATTCTAAAACTAAAGTTATTTGAAAAGTTTTCAAAAGTGTAACTCATGGGTTCATAACATAATAATAAATTAAATAGTTTTAATTTTGTTTTAGCATTTTGATGTTATGAATAATTCATATTACATCTTTATGGACTTTAATAATAGTTAATTAAAGTGTTTAATTAAAAAAGAATTAATAATTCCAAAATGACATGGTTTAAGTATAATTAAATTAAGAGTATAGTTTAATTAATAGATTAAACCACTTAGTATTTTAAAAGTTTAAAATACACCCTTATACTATTATAATATTAAAAGTTTAATATATTATATGTATAAGTAAAAAGTCAGTCTTACCGTTAGTATACCTCATTCACGAAGCCGGTCTGTAAGGGGGGTATAAGGATATTTCCTAGAAAATGGCGGTTTAACGGGTGTCCACTTTCACCCACCGATTCCTTGACTGGTGGAGGTTCGTTAACCGAACGGGTAGGATAGGACATTAATTCTCATTAAAAGTATAATGAAAATACCAAGTAACTAAACACTTATAAATTTCCAATCTTAGTTACTTAGGAAAAATGTGAATTTGGTGCAAACCCATGAAATTGCACTTTGCACCTTGTTAAGTCGTTAGTGGAGCGCGTGTGGTTAACCGACACACTAATCTGGCACTGGCAGTGCATGGAAAAGGGTAGCTTGATGTTAATCATAGATCAATGGAGCATGTGTGGTTAAACTGCACAGTGATTAGGTGGTTGTAACATTGGGTGTACCAAGTTAATTTGCATGGTTATTTACACCTTGTTTGTGATCCTCGGCATCCCAGTCACAAACTTCAAGGTCACAATCGAGATTTAAACATGCCATTGAAAAGTTCAATGAATCTCAAAGGATCTAGGAATTTCAATCCATTTAAAACTTAATTATCAATTTCGTTTTTTGTGATGGAAATTGGTAAATCGTCATTTACCTACCTTCAAATATTTTGCATTCGGATTACAGTATCCCTCTTCTGAATTTTAAAGTATTTTGTTGGGTCCTAGCCTTAATATTTCATGTTGGTTGTTATATTAAGGACTAAAATCAACTAAACTTGAATTTCTCCCATTATACATGTCTAGTTCAGACAACTATTTTCTTCCAGAATCTTTTGAAAAAACTTTGTTTATAAAGATTATTTTCCACATGGCAATCAAAGTGAAAGAGTAATCCCTTCTTCGTTCTATAGTGGAACTTCACTTCCTTCACCTGCTCCAATAATTCTCCCTAACCCATAGTTCTAGGTCACTCCAAGCCTTATTGGCACGAAGGAAAGTCTGTACATGCTCACGTCTTGGAGATTAAGTTACATATTGACAAGCTGGGAGAGTTAGGTGTCGAAGTCTCAAGGAAGTTGCCGGTTGACTGGGTTCTTCAGTCACTTCCTAAGTCATATAGTGAGTTCTTTAAGGACTACTATATGGGAGATCATGACATGACCTTTATTGATCCAAACTTCCATGGACGTTGACAATGGTATCATTGGAAATCCATAAAAGTTTTCTCTTCCCAATGGAAAGGGATCGGCCATGGTCAAGTCATTCGACCAAATGGTAAAGAGAAAGGGTAAGTGCAAGTTAGTCCTGTGTACCATTCCCAAAGAGTCTATATGTTTCTATTGCCAAGAAAAGGGGCATTGGTTGCGAAGCTGCCATATTTACCTGAAATATCGCAATGATGGTAAAGTCAAAATTTTGACTCAAATTCAGGTAAGTCTACTGTCTAACTCTATTAAGTTCCTATTTAAAGATTCTTAATACATGATGTAATGTTATTACATTTTGATGTTTCGTAGAATCAAAGGAAGCTTAAAAGAATAATAGGCTGAGTCTGATCGCAAAGAAATGGATTTTGATCGCATGGTTCGAAGATCAGATTATTGAGTGGCTGCTTAAGAGTAATGATATATTATTAGAAATATTTAGAAACATAGTTTTCATTTGTAATTGCATTATAAGGAAAAGTTTTCCGCGTTTTATAAATAAATAAAAAATTGATTTTGTTTTATTTTGTATCTCCTTACAATGACATTTATGAAAAATTGATGTTTGTATGTTTCTAGCAATATTGGAAAAATGAATTTGATTCTTTCGTTTGTGGTACTGTCAAGAATCTGCCAAATAAGGAAAGATTCTCATCACCCAAGTTTTAGTTGAATAGAAACATGGAATCATGCAACTTGTATTGTGTGATGAAGGAGAACCTTCATTGTAACGACGTGAATTTTCAAAAAAAAATTATTTTTAAATCATGTTTTTAACCCTCCAAAAAAAAATATCATAACAAACTGTATCCAATGTCGTCATAAAAAAAATTCCCAGAATCTCAAAACATAATCACTATGAGTGTGTACAGATCATGTCAGCGCCTTCCCGCCTTCCCGCAATTCTTGTGCTCAACGTCCCGACCTAGCCTCCTCCTATCATTCAAATAAAATCCCCGATCAATACTCTCTCATAGTCTCATCTCTAACGATTGGGTAGAAGTCCATTCTACTCCTCCCTGAACTCTCTTGAATCAGTCTTGACCAGAACCCTAAGGTCAACGAAAGTCAACGGTCAAACTTTGACCCGACTCGTCGAGTGCACATGGGACTTGGTGAGTCCATGCGGGTCCTTTGAGTCCTTCTAGCCTGTCTTGGCTCGTTGAGTCATCCTTCCAGCCGACGGGTTCTTCCTGTCACGAATCGCGAGGCAACCCCGACTCGACTCGTCGAGTCCGCTTATGAACTCGGCGAGTTGCTTCCGTGATCATACTCCTATGACCTTCTGATGTCAGATATGCTTCTCTAATCTATATATCTGACCTTCCCAAGCATAATAATCACGTAAAGGTTGAATCTTGGTACGCATGCAACACACCCAAAGCTTCTTTTGGTGAAATAACCTCTAAAATGGCCTCCTAGGCTCATAACTCAAAATGTATGGCATAAAGCAGAGCGGTAAGGACTCTTTGGACCTCTTAAGGTCCAGATCTATGAACCATTTCGCCTTGGGACCTCACATACTCTAGATTCAACTAAAAGAGGCATAAAGAAAACCCTAGATTCCACTAGAATCATTATAAACACGAGAATGACACATATTGTTACCTCCAACAGCTTCCTCTGATCAAATAGATGTGGATCCAAGCTCCTCAACCCGCTTAGTTTGTTCTACCTCCTTCCTTCTTGTTAAAACACACAAGAAATGGTGAATTAGCCTTCCTCTTGCACCACCAACGATCTCTCTGCTCTCTAGGGATTCTCAGGGGTGTAGTGGCTGCAAATGGAGGCCATAAAGGCCTTTAAAAAGGGCAAAGAACCCGAGAATTAGGGTTTCAATCCACAGCGTGGACTCGTTGAGTCCACCCTTTTGCAACTCGTCGAGTCCGTTCATTAATCCAGTCAGCAATCGCGGTCCTACTCGACGAGTCCACGCCTCAACTTGTCGAGTCCCTATCTTTTACTCAAAAATGAATGATCAAACATAATACCTGGAAATTCGGATGTTACCATTCTCCCCCACTAGAATCAGAATTCACCCTCGAAGTCTTGCTCCGCAGATAACTTTGGATGTTGCTCCCGCATTTCCAACTCCGGCTCCCAAGTCGGCTCGGACCCTCTCCGATGTTGCCACTGGACCTGAACCAGGGACACCTGCTTGTTCCTCAGAACCTTGACCTTTCGATCCCGGATCGCGATTGGCCTCTCAACATAATTCAGGCTCGCATCCACCTGAATATCATCAAGCGGCACCACCGCCGACTCCTCGGTTATACACTTCCTCATCTGAGACACGTGGAAGGTATCACGAATCTGGCTCAACTCCGCAGGTAGCTCCAACCGATATGCTACCCTGCCCACCCTCACGGTCACCCTGAACGACCCAATGGACCGGGGCCCCAGCTTGCCCCTCTTCCTGAATCAAATCACTCCTTTACAAGGAGATACCTTTAGGAGTAAGAAGTCTCCCACCTGGAACTCGAGCTCTGATCGTCGCCTATCCGCATAACTCTTCTGGCGACTCTGAGCTATGAACAAGCTCTGCCTAACCTGTTGTATCTGCTCTATCGTCTGACGAACTTACTCTGTGCTACCCAACACTCGTCACCCGACTTCTCCCAAGCAGATGGGAGTCCGACACCTCCTTCCATACAACAACTCAAAGGGGGGCACATTGATACTCGAATGGTGATTGTTGTTATAAGAAAATTTAGCCAACGGCAGATACGTGTCCCAACTTCCTCCGAAGTCCATCACACATGCCCTAAGCATGTCCTCGAGAGTCTGAATCGTCCGTTTGCTCTAGCCCTTCGTCTGTGGGTGGTATTGTAGTGACAAAGAACATGGTTTGACATGCAGAATTAAAGCTTGCACAATTGAACATGGTGATTTGGGTGTTTAAGAGATATATTGAATGTATATGGTGTTACACAAAAAGGAGCTAGATCTAGACTACATAAATAACACACACTTACACACTCACTTCTACATCTCTCAAGCACACCTCTACAAGTGGTATGAACCCACTATTTATAGAGGTGTTTGCATGTCTCTCTCTCACTCTAAGTAACAAATGGGTCTAAAGGCTAAAGCACCACATGCAAGTGGGTTTTACAAAAGTCAAACATTTACAAAGTCATGAATGAAGAACTTTGCACCCCAACATTCTCCCCCTCAAAGTTAGGAATGAATGACCCACTTCAAATCTTCCAAAATCAAGCACTACACGGTTCGAGCCTCAAAGGTCACACATGTCGAAACAAACTTCGATCTTCAATTCTTCCATGACTCTTCAATTTGGGCTCGAGGATGTGAGACCACACAAACCGAGTAGCAACGAATGATCAAGAGTATTCCAAACTCCAAATAATCACCCTAAAGTTGCGCATAAAAACACACCCCAAAAATCTTCAATAATTCCAAACCCATTTCGAATACATCACTTCCAAACTTCCAATTACATCATCTCGTGGCTTCAAAAATTCAAGATCACTTCGGTCTTCAAATCCACGTAATATGAAAAATTCAAGTTCGAATTTCCATATAAAACTTCTCCCCCTTTTTATAATCGAAACTTGATTATAAAACTCCAAAGGAAAAAGAACGTGCTCTATTCGGAATTTTTCGTGTCAAAACTCCCTCTTAACATGTGGCATAAACTTTGTGCTTCAATCCGGAAAAACCAAAAAATATTCAACTTTTATTGTCGTTCACGGATCGCCTTTGACAAAATTTCTCAAAAATGGGTAGAAATTGTCAATTTCAAAATTCTGCAGTGACCCGTTGCGTCAAAAATAGCCAAATATGCGAAGCACACTCCCATTTGCGAAACTAGGTAGAATATGTAAATTCGCACAAACTGCATGGACCAGATTTGAAAATATTCCAATTTCTCAAAGTTTTTACCCCAAACGCGAAACTGGGTAAAATTTGCCATATTGCGAAAACTGGAGGGATGCGAAATGAAAATTATGCACTTTTGTCTTTTTATTACCCAATTTTGCAAAGTTGGACCACTTGTATTATTTCATGAAAAGATCAGGGACCAACTGCGAACATATTTTTTTTCTTCTTCATTGAACGATTAACAGGGAATGCTTCGCACACCCTTCGCATCTTTCACTCACCCTTCACATCTTTCACCCAATTAATCAAATGAACCAAATGCGAATGAACAACTTCCAGATATGCAAACCATGGATAAGAAAATACTTCACATCTTAACTCCAAAATTGAACAAAATGTAAACTCACGTGATCTCTGTAACCAAATGCGAACTCAAAATTACCAAATTCAAACTCCATTCACACAAATGCGAATTAAACAAACATTTCAGATGCGAACCCAAACAAGATCAAATGCGAATCCAAAGAAGATCCAGATTCGAACTTTATTGAGATACTTTCGCAAAATCAGCGTCAACAACTCCAAAATCTTTCTAAATCACAGTAAACATAATCTCAATTCGATTCTATCGACTCCAACATTTGCGAACCCATCAAATAGACTCCAATCGATCGATTTCCAATTATCAATCCAAGTCTTCAAATCTTAACCCAAATCGATTCAACAAACAGTTTCCAGTGAACCATGACTTCGCTTTTTGACACCGATATCAAAGCCTTTCCAGTTCGTTTCTAAATCAAAATCAACAATCGAGTCTCAAAACGATACCAAATCATCCTTCGTTTTTATCTATCGTTTTCTGATTTCAATTCTAAGTCGATCAAACCCAAAGACTTCCATCGATCGACTCCAACTCATCGAGCATCAAATCCAAACAGTCTCCATACACACAAATCATCGACGTTGAACATCGATTTTGACTTTTCTCACTTTGACTTTTACAAATTAACAGTCAATAAACAGCAAATTGATGTTTCTAGTGACAAAATCCAGATTAAAACATGATTGTTTTGACGTTCTTCATCCTATTCAAGTGTTCTTGACTTTATTCATCCGAAAAAAAAATCCAATTTTCGATTTCATAGCTAAAACTTGATCATAATCGATTTGGTTATGGAACACATTACATAAAATCGATTCACAAGTTCAATTTAACATTCAAATCGAATCGATTAATCAGATTCATCAAACTAAGATTAGAACTCAAGAATCAACGATCAAGAAGATGCAGAAGCTGATAGTACAAGTAAGATAAGCGTGTTGTCACACCCCCGAACCAGACGGCGGAAACGTCCGGGGGCTGTCGTGACTCAATTGCATACCATAACATTGAATATATATGAAACATAACAACATTCGTCACCATTCATTACATAGTACAACCAGTAGTGTTTACATGTCATACATTGTTTAAAACATTACATTCCCAAAAATTAATTTGTTCCATTCATTCAAAAATAAACTGCAACCGTCACTGAATAGGATTTCCCTTGATTCACTGGTTCCCTGAGAATACAAGTATTTTGAAAAACGTCAACATATGAAATGTTGGTGAGTTCATAAGTAGTGTTTGAAATCGAATGTTTGTATTGTTTGAGAAACCACCAGAAAATCCGATATTTTCTGAAAAGAAAAACTTTTGAAAACGTTTGTGAAGATCCATAGGTATGCTTGTTTGTTTCTATACTTGTAAAAAAAAATGTTCATTGAAGATGTATGCATTTCAAATCTGTATGTATTGAAAACCCTAGGAAAACCCGATGTTCCCCTAGTTCCTTTGGAATCCATTAAGTTACGTTGAAACCATTACGAAGATAGCAGTGTCAGTCCCAGGCGACGTTGGAAGGTTCTCGAGCAGGATTATTTACTACAAACCCGCGTTACGCAAACGCCCAGTTTGTAGATATACTAACGATTCCCGAAGGCGTCGTCAGTACTAATCGCGTTATCCAATCGCCCTGACTAGGTGTAGTCCCACATCCGAAGAGAAAGAGGACATGAAGGCCTCGATGACTCTATTAATCGGTTGGGGATAATATGCGTGCGAGGGGTCCCCGACCCGCCTCGTAAAATATGCAGACTCTTCTAGCAATACCAAGGACCCTTGGGGACCAGTGGTACAAGCCATTGAAAGTCACTCTACGTTGTGCCAAGTCGGTGAAACTCAACACCTCGTAGAAAAATATGCGTCTTCGGGCCTTAAGATCAGGTCATTGGGCTAGCTAGGCCCAACAAGCAAGATTTTACACTTTTGGGGCCCGAAGATGGTGCGTAGACGTCTGTGCACACTCGTATGTATATGTATTACCAAACGTTATTTGTATGAATCGTAGTATCGAAGAGTTAGTAGTTGTAGATTTCCATTGGCTCGAGACCGAGCCAATTCGTTTAACAACGACTTTTGGTATTGTAATGAGTTGTATTTCATGGATAGTCGCGGTGCCATTATTTGATCAAATTGTACATATTGAATTAGTCTTGAAATATTTCTGTTTTTCAGCCCCTCATTGTTTGTAAAATTTACATTTTCAACCTTTTTATTAAATACTTCCCGGTTTGGTCCTTGAACTATTTTTCTTGACATTTTAACACCAAAAATTATTGAAATTAATATTTTTCAGCATATTTTTCATAGAAAACAGTTTAAGTCCCTGAAAATGCAGTTTTTCTCGGTTTTAGCCCTCCTTTTCACAATTTTGACAATTTTGGCCCAAATTGGAAAATTTTTGCAACTTTGGTCCTTTTTAAATTTAAAAAGCATTTTAAACCTTTGAAAAGGATTTGGGACACTTATAGTCCACTGTTTTACAGAAATTCACAGTTTTGGCCCTCCAAAACAGAAAAATTCGCATAATGGGCCTCATTGGGCCGAAAATGTCATTTTTAGCCCATTAAGCTTGAAATTTATGTTTTTTATCCTCTAATTGAGTATAATTCCAGAAATAATTTTATGGAAACTGTTTTGGCACACTTCATCCATCAGAATCTGTGAAATGTCAATTTGGGCCCTTAATTTTGTATTTTTCACATTTTTGGCCCAAAATTTGTGTTTTTAACCCAAAGAAAATTATTACTAAACCACTTAGCCATTTTTCTTGAAACACTTTGTGTGTAGAAATATATTTGAAGCTAAGATCATAAAACATAAGTTATATCTCGGTTTGAGGGGTTTTAAGGCTAGATCCAACATAAAAACACATAAAAGCATACATATAAGCATGGAAATCATACAAGGCATACAAAACACATATAGATCTACACTTTCACTTGTATTCCCCCCCCCCCCCCCACAAAACTCATAAAAACAGAAAATAGGGGGTATGAAGCTCACCTTGGGTGTTGATTTGGTTTTTGAAGAAAGATTGGAAGAAATGAAGTGATTTTTGGCCTTTGCACTCCTTGATGAACTTTTCGAGATTATGGGGGTTTCTAGAGTGCATGATCATGATTTTTGCATGGATTAGGAAGAGATGTTTGATAAATAAGGAATACAAGTCATAGATCCAAGCAAAACCTTACCTTAGATGATGATTTTTGTGGAAGAACCTTCTTGAATGCTTCCTAATTTTCGAGATTTTGGATGGAGGGGGAGAGTTGTTCTTGAGTGATCTAGAGAGGATTTGAGAGATTTTTGTGTGTGTGTGGGTGTATGGCCGAGAGTGAGAGAGGAGAGAAGGAAGAAGTGATTTTGAAGTGATGTTGCATGGATACATGGACTATATTGCATGGATACCCTATGGACAATAATGAGGTGGCACACTTAAGTCAACTCTTCCTTATCTTCTTGGGTTTGGGCCTTTGGGCCGAGAATGGTGGGGAAAAAAAAGATTTTTGGGCCTTTTGGCCCTTAAGCCCAATATTTGAGGTAGTTTGGGTGATCATTGGCCTTATAAAATAAAATTGTGATTTTTATGCTTTATTAGGCTAGGTTAGGTTAAATTATGGATCAAAGCTTGTGATTTATTTCATTCTAGGTCCAACATGGTCCAAAATGTTGAAATAAATAAGTGTGGGTCCAATTAGAGCCCAATTAGGGTTCTAAGCCCATGATAGTCTAATTGGAAGCTTATTGGCCCATTTGGATCCAATAAGGAAGTTCTAGTCTAAAATAGACTTAACAAGAACTTCTAGGGTCTCCAATTGTTTGATGACTATTTGTAGTACTAGCATGTTATGTTTGATTGAAGTTTTTGATTCACATTAACTTGAATGTATAGATTACATGGCTCAAAATTTACAGTTGTGACACGTGTGTACACAAAGTCACGAAGAACAATTGTATAATGAGATGGATTTAAAGATGTGTGGGCTCACAACACTATATAATCGGATTTAATGTCTAATGGGCTTAATATTGGATGAACAGTAACAGATTTGAGAAAAATGGATCAACTAGGCTCATGAACTTCGAACATTAATGTGTATATCAAAATTAGACTCAATTTTTGAACAAGATATGGATCAAAATTGGACTATTACAAATTTAAAATCAAATCAACTAAACGAATATGAGATTGGATCGGGCTTGATCAAAGAAAAATTTATTGGATCATCAATGGGGTTTTTCAACAAAATTTTGATCATACGAGTCAAATGATCATGAATCAAAAATGTAATGCATGAATTCAATGAAATTAAGAGAGATCATAGAGAGAGACTCACCAAAATTGATCAAATTGCGACAAAAGTTGCGAAACCGAGAATCGTTCTTCAAAAGTCACGTTGATCATGAAAACCAAGCTCTGATACCAATTGTAGTGACAAAGAACATGGTTTGGCATGCGGAATTAAAGCTTGCACAATTGAACATGGTGATTTGGGTGTTTAAGAGATATATTGAATGTATATGGTGTTACACAAAAAGGATCTAGATCTAGACTACATAAATAACACACACTTAAACACTCACTTCTACATCTCTCAAGCACACCTCTACAAGTGGTATGAACCCACTATTTATAGAGGTGTTTACATGTCTCTCTCTCACTCTAAGTAAAAAATGGGTCTAAAGGCTAAAGCACCACATGCAAGTGGGTTTTACAAAATTCAAACATTTACAAAGTCATGAATGAAGAACTTTGCACCCCAGCAGGTATGCAGTACTGAAATGAAGCCTCGTTCCCAACTCCTCATGGAATTTCTTCCAGAATCTGGAAGTGAAACGCACATCTCGATCTGATACGATCGAGAACAGTACTCCATGCCGCGATACCACCTCTCATACATACAACTCTACCAGCCTCTCAGCAGAAGAGCTCTCACTGATAGCAAGGAAATGAGCGCTCTTCGTCAGCCGGTCAACTATCACTCAAATTGCATCGACACCCCTGATGGTCCTTGGCAATTTGGTGATAAAATCTATGGAAATCTGTTCCCACTTCCACTAAGGAACCTCAATTGGCTGCAACTTGCCGTGTGGACGCTGGTGCTCAGCCTTAACCCTGCAACATGTCAAGCACCTCTCAACCAACCATGCAACATCCCTCTTCATACAGGGCCACCAATAATCTTTCTTCAGATCCAAATACATCTTAGTGGCCCCAGGATGGATCGAGAACCTCGATCGATGCACCTCCTCCATCAAAGTGGTTCATGCTCCGCCTGCATACAACACCCATATCCGACCCTGAAAGGTCATAAGCCAGCGGTTATCGGTAACCAAATCAGGTACCTGCCCAATCACCCACTCTCTCTTGCGGTTTTCCGGTCTCACGGCCTCTGCCTGGGCCTCGCGAATGGTGTCCAACACCTGAGTCATCACTGTCAGTCGCATACAAATGTCTTGAATTGGGGCACTCTCCGCCCTACGGCTCAGGGCATCAGCTAAACCATTAGCTTTGCCCGTGTGGAACAGGATCTCACAATCGTAATCCTTTACCACGTCCAACCATCTCCTCTGGCGCATATTCAGGTTGGCCTGATCCATTAAATACTTCAAGCGCTTGTGGTCCGTGTATATGGTACACCAAACTCCATACAAATAGTGACGGCAGATCTTGAGGGCGAACACCACTGCCCCTAACTCCAAATCATGGGTGGGATACCTCGTCTCATGAGGCTTCAGCTGCCTCGATGCATACGCTATCACGTGCCCCCTCTGCATAAGTACTGCACCCAACCCCGCTATCGATGTGTCACAATACACCACAAAATCCTCTATCCCTTCCGGGAGGGCTAGCAACGGGGCTTCGCATAATCTATGGTGAAGTGTCTCATACAAGGTCTGCTGCTCCGGACCCCACAAAAAAGCAACACCCTTCCGGGTCAACCTATTGAGAGGAACGACGATCTTGGAGAAATCCCTGATAAATCTCCAGACCCCATGAAAAACAAGGTCTGAACCTCCCACCTCATAACCACCTCAATCTTGGCCGGATCGACCAAAATCCCATTCCGGTTGACGAGATGCCCCAAGAAATGGACCTCCTATAACCAGAACTGGCACTTGGAGAATTTGTCATAAAGCCTCTCCGACATCAATACCCCGAGAATCTCTCTCAGATGCACCTCATGCTACTCTCTAGATCTCAAATACACCAAAATATCATCAATGAACACGATCACCGAACGATCCAACATCGACCTACACACCCTGTTCATGAGATCCATGAAAGCCGCCGGTGCATTGGTGAGCCCGAAAGGCATCACCACGAACTCGTAATGCCCATAACGAGTCCTGAATGCCGTCTTCTGGATATCCTCATCACGCACTCTCAAATGATGATATCCAGACCTCAGATCAATCTTGCAGAACCAAGACGCTCCCTGCAACTGATCGAACAAATCGTCGATCCTTGATAATGGGTAACGTTTCTTGACCGTCAACTTGTTCAACTCCCGGTAGTCAATGCACATCCGGTATGAACCATCCTTTTTCTTGACAAAAAGGATCGGTGCTCCCCAAGGTGAGCTACTCGGTCTAATAAACCCCTTCCCCAGCAGCTCTTGAAGCTGCGAGGATAACTCTTGCATCTCTGGTGGCGCAAGGCGATAAGGCGCTGCCCCCGGAACCAAATCGATGTGGAACTCTACCTGCCTCTCGGGAGGCACACCCGATGTTACAACCCGAAGATATCCATCGCCGAAACCCGTTCCGCCCGTAAAATCCGCCTTTATCGATTTGTCCCGTTTTGGTTTTGGGCTAAGTTATTTAAGCTTATATGGTTATATAATCTCATGAGAGTTCAAATTCCTTAGAAACTCATGTAAATGGCCCAAAATAAATAATTTGAAAATTTCTAAATTCAATCCCGCCAGATTACGATAACTTAATCGGGTGCGACCAAAAGCCCCGTTTAATGTCGGTATCGGGTAGAATTCCACCGTGTCCAAATCATAGAACCTGTTTAAAGAGAATCAAGCTTCCATTTGAAGCTTTGTCTCTCTCTCTCTCTCTCTCTACTCTCTCTCTAACCTCTCTCTTCAAATCAAGTTTAAGGGTCCAAAATCATCAATTTAAGGCTTCTAATCATCAAGGTATCTTCCCTAACTCCTTGTATATCATCCTTAGCATTCAAATTCGAGTTGAAATCATGATTTAGGACCTTGTTCATGTGTTTACGGCCCTTGAACATGCTTGGGCCGTAAACACATATAAAGGGGGGTATTTATGCCCTAAAACCCTTCCAAAACACCATTGAGGCTTAGATATGACTTGTAGAATTGTGGAACTAGACTTGGAACACCTTGAACATCAATTTAGAGGAGTAAACATGAGTTTACTACCCAAGAACATGCTTGGGCCGTAAACTCATTAACATGGGGAGTAAACTCCTTTTAAGGTGTTAAATTGCCACTTATACACCTCCTAAGCCTTGAAAAAAAATCTAGAAGCAACCACAACCAACTTAGAAGCCTAAAACATAAAGAAATCATCCACTTAAGGAGTTCACGGCTATAAGATGGGGACATGGGCCGTAAACTCCTAAAACCTTGCCAAATGTCACCCTAAATTCCATACAAGGCTTGTAGAATTATTTGGAATCACATGTAATTAATTAAGGACCCAAAACATCAAGGATTTAGTGTGAGAGGGAGTTTACGGCCGTAAACACCATGTTTACTGCCGTAAACTCCAATAAATGGTCCATTTGTGAGTTAAATCCATTCCAATGCCCTATATGTATTCCTAGCTAATTTATCCAAGTGATATGAAGCCATTTAGCAACAAAAAGCACCCCACCATGAGTTTACGACCATAAACTCATGGGGAATGGGACATTAGGACCGAAAACTCTAGTATGAGTTTACTCTTGAAGAGTAAACTCCATATCCAAGCCTTATGTGTCCTCAAATGCCACCCGGGTCCTTCCAAACACTTGTAATGAAGTGTTTTCGCATGTAGAAGCATATGTCCTCACCTAATAAATAATTTAAGTTCTAATTAGATGCAAATGTGTATCTTTTCATCATATATAGGAATCTTGTGCGTTTGCAAACCCAGAACTGACGTTTAGGATCCAAACTGACGCGTTTCTCAACTGGTGAGTTCATACCCCTACCCTTTTTCCGTGTTTTTCAAATGTTTTCAGGGGGGAATACAAGCAAAAAGTACAAGGAAATCTTGTACGTAAACTTATTTTCAGCTCAAATATTTCATTTTATGTATGCTTCTAATATCAAAAATTGTCTAAACTAATGGTTCGAATTGCAGGGTGAACTGTTAGACTAAATGCAGATTTCTTTAAAAACTGTTATAAATTATATTACATTTTGCAAAAGAAATCATACTAATCATAAAATAAGATTAATACGAATACAAATATAACCAATAGGATAATACGAATACGAATACGAATACGAATATAACCAATAGGATAGTACGAATACGAATACGAATAAGATTATGAATACGGATACGAATATAACCAATAGGATAGTACGAATACGAATATAACCATAGGATAGTACGAATACGAATATAACCAATAGGATAGTACGAATACGAATACGGACACGAATAGAAACAATAGGATAGTACAAATATGAATACGAATATAACCAGTAGGATAGTACGAATACGAATACGAATACGAATATGAATACGAATACGAATACAAATATAACTAGTAGGATAGTACGAATACGAATACGAATACGAATATGAAATAGGAATACGAATGCGAAATAACGCCTTTGGATGACACCAAGACTTCAAATATGCAGTTAGTGTCCGCCTTGAGTGTCAGCAGAGTTTCAAATTTAATTTGAAAGTACGCCTATGGACCTCTACTGAGTTTCGAATACATCCGCCATAGAATGTCGCCAGAGATTTGAAAATACATCTAATGTACTCTTTTGGAAATCACCAGAACATCGAAAATACTATAATATACGTTTCTGAGTGAATCCAAATATTCGGAAATACAACTAAGTTAGTAGATAATAGACATTCAAATGTAGGATAACTAAGATATTAGAATACTTAACTAATACTACAAGTATGGTAATTACTAGTACTTCGAAATCAAACCTAAGAACCAACCTCAACACATAGGAAAATATGGTATTTTCCTAGGATAACATAACAACTAGTAACGAATAGACAACTCAATACATAGGAAAATATGGGATTTTCCTGGGTTAGCATAGCAACTCATAAATGAATAAAGTAACAAACGAATAACTAAACTATTAGGAAAATATGGGATTTTCCTGGAATGACATAACAAACCGTTTTCAAATTGGTAACAAAAGATAACTAAACTGTTTTCATAAGAAAATATGGGATTTTCTTGAATAACAACTTTTTTAGAAGGCAAAGGAAACTCGTTCTTTTCAAAACCTAAACCGCTTATGAACTCACCAGCTTTGTGCTGATTTTCAAACTGCTTGTATTCTCAGGTCAGGATTAGACAGGTACACTGCCATCTTTTGGAGAAGACAGAGCGTTCCGAAGACTCGTCTTTTCTTTTGTTCATATGATATATGTATATAACACTTGTATAACTTTTCTTTCAAACAAATGTAAACAATATTATGTAATGTAATGTTTTGTGTTTACTGTTTTCCTATGTACATTGGATTTGATACACAACGTGGAGTCTGCCCCGGAAATGTTTCCGCCTTTGGTTTTCAGGGTGTGACACCCGACAACTCCTTGGGAAAAACATCTGGGAACTCGCGCACTATCAGAACATCATCAATCGAACTTTGCCTCCCATCAGCCACTCGTGTATCCATCACATAGGCTACGAACCCGCTGCAACCCTGTTGTAAACTCTGTCTTGCTCTGGCAGCCGAACAAAATGCTGACCCACATCGGCTACCCTCATCGTAAACCGTAAGTACTCCCCACTAGGGTCTCGTATCGTCACCAACTGTCGCTCGCAGTCTATAACAGCCACAAATCGGCTCAACCAATCCATGACCACTATGTCACATACGTCCCCCATCGCAATCGGGACTAGATCTATCGGGAACTCAACACCGAAGATCTCGAGTACACATCCTCGAATCACATCCGTAGCATACACCACTCACTCGTTAGCTATAGAAACTTGCAGAGGTCGACTCAATGCCACTCATCGGATACTGATGTGCTGACTAAACGCTAAGGAAACAAATGACCGACGCATATTATAATATAAGCACAACACCTCAAACTCATCATAAAAAAATGAAAGAATACATACTAGCCTCGATATCGGGCGCTGCGCGGACCTCCTCCGCTATTAACTGGAAGGCTCTCCCGTGAGCCTTTGGTGCCTCGGCCTTCACCGGACGAACCTCAGTAGCTTGCATGGCGGCAGGGGTAGATCCCTGCGCTGCTCCCTGTGCTGTCCCCCGCAGCTGCGGACACTCGGCCTTCCGATGGTCCGTCTGGTTGCAATGAAAGCAAACCATGAACCCCTTGGGGCAATCCTTGGCTATATGCCCCTCCTTGCCACATTTCTAGCAAGCACCCGATGGAAAAGCCCCGTCATCTCCCTTGCCACACTTCCCGCAAGTGCGGCCCTTCTGGCCTCCAGATTTCGAATCGGTGGGCTTTGCCCGCTTGGCTACCGGCTGAGACTGTGCCGGCCGCCGATCCATCCCCTGAGACTCGGCCTCCTCCCTGGCCTGAGTCTCCAACTCAATCTCCCTCTTCCGGGTATTTTCCTGGAGCTCAGCTAATGTATGGTAAGTCGAGTCCGACACAAACTCCTGAATATCCCCCCTCAAAACGCTCAAATACCAGCTGATGCGTGCCTGCTTAGTAGACACCTGCTCATGGCAGAACGTCACCCTCTCATGAAACTTCCTGGTAACCACACTAACATAATTAGTGCCCTTCTTGAGGGACAAGAACTCTTGAGCCAACCATTCCCTCTCCACTGGGGGAACATACTCGTCTCTGAACATGGTGGTGAACCTCTCCTAGGTCACCTCTGAAATCTCTGCAAGAGTGAAGCTCGCCATCACGAACTTCCACCAGTCCTTCGGTCCCAAGTGAAGATGGTTTAGCGCGAACCGTACCCTCAGATGCTCCGGACATGAACACGTGTAGAAGCATCCCTTAATATCGGAAATCCATGTCATCGCAGCGATCGGATCCCATGTCCCGTCAAACTCTGGTGGCTTCGTGTTGCTGAACTCTCGAAACAACAACGAGTCACCTCCATGAGGCCTGGCAGCAGCTGCAGTAGTCGCAGCCTCAGTCACCGCTGCGTACCGCTCATCAAAAGTCTCAATCAATGTGGTCTTGATAGAACCAAACATCTCCGGAATCTCGACTCGAATCGCCGCTGTCACCTCATCATGGATCATCTTACAAAGCTCCTCGTCACTCACGTCGCTTGTCTCAGGTCTGTGGCGTGTCCCAACCGTGATGTCTCTGAAATTCAATAAAATAATATAAGAGACTCGCACAAGCATACTCGCACTTGATAACTCAACCCTACTTGTTCCTTAGTACCCTAAGGATTCCTACTTAGAGTGCGCACTGCTCTGGTGTCTTCAATAGTAAGGGCCCTATACTACCATCAACACCGCATCAGTATTCACCCTATGTCCTCCTCCTTGGATCCCAGATCGCAAGTTCTCTACATCTCGCTAGCATAGGCTACCCTTCGGTAAACCTCTCATAGCTCCTCACTGCTACCTACTCGCTCTCAAGCATCTCATAACAGTAGAAATCTTCCTAGGCTAAGGCATCACAAATCAGGCCACTCTAGTCCTAATATGAGTACCTAGCCTACTCTAGCATGCATAGCATATCACATAATATCTCATAACACTTAATGTAAGGGTATTTTGGGAAATCACCATTCGTGCGCTGGCTGATCGTACACACAGCTCCGTTCTGCCTTTCTCGAAATCTTTTACTCTCTTTAGAAAAATTGTTTATTTTATGAAAAACTTTCTCAAATCCTCAGTTTGAGTTCAGATACACCCGATGATGCACCCGAATCCCTCAAAGCAAGGCTCTGATACCAACTTGTAACGACGTGAATTTTCAAAACAAGTTTTTTATTTTTAAATCATGTTTTTAATCATCCAAAAACAATATCATAACAAACTTTATCCAATGTCATCATAACAACAATTCCCATAATCTCAAAACATAATCTCTATGAGTGTGTACAGATCATGTCGGCGCCTTTCCGCGATCCTCACTAGTACCTGAAACACATAACACAACAACTGTAATAATAAATGCTTAGAGAGTTCCACAAAATGCCACATACAACACATATGCCTTTCCAGGCCAAAACTCTGTGGGACCTTCCGGTCCAAGTGTCTCAGGGGACTTCAGTCCTGAATCTCGGTAAACCTTCCGGTCCGTAACCTCTTGACCTTCCGGTCCTTATCATACATAACATACATAACACAAACATATAACATAACAACCTAGAGCACATAAATCTCACAGCATATAAGACCTTCGGGTCACACATAGGTACCTTTCCAGGTACAGTATAGTGAGAAGACTCCCTTCAATGAAGTCGGATAAGCTCCCGTGCTCAACGTACCGACCTAGCCTCCTCCTATCATTCAAATAACATCCCCGATCAATACTCTCTCATATTCTCATCTCTAAAGATTGGGTGGAAGGACATTCTACCCCTCCATGAACTCTCTTGAATCAGTCTTGACCAGAACCCTAAGGTCAACAAAAGTCAACTGTCAAACTTTGACCCGACTCGTCGAGTGCACATGGGCGACTCGGCGAGTCCATGCGGGTCCTCTAAGTCCTTTTAGCCTCTCTTGGCTCGTCGAGTCATCCTTCCACTCGACGGGTTCCTCTTCTCATGAATAGCGAGGCAACCCCAACTCGACTCGTCGAGTCCACTTATGAACTCTAGGAGTTGCTTCCACGATCATACTCAAATGACCTTCTGATGTCAGATCTGCTTCTCTAATCTATATATCTGACCTTCCCAAGCATAATAATCACGTAAAGGTTGAATCTTGGTACACATGCAACACACCCAAAGCTTGTTTTGGCGAAATAACCTCTAAAATGGCCTCCTAGGCTCATAACTCAAAAGGTATGGCATAAAGTAGAGTGGTAAGGACTCTCTAGACCGCTTAAGGTCCATATCTATAAACCATTTCGCCTTGGGACCTCACATACTCCAGATTCAACTAAAAGAGGCATAAAGAAAACCCTAGATTCCACTAGAATCATTATAAACATGAGACTGACACATATTGTTACCTCCAACATCTTCCTCTGATCAAATAGAAGTGGATCCAAGATCCTCAACCCGCTTAGCTTGTTCTACATCCTTCCTTCTTGCTAAAACACACAAGAAATGGTGAATTAGCCTTCCTCTTGCACCACCAATGATCTCTCTGCTCTCTAGGGTTTCTCAAGGGTGTAGTGGCCGCAAATGGAGGCCATAAAGGCTTTTAAATAAGGCATAGACCCCGAGAATTAGCGTTTCAATCCACAGCGCGAACTCCTCGAGTCCACCCTTTTGCAACTCGTCGAGTCCGTTCATTTATCCAGTCAGCAATCGCGGTCCTACTCGACGAGTCTACGCCTCAACTCGTCGAGACCCTCTCATTTACTCAAAAAAAGAATGATCAAACATAATACCTGGAAATCCGGATGTTACAATTCTCCACCACTAGAATCAGACTTCGCCCTCAAAGTCTCGCTCCGCAGACAACTCTGGATGCTGCTCCCGTATTTCCAACTCCGGTTCCCAAGTCAGCTCGGACCCTCTCCGATGTTCCACAGGACCTGAACTAGGGAGACCTCCTTGTTCCTAAGAACCTTGACCTTCCGATCCCGGATCGTGATTGGCCTCTCAACATAATTCAGGCTCGCATCCACCTGAATATCATCTAGCAGCACCGCCGCCGACTCGTCGGCTATACGCTACCTCAACTAAGACACGTGGAAGGTATCATGAATCTGGCTCAACTCCGCAGGTAGCTCCAACTGATATGCTACCCTGCCCACCCTCGCGGTCACCCTGAACGGCCTAATGTACTGGGGCCCCAACTTGCCCCTCTTCCTGAATCGAATCACTCCCATACAAGGAGATAACTTCAGGAGTACGAATTCTCCCACCTGGAACTTGAGCTCCAATCATCGCCTATCCACATAACTCTTCTGGCGACTCTAAGCTGTCAACAACCTCTGCCTGACCTGCTGTATCTGCTCTATCGTCTGACGAACTTACTCTGTGCTACCCAACCCTCGCTGCCCGACTTCTCCCTAGCAGATGGGAGTCCGACACCTCCTCCCATACAACAACTCAAAAGGGGGCATACTGATACTCGAATGGTGACTGTTGTTATAAGAAAATTCAACCAACGGCAGATATGTGTCCCAACTTCCTCTGAAGTCCAAAACACATGCCCTAAGCATGTCGTCGAGAGTCTGAATCATCCGTTCGCTTTGGCTGTCCGTCTGTGGGTGGTATGTGGTACTAAAATGCAGCCTCGTTCCCAACTCCTCATGGAATTTCTTCCAGAATCTGGAAGTGAAACGCACATCTCGATCAGATACGATCGATATCATTACTCCATGCCGCAATACCACCTCTCACACATACAACTCTGCCAGCCTCTCAGCAGAAGAGCTGTCACTGATACAAAGGAAATGAGCGCTCTTCGTCAGCCGGTCAACTATCACTAAAATTGCATCGACACCCCTCGTGGTCCTTGGTAATTTGGTGATAAAATCCATGGAAATTTGTTCCCACTTCCACTGGGGAACCTCAAGTGGCTGCAACTTGCCGTGCGGACGCTGGTGCTCAGTCTCAACCCTGCGACATGTCAAGTACCTCTAAACCAACCATGCAACATACCTCTTCATACAGAGCCACCTATAATCTTTCTTCAGATCCAAATACATCGTAGTGGCCTCGGGATGGATTAAGAACCTCGATCGGTGCACCTGCTCCATCAAAGTAGTGCGTGACCCGCCTGTATACGACACCCAAATCCGACCCTGAAAGGTCATAAGCCTGTGGCTATCGGTAACGAACTCAGGTACCTTCCTAATCACCCGCACTATCTTACGGTTCGCCGGTCTCACGGCCTCTGCCTGGGCCTCCCGAATGGTGTCCAACACCAGAGTCATCACTGTCAATCGCATACAAATGTGTCGAATCAGGGCACTCTCAGCCCTACGGCTCAAGGCATCAGCTACAACATTAACTTTGCCCGGGTGGTACAGGATCTCACAATCATAATCCTTTACCACGTCCAGCAATCTCCTCTGGCGCATATTCAGGTTGGCCTGATCCATCAAATACTTCAAGCTCTTATGGTCCGTGTATATGGTATACCGAACCCCATACAAATAGTGACGCCAGATGCCCCAAGAACTGGACCTTCCATAACCAGAACTCGCACTTGGAGAATTTGGCAAAAAGCCTCTCCGACCTCAATACCCCGAGAATCTCTCTCAGATGCTCATCATTTTATTCTCTAGATCTTTAATACACCAAAATATCATCAATGAACACGATCACCGACCGATCCAATATCGGCCTACACACCCTGTTCATGAGATCCATGAACACCCCCGGTGCATTGGTGACCCCGTAAGGCATCACCACGAACTTGTGTATATCCTCATCACGCACTCTCATCTGATGATATCCAGACCTCAGATTAATCTTGGAGAACAAAGAAGCTCCCTACAACTGATCGAACAAATCGTCGATCCTCGGTAATGGGTAATGGTTCTTGACCGTGAACTTGTTCAACTCCTGGTAATCAATGCACATCCGATGTGAATCATCCTTTTTCTTGACAAAAAGGATCGGTGCTCCCCAAGGTGAGCTACTCGGTCTAATAAACCCCTTCCCCAGTAGCTCTTGAAGCTGTGAGGATAACTCTTGCATCTCTGGCGGCGCAAGGTGATAAGGCGCCTTGGCGATAGGCGTTGCCCCCAGAACCAAATCGATGCGGAACTCTACTTGCCTCTCGGGAGGCTCACCCAGCAACTACTCAGGAAAAACATCTGGGAACACACGCACCATCGAAACATCATCAATCGAACTTGGCCTCCCAGCGGCCACTCGTGTATCCATCACATAGGCTACGGACCCGCTGCAACCCTGCTGTAAACTCTGTCTCGCTCTGGCAGCCGAACAAAACGCTGACCCACGTCGGGTACCCTCGCCGTACACCGTAAGTACTTCCCCACTAGGATCTCGTATCGTCACCAACTGTGTCTTGCAGTCTATAACCGCCCCAAATCGGCTCAACCAATCCATGCCCACTATGTCACATACGCCCCCATTGCAATCAGGACTACATCTATCGGGAACTCAACCCCGAAGATCTCGAGTACACATCCTCAGATCACATCCGTAGCATACACCGCTCGCTCGTCAGCTATATAAACTCGCAGAGGTAGACTCAACGCCACTCGTCGGATACTGATGTGCTAACTAAATGCTAAGGAAACAAATGACCGACTTGCACCCGAGTCAAATAACACCAAAGAAGGTACATAATTCACAAGAAAAGTACCTACGCATATCATAATATAAGCACAACACCTCAAATTCAGCATAAATAAATGAAAGAATACATACCAGCCACGACATCGGTTGCTGCACGGACCTCCTCCGCTGTCAACTGGAAGGCTCTCCCATGAGCCTTCGGTGCCTTGGCCTTCACTAGCCGAACCTCAGTAACTCACACGGCGGCAGGGGCAGATCCCTGCGGTGCTCCCTGCGTTGTCCCCCGCAGCTGCGGATACTCGGCGTTCCGATGGCCCGTCTGGTTGTATTGAAAGCAAAGCATGAACCCCTTGGGGCAATCCTTGGTTGTATGCCCCTCCTTGCCACATTTCTAGCAAGCACCCGATCGACAAGCCCCGTCATGTCCCTTGCCGTACTTCCCGCAAGTGCAGCCCTTCTGGCCTCCAGATCTCGAATCGGGTGGGTTTTCCCGCTTGGCTACTGGCTGAGACTGTGTCGGACGCCGATCCATACCCTGAGACCTGGCCTCCTCCCTGGCCTGAGTCTCCAACTCAATCTCGCTCTTCCGGGCATTTTCCTGGAGCTCAGCAAATGTCTGATATGTCGAGTTCGACACGAACTCCCGAATATCCCTCCCCAGAACGCTCAAATACCGGCTCACGCGTGCCTGATCAGTAGACACCTAATCAGGGCAGAACATCGCCCTTCTGCTGTTAAGTGGCAAGGAATTAAAATTGAACAAGTTCAGTCCATATGAGTATGGATTTGTCACTAACCTTGTCTTGTGGTTATGGTTATGACAAATTCACATGGATAGGAACACACACCATAAACTCTAAGTGTCATATGGTTTCTCTTTGATTCTTGAAAATGATGGTGAGGAAACACTTTCACTAAGTAGATTTTAAGGAGATAGTGATTGTGGTATTTGCATTCTCAAATTCGATTATGATTACGACATCCCTTTTCATAATTCGAACTTTGAGGAATGGAAAAAGGTCTAAACATTTAAGACTTATTGTTGTAAGTTCGAAAATTGTTTAGACACACATGTGAGCTATCTATGTAACACTCATAAAATTTACGCCAATTTATAACATTTTAATCCATTCAAAAACCATTAAGTTATTACAACTTGTTTTCAAAATAGTTTAAACATCAGAGTAACCCCAGAACCAAATCATAAAATCATGAAATATGAGGAGTGGTACGATCACGCCTTTGCCTTGCCACGATCTCCTGTTGTGCCTGAAACAGTAAACTGAAACTGTAAGCCCGAAAGCTTAGTGAGTTCCCCCAAAATACCAACCTCATAATACCATAACCATATCATATATCAAATACAGAACATACATGCATATCGAGTCTACAGTGTGACTGGACCGCCCTCACCAGGCCTTCAGTCTATCTGGTCCACCCTCTGAGCCTCGGCACGTCTGGATCTCCTTCTCGGCCTTCAGCCTATCCGAACCGCTTGCTGGGCCTTCGGCCTGACTATGTAGCCTTCCGGGTCTGTAGTCTATCCGGTCCACACTGGGTATGTTGGCCTATTGCACGAAGCAGGACCTGCCTCAACCTAACCCCCATACCAACAATCATGTGAACATAAAACATATAATCACATAATCGTCAATATATAAACAAACCGATCTAGCATATCATATAACATAATGACATCCTAACCAGGATACTGACCTACCCAGGTCACTAAGCATTGCATCATCCTATATACCAGGATACCGACCTAAACCAGGTCACTAAACATAACATCAGCCTATATACCAGGATACCGACCTAAACCAAGTCATTAAACATAGCACCATCCTAACTACCAGGATGCCGATCTAACAGATCAATAAGCATATCACGCCAATACCGATATACAATATGAGAAAGGGCCGGCCTTGGTGCCTTAGACCCTGAGGATATAGTGAGGATAACTCACCTTGCAATTACCGAACCGAACCACGAAAGCACGATCCCGAAGCACTGCCCCAGACTCCAACACCTAAAGCCATCAACGGTCCATTGGCATAAATATCCAAATCACCATAATACCTTTGAAGATTAAACAAGTCAGAGTCAAAGTCCTGGCCAAAGTCAACCTTCCTGATTGACCCTACTCGCCGAGTCAACCCATTGACTTGGCGAGTTCCTAAATGCAGAAAACTCTCATATCACGACTCGACTCACCGAGTCACCCTATGACTCGTCAAGTTCATCAATCTCCGAGTCCTATCCTGACAAACTCACTGGGTCACCACTCAACTCACTGATCTGAGTCTTAACCAAAAGTGGTTGGGGTTTTGCGTTTTGACTCGCCGAGTCCACGAAAATCTTCATCAGACTCGCCGAGTTGTTCATCAACTCATCGAGTCCATGTCCATCTTCATATGACTCGCCGAGTCAACCCATGCGACTCACCGAGTCTATTTAGTCCTTTATCCATACAGAGGCTTTTTAAGCCATGCAATGACTCCAACTTATAGATCCATCCTTCCAAGGTCTGATTCTCACTTAAAGTTGCAAACTTTACATGAATACAAAGTGCTAATGACCGCAATCAAGCTAGGGCTAAGGTTTAAGACAAGAATGCTTCACAACCAACCCAAAGGCTGATACTTTATTACTTCTTGGACCAAGACAAGTCTAGATCTGGAGCTGCAACCACAGATCTGGACTCAATAACTAAAATGGATCCTATACATGCTAAAATGGTCCCAAATCTCATTCATGAATAGATCTAAATGCAATAGAGTCAAGGTATCAACTTGTTACCTTCAAACTGATGCCCACAGCAAAAGAGTCGAATCCTCCAGCTCTTCTATGATTAAATCCTCCTAGCCTTCTTCTTATAATTGCTTCAAAACACACTTTCTCCCTTCTTTCACTCACAAATGGGGCTTGGGTCGTTTAAGGTTGCTTCTGGCCGTCAAGAGGTAGTAAGAGGGCTGAGGTGTGGACATAAGATCCTTTAAATAGGGTGCAAACCTTAAATTTTAGGGTTTTCTCTTTCCAACACCAACTCGCTGAATCCAGCTGCCGACTCGTCGAGTTGGTCACTTAATACGTGCCTAACACCCACTCCGACTCGATGAGTTAAGACACCTACTCGTCGAGTCCACTCCTTTATTTACACCTAGTACCCATGAACTCCTGCTTCTAAACTTGGGATATTACAATCTAAGGAAAGGTGAATGATTTTGAGAAGCCTAGATAAAGTCTTATCGAAGTATCTCGTATCTGAAATATGAACTTTGGTAAGAAAGTCAATAAGTATTGATTTCTCAAAGTCCAACTGATTTTTGAATACATGTCAAAGCTAGTGAGAGCATAAGTGTTATACTAGTAACATAATAATTATAATGCTAGTGGCAGTATAATTATTATTATGGTAAGTTTTGCAAGTTAGCAATGTTAATTATAGAAAACAAAAGTTTCAATTCACAAAGTTGTGGTTTTGAAAAATTGCTTTGCTATAATTAAGGGAGAGGAATTCATGCTTCATTTCAAATCTAAAAGCTTAGATTGAGATTTTAATCAATTTTAGTCAAATATATTTAAATATTATGCTGGAATGGTTCAACATAAGGAAATTCTATATATGGAAATGATAATTGCGTTCTCAAATTCAGTTATGATTACGACATCCCTCTTCATAATTTGAATTGTGAGAACATGGCAAATAGAAATATTATAGCAAAAGACTGATCAAGTATCATGTCTTTATGTTAGACATTATGAATCATGTTCCATATGCTTCATGTATAGGATCGATTGCATATGCTATAATATTCTCGTGTTCTAGTTTTCCAAATGACTAGGGTATTAAGACGGAAAAAGGAATAGAACTGGATATGCTTAAGTGGTTAAGCAACTGTTAAGGACAATGTAAGGGTTGCTAAGAATTCGTCGTTTAAGGACAGTTGGAAGTATAGTATTTGATGGACCATATTGACATTATTGTGAATAGACAGGAGTCTATTAATAATGAGTTGTCATATGGTAAATATGAAGTATTTCCATATTGGAGGTTGAAGAATAGATGAGAAAGCTAGAAACTTTTTATGCAAGAAGGATTTTTAAAGGAATGTACTTTGAATTTGAGACTTCGCTTCCTTGCAATTGTTTTGTTATCAATCTCTAGTGGAAAGTTTTGTATATCGTTGGTCAATTCTCTATGACTTTTGGTACCATGACATTACAAAGGCTGTATTACATGATAGTTTAGCAGTGACAAGAATTAGAAATTCTTACAATTGCAACAATTATTTGGAATTGTGAAATGAGCATCATTGAAATGTTTTCAATTGATCTATTTTAAAAACTTAGGACCATAGAGAAACATAGTGTGCATGCTTGGAGCATGGCATAGCTATTTTTTAATTCAAGTGTTAAGTTGATAAATCAAAACATTATACAATAAATAATGAGTAATCAATATGGTACTCAAAAATTTTGGGGCCATATAGGATTAGTATTATTCTTGTGTTTCACTTTGCATGTTTTGAATTCCGAATAACTAGGTTATTCAAACCATCCATAGTCGATCATACTTTGGAAGTAGGTATTGAGGTAAGACTGTCATGAATGTGTCTGTATAGGTATTTTGGTCATAACATAGGTTTGCTACAGTGTTCATGAGTACTCCTGGAATAAGATTCGAGTATTGGATTCAACCTACGCTCATTTGAATCACTTTATGGACTTTATCATGAGTGATCATGAGATGATAATATCTTATATTCTTGAAACGAAGACATGAGAGTTGTAGTTGCAAGTCGGTTGCACAATTACATATATAAACGCACAAGTAACTCGGTGTTATAAAACATATCGTTGTGTGTAAGTTGATGAGTAAGTACAAGCAAGCATTTGGGTCAATGTTTATCCATTTCTTCCTATGTGGATACAAGCGATATATGTGGGCCCCTCGATGATTTAGTGATGACACCCCTAAGTTCTTGGCTAAGCCTGGACTGATTTGATTTGTTCAATTAGTCGGTCGTCGTAAATCGGAAATCAGGAAAAAATAGATGGATAGAGAGAATGAATATAATCCATGTCTCGGTCCATATGATATCTTGAATAGAGGAATATATGATCCCTTATCTAATGGACGCGTCAGTGACTAGGTCAGAGTTCGACAACGGATTTTAAGAGCTACGTTTGCTAGTCGGGCTATGGAGTTGTACTTGCAATAATAGTTATTAGACTAATCCAAGTGGGAGACTGTTCGATTAGTGTCTAAGTCCATAACTATAACTGGTATGTAGTTTACCCGAGAGTAGCATGGTCCATTTGGGTTGCATATCATCGAGACAATTTGATAGGATGGACTTTTTAGAAGAGGTTATTTATTATTCGTTAATATATTATAAGTTGTAATATATTACTATGAAATCATATTATTTAATTAGTATTGATCAAGAATTATTTTGGAATTAATTTTGTGATCAAAAGAGACTAATTAAATAAATGAGGATTGATTTGGTAAATCATTCATTCTTATAAAGTCGGCTTGTGATCCATAGTTCTTTATGTTGGGCTAAACCCATGTGGTGAACCATGGGTACTACATGGAGGTTAAAACCCATGGAGCCTAAGGAATGTGGAAAGTCATGCACATTAGCGTTTGCATGGTGTAAACCTAATTAAGCCACACTATATAAGAAGCCCCTTAGCCTCCAAAAATTGGGCACTAGTTCTTGAAAGATCATTGAGCCGATTTTTGTGTGAGGATATTCTCTCAAAAGTCATCCTTTGTCCAAAGGTGTGTTGTGATTCCATTTGAGGCATTCATACTATTGGTGCTAAGTTCTTAAAGGCCAAAAGTACAAGCTACAACAAAGAGGTAATTTTGTAACTCATTTCTATGATGTTTATGTCATTTGTATGCTACTTGTAGGCTTAATGCTTTGGAAACAATATTGCATGTATAATCAGAGAAAACATAGAACCAAAGCATCTAGGGTTGGATGTACACCATATGAGTGTTAGAATGCTCAAAACCCTTCAATAACACCAACAACATCATATGGGTCTTATCCTAAGCCAATAATTTCCTTAGTAAAAATGTGCGACCCAAAAGCCTCCAACACGTCAAGTTTCTGACCAACAACTAATCATGTTGGTCCCTAGGAAAGGGGATTTATTTCCATAATTAATCTTCTAGATTCAGGGTGTTATAAGTACTAGCCTTTATTTTAGCAATCACCTCATCCATCTTAGCCGCATGCTACTCCTCCATCTTAGCATTCTCCTGAACAGCTCCACCCTCTTCAAGAGATCCTCGTTAGTTGCCCTCAACATCTTCTCCTACTCCTTTAAGGCTAGTTCGACCCTCTCAGCCTGAATTTTCATGTAAGGAGAGACATTATTAGAGACCTGAAACAAGAATGACATAAGAGGTGGTGAAATGTAAAATATGAAAAATAAAGTTACACTGACACTTACATCCTGAGAAAAAGAAACCAACTTCGGGAGTGTATCCTCAGCTCCGAGATTTCCCAAGCTTAAATCCATGGCCTTAGTAGTTTTTCTCTTTCGGGATTTCGGAGTCTTTACCGTCAAATCTATGGAAGTTCTCTTATGAGGGAGAGAAGACAAGGTATTCTCCTTCTTCACTACCAGCTGGAAACTATACATAGTCGTGTCAAGATCAGCGAGGGAAAAATAGGGGACCGGAGCGTGTGACCTTGGATCCTAAACATATAGAAAACGCCCTATGATTTTAGGATCCTTCACGTTAGAAAAGAAAAAGATGAACCAAGGATCATTAATCATCGACATGGGGGTAGTAGTAGACGGACTTTCCTGAAGACTAGAAGGTTCGAATCGAAAAGAGCTAATGGTCTCACAAAAAACAAGAAATCTTGTTATCTTATCTTCCGTATCTTAACTGGCAGGAGCAAGTTCCTCAAACTTGAATAATGCATCACAACAAATAAAATAAGAAAGTAATTCCCAGGATTTCTAAAGAATAATAATAAAAAATCCTACCCTTTTAACCCGTCTCTCTGGCAAAGAACTTCCATTAGGAACGAAATCACGTCTCATAAAGAAAAACCTCTCTTTCCAAGAATCTTTATTATGCTTGGATTTTAGAACAAGAAGTGGTTTGTCTAATTTGACCTTAAGCAAAAAAAGAGAAGAGCCAAAGGTGGAAAGATCATAAATAGAATCCAACTTAGATAAAACAATGTCCAAGTTCTCGGATTGATTTACATGATCAACCAAATAAAGGATCCTCCAAACCGTTGGCATAACCTATCATAAGAGAGTTGGGTAACTTTAAAGAAATCAAAGATGATATCGGAGAAAGGATAAGTTAGACCTAGAAAAAAGGGTATTCCGGGTAGAAAAACTAGGTGGGTGAGATGAAATCTTACTGGACCGAGGCATCGAAGGGTTTCAAGACAACACCATCAGGAAAAGCACCTTTGTTCTTCAAAGACTGAATATGCTCATTGTCAAAAGATCATGACTCATCATGTGCTAGTAACTTTTGATCTGTAAAATCATTATTGGAAGGAGGAAGTATGCTAGCACGAGAGCGAGCAATTTTGTTTTCCATGATTGGAAAAGAAGGAAGAAAGCGAAAGGAAAAAAGGGAAATGAAATTACATTTGAAATTAACCAGAGATGATCGAGAGAAAATCTGGGGAAGGTAAAGGAAATCTAGAGCTGATTACCCCTATTTATTCTGGTGAAAGAGGAGAGAGAAGACAATTTGACCGCATAATGATGATCATGGAATGGATAAATTTTTTCTCGTTAGGGTTTGAAATTTGAATCCCTTATCTTTATTTATTTAAAATTATACCTTTAATATTTAAGAATAACCTAAATATCTTGCATGTATAATTTATGGGCAATTATTAGGGCCAAGATCCTGAACCCCATTCAGGATCATGGATCTTCAAGATCTTTCAGGATCCTGAACACTTCTCAGGATCCTAACCATTGTTATTATTATTTTCTAACATTCTTAATGGTCATATTTCTATTTCTTTTTCTCAGATGTGCAGAAATGGTTAATTTGAGACTCACTCTCAATGAAGAATCGCTTCAACCAGGCTTAATATTCAAGAATACCACGTCAAACAACGTGCATATGTTAATTCAAGAGGATCTCAGAAATATCATACTTACTGTTATTTAGTCTAGACTATAAATACACATGTAATACACACACTAAAAATACGATTAGCTCTATTAGTACAATTGTACTCGTATTATCTTTATCATTTATGTAACCTCACATTAAGATCAATAAAAACAACAAGGCAGGTGATCATTATCACCTTTTAAGGTTTTATGTCGGAGATCCTATAAAGGATCAAGGGATTTCCTTGTAACTCACTTGTCTCACATTGATCAATATTCGATACTTTCATTACCTCAATCACCACAACCTCTGATACAATTTGGTTGAATATTATTTGATCAATTTTTGATTAAAATACTTCTGACAAAGTGATTGGCGATATATATAGTAATCACCAACCATTTGTCCTAAGGATCCTGAATTTTTTCTTTATCTTGTTCGTCAAAGATGATCTCCATGTTGCTTGTGATCGACGTGTTTTTTAGGGGTCTTTCCTCATTTTTTGTCTTGTACACTTTGAAGTGCCTTTTAGATGCTTGATAAGAAGTTCCACATATGTTAGATCCTCTGGAAATAACATTAATTACATTGGCTTTCGAGGGAGGGGATCCTGGTTTTTCCAGGATCTTCGTAGGTCGTGCTCTTTTTCCGTCGATCTTTCATTTTTCCTTCCTAGGATCTCTTCTAGATATCCCTTGCTCAAGAGATAACTAATCTCCTTCCTAAGGGTAGTGTAGTCCTCATTGTTGTAACCGAAATCCTTATTATATGCACAACACTTAGATTTGTCTTTGTAGCTATTCGACTTCTTTCCTTTTATTGGTCATCTTGATTTTTAACAAAGATTCCACATGGCGAACATTAGACCTGAAACATCTACAGAGAAGCAATAACCAATCATTTTAGGAAATTTGCCTTCCTCTCCTTCATCAACGAGGGCATTCACCATGTGATGATCAAGTTTGGAATATGGTTTTGACTTAGGATCTCTGGGCTTAGGATTGAGCCTTCCAGTTAGGATTGTCATAGGAACTTGATGTGTTGGCCCTCTTTTGTATTTCGTTGTCTTCTTCGAACCAGATGAACCTTAGTGCTCGACTTCTAACTTCAACCATACATTTGCATGGAGTCATTACAATGTCTTCATAAAATGGATATTCCTTTTCAAACACATCTTAAAGGCCACCACGTCGGTGGCCATGTCGATGTTTGTATGTTTAAAGATTCCCTGATAAACTTGTTTACAAATTCACTTAGGGATTCTTTGGGATCCCAAACCACCCGGTAGAGATCACTAGTGATCCTTTCAAATACATTGCACAAGAAAACTAATTATTGAAAAGATTAACTAAATGAGCAAAAGATTTCATAGAATAAGGAGGAACATTAAGAAGCCAATTGAAGGTTGATCTTGTTAGAGTTGATCTACATCTTTTGAATAAATAGTAGGGGATGCTTCTGTTATAGGTTGAACCCCCTGGAACACATGAGATCATATGTCTAAGTTGTTGAAGTTCTTTGTCCATAATTGGACTTATTCCTACATCAAGATCTATGGAGTTAGTATTAATAGTGTTATTGTTAAAGAAGTTATCGGTATTTCTGTTATTAGGAGTATTGAAGGTATCTTTAAGATCTTGGGTTAGAGTTTGGGTGTTTCCCTAGGGATCCTACATTGTTGAAATTCAGGATCCTTGTTTGTATGATAGAGGGTGCTGCCTCCTAAGGTTTTCATATCTCCTACTTTATCCTTTCGACTTCTTTAAGCAACTTTATGGTGTCTTCCTATTGCTGAGCCACCTAATATGTTAATGTCTTCATCATGGAAAAGAGATCGTTATTAGAGACTGAGGTATGAGGATCCAGGGATCCTAGGGGTCCTGAAGCAACCAAAAAAGTGCTCTTCTCTGCTACATCGAAAGTTTTCCTCTGACCGGGGAGTCTACTTGGAGGAGGTGAGAGGTTTTTTTTGAAGGAATAGAGGGAATAGTGTAAGAAGAGAATGTTGGTTGTGTAGACATTATTTTTTAGGATTATAAAACCCCTGGCCCCACGGTGGGTGCCAAATTGTTTTGTTCTAACATCATGTGAGTGAATATTAATCCAATTGAATGAGAGGCTCTGGTGTTGTTAGTAATGTGATTATTGAAATTAGAATAAGATTGCATAAGTGATTTACAAGGAAAGCCCTTGATCCTTGCTAGGATCTCCGTCACAAGAATTTGGGAGGTGATAATGATCACTTACCTTGTTAAATTGTATTAATTGAAATATGAATTACAGAGATGAAAGTAATTAAATGAGTACACATATTTCAGTGTGTCTAGTTGTTGTAGTGTGCGAAGTACATGTGTATTTATAATCTAGTCTAAGTAACAACAAGTATAATATTTTTGGGACCCTCTCGAACAAAAATGAACATGTTGGTTTGACTTGGTATTCCTGAGTCTCTTGCTTGGTAAAAACATTTCTTCGTTAATAATGAATCTTATGTTGACTATTTCTAAACATGTGGGTAAAAGTCTAGAAATGTATTTGTTAAAATTGTTAGGAAATAATTGTAATGATAATAGTCGGGATCCTGAGATATGTTCGGGATCCTCGAAGTTCTTGAAGATCCGGGATCCTGAATAGCATTGAGGATCTTATCCCTAACAGGTCCATGCGTACCTTAGTTTTCATGGAATAACATGTTGTGAGGTTGACTTTCATGAAGGATGCTTTGAGATGTATAGCGGTCTAAGATCTTGGTAAGATAGTTTCTTCTAGGGTAGCTAGCCAGTATACCCCTTTCTTGCTACTGAATTAAGGCCTTTCCCATTTAGGTTCTAACTTACCATCCTTAATATTCTTGCTATTTTGAAATGTATTTATTAAGACCAAGTGACGTACTTGGAAACTTCTGACCTTGATATTTATGTTGTAGGTTTTAGCAATCCTTTGTTGATAGGCTGTAATGCGGATCTTGATGAGATCCCTTATTTCATTAATAGTGTCAAGATCCTGAGCCATGGTCCTATCGTTATTGTTTTGAGTTTGGAGTCGGTATCTTTTCGTTGAGATAACTACTTCAGTTGGAATCATGGCTTCTACTCCAAATACGAAGGAGTATGGGGTTTGACTTGTTGTAGTTTTTGTTTTGGCCCTATCTTTCAATAAAATGAAAGGAAGTTTTACAACCCATCTTCCTTTCTTTACATCTAGTCTCTTTTTTAGGTTATTGACTATGATCTTATTACTGGACTCTGCTTGTCTGTTAGCTTGAGGATGAACTAGGGTGGAAATTATAATTTTGATTCCCCAACTGTTGCAAAAGTCCCTTGTTCTATTGATGATGAATTAGGATTCGCTATCATATGTGATTTCGGCCGGGATCCTTAATCTAGTCAGGATATTGCACTTGATGAAGGAGACTACTTCTTTATCCCTTACTTGAACAAAAGCTTTAGCTTCGATCCATTTTGAAAAGTAGTCCGTTATTGCTAGCATGAAGACTTTTCCGCCTGGTTTTGTAACATCCATAAAATTCATGAAAATTTTAAACTTTTAAAACAACCCGTAAATAAACATTGTTTACAAAATAGTTTTCAAAACATGTTTAATATTAGAGTTTTTTCAAAATCATAAAACCAAACACGAGGAGGTGCACGATCACGCCTTTGTCTTTCCGCAATCCTCTAAGGTACCTGAAACATAATCCAAAACTTTAAGCCCAAACATTAGTGAGTTCCCCTAAATTACAAACACACAAAAAATAGCACATATACAATAACAACATGCAATGGGTCCACAACTAATAGGTTGGCTTACCCCTGATCCTACAATATAAGTTTGGCATGTCCTTGGCCCACAACTTATTTCAGGCTTGCTCCCTAACCAGATTAGTCCCCAGACTAAATACCACTAAGCCCTCAGTACAATTCTGGTATGCACTTCCCAGCTCTCAGCTCATATCTGGAACGCTCATGATCCTATGGTATGAGTCTGCTTTGTCCTCCCTGCCCCTCAGCTCATACCTGGCTTGCTTGAGTGTATGTTGGCTACTACACGAAGCAGTACAACCTCAACCCACCCCACACAATATGTAGACATATAACAAATAATAACATACACAGATAAATAGACAATATCACATGTAGTCCTACAGATCTACCAGACTAGCATACCAAAGCTAGAATGCATATCTATTCCATACTCAACATATCAACGAATATCAGGTTATCAAACCAATGGGCTGGCCTTGGTGCCTTCGATCCGAAAGTATAGTGTGGAATTTTTAACTCACCTCACAACTAGACAGAACTGATAAGGCCTGTCTCCGAATATCAGCTCTCTACTCAACTCCTACATCCACCAAATGGCTAATTCCACCAAAATCCCAAAGTACCCAAAATGCCCTCAAAGTCAAACTAGGTCAAACTCAAAATCAACTGGTCAAATCCACTAAACCAACTAAGTCAACCCAATCGAGTCAACTCAAAAAGCACTGACTCATGCGAGTACGAGGGGTGTAACCGAAAGGTACGTTAAGCGTACGCATCCTCGCATTGATCAGCTTACTGGGTGGCTAACCAAGTACGCAGGGCGTACTCCCACCTATGCGGGACATAATCTCGCAAACCTCAAATCCTAATTAAGTGCTTAATGGCTTATGTAGTTAAGCCCATACTTCAGATCCACGATCCAAAAGCACCCTAGAGCCGCCAAATCTCTAACTTTATGACTTTGCACATCCATAAAGTCCTTAACACAAGGTCTTAATCTATTAAGACCTTCTATAAGGCGTATGGGACAAATCTAGCCATTGGAACCACATTTTTAGGACTTCGGACCCTTCCTAGGGTCTACAAGGACATCTCAAAACAACCACAATCAAACATGCATAGAATGGGACATTTGGGATAAAAAAAAAGCAACATAAAGCTCCCAAAAATGGATCTAATAACCAAGACATCAAGGTATAGGCTTTATGCCTTCTGCAGCTTCACAAAAGGGCAAAGATCCTAGATCCACAAGCTTGCTTCCACTTCAAGGCTTCTTGATGCAACTTGTCCTTCCTTTAACACACCAACAACACACTCCAAGGCTTAAAACACACTCGAAGGAGTTAGGGTTTTGAAAGGACGTCTAAAAGGAGTGTGGACGTTAAAAAGTTGGAGATAAATGAGCCATAAGGATGCTTAATCCATACAAACCCTAAAATTTATGGTTTCCTCTAGACATTAATACACAAGCATACTAGGGTGCGCCCTAGTAGGCCCAGTGTACCCTCATGTACACTTATCGTACTCCTTTTGCCCCAAGATTACAATATTGCCACTAGGGCTTCTCATGGCTACTTCCTTCCATTACAGGGACCAAAGTGACATGAATTAAAACCATAAGGATGAATTTAAAATTACCTGAATACTAGGGTGTTATAACTCTCCCCCACTTGAGCTAGGCTTCGTCCTCAAAGTTGGCTATAGAGAACAATTTGAGATAATTCTCCCTCATCTCAATCACCAGCTCACAGGTCCATTCAGAATCCCTTTGGTGCTGCCACCGTACCTTTTCCAAATGTACATCCTTGCAACACAAAACTTTTACCTTCCTTTCCAAAATAGTTACCGGCCTCTCGACATACTTTAGGCACTCATTAACCTGAATATCATCCAATGAAACCACCGTATCCTCATCCAATACGCACTTTCTTAGCTGCGAAACATGGCAAGTGTTGTGAATTTGACTGAGATCCTCGGAAAGATCCAATCTATAAGCAAGATTGCCAACCCTGTCGATCACTCAAAAAGGCTCAATATACCGAGGAACCAATTTTCTACTATTCTTGAAGAGTATCACACTTATCAAAGGTGATACCTTCAGTAACAACATGTCATCAACTAGGAACTCCATCGTGATATGCAGGACCACTTCGGTCTGCCCCATAACCCTGTGACCAACCTCGCCCCAACTAACTGGGGTATGACATATCTGCCCATACATGAGCTCGAAAGGCGGAGCACCAATAGTGGAGTGATAACTGTTGTTGTAGGAGAACTCTGCAAGAGGTAGGTAGGAATCCCAACTCTCACTAAAATCAATAACACAGGCCCGCAACATATCCTTGAGGGTTTGTATCGTCCGCTCACTCTGGCCTTTGGTCTACGGTGATAAGCAGTGTTGAAGTGCAAGCTCGTGCCCAGTTCCTCATGGAACTTCTGCCAAAAATGGGAGGTGAGCCGAACATCACGATCTGAAACAATGGAGACCAGAACCCTATGGCGAGCAAGGATCTCGCGAACATACACATCGGCCAACTTCTCGGCCGAAGAACTCTCCTGAATCGCCAGAAAGTGGGTACTCTTGGTCAATCGATCCACGATGAACCAAATAGCATCAAACCCCTTTGCCATCTTCAGCAAATTGGTGATTAAGTCCATCAAAATCTGCTCCCATTTCCACATTGGAACCTCCAGAGGTTGCAGCTTGGCATTCGGCCTCTGATGCTTAGCCTTGACCATCCTGCAGGTCATGCATCTCTCCACATACTAGGCTATCTCCCTCTTCATACATGACCACCAATAGCTCAATCTCAGATCCTGGTACATCTTGGTGGCCCTTGGATGGATAGAAAAAAAAAAGACTTATGAGCCTCCTCCAATACAATCTGTCTGACCTCTCCAAACATCGGAACCCAGACCCGACCACATCGGGTCAACAACCCTCGACTGTCCGGGACAAATCCGGAAATCTCACCTCTAATCCTCTCTTTCTTCCAATTCTCTTCCCAAACACCCTCGACCCGAGCCTCCCTAATCAATCCCAAAAGTGGGAAATCCATTGATATCCTAATACATGATACCCCAAATGAAGACCCAACCGAATTGAGGCTCAAGGCATCTTCCACCACATTCGCTTTACCCGGATGGTAAAGGATCTCGCATTCATAATCCTTGACTACGTCCAGCCACCTATGCTACCTTATGGTCAGGTTCGGCTGATCCATAATATGCCTCAGACTCTTGTGATCCGTGTAGCTAGTATAGAGGACCGCATATAGATAGCGCCTCCAAATCTTGGTGGCAAAAACCACTTCCCCCAACTCCAGATCATACATGGGATATCGTGTCTCATGCGGCTTCAGCATCTGCGAAGCATAAGCTATTACATGTCCTCTTTACGTGAGGACCGCCCCCAAACTTGTGATGGATGCATCATATTGTTGGGTTATGAGCATTCTAACACTCCTAAGTGTACATGCAACCCTAAATACCTTGGATCTATGTTTTCTCTATTATACATGCAAATAAGAACTTCCAAGGTATTATCCTAATCTAGCATACAAAACAATAACTATAGCAAGATAGAATACATACCTCTTTGGTGTAGAAAGTCTTCATGAAGCTTGAGTGCTTAGTGCCCCAAGTGTGACACCTCAAATGGAATCACAATCATCAAAACACTTGGAATGACTTGAGAGAATTCTACACTCATCAAAATCGGCTAGCCCTTTCTAGAATAATACTAGTCACATTCTAGTCGCCGATTTGGTCAAGAATAAGATGCTTATATAGTTAGGGTTACACCATGTAAACCCTAATTGACATGGCCTTTCATTTCCATGATCCATGGGTACAAATACACCATGGAGCATCCATGGACCATCCTATGGGTTTTAGCCCAACTTGATTATCCATGGAGCATTAGCCCAATATACAAGTATGGATGATTTACACAATCAACCCATATATTTAATTAGTCTTCTTTTGATCACTTAATTAATCCTAGATTAATTCTTGATCAATACTAATTAAATAATCTTATTATTCTTATTATTAATATACTAGAACTTATAATATATTAATAACCATAAGTGTCTTATTTCTCTCATTATAGTCTATCCAAGAGCATGATGGTATGCAACCCAAATGGACCATGCCGGGTCGGGTCAAGTCTTACCAATTATAGTTATGGACTTAGACATTAATCCAACAGTCTCCCACTTGGATAAGTCTAAAACTATTATTGCGTATGACTTCAGGAACCAACCGGCAATCGTAGCTCTCAAAAGCTTCTGTCAAACTCTGACCTTGTAGATGAACTCTGACCTTGTCAATGACTTGTCCATTAGATAAGGGATCTTATATTCCTCCATTCTAGATATCATATGGACTGAGATATGGATTATAATCATTCTCTCTGTCCATTTGTTGTTTCCTGATTTCCGATTTATGACGACTGACTAATTGAACAAATCAAATCAGTCCTGGCCCGGCCGAGCACTTCCATTTGTCATCATCAAATCATCGAGGGGCCCACAGATATCACTTTTATCCCGAAGGTAAAAGGAACGGATAAACTTCGACTCATATGGCTTGTTCTACTACTTGTTGAATCATACACAAAGGCACGTTTTATAGCACAGAGTTACCAAATGCGGTTTCGTGCAATCAATGTACTATCAACTCATAGTAACAACTCATATCTCTAGGTTTGAAGAATATAAGATATTATCGTCTCATGATCACTCGTGATAAAATCCATGAAGTGATTCCAATGAGCGCGGGTTGAATCCAATACTCAGAACTTATGAGCACTCATGATTGTTGTAGCCTTGTCCAACACCTTAGACCTCTACAACCCATCATGACAGTCTTAATTCATATCTACTTCCAACATATGACCGACTGTGGATAGTTTGAATAACTTAGTCATTCCAGAAGAATAACCCAGTTTATTCGGGAAGTCAAAATATGCAAAGTGAAACACAATAATAATTGAATCCAATATGGTCTCAGAACTTATGAATATAAATAAAACACCTTTTATTTATCACCATATGATTACACATTATTCATTGTATACTGTTTCAGCTATCAACTTTATTCTTGAATTTAAAACAACAGTTGTCCCATGCTCCAAGCATGTACACTATGTTTTCTAAACACTAGTCATGCCATACACCAAGTATGCATACTATGTTTGTCTATGATCTTTACTTTGTGAACTAGATCAATTGAACATAACTTCAATGATTCTCTTTTCACACTCCCAAATCCTTACTGCAAATGCAAGAATTCCAAATTCATGCCATTTACTTAAATCTGTCAGATTCTAAACTTATATGCATTGATCCTCTTGTAACGATTATGCACAAACTCACAAAGACTTGGCAACAATCATTACAGAGTATTCCAAAGGAGATCAACTCCTTGGAAATATCCTTTTTGCATTAAGTTTCCTTAATCTTACCCAGATTGAAAAAATCTTAACTTTGAAACATTTCCAGATTCCATTCTGACTTATCACTTCTGAACAAGAGTTGCCTCCTTACAGATTATGTCAATATGGTCCTTCCAGAATTATCACTATACTTCCAATTGTCCTTGAGTAACCAATCTTTAGTAAACCTTAGATTGTCCTCGACAATTGTTTAATCCTTTTAGTCATATCCAGTTCTAAACCTTTTCCCTTCTTAATGCCCCAGGCATTTTGGAAAATTTTAGAGCGGATGAATATAGCACATGTAATCGATCCTATATCCGAAGCATATGGGAATCGATTCATGATGTCTCACATAAAGACTAAACCAGTCTTTTGCTATAACATTTCCATTTCTATTTGCCAAGTTCTCATAATTCAGATTATGAAAAGGGATGCCGTAATCATAATCGAATTTTAGAACGCAAATAATGGACCCATATACAGAATTTCCATGAAATTCATATATATCCTTGACTAAATGATTAAAACCTCACAATCTAAGCTTATAGATTTGAGATGAAGTATAATTTCCTCTCCCTTAATTATAGCAAAAACAACTTTTTCCCAATTGAAACTTTTGTTTTCTATAATTAACATTGCTAACTTGCAATACTTATCATAATTATCATGCTCCCACTAACATGATGATTATTAGCATAACACTTATGCTCCCACTAGCTTTGACATGTTCTCAGAAATCACCTGGACTTCTAGAAATCAATACTCCATTGACTTTCTTACCAAAGTTTAGATTTCTGATACTAGATTGTTTTGATAAAACTTTATCAAAAACATACACCTTTCCTTAGATAACACACTTGTGTGTCTAAACAATTATGAAGAGGTATGCCGTAATCATAATGGTTAGACCTTTTTGCGACTTCTCACAAGTCCATATTAGTGTGCCGGTTAACCACACGCGCTCCACTAACGACTTTGAAAATGCAAATATCACAATTGCTATCTAGATAAAATCTACTTAGTGAAAGTGTTTCCTCACCATCATTTTCATGAATCGGAGAGAAACCTTATGACACTTAGATTTTTATGGTGTATGAGTTCTTATCCATATGAATTGTCAAAACCATAGACACAAGACAAGGATGATGACAAATCCAAAACCATATGGATTGAACTCAATCTTAACTTCTTGCCACCTGGCAGCTCAAGGGCCTACCATTGCTTCCAAGTTGTTGTGCAACCAATTGAGAACTCTAAGAACTCATATGCAAAGCCAACTTTAACTGGAATGGGCACAGAATATGTCAACACGATAGGTTCTAAACCTCAAGTCGTGTGCTAGTGAAGAACTTCAGGTTTTATTCTTGATTAGTTCTTGAGACTTTCAAGACCTTTAAGACTCCCACTGTCCTCTTGACCTATAAGACTCCCTTTGTCAAACATCCAAGAGACAGTGTGGATTCTAATCAAGACAAACACTTCACACAATTGGCCTTAGTTGGTCTTTGTTTTATCCAAAACATCACAACTTACCAATTTCAAATGTACAAGAGTAGAAAACTTTTACTTTTACATTTGACACGTGTTTTAAACCTTCTTTAAGACATGTCACTCAAATTACAATCTTGGATCATGACTCTAAGACTTGTATTGGAACGAAGTACGACTCATCTTCTTGATTTAACCACTTCAACAATTCAAGTTCCTCTTCTTAGTCATAAGAATGCACTAAGATTTTCCTTAGAGAACTAATTGTGCTATGGTTTCTTAATCATTAAGATGATCACAGAACTGATACTAAAGTACTCTCCCATCTTTTCAGATTTGAGAAACTCTTATCCTTCTGCCATATTTGATTCTTCTTATTTGCTCTGCCATACATTGGAACCTTTTCCAATGTCTCAGAATTACACTTAATCTTGTAAGTATAACCATATTTACTGAGCTTTAGTAAACTATGACGAATAGTTTTATCAATCTTTTTGTGGTGGACTTAATCAGTGCACAAGAATGTGTACTCGATCCCTTAGTCCATTACTTGACTCACACATCCATGTGAACGAGTAATTAGTCTTAATTTTCCAAAACTTGAAAGTTTTCATTCATCATGCTATACAACTTGCATGATTCCAAGTTCCGGTCCAAATGAAACTTGGATGATGAGAATCTTTCCTTATTTGGTAAATTTAGACATTACCACAAATGAAAGAATCAATTTCATATTTCCACTCTTGCTCTTATTGGAATCACATAAGCAACAATTTTTCCTCAAATGCCATTGTAAGGATATTTTAAAATAAATAAAATCAAAAATTTTCCTTTATTTTAAAAAGCTTTGCGGAAAAACTTATCCTTACAATCCATATGAAAACTTGTTGTTATCTATTCCTTAAGCAATATCTCATAACTCCTAAGAAGTAGCTCAAGAATCCGATCATCAAAAAATGCGATAGAAATCCATCTACGCGATCAGATTCAACATATTCTTTCTTTAAGTTTCTTCACTTTTTCTTTGATTCTTAAAACATCACCATGTGACCCAGTCACATCATGTATCAAGAATCTCAGAATAGAAACTTAACAGAGTTAGATAGTGGAATTTACCTGAAGTATAGTCAAACTTATTGACTTTAACATCCTTAGGTAAATTTGGCAGCTTCGCAACCAATGCCCCTTCCTTTGGCAATATAAACATATGGACCCTTTGATAATGGTACACGGGACTATCACAGACTTAGCTTTTCTCTTTACCATTTGGTCAACCGAGTTGACTATGGCCGATCCCTTTCCATTGGGAAGAGAATGCTTTCCGGGATTTCCTGTGTCACTATTGTCAATGTCCATCAAGTTTTAAGAAAGTTGATCTTAACAAATAGATAAGATCATTAAGGGTCCTGTCATAGTCTGTTTCATAGGTGTTCCAAAAGAACTCACTATGTGACTTAGAAAGTAGTTGAACCACCAACTTTCTCAAGACTTTGACACCCAACTCTCCCGGCTTGTCAATATGTGACTACATCTCCAAGAGGTGTCCACACCTAGACCTTGCCTTGCCAATAGGGCTTGAGTGACGTTAAACTTTTTTCAAGAACTTGTGGGTTGGGGAGAATAATTGGAGGAGGAGAAATAAGTATGATATCCATGGGACATCATCTTCATTAGGAAACCTTGTTTCAAGAGATTTGGGAAGATCATAGGTGTCTATTACAGACATCTTTTGGGAGATATTCAAGATAATTGATTTAAAGTCCTTAATATGACACCCAATATGAAATGTTAAGGCTAGGACCCAACAAACTATTTTATAACTTAGAAGAGGTATGCCGTAATCCAAGCTATAAAATATTTGAAGGTAGGTGAATGACGATTCACCAATTTCCACCAAGATAAACGAAATGTATTATTAGGTTTTAATTGGTTTTGAAACTCCTAGATCTTTGAGATTCATTGAACTTTTCAAAGGCATGTTTCAATCTCGAGTGTGCCCTTTAGGTTTTGTGACTGGGATGCCTAGGATCACAAAACAAGGTGTGAAGTAACCATGCAAATCACTTGGTACCCTTAATAAATTACCCCTCAATCGATGTGCCGGTTAACCACACACGCTCCATCGATACTATGATAAATATTAAGTCACCCTTTACCTACCTTGTTAAGTCCAAGTTAGTGTGCCGGTTAACCACACACGCTCCACTAACGACTTAGACAAAGTGTAAAGTGTAATTTCATGGATTAGCACCTTATTCACATTTTTCTAAGTAACTAAGATTGGGTATTATTAAAAGTTTAGTTACTTAGTATTTTCATTAATACTTTTAATGAAGGGAGAATTATAGTCCTGTCAAACCCGTTCGGCTAACGACCCTCCACCGGTCAAGCAAGCGGTGGGTGAGAGTGGACACCCATTAAGTTGCCATTTTATAGGCAACAACCTTATACCCACCTTATAGAACGGCTTCGTGAATGAGGCGTACTAGCGGTAAGACTGACTTTACTCTTATACATATATATATTATTAACTTATAATATTATAAAGTATAAGGGTTGAATTTTAACATTTAAAATTCTAAGGGCTAACTTGGAATTAAAGTATTCATACTTGAAAACTTTTCAAATTCCAAAACTTGAGGGCAAGTTTTGAAACTATTCAAAACTAATTAATTCCATAACTTATGTGTTTAAAGTAGTTTTATTCCAAAAACTCTTCAAGTTCCATAACTTGAGGACAAGTTATGGAAGACTTTAAACTAATAAAAGAACTAACTTTTTCTTTATTTTATAACTTATGGATTTAATTATGGTTACATATTTTTCTTTTAATGAAGTGACTCTTGAACTTTCATAACTTGAGGACAAGTTATGGAGTCATAAAAATTATTCAATGACCCAAGACTCTTCATTTTGTAACCATTGCCAACTCTTATGAATTTTATGAAACTTAAATGTGACTTTTCATATAACTTGAGGACAAGTTACACAAACACATTTTAGAATCAACTCTTAGATTAATTTGGATTGAAAACAACTATTTCACTCAACATTTCTATTAATCTAAGCAACTCATAAGAACAAGATAATTCAAATCAAACTTTTTCATGTAATTAGTCTAAAACTTAAACTAATACAAAACATGAATCTATTGACAATTATCTTTGAAAATGGATTAGCATGAACATTACCACATCAAAAACAAGTTTATAAGTTCAAAAACAACTTAGGGTAATGTTCCTAGTCCATTTCTAGCCAAAAACGTCGAATATATGCTGTCTGGGGCTCCTACTCGGCGAGTGCATGAACCTACTCGGTGAGTAGGATGATTTTACTCATGGACTCGGCGAGTTCATCAGTGGACTCGGCGAGTCCAGTGCCCAGAAAGCCAGAAAATCGAGTTTTTCAACATTTTTCAGCAATTTGCACCAAGTATAAGAGAAAGCAAGCCTAGGCTCTGATACCACTGTTGGGTTATGAGCATTCTAACACTCCTAAGTGTACATGCAACCCTAAATACCTTGGATCTATGTTTTCTCTATTATACATGCAAATAAGAACTTCAAAGGTATTATCCTAATCTAGCATACAAAACAATAACTATAGCAAGATAGAATACATACCTCTTTGGTGTAGAAAGTCTTCATGAAGCTTGAGTGCTTAGTGCCCCAAGTGTGACACCTCAAATGGAATCACAATCATCAAAACACTTGGAATGACTTGAGAGAATTCTACACTCATCAAAATCGGCTAGCCCTTTCTAGAATAATACTAGTCACATTCTAGTCGCCGATTTGGTCAAGAATAAGATGCTTATATAGTTAGGGTTACACCATGTAAACCCTAATTGACATGGCCTTTCATTTCCATGATCCATGGGTACAAATACACCATGGAGCATCCATGGACCATCCTATGGGTTTTAGCCCAACTTGATTATCCATGGAGCATTAGCCCACTATACAAGTATGGATGATTTACACAATCAACCCATATATTTAATTAGTCTTCTTTTGATCACTTAATTAATCCTAGATTAATTCTTGATCAATACTAATTAAATAATATTATTATTCTTATTATTAATATACTAGAACTTATAATATATTAATAACCATAAGTGTCTTATTTCTCTCATTATAGTCTATCCAAGAGCATGATGGTATGCAACCCAAATGGACCATGCCGGGTCGGGTCAAGTCTTACCAATTATAGTTATGGACTTAGACATTAATCCAACACATATGATACCACAAAATCCTCAATTTCCACTGGGAGGGTCCAGACCAGGGCCTCACATAATCTCTGCCGAAGGGTCTCAAATGTCGATTACAGCTTAGGGCCCCATCGGAAATCTACCCCCTTCCTTATTAAACGAGTGAGGGGTACTACAATCTTAGAGAAATCCTGAATGAATCTTTCATAGTACCCTACCAAACCCAATAAACTCCTGTTATCCGACTGAGATTTCGAAACTTCCCACTACATCACGACCTCGATCTTGGCCGAATCGAACAATATCACATCCTAGTCAACAAGGTGTCCAAGGAACCGAACCTCTCGTAACCAAAACTCGCACTTCAAGAACGTAGCATAGAGTCGTTCTCGCCTCAAAACTATCAGAAGCTCACAAAGATGCTCCTCTGGCTACTATCTGTTCTTGGAATAAACCAATATATCATCAATACACACAATAGCAGAACGATCGAGTATCAGCCTGCATACTTGATTTGTCAAATCCATGAATACTGCAGGCACATTGGTGAGCCCAAATGACATCACCACAAACTCTTAATGCCCTTAATGAGTCTGGAACGCGGTCTTCTCCACATCCTCCTCCCTCACCCTGACCTGATGATACCTAGACCATAGATCTATCTTGGAGAACCAAGATGATGTTGGATTAGGTGTCTAAGTTCGTAACTATTGTTGGTATGTACTTGACCTGGTTGGCATGGTCCATTTGGGTTGCATGGCATTGCAGCACTTAGATAGACTAAATGAGAGAAAGGACACTTAAGGATTATTAATATATTATAAGTTCTAATATATTAATAATATTATTTAATTAGTATTATTCAGAGAATTGATTTGAAATTAAGTAAGTGATCAAAAAGAGACTCATTAAATATATGGGGTTGATTGTGTAAATAATCTATCCTTATATAGTGGGCTAATGATCCATGGTTTGTATGGATTGGGCTAAAATCCATAAGGTGCTCCATGGATAATCCATGGAGGTTACAAACCCATGGATCATGGAATATGAAAAGCCATGACAAATAGGGTTTACATGGTGTAACCCTACTTGTGCCACAACTATATTCAGACCCCAAGTCAAGCAAAATTGGCACTACTTGTACAAGATAGAGGGCTAGCCAATTTTGAGGTGTAAGTAAACTTCTCTCAAGTCTATTCCAAGAGTTGTAGTGTTGTGTGAGAAATTTGACGCATCACACTTGAGGTGCTAGGCTCACAAGGTTCTCAAGGAATCCAAACTACAAAAGGTATGTTCTTCTTCTAGCATTTATGTTTAAAAGTTCCTCATGGTATGCTTGATAGGTTAAGAACCTTGGAAAATTAATTTTGCATGTATCATAGTAAAACATAGATCCAAGGTTTCTAGGGTTACATGTACACCTTAGGAGTGTTAGAATGCTCAAAAACCCAATAGTGATATCAGAGCCTAGGCTTGTTTTCTTGATATTTGATGCAAACTTGCTGAAAAACTTGAAAAACTGGCTGTCTGGACAGTGGACTCCCCAAGTCCATGGGGGGACTTGACGAGTCCATGCCTATATTCAACCAACTCGATGAGTTAGTTCATGCACTCAGCGAGTTGGCTTGTCAGAGTTCAGTTTTTCGACTTTTGCTGCTGGAAATGGACTAGAAACATTACCCTAAACTATTTTGATCTTATTGAACTTGTTTTAGATGGTGTAATGGTTATGCTAATCCATTTTCAATAGCTATTATCAAAATTTCAAGCTCTATATGGTTAATTTTATGATTCTTGAAATTGTTGATATGCATGTTCGTGAACTTGTGAGTTGAGAAGATCATAAGAATTATTTGTAACTTGCCTGTTAGTTTAATTCTTGATCATTATGTGTTTTAATGGAATCCATAATTTGTCCTTAAGTTATGGATTACCAAAAGTCACACTTTGATAGTCCATTAAAGAAACACATAGGTTACATAAAATGAAAAGTCACTCATTTTACTAAACCATTTAACTCATAAGTTATGAAAGATAAAAAGTTTTGAAAGTTACAAACTTGCCCTCAAGTTTTGGAACATGTAAAGTCACTTTAAAAAACTTTAGTTCCAACACCTAGAATTTTAAAAGTTAAAATTGAACCCTTATACTTTATAATATTATAAGTTTAATAGTAATTATATATGTATAAGAAAAAATCGTTTTACCGTTAGTAGGCCTCATTCACGAAGCTGGTCTATAAGGGGTATAGGGTTGCTAGCTATAAAATGGTAGCTTAATGGGTGTCCACTCTCACCCACCACTTCCTTAATTGGTGGAGGGTCGTTTGCTGAATAGGTAAGACAAGGACTTTAAATCTTCATTAAAAGTATGATGAATATAAAGTAACTAAATGTTTTTATAAATTCCCAATCTTAGTTACTTTAGGAAAATGTGAATAATGTGCTAACCCATGAAATTACATTTTGCGCTTTGCTTAAGTAGGTTGGTGGAGCGCGTGTGGTTAACTGGCACACTAGCTGGACTTAACAAGGTAGCCAAAGGGTAACTTAATGTTTATCATAGTATCAATGGAGCGTGTGTGGTTAACCGGCACATCGATTGAGGGGTAAACATTAAGGGTACAAAGTAATTTTCATGGTTTCACACCTTGTTTTGTGATCCTCGACATCCCAGTCACAAAACCTGAAGGGCACTCTCGAGATTGAAACATGCCACTGAAAAGTTCAATGAATCTCAAAGAATCTAGGAGTTTCAAAACCAATTAAAACCAAATCATTTATTTCATTTTTTATGGTGGAGATTGGTGAATCGTCATTTACCTACCTTCAAATATTTTATAGCTTGGATTACGAGATCCCTTTTCTAAGTTATAAAATATTGTGTTGGGCCTAGCCTTAATATTTCGTATTGGGTGTTATATTAAAGACTTAATTCAACTAACCTGAATATCTCTTATTGTAGATGTTTGGTTTAGACAACTATGATCTTCCCAAATCTCAGGGAAATCATACTTCTCTACCTCCACCTCCTCAATTTATTCTCCCTAACCGCCAAGCTCGAAGACTGGAAAAATTCAAGGTCACTCAAGCCCTACTAGCAATGAAACATAAAGATGGAAGACCTGTGTGCACTCATGTCTTAGGAATAAAGTCACACATTGATAGGTTGAGAATGCTAGGTGTCGTTGTCCCAAGGAAGTTGGCTATTGACTGGGTTCTTCAGTCACTTCCTGAGTCATATAGTGAGTTCATTAAGAACTACTATGTGACATATCACGACATGACCCTAATAGATCTATCTTATTTGCTTGTTGTTGCTGAGTCAAAAATGATATGGCGTAATGGTCAAGCAAATATGGGTGGAAGGTCTATTTCTCAAACTTCCATGGACATTTACAATGGTAACATTGGTAGTCCATAAAAGCTTTCTCTTCCTCATGGAAAGGTATCGACCTTGGTCAACTGTTTGACCAAAAGGTAAAGGGAAAAGCTAAGTCTGTGATAGTCATGTGTACCATTCCCAAAGATTCTATATGTTTTCATTGTCAAGATAAGGGTCATTGGTTGCAAAACTGCCCTAACTACCTAAAAGATCTAAGAGAAAAGGAAAAATCAAAAAGATTTGACTTTGCTTCAGGTAAGTCTACTATCTAACACTGTTAAGATCCTTATTGATGATTCTTAATACAAAATGTTACTCGTTTACATTTTGGTGGTTGGCAGGATCAAGCAAAGGGAAGGAAAATTAAAGAAAGAGTATGCTGAATCTGATCTTGAAGATGGATTTCAATCGCATGGTTCGAAGATCAGATTCTTGAGCTACTACTTAGGAGTTATGATAGATTGCTAGAAAATATGTAATAGCATAGTTTTCATTTAAAGTTGTAATGTAAGGAAAATGTTTTTTCCGCATTTATAAATAAATAAAATTTTGTTTTATTTTATTATATCTCCATGCAATGGCATTTTATGAAAAACTGATGTTTGTATGGTTCTTGCAATAATGTAAATGTTAATTTGATTCTTTCATTTGTGATAGTGTTTAAATTTACCAAATAAAGGATATTCTCATCAACCAAGTTTCAATTGAACCGAAACTTGAAACCATGCTAGTTGTATAGTATGATGAATGAGAATTTTCATCTTTGAAAAATTAAGACTAATTCCTTGTTTACATCTATATGTGAGTCAAGTGAAGGACAAAGGGATCCAGTACACGTTCTTGTGCACTGGTCAAGGTCCACCACAAAATATCGATAGGACTATTCGTCACGATTTACTAAACTTGAGTAAATATGGTTATACTTACCGGTTTAAGTATAATTCTGAAAACTTTGGAAAATTTTTGATGTATTGCAGGACAAATGAGAAGAATCAAATTAGGCAGAAAGATAAACGTTTCTCAAATTTGAAAAGATGGGAGAGTACTTTAGTATCATGTTTTCTGATCATCTCAATGATTAAGAAACCATATCACAATTGGTCCTCTAAGGACATCTTAGTGCATTCTTATGGCTAAGAAGAGGAATCATGAATTGTTAGAGTGGTTAAATCAAGAAGATGAGTCATACTTCGTTCCAAAACAAGTCTTAGAGTCATACTCCAAGATTGTAACTTGAGTGACATATCTTAAAGAAAGGTTTATAACACTTATCAAATGTAAGAGTAAAATGTGTACTACTCTTGTACATTTGAAATTGGTAAGTTGTGATGTTTTGGATAAAACAAAGACGAACTAAGGCCAATTGTGTGAAGTGTTTGTCTTGATAAAGAATCCGCACTATCTCTTGAATATTTTCCAAGTGAGTCTTATATGTCAAGAGGACAGTGGGAGTCTTAAAGATCTTGGAAAAGCTTCCAGATCTAATCATGATGAAAAACCTATAGTTTATAACTAGCACACGAATTGAGGTTTATAACCTATCATTTTGACATATTCCTATTTCTGTGCCCATTCCAATTAAAGTTGGCTTTGTATATGAGTTATGAGAGTTCTCAATTGGTTGCATAACAACTTGGAAACAATGGTAGGCTCTTGTGCTACCAGGTGGCAAGAAGTTAAGACTGCACAAGTTCAATCCATAAGAGTTTAGGTTGTCACTAACCTTGTCTTGTGATTATGTTTTTGACAAATTCACATGGATAGGAACACATACACCATAAAAATCTAAATTTAATAAGGTTTCTCTCCGATTCATGAAAATGATGATGAGGAAATGCTTTCACTAAGTAGATTTTAAGTAGATAGCAATTGTGATGTTTGCATTCTGAAAGTCGTTAGTGGAGCGTATGTGGTTAACTGGCACACTAACATGGACTTGTGAGAAATGGCAAAGGTCTAAACAATTGAGACTATGATTACGGCATTCCTTTCTCATAGTTCTGAAATTGTTTAGACATACATGTGTGTTATCTAAGGAAAGGTGTATGATTTTGATATATTTTTAACAAAGCATCTCGTATCAAAAATATGAACTTTACTAAGAAGGTCAAAAAAGTATTGATTTCTAGAAGTCTACCTGATTTCTGAGTACATGTGAAAGCTAGTGGGAGCATAAGTGTTATGCTAGTAAGCATCATGAAAGTGGGAGCATGATAGTTATAATATATGTTGCAAGTTAGCAATGTTAATTATAGAAAACAAAAGGTTTCAATTGAGAAAAAGTTGTTTTGCTATAATTAAGGGAGAGGAAATTATACTTCATTTCAATTCTAAAAGTTTAGATTGAGGATTTAATCATCATTAGTCAAGGATATATATATATATATATATATATATATATATATATATATATATATATATATATATATATATATATAAATTTTATGTTGGAAGGGCTCCACATGTGACAACCCGACATTTTCATTCTATACAAACAATATCACTTCAATAGAAGTTATAACAATCACAGTAAATTTTCAGACTTTTCGTATAAGTTTGAGTAATTCAGGGTTTACACTTTAGGAGATATCAAGAGAATGGATGCACTAGGGTTTTGTGCAACACTGTTATTCCAACACTCTATTATATTAGAGATCATTTCAGGAATAAAAATATTTTCTGCCAAAAATCTCAGGACTATAAATAGAATTATGAACCAATTTCATTCATTATTCACATTTTCAACTAGAGAAAAGCCATTTTCTCTCTCATGGATCTTCGGGTTTTCATCCCAAATCGTGAGTACCTCTCTCTACTAGTGTTATATAGCTCTTAATGTGTTTATAACATAGATTAGATAGCTAAACAACTAGATTTAGGAGTTTACTCCCCAACGTGTTCTTGGGCGGTAAACTTCCGAAACGATGCCTAGCCTTTCCCCCGTGTTGTGTTACTACCTTAGGGTTGTATATAGGTGTAATTAAGACAAGAAAACATCAAAGAAACACCAAAGTTTAGACGTTTACGGCCCAAGAAGTTCTTGGACCGTGAACTCCAAAAACATGGACCAAAGAGTGTTTTTAACACTCCTAAAGCTTTGGACAATTACCTAGATTTACTCCTAGCTAATTGAGGGATTTAAAACATCAAAAACCCCTCTCAAAGAAAGATTACGTCCCTAAAATGGTTCTTGGGCGTAAACATGAATGAAGGGCACCAATGTGTGCCTAAGGCCTTCATTAGCCTTAGATAAATGTTTAGAACCTATCCTACATGAGTTTGGGACTTGAAAACACAAAAATATCCACTTCCATATGAGTTTATGGCAGTAAACTCAAAAGGAAATGCCCTTTAGGCCGTAAACTCCTCAAAGGAGTGTATTAGTGCCCTAAACCATTCCATGAATTGATCCACCAAATTGGAATGCTTCTAGGAATCATTTAGAACCTTAAAACAACAAAGGACATTAGGCCTTGTAGTTCACGGCCGTAAAATCAAGAGTTTACGACTGTAAACTCCTTGTGTCGGGTTATATGGAGAGTAAAATCAAGTATGAGGTCCCTTGGAACCCTAAACTCACTAGCCTTGTCCCACGACAACTTAGATGCAATTCTTATGGCTTATAACACTTATATAAGGTGTTTATTGTGTTCTAGGATGTCTTAACATTATCAATTACTAATTTAAGACTAATTGAGTGCATACATGTGTGATTATATATTCATTAGGATCGTAGTGTGTGTACAAGTCCTCACTTGACACCTAACAATTTTACACCGTTCAGTCCATCCAAACTACCATCTACAGGTGAGTTCAAACCCCTTAATCAATGTTTTAAATGATTTTAAATGCTTTAATGGGGGGAATACAAGTAGAAAACAGTATGTTATTAAATCACTCTTATGTATTTTATAACTGTGTTTTTACCCAGTAGATTTCACATACTTCAAAATGTGATACATGAAATGGTTTTCTATCTTAAAATACCTTGATAACAAAAGTATTAGTTTTGAAATGTTTATTAAAATGACATCAAGTCACTCTTAATTATTGTTCAAAACTCTTAGATATCTTACAAAACTATTATTATTACCTTCTTGAAAAAAAACTATACTTATACACTTATGTTCATATAAATGGTTTGAGATTATAGTTTTCATCCTTCATTCAGTTTCCCACACTCTTGTGTAGTAAGGGTGTATAAACTACTTGAACAACCAATTATCTTTCAGTTAATTATCATAGGGATAGTTAGAAGATACAAACCATAAATTCTATTACAAGGAATCACACAAGAGTCAGTTCATTCATGAGTCTGTACCAATACATTACCTGATACATGAGTACATTTACATATACTTACATGATACATGAGTACGTTTACATATGCTTACTTGATACATGAATACGCTTACATGAATACATTACATGAGTACCATTACATAGATACATTATCATGTATTCACTTACCTGGATACTTGTACCTAGAGTTATGAGGAAGATTTATTCGTACCTTCTGTGTAAATTTTCCTACCTATCCCAGTTCGATGGGATGTCTAGACGGGACTAACCATTCTGGAACCCAGCTGTTAGCACCAGTGGGTGATGAACATCTACGGATGCCTATAGTTACTACTTATATTAGGAGTCAATTACGGAACTAACCCTTCCTCCTCCCTGCTGTTACTACAGAGGACAATTGGACAATCTTCGGATGTTCATTAGGTTATTCATTTCACTTACCGCGATGTTGTGTTAGTCCTAGTACCCAGTGATAACACTTACATTAGTACTTTTCCTATTTTATTTTATTTTGTGATACTTTCACATAAACAAGGAGTTAGACTAAGTACTTTAGTACTAGTCAATATAAGGGAAAAACTATCATTTTACTTATAAAACATTCAGGTCTTGGTAGAAGACTACATCTCACACTAATAGGAAATAAGGGATTTCCTAGGTTTTTCATACTTATATCAACTTTCCATTTAGAAGATTTACATGGCATTCATAACAACTTTTCAAAAACAAGACAAGGACACTTAAATACTTATGAATTCACCAGCTTTAAGTTGATACTCTCTTTCAAAATAACTTGTATTCTCAGGTCACCAGTAGACAGGTACGATGGCCAGGTTTTGAGAAGACGGAGCACAGACAAGTCTCGTCTTTTATTTTGATTATATATATTTTTGGTGTTTTATTACAATGAAAGAACACACATGTATTAAAACTTTACTTATAATGCAATGGATGATGTTGTTGTTTGTTTACTATTTTACACTGTTGTGATATTGTACATGACGTCCTCCATCCCAAAACGTTTCCGCCGTTCTTGGTTTTGGGGTGTGAAAGATTGGTATCAGAGCATTGTTTATCGTGAATATGGTATATCAACCCATAAAAGATATACTAACTATAAATACATTGGGATTAAAACATTCTATCTAATAGTTATACTTTTAAATAATAAAATATTTAAGTAAGTATACGTGCCTGCATTCGTACTAAAACCAATGACAAGAACAAAAGTATTACAATTGTTGAATATCACAAGTAAGCCTGGGGATATATGGTCAGTCTTGGGAATGGCATAGCATGATCAACTATGCTGGTCCAAGGAGTGATTAGCATATGCCCAAGAATGGTTGTGATATGGCAACAAGTCTAAAAACTTACCAACACAACCATAAAGAAATACCATAGGGGTATTTGGTTTTATGGTAATTATTTTAGTTAGTTCGTCTATTTAGCTATATCTTATATCCCTTTTCTCACGTAGATTAAAATGGTTGGATTTCACCATGGCAACCCGTACTTCCCAAGCCAAGGCAATGTTGGTTGGCTAGAGGCAGAACCAGAGGATGATCACCAAATCCCTTTGGATGATCTTCATGCTGAGGGTTTTTCCGATAGTTCTGACTCGGAGCCTGAAGTCAACAACCTACCCCCAGCTACTCAAGACCTAAAGCTGAACCCCCGTCCCGCATTTGAAGGACCCACACCTCTGTGGGCCACAAACTTGAATACATGGAGCCAGGAACATGGTCAGCCCATTCCCTACAATGGAGACCGAAGTTTCTACAACCTCACTGAAGGAGGTTCTGCTGACAGAGTCCTGCCAATCATGGTGCGTAGGATTTCATGGAACACGATAATGGCTCAAGTAACTATCAATCAAGTCTTGGAGGTTGACGCCAACTTTGGCGTTAACACTATCCATATTCGCCAAATAGAGTCCGCTCATGAAAGGACTCTGGTCTGCAATGCAAATCTGCAGAGAAAACTTGCTGAAACTCAAGCCGAAGTTAGAGAACTTCGAGCTGACAGACGTATAAGGGACATAGAACGTCTACTGTCGGGATCAAGAACTCATGCTAGCGGTTCTCGTCGCCGATAGAATCTCGACGACTCATCTTTTGGATATAACCTAGTTTATGTAAAACTTTGGTCTAATTTCCTATCTTTATAAATCTTAGACCTGTTAGGTCTTGATCTAGTCATAGTTCTGTCCGAATTTTTCCTATTTTGGTTGATGTAAGGCCTACTTCTAGGCCATTTTTCCCGAACTTGTTACATTTGTAATCCCAGTATTATTGACAGATATCTAATCATATGGAAATTATTATCCAAATGTTGTCATCTTCATTTAGTCATACTATTCATTTGATGTTGGACTATGGGGAGTTAGTCCATGAGACACATTCATTATTCATTTATTCTGATCCATGTCGTCATCTTTTAAACATATAGTTAAAGATGTCGCCACGCAGAAATCCCAGGCGTAACTCAAACAACGAAGCACCGATACCACCACCTCCACCACCACCTCAACCACCTTCTCTTTTCGATGCCAATATGTTCCAGGCAGCTTTCACAACAGCAGTTGTAGCTGCTGTGTCAGCACTCAACGCCCCAGTCCCTAGTGGTTCAGGAACAGGTGCACCTCCCTCGAACCACGGCGAAAGCCACGGACACCCTCGGGAATGCAACTATAAGGAATTCACGAACGCCAAACCCCACATCTTCGATGGTACTGGTGGGTTTATGGTGTTAAGGCAATGGATTGAAAAGATGGAATATGTCTTTGAAATCTGCGCTTGCCAAGGGGGCAACAAGGTCAAGTTTGCAGCTTGTACCTTCTCTGACAGAGCACTAACATGGTGGAACGGCCATGTTAAGTATCTGACTTTAGTGGTGGCTTATCCCATCAGCTGGGAACACTTGAAGGTCATGCTAATGAAAGAATACTATCCTCAGGGTGAAGTACAAAAACTCGAGCAGGAATTATGGGGTCTACAAATGGTTGGATCCAACATCACAACCTACAAAAATAGGTTCTGTGATCTGCTAATCCTATGCCCTGATATGGTTGCTCTCGAGAGCAAGAAGATCGAGAGATATATCTGGGGACTGTCGCCCCAGCTCCAGGCAAGTGTGTTAGCTTCCAGGCCTATCACTTTTGATAGCGCCAAGGAACTGGCACAATCTCTCATAGATCATAGGAAACCTCAGAACCCAACAATCCCTACACCAGTGCCACAAAAGGTCAACAACAACAAGAAGGGGTGGAACAAGAGGAAAAGAGGGGCTTCGCAAGAATCCTCCAAGTGACAACAACTTGTGGTAATCAATGCTGCCACGGTAACTCCCGTTGTCCCTGCGAACCCCTTACCAGCAAAAACATATGCTGGAACTCTCCCGAAGTGCACCAAGTGTAATTTCCACCACCACGGACCCTGCAAGGAGATGCAGTGCTCTAACTGTAACATGAAGGGGCATACTGTCCGTTTCTGCAAGACTCCAACAGCTTAGGCCGCTCGGGTCCCTAACGCCGGTATGGGCCCTGCTTGCTATGGTTGTGGCGAAGTGGGCCACTACAAGAGGAACTGCCCTAAAGCAGGGATGGCTGGAGGAGTAGGAAGAGTTATGGCCCTAGGCCATGAGGATGTGGTAGCTGATCCCACGATAGTTACTGGTACGTTTCTCCTCGATAACTGATATGCTTGCATACTTTTCGACAGTGGAGCAGAGAGAAGTTTCGTAAGTCACAAATTTGCACACCTGCTTAAACAAAAACCATGTGCATTAGATAATTCATTCACGGTAGAAATGGCTAACGGGAAAAACAGAGAGTACTAACTACATATACGTAGGTTGTACTTTAACTTTAGATGGCCATACTTTCAAGATTGACCTCATGCCGGTCCCAATTAAATGTTTCGACGTTATCATCGGCATGGATTGGTTGAGTCTTCTCCGCGCCGAAATCTTATGCTTTTAAAAAGCAGTTCGTCTTAACCTTCCTAACAACGAAACTTTAGTTATGTATGGCGACAAACCTAGTACGAGCCTTCGCATCATTTCGTGCATTCAAGCCCAGAAGTGCTTGCGGAAGGAATACCATGCATTCCTCACACACGTCGTTGATATGAGTCAAGAAATGAAAGACATTCAGAACATCCCAGAAGTACGCGACTTTTCCGACATCTTCCCAGAAGAACTTCCTGGTTTACCACCACAACGCCAAGTCAAGTTTAGAATCGACTTAGTGCCAGGAGCTACCCTCGTAGCAAAATCTCCTTATCGTCTGGCACCGGCCGAGATGCAGGAACTTTCCAGCCAACTTAACGAACTTCTCAAGAAGGGATTCATTCGACCAAGCTTCTCACCATGGGGAGCACCGGTCTTGTTCGTCAAGAAGAAAGATAGATCGTTTCGCATGTGCATCGACTATAAAGAACTCAACAAGCTTACCGTTAAAAATCGTTATCCTTTACCCCGCATTGATGATTTATTTGATCAACTTCAAGGAGCCAACTACTTCTCGAAGATAGATCTACGATCCGGATATCACAAACTACGAGTGTTAGAGGAGGATGTTCCCAAGACAGCCTTCCGAACTCATTATGGGCACTACGAGTTTGTAGTGATGCCATTCGGATTAACTAACGCGCCCACAGTATTCATGGATCTAATGAATAGGGTGTATCGTCCTTACTTGGATCAGTTTGTCATTGTCTTCATCGATGAAATAGTTATTTACTCTTGAAGTAAGGAGGAACATAGTCAACATCTCCGTAGAGTCTTAGAAACATTACGAGCGGAGAAGCTCTATGCGAAGTTCTCCAAGTGTGAATTTTGGATCCGACGAGTTGAATTTTTGGGCCATGTTGTTAGCGAAGAGGGAATACACGTGGACCCTTCGAAAATCAAGGCCATTGAGAACTGGTCAGCACCGAAGACACCTACAAAAATTCGTCAATTTCTAGGTCTAGCTGGCTACTATCGCAGGTTCATTCAGAACTTCTCCCGCATAGCGAAGCCTCTTACGACACTGACCCAGAAGGGCGTAGCCTTTGACTGGGAAGAGAAACAAGAAAGAGTGTTCCAAACGCTCAAGCGAGCCTTGTGCACCGCACCAATACTATCCCTCCCCGAAGGGATAGAAGACTTCGTTGTCTATTGCGATGCATCAAATCAAGGACTCAGATGTGTTCTGATGTAGCGAGGTAAAGTCATAGCCTATGCCTCGAGACAGCTGAAGACACATGAGGTTAGCTACACCACCCACAATCTTGAACTAGGAGCAGTTGTGTTTGCTCTGAAGATCTGGAGACACTACCTGTATGGTACAAAAAGCACGATCTTTACAGACCACAAGAGTCTACAACACATTTTCGACCAGAAGGAGCTCAACATGAGACAACGACGGTGGGTCGAGCTACTTAGTGATTACGAGTGCGATATTCGTTATCATCCCGGTAAGGCCAATGTAGTAGCCGCCTCCCTAAGTCGGAAAGAATATGCTGGTCGTAGAGTCAAATCTCTGACTCTAACTATCCATTCACACTTGTCCACGCAAATTAAGGAGGCTCAGCTCGACGCTTTGAAACCTGAAAACGTGGCTAGTGAATCCTTTAGAGGGATGGATAAGAACTTGAAAGTCAAGGGTGGCAGAGCCTTATACCTCATGGATCGGATCTGGACACCGAAACACGGTGGCTTCAGAGACTTGGTCATGACGGAAGCTCACAACATTCGTTATTCCATCCACCCGGGTTTAGATAAGATGTATCTGGATCTTAAAAAGTTATACTGGTGGCCTAACATGAAAACAGATATTGCTACCTTCGTGAGTAAATGCCTTACGTGCGCAAAGGTCAAGGTCGAGTACCAGAAACCCTCTGGTCTTCTACAGAAACCGGAGATACCAGAATGGAAGTGGAAGCGGATCACTATGGACTTCATAACCAAGTTGCCCAAGACGACGGGTGGACTTGATTCCATATGGGCCATCGTCGATAGACTGACCAAGTCTGCACACTTCTTGCCAATCAAAGAAACAGACAAGATGGAGAAACTTACAAGAACTTACATTAGGGAGATTGTAAGACTGCACGGTGTTCCATTATCTATTATCTCGGACAGAGATAGTAGATTCACTTCGAGGTTCTGGAAGTCATTACAAAGTTCCCTAGGAACTAGGCTGGACATGAGTACAACCTACCATCCACAGACCGACGGGCAAAGTGAGAGAACTATCCAAACCTTAGAAGATATGTTGCGCACCTGTGTGATTGACGTTGGGAAAGCTTCGGATACCCATTTACCCCTCGTCGAATTTTCCTACAACAATTTATCACACGAGCATAAAGGCATCTCCATTCGAGGCCCTCTATGGCCGAAAGTGCAGATCCCCTCTGTGCTGGGCTGAGGTGGGTGATACCCAGTTAGCTAAGGGATGACTTCCCGAAAGCACTCTCACGGGTTCAGAAATCATTCGGGAAACGACAGAGAAGATCTTTCGAATTCGTGAACGATTGAAAGCCTCTAGAGACCGACAGAAGAGCTACGCTAACAAGCGAAGGAAACCATTGGAATTCCAGGTAGGCGACCGAGTTCTACTGAAGGTCTCAACCTGGAAGGGCTTGATACACTTCGGAAAGCGTGGGAAGCTCAATCCAAGATAAATAGGGCCATTCGAGATCCTTGCCCGAATCGGCCCCGTAGCTTACAAACTCAATCTACTGCACGAACTCAGTAATGTACATCCTACCTTCCACGTCTCGAACTTGAAAAAGTGTCTGTTCGACGAGACTCTTGTTATTCCACTTGACGAGATCGAGATCAACGAGAGCCTCAACTTCGTGGAGGAACCAGTAGAGATCATGGACCGAGAGGTCAAGCAAAAAAATCAGAGTCGTATCCCGATAGTGAAGGTTCGTTGGAATGCAAAGCATGGACCTGAATTCACTTGGGAACGAGAGGATCAGATGAAACTGAAATACCCTCATCTTTTCGCTTAGTTATTTGTAACTTCTTAATTGCTTAAATTCTAATTTTGGGATGAAATTCCTTCTAACAGGGGGATGATGTGACAACCCGAAATTTCCATTCTGTACAAACAATATCACTTCAATAGAAGTTATAACAATCACGGTAAATTTTCAGACTTTTCGTATAAGTTTGAGTAATTCAGGGTTTACACTTCAGGAGATATCAAGAGAGTGGATGCACTAGGGTTTTGTGAAACACTATTATTCCAACACTCTATTATATTAGAGATCATTTCGGGAATAAAAATATTTTCTGCCAAAAATCTCAGGACTATAAATAGAATTCTGAACCAATTTCCTTCATTATTCACATTTTCAACTAGAGAAAAGCCATTTTCTCTCTCACGGATCTTCGAGTTTTCATCCCAAATTGTGAGTACCTCTCTCTAGTAGTGTTATATAGCTCTTAATGTGTTTATAACATAGATTAGATAGCTAAACAACTAAATTTAGGAGTTTACTCCCCAAGGTGTTCTTGGGCGGTAAACTCCCGAAACGATGCCTAGCCTTTCCCCCGTGTTGTGTTACTACCTTAGGCTTGTATATAGGTGTAATTAAGACAAGAAAACATCAAAGAAACACCAAAGTTTAGGTGGTCATGGCCCAAGATGTTCTTGGACCGTGAACTCCAAAAACATGGACCAAAGAGTGTTTTTAACACTCCTAAAGGTTTGGACAATTACCTAGATTTACTCCTAGCTAATTGAGGGACTTTAAAACATCAAAAACCCCTCTCAAAGAGAGATTACGACCCTAAAATGGTTCTTGGGCCGTAAACATGAATGAAGGCCACCAATGTGTGCCTAAGGCCTTCATTAACCTTAGATAAATGTTTAGAACCTATCCTACATGAGTTTGGGACTTGAAAACACAAAAATATCCCCTTCCATATGAGTTTACGGCAGTAAACTCAAAAGGAAATGACCTTTGGGCCGTAAACTCCTCAAAGGAGTGTATTAGTGCCCTAAACCCTTCCATGAATTGATCCACCAAGTTGGAATGCTTCTAGGAATCATTTAGAACCTCAAAACAACAAAGGACATTAGGATGTCCTAGAACACAATAAACACCTAGAACACAATAAACACCTTATATAAGTGTTATAAGCCCTAAGGATCGCTCTAGGATGTCTTAACATTATCAATTAGTAATTTAAGACTAATTGAGTGCATATATGTGTGATTATATGTTCATTAGGATCGTAGTGTGTGTACAAGTCCTCACTTGACACCTAACAATCCTACACCGTTCAGTCCATCCAAACCACCAACTACAGGTGAGTTCATACCTCTTAATCAATGTTTTAAATGATTTTAAATGCTTTAATGGGGGGAGGGGAATACAAGTAGAAAATAGTATGTTATTAAATCACTCTTATGTATTTTATAACTGTGTTTTCACCAGTAGATTTCACATACTTCAAAATGTGATACATGAAATGGTTTTCTATCTTAAAATACCTTGATAACAAAAGTATTAGTTTTCAAATGTTTATTAAAATGACATCAATTCTTTCACACCCCAAAACCAAGAACAGCGGAAACATTCTGGGGCGGAGGACGTCATGTAGAGTATCACAACACAGTAAAAGTAAACAAGCAAACAACATCATCCATTGAATTAAATATATAATTTTAATACATGCGTGTTCTGTACAGTTATAGACACCAAAAATATAATGTAAATCAAAATAATAAGATGAGTCTTGGATGCGCTCCATCTTCTCAAAAGCTGGCCTCGGTACCTGTCTATTGATGACCTAAGAACACAAGTTATTTTGAAAGAGTTTATCAGCATTAAGCTGGTGAGTTCATAAGTATTTTAGTGTCGGTGTTTGTTATCAAAACGTTTGAACATGTCTCAAGTGTAAGTTTGTAAAATGTATGTAAATGTTTGTAAAATTTTGAATCTCTCAGAAAAACCTATATTTTCTATTTAAAGTAGCCTTCTACCAAGGCTTAACTGTTTTGTATGTTCGTTTGTTGTAAAAGTGTGTAATTTCCCAAGTGTAACTATCATTAACAAAATATAGTTTGTACATTAATGTTTAAGTTACATAATTACTAAATATATGTAATGGGTAAATTATTGTAGTACTGTAGTGTTGTATTATAGGAACTACTGTTATACTAACTACCTAAAACCGGATTTATATTAAGGTATCATGTGATTAATTGCACCATACTATTGACTGGCAACAACGACATACGAATGGTCGTAAAACGGAATGACGTTTGGCACCCGCAGACCTGCAGGTCCGGCTGTAGCTAGCAGAAAGGTGTAGGATAGTCAATCCAGTATAGATCTATACACAAACTCACGCTCTCCCTTCAAGAGACTCTGGCTACAACTCGGACCATGACATTTAAAGCATGCTCCGATACAGTGGATCACAATTGTTAACGTATTCATGTATATGTAATGTAATGTTACTTGTTATAGTATCGTTGTATATGTTCTCTTCCTAGTATAGTTGTACATGTTCTTCTCTAGTATAGTTGTATATGTTCTTCTCTAGTATAGTTGTATATGTTCTTATAGTAATGTATATGTTTTCATAGTAATGTAATGTATATGATTTCATAGTACTAAATATGGACTCATGAATGAACTGACTCATTGATCTAGCAATAGTATAAGTGTGATTCTGTGTTACCCCGATGGTAACTTACTAATGATGTACTGGTACGCATGAATAAAGGAGTACTTTTATGTCTATATATGTACATATGATATATAATTAATATTGAAACGACCCTCAGACGGCTAACCGACATCCCACCAGACCACATCCAAATCGAGGAAAAGGAAATAGGGCGGACGACCTTCCTAAGCCTTTTAAATATTTCTTATATATCTATACATATATGGGCATGCAATTTATAAGTAATATAATAAAGTTTAAATAAAAGTATTTAGTAAGGAAAGAGTTTGTAAAACATTTTGTAAAGAAGTTCTTGGGCCGTGAACACCCAAAGCTTGGTGTTTTTGATTGTTTTCTAGCCTCAAATATACATACATACAAGCCCAAGCTAGTTACTTAACAAGGAAATGGGACTAGGTAGCATTTAAGCTTCATTTTGGAGTTTACTCTCCAAGAACGTTCTTGGGCGGTAAACTCCCGAATCTCACAGATTTGTTATGTAATCTATGTTATTAAGCATATAATAAGCATTATAAAACAACTAGAGAAGTGTACTCACAATTTGGGACGAAAACCCGAAGATCCGTGAAAGAGAAAATGACTTTTCTCTAGTTGGAAATGTGAATAATGAATGAATTTGGTTCAGAAATCTATTTATAGTCCTGAGATATTTTTGACTGAAAATATTTTTATTCCTAAAATGATTTCTAATATAACAGAGTGTTGGAATAACAGTGTTGCACAAAATCATAGTGCATCCACTCTCCTGATATTTACTGAAGTGTAAACCCTGGATTACTCCAACTTATACGAAAAGTCTGAAAATAGACTATGACTGTTATAACTTCTATTGAAGTGATATTGTTTGTACAGAATAGGAATTTCGGGTTGTCACATCATCCCCCCGTTAGAAGGAATTTCGTCCCGAAATTAGAATTTAAGCAATTAAGAAGTCACAAATAACTAAGCGAAAAGATAAGGGTATTTTAGTTTCATCTAATCCTCGCGTTCCCAAGTGAATTCTGGTCCTCGCTTGGCGTTCCAGTGAACCTTCACGATCGGGATACGGCTTTGCTTCGTCTGCTTGACCTCACGGTCCATGATCTCTATTGGTTCTTCCACGAAGTTGAGGCTCTCGTTGATCTCGATTTCATCGAGTGGGATTACAAGAGTCTCGTCGGACAGGCACTTTTTCAAGTTAGACACGTGGAATGTAGAATGTACGTTACGAAGTTCGTCGGGTAAGTTGAGTTTGTAAGCCACGGGGCCGATCCTTGCGAGGATCTCGAAGGGTCCTATATATCTTGGATTAAGCTTCCCACGCTTACCGAAGCGTATCAAGCCCTTCCAAGGTGAGACTTTGAGAAGGACTCGATCTCCCACCTGGAATTCCAAAGGTTTCCTTCGCTTATCAGCGTAGCTCTTCAGTCGGTCTCTAGAGGCTTTCAATCGTTCACGAATTTGAACGATCTTCTCTGTCGTTTCCCGAATGATCTCCAGACCCGTGAGAGTGCTTTCGGGAACTCGTCCCTTAGCTAACTGCGTATCACCCACCTCAGCCCAGCACAGAGGGGATCTGCACTTTCGGCCATAGAGGGCCTCGAATGGTGCTGCCTTTATGCTCGTGTGATAACTGTTGTTGTAGGAAAATTCGAAGAGGGGTAAATGGGTATCCCAAGCTCTTCCAAAGTCGATTACACAAGCAAACAACATATCTTCTAAGGTCTGGATTGTTTTCTCACTTTGTCTGTCGGTCTGTGGATGGTAGGCTGTGCTCATGTCCAGCATTGTTCCTAGGGAGTGTTGTAGCGATTGCCAGAATCTGGAGGTGAACCTACTATCTCTATCGAAGATAATGGATATAGGTACACCATGTAGTCGTATAATCTCCCTAATGTATGCTCTCGTAAGTTTCTCCATCTTGTCAGTTTCTTTGATAGGTAGGAAGTGTGCAGACTTGGTCAATCTATCGACGATGACCCATATGGTATCAAGTCCACCCGTTGTCTTGGGCAACTTGGTTGTGAAATCCATTGTGATTCGCTCCCACTTCCATTCTGGGATCTCTGGTTGTTGTAGTAGACCGGAGGGCTTCTGGTATTGGACCTTGACCTTTGCGCAAGTAAGCCATTTACTTACGAAGGTAGCAATCTATGCTTTCATATTAGGCCACCAGTATAACTTTTTAAGATCTAGATACATCTTATCCGAACCTGGTTGGACGGAATACCGAGTGTCGTGCGCCTCGGTCATGACCAATTCTCGGAAACCACCGTGTTTCGGGGTCCAGATCCGGTCCATGAAGTATAGAGCTCCGCCACCGTTGGTGTGACAACCCCAAATTTTCCATTCAAATCAAACCATATCAATCCAATAGAAGTAGAGAAGTTTCAGTAAAAATTCAAACTTATGGAATAAGCTTGGCAGTTTTTAGGGTTTTACACCTAAAGTGATATTAGGAGAGTGGTCGCACTAGGATTAGGTGCAACACTGTAATTCCCTTACTCTAGGTCATTAGAATCCATTCCGAGAATAGAAATATTTTCTGCCAAAAATATCAGGACTATAAATAGAATTCTGAACCAAATTGGTTCATTAGTTAAATTCCAATTAGAGAAAAACAAATTTCTCTCTCACGGATCTTCAGGTTTTCATCCCAGATTGTGAGTCTACTTGCATAGATGTGTTTTAATACTTGTTATATGCTTAATAACATTTTTACATGTCCAAAGTACAAGATCCGGGAGTTTACCGCCCAAGAACGTTCTTGGGGAGTAAACTCCAGAATCAAGCCTAAAGGCCACCTAGTCCCATTTCCGTGTTAGGCATCTAGCTAAGGACCTTAAGTATGAACATTAGGGGCTAGAAACAAATCAAAACCACTTAGTTTGAGGAGTTTACGACCAAGGAACCATCTCTTGGGCCGTAAACTCCAAGTAAAGGGAACAAATGAGTGCCTAATGTTCCTTTAGCCTTAGAACAAGAACATAGAAGCCTTAAACTCATGATTTAGGCCAACAAAACAATTAGAAATCAATTTTGGAAGGGAGTTTACGGCCAAGATGCTCCTTAGGCCGTAAACTCCAAGATTTAGGGTCAAAATCCCTTCAAACTCTTCCTAAGGCTTAGTCTTCATTTTAGGCAAATACCTTAAAGTGTTTAGGACCTAGAAAACTCATGAAAAGCTCAAGTGTTGCAGAGTTTACGGCCAAGAGTATTTCTTGGGCCGTAAACTCCTATTTAGGTGTCAAAGGACACCCTAGACACTTCCTTAGACCAAGAGACTTTTAGGGCAAGTACCTAGATGAGTTTTGGTCTAGTTAAAATTCTTAGAACCTCATGTGTGAGGGAGTTTACGGCCCAAAGAGTTCTATGGACGTAAACTCCATCAAATGGTTCCATTTAGTGCCTTAAACCTTCCTTAAGCCAAGTGATGAAGCCTAGACTTGTTCCTAGAATTGTTGGAGACTTGAAAGAACAATAAGAGCCCTCCCAAGGGAGTTTACGGCCGTAAACTCCAAGGGAAAAGGGTCTTTGGGCCATAAACTCCCAAAAGGAGTCAATATGGTGCCCAAACACTTGTATAGCCTTGAAACAATTCCCCTCTAAGGTTGTAGTACTTCTAAACTCCATTTCATGACTTGGTTGAGAGTTTACGGCCAGGAGCTTACTCCCCTGGGCCGTAAACTCTAATGAATATGGTCTTTTGACCTTAAACTCCCATTAGGGGCATTGCACTCCGTTGTTGCAACCCATTAGCCTCCTAGCACTTGACCAAAAGTGTTGTCCTCACGCTTAAATGTTTATACTTGTATGGTTAGTGATTAAATCTCTAATTATTTATATACGTATGTCTTCATATGTAATTAGGATCATTGTGTGTGTCTAAGTCTCCACTTGACACCAAGCACTTGTCTGATCCTTCCGTACGATAACAGCCCGTTCAATTCCAGTCACTTACTGCAGGTGAGTTCATACCCCTTAACTAATGTTCTAGACTGTTTTAAATGTTTTATGGGGGGGGGGGGTACAAGTAGAATCATACTACTTATTATGTCAATCACATGTGATTAGTAAGTAGGATTATATTACTTATTACCTCAATCACATGTGATTAATATACAACATTCAAAAGATTTGGCTATTCATTAGCTGTTTTACCAAACAGTTTCCTTCAAATGATTTTTATAAACATTTTATATGTTTCAAACTACTTATTACACTGTACCTCTTACTCTGTTTATCATATTTCAAACTTATTTACAACTGTGTTTTCAAACAAATGTTCCTTGTACTTATATTGTTTTATCAAACAAATGTTCCTTGTACTTATATTGTTTTATCAAACTTATGCTTTCAAATTGTTTTATAGATTGACATCAAGTCGATCTTTCCTTAAACTAATATTTATGTTCCAAATGTTTTACCAAACTTATTTATGCTTTTATATTATAAATTGCATGCCTCTATATGTATAGTTATATAAGAAATGTTTAAAAGGCTTAGGAAGGCTATCCACCCTATTTCGTTTTCGCGCTTGAGATGTGGTCTGGTGGGATATCGGATACTCGTCCGAAGGTCGTTTAAAGATTAGTTATATATCATATATACATATATAGTCATAAAAGGTCCTTCCAATTCATCTTATGCCCTTGGATAACAAGGGTATACATCCACGTCCATACGTACCACTTAGATTACTAGTAAGCTACCATATGCGTAGTTCAGGAAGATACTAGAAGCATTACTAGAACGCGATATCATACAATGAGTCAGTTCATTCATGAGTCTATACTTTCTAGAACATTACTGTACATTACATATACAACTATACTAGGACGAGAACATATACAGCTATACTAGAATGATTTCATTACTATACTTGCTAGATAGGGAGAACACACATTACAACTAGCACACTTAGAACATTATAGTACAATTACATGATCACACTTACATGAGTACAATTACATGATCACACTTATATGAGTACAATTACATGATCACACTTACATGAGTACAATTACATGATCACACTTACATGAGTACAATTACATGATCACACTTACATGAGTACGCTTACATATACATAGAATAGACGTCACTAGGGGCTATAGCACGGAACCAGTTCAGGATCTAATTATACTGATAAATCATACCGCAATTGTGATTGTTATATCGAGTATACATGATCATTAGTAATGTGGATGCTCACGGCTTGCATTCATGCAGGGGTTGTGGGTAGGTCCCAAAATCCCTTTGATAGGGGAGTGTACAGTCTGGGATCTAGACATCACATTATACCTTATCCTTCAAATAAGGCAATTGAGTATCGATGTAGTTATTTATATATATATATATATATATATATATATATATATATATATATATATATATATATATATCAAATACTACAGTACTTGGAAGTATTACCCTAGATTTAAGGTAATAGGTACGGTTGTAGTTCGACACTACACCATAGTACTATTTCTTTTCCCATTACATTCACTTCGTGAATTTTTCATACGACGCACGGTAATGTAGAAACTATCTTTTGATAAATAGTAGTCAGACTTAGGAAAATATACACTCTTACAAGAGACACACACAGAACAATTAGGTCTTGGTAGAAGACACCTTCATACTAATAGGAATCATAGGGATTCCAGGGTTTTTCAAATACTTACAATTCATATACACTTACAAATTCTTACAATACTTACACTTACAAATTCTTACATACAAATTAAGACACTAAATACTTATGATCTCACCAGCTCAAAGTTGATACTCGCTTTCAAAAATTACTTGTATCCTCAGGTCATCATAGACAGGTACCGATGCAAGGAGAAAGGAAGATGGAGCTTATTCAAGACTTATCTTTCATTTTGATTTATGCTTAGTATTTATCAAAATTTGACAGAACCCAATTGTATAATAATTATTTTATTAATGCAATGGATGATGTTGTTGCTTGTTTACTACTTTACATTGTTGTTGATATTATACATGACGTCCTCCGCCACAGAACGTTTCCGCCGTTCTTGGTTTTGGGGTGTGACAGATTGGTATCAGAGCATTGTTTATAGTGAATTAAGTATATCAACCCATAAAAGATATACTAACTATAAATACATAAGGGATTAAAAATACTCTGACCAAGAGTTTATACTTTAAATAGTAAAATATTTAAGTAAGTATACGTGCTACATTCATACTAAAATCAGTGTCACTAGGACAGTACAAAAGAATTACGATTGTTGGGCAACACAAGTGGGCTTAGAGACATATGGTCAAAACTGGGAAGATATAGCCTGATCGCCTATATTATCCGAGGATTGACTAGCATGTGCCTAAGTTTATGTGTGTGGTTGCAACAATGCTAAAATCTTACCAACCCTACCCCAATGAGAACAATAGAACTTAACAATAAATTTAAAATACTATAGGTGTATTTTGGTGTTACTATAAGTACTTTATACTTGAGAATTAAAACGGGATCTTCATTACTAAGTTGATAGTTGCTAAGTGGATACACTGAGGCTACATGTAATTAGGATGTATAGACTCAGAATCTGTGATAATTTTGCCTTACCCCTATTCTGTGTGAATAAGGAGTTAAGGTCACTTATTTGAAGGTCTATCCTATTTAGATTACACATAGCTGGTATGCACTTCACGAATAGCGATGTAACTAATGAAGGTTTTCTAAATAATTATCTAGATAGTTCGTCTAATAATTATCCCTTTACCCTAAATTCTCGCATAGAAATCATAGCTGGACTCCATCCCCTTGACAACCAGTATCTTCCGAATGAAGTCATAGCTGGTTGGTTTGGAGAAGAACCAGAGAATGATCATCCTATTCCCTTGGATGATCACCATGAAGAAGACCTTTCGTATGATGCTGACTCCGAACCAGAGGTTGAGAACCTACCCCAAGCAGCTCCTTTTCAATTCCTAACCCTCTTCCAGCTTTTCATGGCTCGACCCTGAGTGAGTGGAATGCTTGGAGACAGGGAGCCAAGGACAGGATCAGTTTATGCTATTTGATGGCGACCGAAGCTTTTACGACTTGAGCAATGGGGGCTCAGCAGGTAGAGCCTTGCCAATCTTGGTCCGCAGAAGGGCCCAAAATGAGATTCAAGGCAGGACAGCCCTACGTCAGATTTCAGAAATAGTCGCCTATGCTAGAATGCATACCCTCCTCGCCATTCATCTAGAATATACTCACGAGAGACCAGTGAGAAACCATGAAACCTTGTTGCAAGCACCGACTGAATCACGAGCCGAAGTCATAGAGCTCCGAGTACGCCAGATGGTATACGAAAGACACCTACTTGACATGGAATGTCAATCGGTTGAACTAAGAGTTCACCATAGGGATGACCGTCGCCAGGAGTAGGCGCCTTACTTTATTTCCCTCATAAAAAGAAATCGTGTTTTCTGTCTATGCCCGATGTGGCATTTTCTATGAAATTATCTTGTACCGTAAGTACTTTAGTTAGGTCTTTATGCTGTCCGGAACTATCTTCTGTGCATATGATGTGAGACCTTTAAAAGGTCATCTTCCAGAACCTTTACATCGTGAATATCAAAGATATTGACAGCCGGCTAACTTCTATGTCATTCTTCATTCAAGTACTTTTATCTTACTTTCATTGGAGTCTATCTGAATCATACTTTAGTCAAGTCATTGGACTATGGTGATTTATCTCCAGAGGCATTTCCAAGTCTCTTTCAGTGGTTGGATCTTGTTATTCACCAACCCACGATACCTCAGCCCAAACGACAAACGTCTTGAGACCATTCTACGAACATACTTCCATTCCGTACTAGGACTACATCATGGAGATTTAGGTCAAACCTTCGCAAACATACTTTCATTCTTTAACCAGGACTGCATCATAAGGATGTAGGTCAAACTTTCAAGATCATACTCTTACTCTTTTCATGAACAATCTAAGTACATCAGGGTCAACCAGAATCGCTCATAAAATCCTTATCTTACATATTACAGGATCATGTCGTCATCCGGAAACGACCAGCCAAGCAACGAGACCTCTACTTTTCCGATGGACGCCGCTACCTTTCAAACGGCCGTTACAGCTGCCGTAGTGGCTGCCGTAACCGCGGTCATGGCGCACCGTAGCGCTAACAGCACAGCCAATGCTGCCGATGGGAATGAAGTTTCCAATCGCGATATCCATCCAGGAAGTCACCCAACAGAAACAGCCACAGGCTCGCAAAGTCAGAACGCAGAGAACAAGAAAAGAAAACGTCAAGCCAAAGTGGAACGCAAACGGTTTCAGAGAATTGCCAGGCAACAGCCACAAACCTCTGCCATCCCAGTACCGAGCAGACCATATAAGGGAACACTCCCGAAGTGCGACCGGTGCAATTACCACCACAAGGGAATGTGCCGAGTCTTGCAGTGCGTAAACTGCAACAAGAAAGGGCACATCGCTCATTCTTGTAGAGCTACCTCCACCACTGGGGCAAGCCTAAATTGCTATAACTGTGGTGAGTTTGGGCACTATAAAAGAGATTGCCCGAAGAAGGAAAACAAGGAAAGAACCCGTGTTCCCATAACTCCTACCTGACACTTCACTTCCTCCACTAATGTGGGTACTGTCCAGATATGTCACCAATGCGGTGAAATTGGACACCTCCAGAAGGATTGCCCGATAACGCAGAACTCTGGCGCAGACGGGAGAATTCTCAGGATCACAGCTGCAGGAGAGCCTGCTCAGGAACCCCGTTAATGTAATTAAGGCGTTCGTTGTAACAGACTTATAAACTATCTAGAACTAGTGCAACTAGAGTCTTACCTTTTGCGAAATCCTGTCTGTATAGGGAGTCTCGTGCTGCGTATACTTGTCTTTTGTAGTATATCTTATTCGCAGCAATAGTCTTGTGGTAAATCTAAAGTACTGTAACTCTTGTTCATGGTTGCACGGTTGTCCCTTGTCTGTAAACGTCTTATGTTCAAATCTAATGTCTTTAAATTTCAGTATGATCCCGACATTATCATACGACTCGATTAAATTTGATCCTCACGAAAACAGCTTCATACGTACATCTCTATCTTCTAGATCACTTTTCCAGCGAAGCCGTCATATCAGAACGCCGAAGTACTCAATCCAGGAGTACCTCCTAGTTAATTTCTTCCGAAGAAATCCCCAAAGTACTCATTCCAGGAGTACCTCTTAGTTATTTTCTTTCCGAAGAAATCCCCGAAGTACCACTCGTGCAGTATGTCAAGTCCAATCTAAGGATTCATGCAATTGATCTATCATTGAGGAAGGTATACGTAAGAGTTATATATAATCAAGCTTCTACAGGTTTAGAATTGATGATTCCACTTTAACTTCTTTTTCCTCCTTGGGATGTGAGGGTAAGGAAGAATCAGTTATTCGACTACCTTTTCAATCTTAATTATATATGACTCGTATACACGAAATTGTGATCGTGAAGCCCTATATGAATTCTAAAATGGACTTCAGGACGGAGAAACTGCCTAAGTATACGAGTAATCACATCGTCATGTGACCAAACTTAGAACCCAGTACGACTCCCGTAAAACAGATCGCCCTATAGTTTAACACCCACGGAGATACCAGAACAGTACAAACAACTTAGCGAACTACACAGAAACAGAATTAGAAGACTAGGTTTCTCACCCTAGAGAACCCCGGTCAGATTCTTCCAGAGACCGACGGATCGCATTGTATGTACCTCGAATATCGAGGACTCCGTCAAAGATTTCCATAGAAATCGTTATCTCTGCCTCGCATAGATGAAATGATTGAGCAAACACTAGGAAAGAATTACTTCCAGTAATGGATCTGAGATCCGAATATCACCAGTCCGAGTGTTAGGGAAGGATGTCAGGAAGACTATCTCCTGAACTCGATACGGACACTTCGAGTCCGTAGAGATAACCTTTCGGATAGGACCAATACGCCCATAGTTTTCATGAGCTAAATGAATAGGGTTACGTCTTTCTTACTTGGATCGATTCGTCATTTCTCCCTGAAATGACTTACTTATCTACCCTCGTAGTAAGAAGAGAACCCATGAAAACATTTCCTACCGAGAAACTTTTAGCAAAATTCTCTAGGCACGAGAATTGGAAATTGAAGAGTCAAATTTCTAGGACACACTGTTAGTAATGTGGGAAATTTTGGGTACTCTTTCAATTTGCCAAAACCATTGAGCATTCATCGACACCAGAGACGCCGACAGTTTTCGCCAAATTCTAGGTCTTACCGACCTACCGCCTTAGTTCAATCAGAACTCCTCGCAAGCTACAGAAAATCGTACGACTTTGACCCAGCGAGGGGTGGCCCTTGACTGGGAAGTTACGCAAGAAAAGGAACCTTTGAGATTCCGAGTGAGTGACCAAGTTCTTTAGGATAACTCACTCTGGGAATGGCTTAATACGCCTCGTAGAGCGTGGAAAGCTAAATCCAAGTTAGACAGGACCTCCGAGATTCTTATCAGAATCGGTTTTGTGCCTCGCGCAAACTAGACCTACTCCGCGAACTCAGTAACGTACACTCTACTCTTCGCATCTCGATCATGAAACCATACCTTACCGTTAGGACTCTTACAAGTCCACTCGTCGAGATCCTTGCCTTCGTAACAGAACCGTAGTGACCCTCGACCGAGGGGTCAAGCGGACAAAGCAACGCCGTCGCCAATTAGTGAAGGTTCGTTGGAATGCCAACCGAGAGGCCGATTTCACTTAAGTACGCTAGAACCAATCGATTAGGAAGTTTCCTCCGCACGACTCGATCATTCGTACATACTTCCTTGCCTAAATTCTAATTTCGGGACGAAATTCCCTTTAACAGGGGGATGATGTGACAACTCAAAATTTTCCATTCAAATCAAACGATATCAATCCAATAGAAGTAGAGAAGTTTCAGTAAAAATTCAAACTTATGGAATAAGCTTGGCAGTTTTTAGGGTTTTACACCTAAAGGGATATTAGGAGAGTGATTGCACTAGGATTAGGTGCAACACTGTAATTCCCTTACTCTAGGTCATTAGAATCCATTCCGAGAATAGAAATATTTTCTGCCAAAAATCTCAGGACTATAAATAGAATTCTGAACCAAATTGGTTCATTAGTTAAATTCCAATTAGAGAAAAGCAAATTTCTCTCTCACGGATCTTCGGGTTTTCATCCCAGATTGTGAGTCTACTTTCATAGATGTGTTTTAATACTTGTTATATGCTTAATAACATTTTTACATGTCCAAAGTACAAAATCCGGGAGTTTACCGCCCAAGAACGTTCTTGGGGAGTAAACTCCAGAATCAAGCCTAAAGGCCACCTAGTCCCATTTCCGTGTTAGGCATCTAGCTAAGGACCTTAAGTATGAACATAAGGGGCTAGAAACAAATCAAAACCACTTAGTTTGAGGAGTTTACAGCCAAGGAACCATCTCTTGGGCCGTAAACTCCAAGTAAAGGGCACAAATGAGTGCCTAATGTTCCTTTAGCCTTAAAACAAGAACATAGAAGCCTTAAACTCATGATTTAGGCCAACAAAACAATCAGAAATCAATTTTGGAAGGGAGTTTACAGCCAAGATGCTCCTTAGGCCGTAAACTCCATGATTTAGGGTCAAAATCCCTTCAAACTCTTCCTAAGGCTTAGTCTTCATTTTAGGCAAATACCTTAAAGTGTTTAGGACCTAGAAAACTCATGAAAAGCTCAAGTGTTGAAGAGTTTACGGCCAAGAGTATTTCTTGGGCTGTAAACTCCTATTAAGGGGTCAAAGGACACCCTAGACACTTCCTTAGACCAAGAGACTTTTAGGGCAAATACCTAGACGAGTTTTGGTCTAGTTAAAATTCTTAGAACCTCATGTCTGAGGGAGTTTACGGCCCAAAGAGTTCTATGGCCGTAAACTCCATCAAATGGTTCCATTTAGTGCCTTAAACCTTCCTTAAGCCAAGTGTTGAAGCCTAGACTTGTTCCTAGAATTGTTGGAGACTTGAAAGAACAATAAGAACCCTCCCAAGGGAGTTTACGGCCGTAAACTCCAAGGGAAAAGGGTCTTTGGGCCGTAAACTCCCCAAAGGAGTCAATATGGTGCCCAAACACTTGTATAGCCTTGAAACAATTCCCCTCTAAGGTTGTAGTACTTCTAAACTCCATTTCATGACTTGGTTGAGAGTTTATGGCCAGGAGCTTACTCCCCTGGGCCGTAAACTCTAATGAATATGGTCTTTTGACCTTAAACTGCCATTAGGGGCATTGCACTCCTTTGTTGCAACCCATTAGCCTCCAAGCACTTGACCAAAAGTGTTGTCCTCGCGCTTAAATGTTTATACTTGTATGGTTAGTGATTAAATCTCTAATTATTTATATACATATGTATTCATATGTTATTAGGATCATTGTGTGTGTCTAAGTCTCCACTTGACACCAAGCACTTGTCCGATCCTTCCGTACGATAACAGCCCGTTCAATTCCAGTCACTTACTGCAGGTGAGTTCATACCCCTTAACTAATGTTTTAAACTGTTTTAAATGTTTTATGGGGGGGATACAAGTAGAATCATGCTACTTATTATGTCAATCACATGTGATTAGTAAGTAGGATTATATTACTTATTACCTCAATCACATGTCATTAATATACAACATTCAAAAGATTTGGCTATTCATTAGCCGTTTTACCAAACAGTTTCCTTCAAATGATTTTTGTAAACATTTTATATGTTTCAAACTACTTATTACACTGTACCTCTTACTCTGTTTATCATATTTCAAACTTATTTACAACTGTGTTTTCAACCAATTGTTCCTTGTACTTATATTGTTTTATCAAACAAATGTTCCTTGTACTTATATTGTTTTATCAAACAAATGTTCCTTGTACTTATATTGTTTTATCAAACTTATGCTTTCAAATTGTTTTATAGATTGACATCAAGTCGATCTTTCCTTAAACTAATATTTATGTTCCAAATGTTTTACCAAACTTATTTATGCTTTTATATTATAAATTGCATGCCTCTATATGTATAGTTATATAAGAAATGTTTAAAAGGCTTACGAAAGCTATCCACCCAATTTCCTTTTCGCGCTTGAGATGTGGTCTGGTGGGATATCGGATACTTGTCCGAAGGTCGTTTAAAGATTAGTTATATATCATATATACATATATAGTCATAAAAGGTCCTTCCATTTCATCTTATGCCCTTAGATAACAAGGGTATACATCCACGTCCATACGTACCACTTAGATTACTAGTAAGCTACCATATGGGTAGTTTAGGAAGATACTAGAACCATTACTAAAACGCGATATCATACAATGAGTCAGTTCATTCATGAGTCTATACTTTCTAGAACATTACTGTACATTACATATACAACTATACTAGGACGAGAACATATACAGCTATACTAGAATGATTTCATTACTATACTTGCTAGATAGAGAGAACACACATTACAGCTAGCACACTTAGAACATTATAGTACAATTACATGATCACACTTACATGAGTACAATTACATGATCACATTTACATGAGTACAATTACATGATCACACTTACATGAGTACAATTACATGATCACACTTACATGAGTACAATTACATGATCACACTTACATGAGTACGCTTACATATACATAGAATAGACGTCACTAAGGGCTATAGCATGGAACCAGTTCAGGATCTAATTATACTGATAAATCATACCGCAATGGTGATTATTATATCGAGTATACATGATCATTAGTAATGTGGATGCTCACGGCTTGCATTCATGCAGGGGTCGTGGGTAGGTCCCAAAATCCCTTTGATAGGGGAGCGTACAGTCTGCGATCTAGACATCACATTATACCTTATCCTTCAAATAAGGCAATTGAGTATCGATGTAGTTATTTATATATATATATATATATATATATATATATATATATATATATATATATATATATATATATATATATATATATATCAAATACTACGGTACTTGGAAGTATTACCCTAGATTTAAGGTAATAGGTACGGTTGTAGTTCGACACTACACCATAGTACTATTTCTTTTCCCATTACATTCACTTCGTTAATTTTTCATACGACGCACGGTAATGTAGAAACTATCTTTTGATAAATAGTAGTCAGACTTGGGAAAATATACACTCTTACAAGAGACACACATAGAACAATTAGGTCTTGGTAGAAGACACCATCATACTAATAGGAATCATAGGGATTCCAGGGTTTTTCAAATACTTACAATTCATATACACTTACAAATTCTTACAATACTTACACTTACAAATTCTTACATACAAATTAAGACACTAAATACTTATGATCTCACTAGCTTAAAAGCTGATACTCGCTTTCAAAATTACTTGTATCCTCATGTCATCATAGACAGGTACCGATGCAAGGAGAAAGGAAGATGGAGCTTTTTCAAGACTTATCTTTCATTTTGATTTATGCTTAGTGTTTATCAAAATTTGACAGAACCCAATTGTATAATAATTATTTTATTAATGCAATGGATGATGTTGTTGCTTGTTTACTACTTTACATTGTTGTTGATATTATACATGACGTCCTCCGCCCCATAACGTTTCCGCCGTTCTTGGTTTTGGGGTGTGACAGTTGGCTTCTAAATTCTTATCCATTCCTTTTTGGGATTCACTCGTTACATTTTCAGGTTTCATGGCTTCAAGTTGGGCCGCCTAAATTTGCTTAGACAAGTGTGAATGGATGGTTATTGACAATGACTTGACGCTGCGACCAGAATATTCCTTCTGACTTAGGGCGTCTGCTACTACGTTGGCTTTACCCGGATGATAACGAATATCGTATTTGTAGTCACTGAGTAGCTCGACCCACCGTCGTTGTCTCATGTTGAGCTCTTTCTGGTCGAATATGTGTTGTAAACTGTTGTGGTTGGTAAAGATAGTGCTTTTCGTTCCATACAAGTAATGTCTCTAGATCTTTAGGGCAAACACAACTGCTCCTAGTTCAAGATCGTGGGTCGTGTAGTTAACTTCGTGCGTTTTCAGCTGTCTCGAGGCGTAGGCGATGACCCTACCTCGCTGCATCAGAACACATCCGAGCCCTTGATTCGTCGCATCGCAATAGACTACGAAGTCTTCTATTCCTTCGGGGAGGGATAGTATTGGTGCGGTGCATAAGGCTCGCTTGACGTTTGGAACGCTCTCTCCTGTTTCTCTTCCCAGTCAAAGGCCACGCCTTTCTGGGTCAGGGTTGTCAGAGGTTTCGCTATTCGGGAGAAGTTCTGTATGAATCTGCGGTAGTAGCCAGCGAGGCCTAGAAATTGACGAATTTCTATGGGCGTCTTCGGTGCTGACCAGTTCTCAATGGCTTTGATTTTGGATGGGTCCACGTGGATTCCTTCTTCGCTTACCACGTGCCCTAAGAATTCGACTCTTCGGATCCAAAATTCACATTTTGAGAACTTCGCATAGAGTTTTTCCGTTCGTAAAGTTCCTAGAACTTGTCGCAGGTGATCGCCATGCTCTTCCTTACTTCAGGAGTAGATCAGGATGGCGTCAATGAAAACGATAACGAACTCATCTAATTAAGGTCGGCATACTCTATTCATCAGATCCATGAAGACTGCGGGCGCATTGGTCAATCCAAATGGCATCACCACGAACTCGTAGTGTCCGTAACGAGTTCGGAAGGCTGTCTTCGGGACATCCTCCTCTAGCACTCGTAACTGGTGATATCCGGATCTTAGATCAATTTTGGAGAAGTAGTTCGCCCCTTGCAGTTGGTCAAATAGATCGTCTATGCGAGGCAGAGGGTAACGATTTTTGACCGTCAATTTGTTGAGTTCTCTGTAGTCGATACACATACGGAATGATCCGTCTTTCTTCTTAACAAACAAGACTGGTGCTCCCCAAGGTGAGAAGCTTGGTCTTATGAAGCCCTTGCTGAGCAGTTCGTTAAGTTGACCGGATAGTTCCTGCATCTCAGCTGGTGCTAATCGGTAGGGCGACTTGGCTAGTGGGGTAGCTCCTGGGACTAAGTCGATTCTGAACTCGACCTATCGTTGCGGAGGTAATCCTGGTAGCTCTTCTGGGAAAATGTCGGGAAAGTCGCTCACTACTGGAATGCTCTTTAGCTCTTTCATCTCTAGGCTCGTATCGACGACGTGAGCAAGGAATGCATGGTATTCTTTACGCAGATACTTTTGTGCTTGAGTACTTGAGATAATACGAAGACTCGCACCGGGTTTGTCGTCAGAGACTATAAGAGTTTTGTTAGACGAGAGGTTTAGATGGACTGCTTTCTTGAAGCACATGATGTCGGCGCGATGAACACTTAACCAATCCATGCCAATGATAACGTCGAAGCTTTTTATTGAGACCGGCATAAGGTCGATTAGGAATGAATGGTTATCTAGAGTTAGGGTACAGCCTAAGTATATGCTATTCGTACTTTCTATTTTTCCATTAGCCATTTCTACTGTGAATTGCTCTTTGAGTGCGTGTGGTGGTTGTTTAAGCATGCGAGCAAATTGATGATTCACGAAGCTTCGCTCCGCTCCACTATCAAACAGAATGCATGCATAGGAGTTATCGAGGAGGAACGTACCATTCACCACTGTCGGGTCATCAACTGCTTCCCCATGGCCTATTGCTAGTACCCTCCCTGCTCCTCCAGCATTCTTCGCTTTGGAACAGTCCCTCTTATAGTGGCCTGCTTCGCCACATCCATAGCAGGTCGGGCTCGCGCCAGAGCCGGGGACTTGGGTGATCGGCCTCGCCGGGGATTTACAGAAACGGATGGTGTCTCCTTTCCTGTTGCAGTTAGAGCACTGCATTTCACGGCAGGGGGGCGTTGTGATGGAAGTTGCATTTGTTGCACTTAGGCAAGCTTCCAGCATACTGCCTCACCGGAGCAGTATCAGCAGCAGGGGTTATCGTGGCATGCACAACCACCACTTGCTGCTTTTTAGCAGCTCGCTGTTTCTTCTTGTCTTCCCAGAACTTCCGTTTAGTGTCAGCGGGTTTAGAGGGTTCCGGGATGGCTAGGGTGGTTGTTGTTGCAGGGTTCTTGACTCCATGGTCAATGAGTCGCTGTGCCAGTCGCTCGGCACAGTCGAAGGTAGCGGGGTTTGATGATAGGACATTCCCCTGATACGGAGGCACTAGCCCCCATATGTACTTTTCGGTCTTTTTTCCCTTCAGTGGGAACCATATTGGGGCAGAGGGCCACCAGTTCGCTGAATCTGGCGGTATAAGCAACCACGTTGGTGCCCTTCATGGTCAGGCTCCAAAGCTCCTGCTCCAATTTCTGGATTTCGCCCGTCGGGCAGTATTCCTAAATCATGAGGTCTTTCATCGTTTCCCAGCCCATGTCGTTGGCTACAACGAGGGTTAGGGCTTTAACATGGCTGTTCCACCACGTTAGGGCCTTTCCTTCTAAGGTGCAGGCGGCGTATTTAACCTTGCTCACCGCAAGGCATGAACAAATTTCGAAGACCGATTCAGTCTTCTCGAACCATTGCGAGAGAGCAATGACTCCGCCGGTCCCATGAAAGGACTTCGGCTTATAGTTGGTGAAATCCTTGTAGGAGCACTCTCTCGAGCGCACAGGGGTTTCAACCGGAGTTGATTCAACAGGGTTCCACCTCTGCTGGCATCAGAGGAGTGATACTGAGCCATGGCAGTTGCCACTGCTGCAGCTACGGCAACATTCAAGGTTGCAGTATCGATGATCGGAGGAGGAGGTGGAGGTGGTACACGGTTTCGCCTTGTTGACCTTCACAGAGGCATCTTTCAACTATAAGTTTATAAAGATAAGCAAAGTGGTAAGAATCAATTCGTAAGTAGGGTGAGAGTGACACATGGACTAACTAACCATAGCCCAACCATTGAATGAGTGTTTGAGATCGCAACAAAGAATATTTGTAGCAAAACACAAGTGTACAGATTTTTCCCACAGATTAGATAAACGTCAATATTACTGGTATTACCGATGTAACAAGTTCACGGAAAATCGATCAGAAAAGCCTTCTGCGAGGTGATCATCCAAAGGGATTGGATGCTCATCTTCGGGCTCTTCTTCGATCCACCCGGCATTGCCTTCATTTGGAAAGTACGGGTCACCGTGATGGAATCCAGCCATTTCAATCTATGCGAGAAGAGTGGTATAAGAATATAGTATATATGTAGCTAGTAGTACAAAATACACCTATAGTATTTTAAGTTTAGGTTCTACTGATTCTTCTTGTGGTATTGTTGGTAACTTTTCTTTTTTGACTTGTTAACATATCACAACCATTCTAGGGCATATGCTAATCACTCCTCGGACCATCATAGTTGATCATGCTATGCCATTCCCAAGACTGACCATACATCCCCGAGCTTACTTGTGATATTTAACAATCATAATACTTTTGTTCTTGTCATTGTGACACTGATTTTAGTATGAATGCAGACTAGTATACTTAATTAAATATTTTAATATTTAAAGTATAGACTCTTGGTCAGAGTGCTTTAATCCCTAATGGGTTTATAGTTTAGTATATCTTTTATGGGTTGATATACTTAATTCAATATAAACAATGCTCTGATACCAATCTGTCACACCCCAAAACCAAGAACGGCGGAAACGTTCTGGGGCGGAGGACGTCATGTAGAGTATCATAACACAGTAAAAGTAAACAAGCAAACAACATCATCCATTGAATTAAATATATAATTTTAATACAAGCGTGTTCTGTACAGTTATAGACACCAAAAATATAATGTAAATCAAAATAATAAGATGAGTCTTGGATGCGCTCCATCTTCTCAAAAGCTGGCCTCGGTACCTGTCTATTGATGACCTGAGAATACAAGTTATTTTGAAATAGTTTATCAGCATTAAGCTGGTGAGTTCATAAGTATTTTAGTGTCGATGTTTGTTATCAAAACGTTTGAACATGTCTCAAGTGTAAGTTTGTAAAATGTATGTAAATGTTTGTAAAAGTTTGAATCTCTCAGAAAAACCTATATTTTCTATTTAAAGTAGCCTTCTACCAAGGCTTAACTGTTTTGTATGTTCGTTTGTTGTAAAAGTGTGTAATTTCCCAAGTGTAACTATCATTAACAAAATATAGTTTGTACATTAATGTTTAAGTTACATAATCACTAAATATATGTAATGGGTAAATTATTGTAGTACTGTAGTGTTGTATTATAGGAACTACTGCTGTACTAACTACCTTAAACCGGATTTATATTAAGGTATCATGCGATTAATTGCACCATACTATTGACTGGTAACAACGACATACGAATGGTCGTAAAACGGAATGACGTTTGGCACCCGCAGACCTGCAGGTCCGGCTGTAGCTAGCAGCAAGGTGTAGGATAGTCAATCCAGTATAGATCTGATGGGTTTTGAGCATTCTAAGACTTCCTAAGTGTACATGCAACCCTAATAACCTTGGATCTATGTTTGTCTAATTATCATGCAAAGTTGAATTTCCAAGGTTATATTCCTATCTAGCATACATGGGGAACAATTTTAACTTGAATGAAAGATAGAATAACTTACCTTGTTGTTGCTTATGTTCCTTGAAACCTTGTGAGCCTAGCACCCCAAGTGTGATGCCTCAAATGCTTCACACAACACCAAATGCTCTTGGAAAGACTTTTGAGAGAATACACACTTCTTAAAGTCGGCCAAGCCCTCTAGTTTCTTATGTGTAGTCGATTTTGGTGGAGAATGGGACTCTTATATAGTGTTGACACATCTAGGGTTACACCATGTAAACCCTAATGTGTCATGACTCTTCATTTCCATGACCCATGGGTTTGTAACTCCCATGGAGCATCCATGGAGCATCCTATGGGTGGAACCCAACTTGATAATCCATTGAGCCTCTTAGCCCACTATACAAGATATGAATGATTTACATAAACAACCCATATATTTAATTAGTTATCCTTTGATCACTTAATTAATTCTAAATTAATTCTTGATCAAACTAATCAAATAATATTATTAATATATTAGAACTTATAATATATTAATAATCTCAAAGTGTTATTACTCTCATTTAGTCTATCCAATTACATGGTGTCATGCAACCCAAATGGACCATGCCGGGTCGGGTCAAGTACTGACCCAAAATAGTTATGGACTTAGACGCCTTATCCAACAGTCTCCCACTTGGATAAGTCTAATAACTATAACTCCAGTACTTCAGGAACCGACTGACAATCGTAGCTCTTTCAAGGTCTCTCGGAACTGAGAAGATGATGGTACGCCATTTAAGATAAGGGATCTAATCCTTTGTTCTAGATATCAGCCGGACAAATACATGGAACAATGTCTTACTTATTGTCCAGCAGTTTGTTTCTCGATTTCCGATTTGTTTGACAGAGAACTTAATTGAACACATCAACTTAGTTCTGACCGGTACATAGGTCAAAACAAAATCATCGAGGGGCCCAGATATCAGCTTCTAATCCAAGAAGGAACAGATAAACTTCGACTCATATGTTTGTTCTACCACTCATTGAATTACACACAAAAGCACGTTTTATAACATCGAGTTACCAATGCGTTTTCGTACAATCAATGCATAACCAACTTGTAAGTAACAAATCATATATCTAGGTTTGAAGGCTTATATGATATTACCGTCTCACGATCACTCAAGATAGAATTCCATGAAGTGATTCCAGTGAGCGTGGGTTGAGTCCAATGCTCAGAACTTATGAGCACTCATGATTGTTGTAGCCTTTTCCAACACCTTAGACCTCCGCAACCAATCATGACAGTCTTGATTCATACTTACTTCCGACATATGACCGACTGTGGAGGTTTGAATAATATGTTATACCAAACAAAATTATTCTGGAAGTCAAAACATGCAAAAGAAATATAGTAAACGATCGACAAGAGATAGCAACACTTTACTCATAAATAAAACACCTTTTATTCATCATCTAATGTCAATTACACTTTACAAATTTCTAGGTTATCTAACTACTAAATCTAATATCATCCTTCAGCCCTATGCTCCGAGCATGCTGGAGATGCTTAACCCGAGTCAGTCCCTTCATGAGGGGATCTGTTGGGTTCTCATCCGATGATAGCCTCTTTGCCACGAGGAGTCCTTCTTCTATTCGATGTCTGATAAAATGGTATTTTCTGTCGATGTGTCTGGATCTCCCGTGATCCCTTGGTTCCTTGGCTAAGGCAACAGCACTTTCACTATCACATAAAATTTCCATTGGCTCTTTAATAGTTGGTACAACTCCAAGGTCTCCAATGAAGTTCTTTAGCCATATCGCCTCCTTTGCCGCCTCGCTAGCTGCAATATACTCTGATTCACAAGTTGAATCAGCCACGGTCTCTTGCTTGGAACTCTTCCAAGAAATTGCTCCTCCATTTAGGGTAAAGACCCAGCCCGACTGAGAGCGGAAATTATCCCTATCAGTCTAAAAGCTAGCATCATTATACCCTACAACTCTCAAGTCATCACTCCCACCGAGGGCAAGGACCCAGTCCTTAGTCCTCCGTAGGTACTTGAGGATATTCTTTACCGCAATCCAGTGTGCCTTGCCAGGGTTCGCCTGATACCTGCTAACCATGCTCAGGGCAAATGCTACATCAGGTCGAGTACACGTCATAGCATACATGATCGATCCTACAGCCGAAGCATAAGGTATTCGACTCATTTCTGCTATCTCAGCCTCAATGCTAGGGCTTTGTGTCTTACTCGGTCTGGTGTTACTCTGGATGGGTAACTCTCCTTTCTTGGAATCCTGCATGCTGAATCTCTTCAGCACCTTATCCAAGTAGGTAGTCTGACTAAGTCCAATTAGTCTTTTACTCTAATCTCTCAAGATCCTTATCCCTAGAATATAGGTAGCTTCTCCTAGGTCCTTCATAGAGAAACACTTCCCAAGCCAGGACTTAACTTCCTGCAGAGTTGGGATGTCATTTCCTATGAGTAGTATGTCATCCACATACAACACCAAAAAACTAATTATACTCCCACTAGCCTTGACATACACGCAAGACTCATCTTCACTCCTAGAAAAGCCAAATTCCTTGACCTTTTCATCAAAGCAAAGATTCCATCTGCAAGGTGCTTGCTTCAATCCATAAATGGATTTCTCAAGCTTACACACTCTATTAGGGTACTCGTTGCTGACAAAACCCTCTGGCTGACTCATGTAAACATCTTCAGCCAACTTTTCATTAAGGAAAGCGGTTTTGACATCCATTTGCCATATTTCATAATCATGAAATGCAGCTATGGCTAACAGAACCCGAATAGACTTAATTTTGGCTACTGGAGAAAAGGTCTCATCATAGTCCACTCTAGGAATTTGAGAGAAACCCTTTGCAACCAGTCTGGCCTTATATGTGTGTACATTACCATCCATGTCGGTCTTCTTCTTGAAGACCCATTTGCACCCTACTGTCTTACGACCTGGTACATTCTCAACCAAGTTCCAAAATTGATTGTCATACATGGACTGTATTTCGCTGTCCATTGCCTCTTTCAACTTGGTTGACTCAGGGCCTGCCATGGCTTCCACGTAACTGTTAGGTTCATCCAGACCTATCAATGTCTCATCACTGATAAGTGTATCTCCTTCTGTAGTAATATGGAATCCATAGTAATGCTCAGGAGCATTCCTAACCCTTGTGGAACGCCTCAGAGGTACAGACTTGTCAATTTGCTCAACAGGATTTTCCTCCTCAAGTTGAGTGCTGGGGTTTGAAGTTCCTTCACCGCTTGACTTTTGAATTTCTTCAAGATTAACTTGTCTCCCACTGTTTCCGTTGCTTATGAACTCTCTCTCTCTAAAGAAAGCCCTCCTAGCTACAAAGACCACATTTTCACTAGGTCTGTAGAAGAGGTAACCTAAGGATTATTGTGGATAGCCGATGAAAATACACCTCTCGCTTCGGGGTTCGAGCTTATCATGAGTCTTGCGTCTCACGAAATCCTCGCATCCCTAAATCTTGATGTGGTCTAGTTTGGGTACTTTACCAGTCCACATCTCGTGAGCAGTTTTGGAAACTTTCTTTGTAGGGACTAGATTAAGGATATGGGCGGCAGTCTCTAAGGCATACCCCCAGAATGAGATTGGAAGCGAAGCTCGACTCATCATGGAACGAACCATATCTAACAAGGTTCGATTACGCCTCTCAGCCACACCATTCAACTGTGGTGTCCTGGGAGGTGTCAATTGTGAGACTATCCCACATTCCCTTAGATAGTCAAGGAACTCTGAACTAAGATACTCACCACCACGATCGGATCGAAGCATCTTAATGTTCCTGCCCAATTGATTCTCGACTTCCTGTTTAAATTCCTTAAACCTTTCAAAGTCTCTGACTTATGCATGATCAAGTAGACATATCCATATCTATTTTAATCATCAGTAAAAGTCAAATAATAACGATTAGCATCCCTTGTGGCATGTTTGAATGGTCCACACACATCCGTATGTACAAGGTCCAACAAACCTTCACCCGTCTCACAAGAACCTGTGAAGGGTGACTTTGTCATCTTTCCAAGTAAGCATGATTCGCAACTATCATCTGACTTTAGTTCAAATGACTCCAAGACTCCATCCTTTTGGAGTTGGCCTATGCGTTTCTTGCTTATATGTCCAAGACGACAATGCCATAATGATGCTTTATCCAAGTTATTATTATTAATAGAATCAATACACAAAACATTATTTCCTAAGTTATCTATAACAGATACAGCTTCATACACACCATCACAAGGTAATGCTTTAAAATAAAGAACATTATTAAAGAAAGCGTCAATAGAACCAACTTCATTATTAAACGAAAAGGTAAACCCTTATTTGTACAAAGCATGAAAGGAAATAATATTTCTTGCCATTCCTGGCGAATAACAACATTTATTCAAATCTAAATTAAACCCACTACTTAGCGATAAAGTATAAACTCCAATCTTGGTAACAAGTAAAGCTTTCCTATTCCCCATGATTAAGTTTAATCTTCCTTGCTCCACATTCTCACTTTTTCTTAGTCCCTGCAAGTCACAACAAATATGAATACCACAACCGGTATCAAGGACCCAAGATTTAGAATGGGGTGAGTTATTAGAAATGATAATGTAAATACCTGCATGGTTGGGTTTAATTTTCCCATCCTTCACATCTTGCTGGTATTTTGGGCAGTTCCGCTTCCAATGTGATTTTTCATGGCAATAGAAGCATTCAGCCTCTTTTGGGTCAGAAGAAGGAGTGATGAAACCTTTCTTGGTTCCACTTGAAGAAGAGCCATCAAGGGTCCGAGCCTTGGTACCCTTCGAAGAGCTCTTTCTTTTCTTCACTCGACTTTTCCCGATTGCCAAAACTGGAGTAGAGTTTGGAGTAGGAGTGTTAACAACCGACTTCCCCTTAAGACGTCTTTCTGCGGTCTTGAGAAGTCCCTGAAGTTTGCTGAGTGTGACCTCTTCCTTATTCATGTGATATGTCATGCGGAATTGGTCATAGCACGATGGTAAGGAGTGCAAAATGATATCTATTGCAAGCTCCTCAGGGAAGTTCACATTAAGCTTCAGCAAACGATCCACATACCTTTGCATTTTCTGCATGTGGCTCGTGACGGATTCCCCGTTCTTCATCATGGCTGTTATCATGGGGTAGATGATTTCATACCTCTCTTGTCGTGCACTTTAATGGTATTTTTCCATCAAATCCTGGTGCATTTCATAAGGGTAGAAATCCTCATAAGACTTTTGGAGTTCCGCTGTCATCATGGCCATCATGATGCATGCCACTTTCGTAGCATCCCTTTCATGTGCCTGGAAGTCAGCGATCTCCTGAGGAGTTGCAGTGGTCTCGTTAATCTCCTTAAGCTCCTTGTCAAGGACATATTCTTTGTCCTCGTAGCGGGTAATCATCCTGATGTTTCTGATCCACTCATTGAAGTTCGATCCATCAAAAGTGACTTTCCCACACAAGTTCATAAGGGTAAAGGAGCTATTAGGGTTAGAGCCAGAAGCAGCATTGTTTGAAGACATCTGAAAGAAATGGACAAGATTAACTTAGATATTAGGAGAGTCCTTAATAAAACACCCAAATCTAATATTAAGGCTAGGATCCAATCACAATATATTATAACTTGGAAGAGGTATGCCGTAATCCAAGCTATAACATATTTGAAAGGTAGGTGAATGACGATTCACCAATTTCCACCACGAAAACCGAAATATTAGATATTAGGTTTTTGATTGGTTCTTAGAAATTCCTAGATTCTTTGAGATTCAATGAACTTTTCAAAGGCATGTTTCAATCTCGAGTGTGCCCTCCAAGTTTTGTGACTGGGATACCGAGGATCACAAAACGAGGTGTGAAGTAACCATGCAAATCACTTGGTACCCTTAAAGTTTATCACTCAATCGATGTGCCGGTAAACCACACACGCTCCACCGATACTATAATAAACCTTAAGTCACCCTTTACCTACCTTGTTAAGTCCAAGTTAGTGTGCCGGTTAACCACACACGCTCCACCAACGACTTACACAAAGTGTAAAGTGTAATTTCATGGATTAGCACCTTATTCACATTTTTCCTAAAGTAAGTAAGATTGGGAATTTAATAAAACATTTAGTTACTTTATAATATTCATCATACTTTTAATGAGAATTTATAAGTCCTTGTCTTACCCGTTCGGCTAACGACCCTCCACCGGTCAAGCAAGCGGTGGGTGAGAGTGGACACCCATTAAGTTGCCATTTTGTAGGCAACAACCGTATACCCACCTTATAGACCGGTTTCGTGAATGAGGCGTACTAGCGGTAAGATGACTTTGTTCTTATACATACATACATATATATATATATATATATATATATATATATATATATATATATATATATAATTATTAAATCATAATAATATAAGTATAACGGTTGAATTTTAACTTTTAAAATTCTAAGGGTTGGAACTAAAGTTTTAACTTGACTTTACTTGTTCCAAAACTTGAGGGCAAGTTTTGTAAACTTTCAAAACTCTTCATTTCTTGTAACTTATGAGTTTAATAGAGGAATAAAATGAAGACTCTTCATTTTTCTAACTCGTGTGTTCTTTTAATGGTTTTTAACTCAAGTGACTTTTGATTTTCCATAACTTGAGGACAAGTTATGGACACCATTAAAACACATTATGATCAAGAATTAAACTACCACATAGGTTACAAATAATTCCTATGATCATCTAAACATCATAAGATCAAGAACATGAACATAAGCACTTTCATGAATCAAAACTACACTTAAAACTTTGTAATTTTGATAACTAGTTGTTGTAAATGAATTAGCAAGACATTACACCATCTAAAAAAAGTTTTCAAGTACCAAAACAGTTTAGGGTAATGTTTCTAATCCATTTCCAGCAACTAAAGTCGAAAATCTACACTCTGTTGACCCTACTCGCCGAGTGCATTAACCTACTCGACGAGTAGGTTGAAGATACAAGTGAACTCGACGAGTCCCCCCATGGACTCGACGAGTCCAGCAGTCAGACAGCAAGTTTTTCAACTTTCTTCAACTTTTTAGCACAAATAACAAACAAACAAGCCTAGGCTCAGATACCACTGATGGGTTTTGAGCATTCTAACACTTCCTAAGTGTACATGCAACCCTAATAACCTTGGATCTATGTTTGTCTAATTATCATGCAAAGTTGAATTTCCAAGGTTATATTCCTATCTAGCATACATGGGGAACAATTTTAACTTGAATGAAAGATATAATAACTTACCTTGTTGTTGCTTATGTTCCTTGAAACCTTGTGAGCCTAGCACCCCAAGTGTGATGCCTCACATGCTTCACACAACACCAAATGCTCTTGGAAAGACTTTTGAGAGAATACACACTTCTTAAGGTCGGCCAAGCCCTCTAGTTTCTTATGTGTAGCCGATTTTGGTGGAGAATGGGACTCTTAATAGTGTTGAGACATCTAGGGTTACACCATGTAAACCCTAATGTGTCATGACTCTTCATTTCCATGACCCATGGGTTTGTAACTCCCATGGAGCATCCTATGGGTGGAACCCAACTTGATAATCCATGGAGCCTCTTAGCCCACTATACAAGATATGAATGATTTACATAATCAACCCATATATTTAATTAGTTATCCTTTGATCACTTAATTAATTCTAAATTAATTCTTGATCAAACTAATCAAATAATATTATTAATATATTAGAACTTATAATATATTAATAATCTCCAAGTGTTATTACTCTCATTTAGTCTATCCAATTACATGGTGCCATGCAACCCAAATGAACCATGTCAGGTCGGGTCAAGTACTGACCCGAAATAGTTATGGACTTAGACACCTTATCCAACAAGATCTATACGCAAACTCACGCTCTCCCTTCAAGAGACTCTAGCTACAACTCGGACCATGACATTTAAGGCATGCTCCGATACAGTGGATCACAATTGTTAACGTATTCATGTATATGTAATGTAATGTTACTTGTTCTAGTATCGTTGTATATGTTCTCTTACTAGTATAGTTGTACATGTTCTTCTCTAGTATAGTTGTATATGTTCTTCTCTAGTATAGTTGTATATGTTCTTATAGTAATGTATATGTTTTCATAGTAATGTAATGTATATGATCTCATAGTACTAAATATTGAGTCATGAATGAACTGACTCATTGATCTAGCAATAGTATAAGTGTGATTCTGTGTTTCCTCGATCGTAACTTACTAAATATGTACTGGTACGCATGAATAAAGGAGTACTTTTATGTCTATATATGTACATATGATATACAATTAATATTGAAACGACCCTCGGACGGCTAACCGACATCCCACCAGACCACATCCAAATCGAGGAAAAGGAAATAGGGTGGACGACCTTCCTAAGCCTTTTAAACATTTCTTATATATCTATACATATATGGGCATGCAATTTATAAGAAATATAATAAAGTTTAAATAAAAGTATTTAGTAAGGAAAGAGTTTGTAAAACATTTTGTAAAGAAGTTCTTGGGCCATGAACACCCAAAGCTTGGTGTTTTTGATTGTTTTCTAGCCTCAAATATACATACATACAAGCCCAAGCTAGTTACTTAACAAGGAAATGGGACTAGGTAGCATTTAAGCTTCATTTTGGAGTTTACTCTGCAAGAACGTTCTTGGGCGGTAAACTCCCGAATCTCATAGATTTGTTATGTAATCTATGTTATTAAGCATATAATAAGCATTATAAAACAACTAGAGAAGTGTACTTACAATTTGGGACGAAAACCCGAAGATCCGTGAGAGAGAAAATGGCTTTTCTCTAGTTGGAAATGTGAATAATGAATGAATTTGGTTCAGAAATCTATTTATAGTCCTGAGATATTTTTGACTGAAAATATTTTTATTCCTGAAATGATTTCTAATATAACAGAGTGTTGGAATAACAGTGTTGCACAAAACCATAGTGCATCCACTCTCCTGATATTTACTGAAGTGTAAACCCTGGATTACTCCAACTTATACGAAAAGTCTGAAAATTGACTATGACTGTTATAACTTCTATTGAAGTGATATTGTTTGTATAGAATGGCAATTTCGGGTTGTCACAAAGTCACTCTTAATTATTGTTCAAAACTCATAGATATCTTACAAAACCATTATTTTTACCTTCTTGAAACAAAACTATACTTATACACTTATGTTCATATAAATGTTTTGAGATTATAGTTTTCATCCTTCATTCAGCTTCCCACACTCTTGTGTAGTAAGGGTGTATAAACTACTTGTACAACCAATTATCTTTCAGTTAATTATCATAGGGATAGTTAGAAGATACAAACCATAAATTCTATTACAAGGAATCACACAAGAGTCAGTTCATTCATGAGTCTATACTAGTACATTACCTGATACATGAGTACATTTACAAATACTTACATGATACATGAGTACGTTTACATATGCTTACTTGATACATGAATACGCTTACATGAATACATTACATGAGTACCATTACATAGATACATTATCATGTATTCACTTACTTGGATACGTGTACGTAGAGTTACGAGGAAGGTTTATTCGTACCTTCTATGTAAATTTTCCTACCTATCCCAGTTGGACGGGATGTCTAGATGGGACTAACCATTCCGGAACCCAGCTGTTAGCACCAGTGGGTGATGAACATCTACGGATGCCTACGGTTACTACTTATATTAGGAGTCAATTATGTCAATTACCGGACTAACCCTTCCTCCTCCATGCTGCTACTACAGAGGACAATTGGACAATCTTCGGATGTTCATTAGGTTATTCGTTTCGCTTACCGCGATGTTGTGTTAGTCCAAGTACCCAATGATAACACTTACATTAGTACTTTTCCTATTTTATTTTATTTTGTGATACTTTCACATAAACAAGGAGTTAGACTAAGTACTTTAGTACTAGTCAATAGAAGGGAAAAACTATCATTTTACTTATAAAACATTCGGGTCTTGGTAGAAGACTACATCTCACACTAATAGGAAATAAGGGATTTCCTAGGTTTTTCATACTTATATCAACTTTTCATTTAGAAGATTTACATGGCATTCATAATAACTTTTCAAAAACAAGACAAGGACACTTAAATACTTATGAGTTCATCAGCTTTAAGCTGATACTCTCTTTCAAAATAACTTGTATTCTCAGGTCACCAGTAGACAGGTACGATGGCCAGGTTTTGAGAAGACGGAGCACAGACAAGTCTCGTCTTTTATTTTGATTATATATATTTTTGGTGTCTTATTACAATGAAAGAACACACATGTATTAAAACTTTACTTATAATGCAATGGATGATGTTGTTGCTTGTTTACTATTTTACACTGTTGTGATACAATACATGACGTCCTCCACCCCGGAACGTTTCCACCGTTCTTGGTTTTGGGGTGTGATACAACATAAGGAAATTCTATATATGGATCCATTATTTGCGTTCTAAAATTCGATTATGATTGTGGCATCCCTTTTCATAATTTGAATTATGAGAACTTGGCAAATAGAACGAGAAATATTATATCAAAAGACTGGTCTAGTATCTTGTCTTTATGATTCGTGTCCCATAGCTTCATATATAGGATCGATTGCATGTGCTATAATATTCATCTATTCTAAATTTTTCCAAATGCCAAGAGTATTAAGATGGAAAGAGTACTAGAACTAGATATGACTAATTTGACTAAGTAATTGTCGAGGACAATCTAAGGTTTACCAAGGATTGGTTGTTCAACGACTGTTGAAAGTATAATGTTAATTTTGGAAGGACCATATTGACATATTCTGAAAAGAGTCAACTCCTGTTCAGGAGTAACAGTCAAATGGGGAATATGGAAATGTTCCCATAGGTGGAAGTTATTCATTAAATATTAATTTACGATTAAGAAACTTAATGCAAGAAGAATGTTCGTTTCCATGGAGTTGATCTCCATTGGAATACTCTGTAATGTTTGTTGACAAGTCTTTGTGACTTTGTGCATAATCATTACAAGAGGACCAATGCATATAAGCTTAGACTCTAACAGATTTAGGTAAATGGCATGAATTTGGAATTCTTGCATTTGCAATAAGGATTTGGGATGGTGAAATGAGTATCATTGGAATTATGTTCAATCGATCTATTTCACAAAGTAAATATCACAAACAAACTCATTGTGCATACTTGGTGTATGGCATAACTAATGTTTGGAAAAACATAGTGTGCATACTTGGTGTATGGCATGACTAGTGTTTAGAAAAAACCATAGTGTACATGCTTGGTGTAACGCCCCGATTCTCAGGTATTGACTTAGTCTGTGAGTTCTTGATTTCAAGGTCTACTCGACGAGTTGATTGCCCTACTCGTCGAGTAGCATCAGGTTGGCCACATATTTTAATTAGCTACTCGCAAAGTTCAAGAAGGGACTCGACAAGTAGGAGCTGGCAGATGAAACCCTAAATCTCGGGGTTTTGCACCCTATTTAAAGGATCATTGGTGTAACATCGTGAATTTTCAAAATAATTTTTCGCAATTATAAAAAAAACATTTCTCATTTAATTTCATAAAACATTAAGTTTAACATTCCAATTTGTATCATACAAATCCCAAGATCACATAAATGTATATCAAAAGTCCCCTGCGTGTGTACAGATCAAGTCGGCGCCTTCCCACGGTCATCGCTAGTACCTGAAACAACAACACTAACACTGTAAGCACGAAGCTTAGTGAGTTCCCCAAAATACCACACATAAACACATATTAGCCACTCGAGGCTATAACTCTATGGGTCCGTGCACCCAAACTCTGTGAACCCTCCGGTTCTAACTCTAGGAACCTTCCGGTTCCAACTCTGTAAACATGCACAACATATATCACATAAAAATAATGCAGTACAACATATAACATACATAACATACAAATACTCTGTCACATAACTCTGGTTACCTACTCAAGGTAAAGTATAGTGAGAAGACTCACCTCATGTATCTCGGTATCTCACGAATCCTGGAAATCCCTCGTGCTCGATCCTTCGAGCTCTAATCCTCCTATCACATCATATGTCTCTAATTAACACTTTTTATCTCTAAGGTTGACAATCCCTAAGAAGTCAACACAGGTCAACTCTGGTCAACGGTCAACGGTCAACTTTGACCGGACTCGGCGAGTGCACAAGGGCAACTCGGCGAGTCTAGACGTTTTCACCAACTCTCTAGGATTCCCTTCTTACACGTCGAGTACTCCCCCCTGTCTCGACGATTTCCACCTAGAAGAATCGCGGGGCCACCCTGACTCAACTCGCCGAGTCTCAAGAACAACTCGGCGAGTCCCAGCTCGACTCAGTCCACCTGTCAACCCTCTCTATCTCACCCTGACTCACTGAGTCGACCTATGACTCGACTGGACCACTCACTGAGCGAACTCAAGGCAATCTTCAAGCTACTCGCCGAGTCTACTCATCGGACTCGGCGAGTCCATGCCATGCAATCACTCAAACTCGCTTCTAAGGTCAGATCTGCTCTAACAATTCATAGATCTGGCCTTCCTAGACTGATTTATCACGTAAAGCCCCTAACTTGGTGTCCATAACACACCCCATGGCTCATAAATAGCAATTTGACCTAAGGGATAAGGATTCCAATCCAAAACCTCTATTGATCCCCAAAAAGCTTGGGCAAAGGGACACTCTGGACCTCCAAGGGTCCAGATCTATGGTCTAAATCGCTTAAGGGACCAAGGGAGCACTATATCTAGCCACAAAAGGGTTCAATAAACCCTAAGTCAATGTAAACATCAACATAAAAGAGGATAGCTCGAAGGTATTACCACAATAGTGATGCTCTGGACTCCAAACTCTCAGAAAATGGCTCCTCTTGCATTCCCCTTAGCTGATTCTCCCTTTCCTTGCAAAATGACACCTCCAAGATCAATAATGGCCTCCTACTTTGCTCCAAACGCTCACACTCGATTAGGGTTTCACTCAAGGGACTGGTGAGCACAAATGACGGCCATAAGGCCCTTTAAATAGGGTTTCATTAAACAGCACGGACTCGCCGAGTCCATATCTTGGACTTGCCGAGTCCAGGCGAATCCCACGTCTAGAATCGCGATCCTACTCGGCGAGTCTGGGCTCCAACTCGCCGAGTCCCTTCTCAAAACACCAAAATCATAAACATAAAAGATACCTGGAAATCCGGGCTGTTACAATTGTCCTCCCCCAGCCTCCCCTTTACTTCCCTTTGTCCCTCTCAAGCCCTAAATCGTGTGTGTGTGTGTGTGTTCTTTTGGTGTGTTCAAGCTTTGAGGAGGAACTTTGAAGAATGAAATACTCAGGGAAGCAAGGAAATCAAGGCTAGGAACTCGTGGGGAGCTAAGAGGTTCATCACTTGTCACTCCCTGGAAGGTGGTGGAGTTCGTGTTGGTGATCCGGGAGTTGAACTTTCTAGTTTCAGACGACAGTTGCAAGGTGAGCTATCCTCACTATACTAAGGGGTCTAAGGCACCAAGGCTAGACCATTGGATATGTTATCCTAGACGCGTTAGATGTTGAGTATGGGTTAGTCTTGCATGCTAGTGGTTATGCCAGTTAGGTAGACCTGTAGGACTACTTGTGATGTTATATGATTATTACATGCTCAGTGGTTATGTTATGTGTTTGTCATATGGGATGGGTTGAGGTTGTACTGCTTCGTGCGGTAGCCAACAAACCCTAGGAGCATACCAGTTACGAGCTAAGGGAGGCTCGTATTGTGGGCTCGGGATCATTCCGGTTACGGACTGAGGGAGACTCGTATTGTGAGCTCGTGGGAATTAGACTCTATAGGGTTGTGGACCTGTTACGTGTTGTTCTGTTTAGTTTTTATGATATTTTATTGTTGACATGGTTTTGTGGACTGTATGTGTATCGGTATTTTGGGGGTAACTCACTAAGCTTTCGGGCTTACAGTTTCAGTTTATTGTTTCAGATACATCAAGGGATCGTGGCAAGGCGAAGGCATGATCGTACAACTCCTCATATTATGTTTATGTTTCTGGGAATACTCTGATAAATAAGATTTTGAAAACAAAGTTGTAATATTTTGATGAACTTGACATGTTTTAAAAGTTTAAATTGGTTTGAAATTTTTGGGTGTTAAAAGTTGGTATCAGAGCCTTGGTTTGAGTGAATTGGAGGAACACTCGAGTAACTACAGTCTCAAATCAAGGAAAGGAGTTTCAAAATGATTTTTCTAAAAAGGTTTTCAAAATAAATAAAGGAGGATGTAGGGTGTACGATCAACTGGAGCCAGTAAGTAGACCCCAAAATACCATACAAGTTATTGGATTATGTAATATGTTAGAACAACATGTTAGTACTAGGCTAGGGATCTTCATCAATTGCATGGTAGAATTGTCTTATTTCATGATGCCTGCTAGCCTAGGGCTTCCTTTATATGAAATTGACATCATTACTGTAGTTGCTTAGTGTATGCATCACAGTTATATATAGTTAAGATGTTATAGCCTAAGAATGTTTGATTTGGCCTTATGTTCTGTTCTTGTTTGATTGGGAGCTTAGGGTAGGATTGGATATTCGAAAGTCAATAGGGTCTAGCATTATGTATGGCTAGCATACACTAGTGCTACAGGGTTGGTGGAAGTTTCATGGATAGGTGGGGTAAGTGAGGCCGTGAGGTCAGTTATGAGATGTTTATCACTCCTCTAGGGTGAGAATTTAGCGCTCGCCATGTTGTGTATTCAGTTAGGGCATTGTGATGATGCTTGAGACAAATATGGGTAGGTGTGGAAGGTAGTATGGGCCCGTACTACTGAAAGCACAGGACCATTCAGCGTGTCAAGTAAGTCACAATCCCTAGGGTTAGTAGGGAGTTGGCCACTAGCTATATATAGGGATTATATGATATCTTGTGGTATGTTTCAGAATGGTGATGAGGAGGCGCTTTGTGGCTGGATCCGGTTCAGGATCAGGATCAAGGGACAGAGGCCAGGAGGGGTTGACAACACCTGAGCTGGTGGTGCTGATGGGTACAGAGGAGTTGGATGCCAGGATTTGAGAGATCCTACATGATAAGGTTGCTGCTGCATTCTGGGCTCAGTTACTGGAGATGTTCGGGTCGATTAAGACCGCCATGGTGGAGTATTTTGATGAGCGCTACGCAGCACTTGCAGAGACAGCCGTTGCTGTTGTTGCATAAGGTGTCTAAGTCCATAACTATTTCGGGCTTGTACTTGACCCGACCCGGCATGGTCCATTTGGGTTGCATGGCACCATGTAATTGGATAGACTAAATGAGAGAAATAACACTTGGAGATTATTAATATATTATAAGTTCTAATATATTAATAATATTATTTGATTAGTTTGATCAAAGAATTAATTTGGAATTAATTAAGTGATCAAAGGATAACTAATTAAATATATGGGTTGATTATGTAAATCATCTATATCTTATATAGTGGGCTAAGAGGCTCCATGGATTATCAAGTTGGGTTCTACCCATAGGATGCTCCATGGATGCTCCATGGGAGTTACAAACCCATGGGTCATGGAAATGAAGAGTCATGACACATTAGGGTTTACATGGTGTAACCCTAGATGTGTCAACACTATATAAGAGTCCCATTCTCCACAAAATTGGCTACACAAGTTGAACACTAAGAAACTAGAGGGCTTGGCCGATTTTGAGAAGTGTGTGTTATCTCAAGAGTCTTTCCAAGAGCATTTGGTGTTGTGTGAAGCATTTGAGGCATCACACTTGGGGTGCTAGGCTCACAAGGTTTCAAGGAACACAAGCAACAACAAGGTAAGTTATTCTATCTATGATTCAAGTTAAAATTGTTCCCCATGTATGCTAGATAGGAATATAACCTTGGAATTCAACTTTGCATGATAATTAGACAAACATAGATCCAAGGTTATTAGGGTTGCATGTACACTTAGGAAGTGTTAGAATGCACAAAACCCATCAGTGGTATCAGAGCCTAGGCTTGTTTGTTTGTTATTTGTGCTTAAAGTTGAAGAAAGTCGAAAATTCTGCTGTCTGACAGATGGACTCGGCGAGTCCATGGGGAGGACTCGTCGAGTTCATGTGTATCTTCAACCTACTCGGCGAGTAGGTTTATGCACTCGTTGAGTAGGGTCGACAGAGTGCAGAATTTCGACTTGAGTTGCTGGAAATGGATTAGAATCATTACCCTAAAATGTTTTGGTACTTGAAAACGTATTTTAGAAGGTGTAATGTCTTTTCTAACTAATTTACAACAACTAGTTATCAAAATTACAAAGATTAAATGTGATTTTGATTCTTGAAAGTGTTCATATTCATATTCTTGTTCTTATGATGTTTAGATGATCATAGGAATTATTTGTAACCTATGTGGTAGATTAATTCATGATCATAATGTGTTTTAATGGAGTCCATAACTTGTCCTCAAGTTATGGAAAACCAAAAGTCTCTTGGATTAAAACCCATTAAAAGAACACAAGAGTTAGAAAAATGAAAATTCCTCATTTTATTACTCTATCAAACTCATAAGTTACAAGATATGAAAAGTTTTGAAAGTTTACAAAAACTTGCCCTCAAGTTTTGGAACAAGTAAAGTTAAGTTAAAACTTTAGTTCCAACCCCTAGAATTTTAAAAGTTAAAATTCAACCCTTATACTTATATTATTATGATTTAATAATTATATATATATGTATAAGAACAAAGTCGTCTTACCGCTAGTACGCCTCATTCACGAAGCCGGTCTATAAGGTGGGTATAAGGTTGTTGCCTACAAAATGGTGACTTAATGGGTGTCCACTCTCACCCACCGCTTGCTTGATCGGTGGAGGGTCGTTAGCCGAACGGGTAAGACAAGGACTTATTAATTCTCATTCAATGTATGATGAATATTATAAAGTAACTAAATGTTTTGATAAATTCCCAATCTTAGTTACTTTAGGAAAAATGTGAATAAGGTGCTATTCCATGAAATTACACTTTACACTTTGATTAAGTCGTTGGTGGAGCGTGTGTGGTTAACCGGCACACTAACTTGGACTTAACAAGGTAGGTAAAGGGTGACTTAGGGTTTATTATAGTATCGATGGAGCGTGTGTGGTTAACCGGCACATCGATTGAGTGATAAACTTTAAGGGTACCAAGTGATTTGTATGGTTACTTCACACCTCGTTTTGTGATCCTCGGTATCCCAGTCACAAAACCTGGAGGGCACACTCGAGATTGAAACATGCCTTTGAAAAGTTCATTGAATCTCAAAGTATCTAGGAATTTCTAAGAACCATTCAAAAACCTAATACTAAAATATTGCGGTTTTCGTGGTGGAAATTGGTGAATCGTCATTCACCTACCTTTCAAATATGATATAGCTTAGATTACGGCATACCTCTTCTAAGTTATATTATATTGTGATTGGATCCTAGCCTTAATATTACATTTGGGTGTTTTATTAAGGACTCTCTTATCTAAACTAATCTTGTCCTCTTTTCTTCAGATGTCTTCCAACAATGCTTCTGGCTCTAATCCTAATGGCTCCTTTACCCTTATGAACTTGTGTGGGAAAGTCACCTTTGATGGATCCAACTTCAATGAGTGGATCAGAAACATCAGGATGATTACCCGCTACGAGGACAAAGAATATGTCCTTGACAAGGAGCTTAAGGAGATTGATGAGTCCACTGCAACTTCTCAGGAGATCGCTGAATTTCGGGCACATGAAAGGGATGCTACGAAAGTGGCTTGCATCATGATGGCCACGATGACAGCGGAACTCCAAAAGTCTTATGAGGATTTCTACCCTTATGACATGCACCAAGATTTGATGGAAAGATACCATCAAAGTGCAAGACAAGAGAGGTATGAAATCATCTGCTCCATGATAACAACCATGATGAAGGACGGGGAATCCGTCACGAGCCACATGCAGAAAATGCAAAGGTATGTGGATCGTTTGCTGAAGCTTAATGTGAACTTCCCGGAGGATCTTGCAATAGATATTATTTTGCATTCCTTACCATCGTGCTATGATCAATTCCGCATGACATATCACATGAACAAGGAAGAAGTCACACTCAGCAAACTTCAGGGACTTCTCAAGACTGCAAAAACAGGTCTTAAGGGGAAGTCGGTTGCTATCACTCCTACTCAAAACTCTACTCCGGTTTTGGCAATCGGGAAAAGTCGAGGGAGGAAGAGAAAGAGCTCTTCTAAGGGTACCAAGGTTCGGACCCTTGATGGCTCTTCTTCAAGTGAAACCAAGAAAGGTTTCATTACTCCTTCTTCTGACCCAAAAGAGGGTGAATGCTTCTATTGCCATGAAAAGGCTCATTGGAAGCGGAACTGCCCAAAATACCAGCAAGATGTGAAGGATAGGAAAGTTAAACCCAACCATGCAGGTATTTACACTATCATTTCTAATAACTCACCCCATTTTAATTCTTGGGTCCTTGATACCGGTTGTGGTATTCATATTTGTTGTGACTTGCAGGGACTAAGAAGAAGTGAGAATGTGGAGCAAGGAAGGATAAACTTGATCATGGGGAATAGGAAAGCTATACCTGTTACCAAGATTGGAGTTTATACTTTATCGCTAAGTAGTGGGTTTAGTTTAGATTTGAATAAGTGTTGTTATTCGCCAGGAATGGCAAGAAATATTATTTCCTTTCATGCTTTGTACAAACAAGGGTTTACCTTTTCATTTAATAATGAAGTTGGTTCAATTGATGCTTTCTTTAATAATGTTCTTTATTTTAAAGCATTACCTTGTGATGGTGTGTATGAAGTTGTATCTGTTGTAGATAACTTAGGAAATAATGTTTTGTGTATTGATTCTACTAATAATAACTTGGATAAAGCATCTTTATGGCATTGTCGTCTTGGACATATAAGCAAGAAACGCATAGGCCAACTCCAAAAGGATGGAGTCTTGGAGTCGTTTGACCTAAAGTCAGATGATAGTTGCGAATCATGCTTACTTGGAAAAATGACAAAGTCACCCTTCACAGGTTCGTGTGAGATGGGTGAAGGTTTGTTGGACCTTATACACACGGATGTGTGTGGACCATTCAAACATGCCACAAGGGATGCTAATCGTTATTATTTGACTTTTACTGATGATTATAGTAGATATGGATATGTCTACTTGATCAAGCATAAGTCAGAGACTTTCGAGAGGTTTAAGGAATTTAAACAGGAAGTCGAGAATCAATTGGGCAGGAACATTAAGATGCTTCGATCCGATCGTGGTGGTGAGTATCTTAGTTCAGAGTTCCTCGACTATCTAAGGGAATGTGGGATAGTCTCACAATTGACACCTCCCAGGACACCACAGTTGAATGGTGTGGTTGAGAGGCGTAATCGAACCTTGTTGGATATGGTTCGTTCCATGATGAGTCGAGCTACGCTACCAATCTCATTCTGGGGGTATGCCTTAGAGACTGCCGCCCATATTCTTAATCTAGTCCCTACAAAGAAAGTTGCCAAAACTCCTCACGAGATGTGGACTGGTAAAGTACCTAAACTAGACCACATCAAGATTTGGGGTTGCGAGGCTTTCGTGAGACGTGAGACTCATGATAAGCTCGAACCTCGAAGCGAGAGGTGTATTTTCATCGGTTACCCACAGCGATCCTTTGGTTACCTCTTCTACAGACCTAGTGACAATGTGGTCTTTGTAGCAAGAAGAGGAGTCTTTCGAGAAAGAGAGTTTATAAGCCAAGGAGACAGTGGGAGGCAAATTGATCTTGAAGAAATTCAAGAATCAAGCGGTGAAGGAACTTCAAACTCTAGCCCTCAACTTGAGGAGGAAACTCCTGTTGAGCAAATTGACAAATCTGTACCTCTGAGACGTTCCACGAGAGTTAGGAGTGCACCTGAGCATTAGTATGGATTCCATATTACTGCAGAAGGTGAGACACTTATTAGTGATGAGACACTAGTAAGTGAAGATGACCCTAACAGCTACGAGGAAGCCATGGCAGGCCCCGAGTCTGCTAAATGGAAAGAGGCTATGGATAGCGAGATACAATCCATGTATGATAATCAAGTTTGGAACTTGGTTGAAAATGTACCAGGTCGTAAGACAGTAGGGTGCAAATGGGTCTTCAAGAAGAAGACCGACATGGATGGTAAAGTACACACTTATAAGGCTAGACTGGTTGCAAAGGGCTTCTCTCAAATTCCTGGAGTGGACTATGATGAGACCTTTTCTCCGGTAGCCAAGATTAAGTCTATTCGGGTTCTGTTAGCCATAGCTGCATTTCATGATTATGAAATATGGCAGATGGATGTCAAAACCGCCTTCCTTAATGGAAAGTTGGCTGAAGATGTTTACATGAGTCAGCCAGAGGGTTTTGTCAGCAACGAGTACCCTAATAGAGTGTGTAAGCTTGAGAAATCCATTTATGGATTGAAGCAAGCACCTCGCAGATGGAATCTTTGCTTTGATGAAAAGGTCAAGGAATTTGGCTTTTCTAGGAGTGAAGATGAATCTTGTGTGTATGTCAAGGCTAGTGGGAGTATAGTTAGCTTTTTGGTATTGTATGTGGATGACATACTACTCATAGGAAACGACATTCCAACCCTGCAGGAAGTAAAGTCCTGGCTTGGGAAGTGTTTCGCTATGAAGGACCTTGGTGAAGCTGCCTATATTCTAAGGATAAGGATCTTGAGAGATCGGAGTAAAAGACTAATTGGACTTAGTCAGAGTACCTACTTGGATAAGGTGCTGAAGAGATTTAGCATGCAGGATTCCAAGAAAGGAGAGTTACCCATCCAGAGTAACACCAGATTGAGTAAGACACAAAGCCCTAGCACTGAGGCTGAGATAGCAGAAATGAGTCGAACACCTTACGCTTCGGCTGTAGGATCGATCATGTATGCTATGACGTGTACTCGACCCGATGTAGCTTTTGCCTTGAGCATGGTTAGCAGGTATCAGGCGAACCCTAGCAAGGCACACTGGACTGCGGTAAAGAATATCCTCAAGTACCTACGGAGGACTAAGGACTGGGTTCTTACCCTCGGTGGGAGTGATGACTTGAGAGTTGTAGGGTATAGTGATGCTAGCTTCCAGACTGATAGGGATAATTTCCGCTCTCAGTCGGGCTGGGTCTTTACCCTAAACGGAGGAGCAATTTCTTGGAAGAGTTCCAAGCAAGAGACAGTGGCTGATTCTACTTGTGAATCAGAGTATATTGCAGCTAGCGAGGCAGCAAAGGAGGCGATATGGCTGAAGAACTTCATTGGAGACCTTGGAGTTGTACCAGCTATTAAAGAGCCAATGGAAATTTTCTGTGATAGTGAAAGTGCTGTTGCCTTAGCCAAGGAACCAAGGGATCATGGAAGATCCAGACACATCAACAGAAAATACCATTTCATTAGACATCGGATCGAAGATGGACACCTCGTGGCAAAGAGGGTATCATCAGATGAGAATCCGGCAGATCCCCTCACAAAGGGACTGACTCGGATTAAGCATCTTCAGCATGCTCGGAGCATAGGGCTGAAGGATGATATTAGATTTAGTAGTTAGATAATCTCGAAATTTGTAAACTGTAATTGACAATTGATGATGAATAAAAGTGTTTATTTATGAGTAAAGTGTTGCTATCTCTTGTCAATCGTTTACTATATTTCTTTTGCATGTTTTGACTTCCAGAATAATTTTGTTTGGTATAACATATTATTCAAACCTCCACAGTCGGTCATATGTTGGAAGTAGATATGAATCAAGACTGTCATGTTTGGTTGTAGAGGTCTTGGACAGGGCTACAACAATCATGAGTGCTCATAAGTTCTGAGCATTGGACTCAACCCACGCTCACTGGAATCACTTCATGGAATTCTATCTCGAGTGATCGTGAGACGGTAATATCATATAAGTCTTCAAACCTAGAGATATGATTTGTTACTTACAAGTTGGTTATGCATTGACTGTACGAAACCGCATTGGTAACTCGATGTTATAAAACGTACTTTTGTGTGTAATTCAATGAGTGGTAGAACAAACATATGAGTCGAAGTTTATCTGTTCCTTCTTGGATTAGAAGCTGATATCTGGGCCCCTCGATGATTTTGTTTTGACCCATGTACCGGGCCCAGTCAGAACTAAGTTGATGTGTTCAATTAAGTTCTATGTCAAACAAATCGGAAATCGGGAAACAAATGCTGGACAATAAGCAAGATAATGTTCCATGTATTTGTCCGGCTGATATCTAGAACGGAGGATTATATGATCACTTATCTTAAATGGCGTACCATCATCTTCTCAGTTCCGAGAGACCTTGAAAGAGCTACGATTGCCGGTCGGTTCCTGAAGTACTAGAGATATAGTTATTAGACTTATCCAAGTGGGAGACTGTTGGATAAGGTGTCTAAGTCCATAACTATTTTGGGCTTGTACTTGACCCGACCCGGCATGGTCCATTTGGGTTGCATGGCACCATGTAATTGGATAGACTAAATGAGAGAAATAACACTTGGAGATTATTAATATATTATAAGTTCTAATATATTAATAATATTATTTGATTAGTTTGATCAAAGAATTAATTTGGAATTAATTAAGTGATCAAAGGATAACTAATTAAATATATGGGTTGATTATGTAAATCATCTATATCTTATATAGTGGGCTAAGAGGCTCCATGGATTATCAAGTTGGGTTCTACCCATAAGATGCTCCATGGATGCTCCATGGGAGTTACAAACCCATGGGTCATGGAAATGAAGAGTCATGACACATTAGGGTTTACATGGTGTAACCCTAGATGTGTCAACACTATATAAGAGTCCCATTCTCCACAAAATTGGCTACACAAGTTGAACACTAAGAAACTAGAGGGCTTGGCCGATTTTGAGAAGTGTGTGTTATCTCAAGAGTCTTTCCAAGAGCATTTGGTGTTGTGTGAAGCATTTGAGGCATCACACTTGGGGTGCTAGGCTCACAAGGTTTCAAGGAACACAAGCAACAACAAGGTAAGTTATTCTATCTATGATTCAAGTTAAAATTGTTCCCCATGTATGCTAGATAGGAATATAACCTTGGAATTCAACTTTGCATGATAATTAGACAAACATAGATCCACGGTTATTAGGGTTGCATGTACACTTAGGAAGTGTTAGAATGCTCAAAACCCATCAGCTGTAACAACCCAAAGTTGTTCATCACTGAAAACCCATTCTACCTGTATAACTCGCTGTATGTCAATTCGTACCGATGTCGTTTTTGGGTTAAATTAATTAAACTTATATGTTTAAATGATGCTAATGAGTGTCCAAACCTATTAGGAACTCATGAAATTAGCCCAAATTGTATAATTTAGAAATTTTAGAAACGTCCCCGTCGAGTTACGGAAACTTAATCGGGTGCGACCAAAAGCCCCGTTTAGTGCCGGTATCGGGTAGAATTCCATCGTGTCCATGTTTTGGGACCTATTTAAACGTGTTCAAGCTTTCATATGAAGCTTTTTGCTTCATCTCTCTACTCTCTCTCTAACCACTCTCCTAAATCCAAGTTTAAGGGTCTAAATCACAATTTTAAGGCTTCCAATCACCAAGGTACCTTCCTTAACTCATTGTGTATCATGTTTAGCCTTCAAATTCGAGTTTAAACCATGGATTAGGGCCATTATCATGGGTTTACGGCCCTAGAACTATCCTAGGCCGTAATCTCATTTAAAGGGGGTTTTTGAGCAACAAAACCCTTCCAAACCACAACTAGATTTTAGATATGGCTAAATGACTTCATGGATTGGACTTAGAACATTTTAGACATGGATTTTGAGGGATTTGAAAGAGTTTACAGCCCAGGAAGGTTCCTAGGCCGTAAACACTAAATTAAAAGGGTTTTTAGCCCTTAAACCCTTCCTAGACTCAAACAAGGCTTATATATGAATTTTAGAATAATGGTATTTGCCTTAGAACATCATAAACATAATTTTTGAGGAGTAAATAGGAGTTTACGGCCAAGGCTCATGCTTAGGCCGTAAACCCCTCAAAAATGGAGAGTAAACCCCTTTTAACTTGTCCAAATGCCTTGAAACTCAACCAATAGCCTTGTGGTAAATCCTAGAGCCATCTAAAAATAGTTTGGGGACCATAAACTCATCAAACATCCTCTTAATAAGAGTTTATGGCCATAGATCATGCTCTTAGGTCGTAAACTCCTAAATGTGAGTTAAATGGTGCCCTAAATTCATAACAAGGCTTGGAAAATTAACTAGAATCACATGTGATTGTTCCTTGTGCCCCAAAATAATTATTCTTGACCATAGGAGAGTTTACGGCCGTAAACTCCAAATTTGCAGTCGTGAACTCCCTTAGACATGGTATAAGTCCCATAATTTTATTCCAAGGCATTTTAGAAGTCCATTCCAATATTCCCCAAGTCCAATCAAGCCATTAAACACTCAAAATCGCACCAACATGAGTTCACGGCCGTGAACTCATGTATGTATGTATGTGTTTTATGGTTGTAAACTCCCTAAAATGTTTACTCTTGGGGAGTAAACTCAAATCCCAAGTCCTTAGTACCATTACACGTCCGTAGATGTCACCCGGGTCACTCCAAACACTCGTTTTGAGGTGTTTAATCTCATTGGAGTATAATGTTCCATATAATTAGTGATTGTAAATCTAATTAGATATATATGGACATTATTTCATTTTACATAGGGACATCGCGAGTAATCAGGCCCCGAGCCGACGTTTAGTGTCCGAAATCGTCACATTTCCGCGTCCGGTGAGTTCATACCCCTACCCTTTTTCATGTGTTTTTCAAATGGTCTTCAACGTTTTCAGGGGGGAATACAAGCAAAAGTACAAGAAATCTTGTACTTAAACATATTTTCATTTCAAATGTTTTATTTCATGTATGATTTTAATAATGAAAATTGTGATAACTAATGGTTCGAATTGTAGGCTAAACAGTTAGACTAAACATAGATTTCTTTTAAAAGTGTTATAACTATATTCTCTTTGAATATGAAATCATACTAGTCATAACTAAGATTAATACTAAACGAATGCAAATACGATTATAACTAATAGGATAGAGCGAATACGAATATAACTATTAGGTTAGTACGAATACGAAAGCGAATACGAATATAACTAATAGGATAGAACGAATACGAATATAACTATTAGGTTAGTACGAATACGAATATAACTAATAGGATAGAATGAATACGAATATAACTATTAGGTTAGTACGAATACGAATGTGAATACGAATATAACTAATAGGATAGAACGAATACGAATATAACTAATAGGATAGAACGAATACGAATACGAATCTAACAAATAGCATAGTACGAATACGAATAGAAATAGGAATACGAATGCAAATTAACGCCTTTGGATGACACCAAGACTTCGAATATACAGCTAGTGTACCCCTTGAGTGTCACCAGAGTTTCGAATTAAATACGAAAATACGCCTCTGGACCTTTTCTGAGTTTCGAATATATCCGCCTCAAAATGTCAACAGAGCTTTGATTATACAACTAATGTACTCTTTTGGAACTCAACAGAACTTCAAAAATACTATAATGTACGCTTCTATGTGATTCCAAATATTCGAAAATACAACTAAGTTAGTAGATAATAGTCATTCGAATGTAGAATATCTAAGGGTTTAGAATACTTAACTAATACTATACACATGGTAATTACTAGTACTTCGAAATCAATCCTAGGAACCAACCAGTAACGAACTTAGATACAAATAGGCAACTCAACACATAGGAAAATATGGGATTTTCCTGGGATAACATAACAACCAGTAACGAACTTAGATACAAATAGGCAATTCAACACATAGGAAAATATGGGATTTTCCTGGGTAGCACATCAACTCATAAACGGATAAAGTAACAAACGAATAACTAAAACTATAAGGAAAATATGGGATTTTCCTGGAATGACATAACCAACCGTTTTTTAAATTGTAACAAAGGAAACTCGATCTTTTCAAAACTAAACCGCTTATTAACTCACCAGCTTTATGTTGATTTTCAAACCGCTTGTATTCTCAGGTCAGCGTTAGACAAGTACACCGCCACCTTTTGGAGAAGACGGAGCGTTCCGAAGACTCGTCTTTACTTTTGTTCATATTAAATATGTAAAACACTTGTACAACTTTACTTTCAAACAGATGTAAACAATATTATGTAATGTAATGTTTTGTGATTACTACTTTACTATGTGCATTGGATTTGATACTCAACATGGAGTCAACCCCGGAAATGTTTCCGCCTTTGGTTTTCGGGGTGTGACAGATTGGTATGAGAGCCCTTGTTTATAGTGAACTAGTATACCAAAGCTTACATGGTATAAGACTATAAACATTAAGGGGCGTAAGTGCTCTGAACTAAAAGTATACTATACGAATATAAGTATTTTCTAAAGTATACAAGTATACCGACCGTCGAAATCCGTAACTACAAGTAGAACAAAATATAAGTAAATGGGTGTTGTACACTGCGGTTAAACTAGGGCAGTTATGTAGTCGTGTCTAGGATCAATATAGCCTGGCCAACTATATTCATTCGAGACACGGCCAACATGTGCTTGGGAGTGACTGTGGTATGCAGCATGCCTAAAACTTACCTAATATCCTAAACAACGAGTCCTCGCTGCAGCGAACCATCAAATACTATGAGATTATTTCTCGAGCCGATCCTTTGTAGAAATCCTCGTATACGTGTTGTTCCTTGATCATTCCTCTAGCGATAAAATTTTTTGCCTTGATCACTCTTTACTGCTTTATCGCTTAATATAATGTTATAGCTGTCTCAATGAGATATCCCCTGATCCATATCTCTTGATTCAATTCAGAGGACTTATGATCCTCTCTTTCCTGATCTTTTTAGATCAAGATGCCTCCGAGGAAAAGACCCAGCTCAAAGAATAGCAACAACCCTCCGCCGCCACCACCTCCTCTTCAAATCGATCTAGAAACACTTTAAGCAACCATTTCTGCCACCATATCAGCTCTCCTACCTCAACTAAACCCCAATGGTTCAGGAGGTGGTTCCCAAAACCAAAACCAAGAGGGTAATCAGGGACACCGGAAAGAGTGTTCCTATAAAGACTTCATGAACGCAAAACCGACATTCTTCGATGGCACAGGGGGTGTCATTGCTCTAGCTCGGTGGTTAGAGAAAATCAAATCTATCTTCGAGATTTGTGCCTGTTCGGAATTTGACAAGGTAAAATTTGATGCCTGTACGCTCACCGACAAGGCTTTGACTTGGTGGAACGGCCAAGTCAAATCCCTGACTTTACCTGTAGCCAATGCTATGGGATGGGAAGTTATGAAGGAACTACTACGTGCAGAGTATTGCCCTCGGGGTGAAATCCAGAAGTTGGAACATGAGCTATGGAACCTGAAGATGAAAGGTTCTGATATCGCCGCTTACACTTCAAGGTTTGACGACTTGGCACTTCTCTGTCCGGGAATGGTTACCCCGGAGAGCAAAAATGTAGAAAGGTTCATCTGGGGATTAACCCAACCAACAAAAGGGAATGTTATAGCAGCAAAGCCGAATACCTATGACAGCGCTAAATGTCTCGCACAAACCCTGATCGATCACAATGATAACCAAGAAGAAGCAGACACCACTCCCGAGCCAACAGAAAAGGGTGGCGAGAAAAGAAAGTTTTGGAGAAAGAAGAAGAAGAGTCAGTCTTCCCCAGAACCCTCGAAGAAACAGCAAATAGTGGCAGTCCACACTGCCACTATTCCTGCTGTTGTTTCTGTTGTTAATTCCACATCCTAAGTACCTGTCACCGGATATGCCGGTATCCTCCCGTGGTGTGACCAATGTAACTACCACCATCGCATCCCTGGCCCTTGTCGTGCAAAGTTCTGTAGAAGTTGTGGCCAGGAAGGTCACCTCGCACGAACCTGCAAAACCCCAACCCCGTCAACTAGTCAAGCTTTCGGAGCTGGTATCGGTCAAACCTGCTACACCTGTGGAGAGGTCGGGCACTATAAGCGAAACTGTCCAAAGACAGTAACATCTGGCAACACCGGGAGAGTCCTAACTATGGGGCAAGAAAGGACATCCACCTATCCCACCGTTGCCACAGGTATACTTCTTCTCGATAAATCTTGTACATGTGATCCTTTTTCATTCTAATGCTGAAAGAATTTGCTAATCATTCATTCAAAATATCTTTCTAAACTAAATCCTTCGTTAGTAGTCGAGACGTGCACCATCGAGATGACCAACCAGTGAGAAAGAGAATGTTAACATCATACCTAGAGAGCGTATCCGCAATCCGGATAATTAACCCTTTCCATTCGATCTAATGATAAACTTTTCATGGAAAACTTTGATGCAAACTCGGCATGGAATGCTTTAGAAAAGCGAAATACTTCCCTCATGGTACATTAGACCCTTCGCGACCCTTGTGAAATCGATTCCATAACCTTCAAACTTGGATTGCCCTCGGAACTTAGTAGCACCCATCTGATACTTCATGTCTCGGTCTTCGAGAAGTATCTACCTAACGAAATCAAGACGCGTCCCGATAGTGAGGGTTCGCTGAGACGGCAAGCGGAGACCCGATGTCACGTAGGAGCGCGAAAACCCGAAGCAGCAAATCCATCTGTATCTCATTCAAATTCATGTCTTGTATCGTAATCATTTAATTTCAGGACGAAATTCCCTCTAACGGGGGGATAATGTAACAACCCAAAGTTGTTCATCGCTGAAAACCCATTCTACCTGTATAACTTGTCGTATGTCAATTCGTTCCGATGCCGTTTTTGGGTTAAATTAATTAAACTTATATGTTTAATTGATGCTAATGAGTGTCCAAACCTGTTAGGAACTCATGAAATTAGCCCAAATTGTATAATTTAGAAATTTTAGAAACGTCCTCGTCGAGTTACGGAAACTTAATCGGGTGCGACCAAAATCCCCGTTTAGTGCCGGTATCGGGTAGAATTCCATCGTGTCCAAGTTTTAGGACCTATTTAAATGTGTTCAAGCTTTCATTTGAATCTTTTTGCTTCATCTCTCTACTCTCTTTCTAACCTCTCTCCTAAATCCAAGTTTAAGGGTCTAAATCACAAGCTTAAGGCTTCCAATCACCAAGGTACCTTCCTTAACTCATTGTGTATCATGTTTAGCCTTCAAATTCGAGTTTAAACCATGGATTAGGGCCATTATCATGGGTTTACGGCGCGAGAACTATCCTAGGCCATAAACTCATTTAAAGGGGGTTTTTGAGCAACAAAACCCTTCCAAACCACAACTAGATTATAGATATGGCTAAATGACTTCATGGATTGGACTTAGAACATTTCAGACATGGATTTTGAGGGATTTGAAAGTGTTTGCGGCCCAGGAAGGCTCCTAGGCCGTAAACACTAAATTAAAAGGGTTTTTAGCCCTTAAACCCTTCCTAGACTCAAACAAGGCTTAGATATGAATTTTAGAATAATGGTATTTGCCTTAGAACATCATAAACATAATTTTTGAGGAGTAAATAGGATTTTATGGCCAAGGCTCATGCTTAGGCCATAAACCCCTCAAAAATGGAGAGTAAACCCCTTTTAACTTGTCTAAATGCCTTGAAACTCAACCAATAGCCTTGTGGTAAATCCTAGATCCATCTAAAAATAGTTTGGGGACCATAAACACATCAAACATCCTCTTAATAAGAGTTTATGGCCATAGATCATGCTCTTAGGTCGTAAACTCCTAAATGTGAGTTAAATGGTGCCCTAAATTCATAACAAGGCTTGGAAAATTAACTAGAATCACATGTGATTGTTCCTTGTGCCCCAAAATAATTAACTAGAAAATTAACTAGTACTTCGAAATCAATCCTAAGAACCAACCAGTAACGAACTTAGATACAAATAGGCGACTCAACACATAGGAAAATATGGGATTTTCCTGGGATAACATAACAACCAGTAACGAACTTAGATACAAATAGGCAACTCAACACATAGGAAAATATTGGATTTTCCTGGGTAGCACATCAACTCATAAACGGATAAAGTAACAAACGAATAACTAAAACTATAAGGAAAATATGGGATTTTCCTGGAATGACATAACCAACCGTTTTTGAAATTGTAACAAAGGAAAATCGATCTTTTCAAAACTAAACCGCTTATGAACTCACCAGCTTTATGCTGATTTTCAAACCGCTTGTATTCTCAGGTCAGCGTTAGACAGGTACACCGCCACCTTTTGGAGAAGACGGAGCGTTCCGAAAACTCGTCTTTACTTTTGTTCATATTAAATATGTAAAACACTTGTACAGCTTTACCTTCAAACAGATGTAAACAATATTATGTAATGTAATGTTTTGTGATTACTGTTTTACTATGTGCATTGGATTTGATACTCAACGTGGAGTCAACCCCGGAAATGTTTCCGCCTTTGGTTTTCGGCGTGTGACAGTTGCAGCAGCTGCATCAACTGTATCGGCGACAGGGGGAGGAGTTGGTAGAGGTTTTCAGTACAGGGACTTCGATAACACGAAGCCCCCTACTTTTGATGGGACGCAGGATCCCATCAAGGCTATGAGATGGATTTTAGATGTGGAGGGGTGTTTCTGCACTTACTCGTGTCCTGCTGACCAGAAGGTCAGGTGTGCTCTGAACCTGCTTAGGTCTGGGGCCAAGGACTAGTTGAGACTTGCGACTGGGTCGTATACTGATGATCAGAGAGCTGCTGTTACCTTGGAGTAGTTCAGAGACATGTTCCGCGCCCTTTGCATTCCGCGGGTTAAGCGGGAGTGGTTGGCACATGAGTTTCTGAGTTTGAGACAGGATGGGGAGTCGGTGACGGAGATCACCCGTATGTTCACTAAGCGGGTGATGTTCTGCCCAGAGTTTGCTTCCGAGCAGTCTCAGATGACCTGTTATTTGAGTATGCTCAAGACTGATATCCGACAGTTTGTATATACCTAGTGATGTGATACTCTTCTGGAGTTACAGGTGGCCGCCAGAAGGCGGGAGTTAGAGATTGAGTTGCAGCTGAGGGAGCAGCAGCCGGCCCCGACACAGTTACAGCCTGCACCGAAGCGGTCAAAGACCGCTGATTTGAGGTCTGGGAGTCAGCAGAGCCGCTCTTGTGTAAAGTGTTGCAAGGTTCATTCTGGGATTTGTCGAGCTAGTAGTGGGTGCCACAAGTGTGGCAAGGAGGGGCACTATGCAAAGGATTGTCACTAGGCCGCTCCGATACCGAGTATGAAGTTATGTTACCATTGTGATCAGGTTGTCCATTTGAAGGCCAACTGCCCGTTACTCACCGCCAAACCGGCGCACGCTCCAGTGCCGACTACTTTGAGGATCACGGATGGGAGACCAGTCAAGGTAGAGCCTCCGAAGGCTCAGGGTCGTGTTTTCCAGCTTACGGCAGAGGAGGCCAGGGCAGCACCAGATGTGGCTGCTGGTATGTTTCTATCCTTTATCTCGTTTTCTATATCTATTATATGCTTATCTGTTGTACCTGTGATTAGGTACGTTTTTAGTGAACTCTTTCCCTACTTTGGTCTTATTTGACTCGGGAGCGAGTCGTTCCTTCATATCTCAGTCTTTTAGTAGGGAGTTCAGTGCGCCAGCGGGCGATTTAGAGTGTCCGTTGCGAGTATCTATCGCCAACGAACACGGGGTTTCTGCTTCTTTAATTTATCGAGGGTGTGACTTGGAGATTTTTGGGGTGTCCTTTCCGATAGATTTGATTCTGATCCCCATAGGGGAGGTATGCGTGATTGTGGGCATGGATTGGCTCAGTCGGTTCGGTGCTATGATTGATTGCAAGGGCCATGGAGTGGTAGTTTGAACCCCAAGTGGGGGAGAACTGATTGTATATGGCGAAGGCACCAGAGTAGGATCAGGGTTTTGTTCAGCTGCCAAGGCTCGGCACTACATTCAGCACCGGTGTGCGGGTTATCTAGCGTATGTGGTAGATACGCGAGTCAGGGATTAGATTTCGGTTTTCGATGTATCGGTGGTCAGGGAGTTGGCGGATATGTTTCCGGAGGAGTTGCCAGGGATACCTCCGGAGAGGCAGGTCGAGTTCAGGATCAACCAAGTGCCAGGTGCGGCCCCTATCGCTAAGGCGTCGTACCGATTGGCACCACCGGAGATGCAGGAGCTGTCGTCGCAGCTACAAGAACTGTTGGGCAAGCAGTTCATTCGACCTAGCAGTTCTCTATGGGGAGCGTCGATTCTTTTTGTCTGGAAGAAGGACGGTTCGCACCAGATTTGTATTGATTACTAGGAGTTGAATAAGTTAACGGTGAAGAACCGTTACCCACTCCTGCGGATAGACAATCTCTTCAATCACTTTCAGGGCGCATCTTGGTTTTCCAAGATAGACTTGAGGTATGGGTATCATCAGGTCAGGGTCAGAGAGGAGGACGTGGAGAAGACCGCGTTTCGAACTCGTTATGGACATTATGAGTTCGTGGTGATGCCGTTTCGGCTCACCAACGCGCCAGCGGTGTTCATGGACCTGATGAATCGGGTCTGCAGACCGATGCTTGATCGCTCAGTCGTAGTGTTTATAGATGATATCTTCGTGTATTCCAAGACCCAAGAGCAGCATGAGGAGCATCTGCAAGAGCTGTTGGGAGTTGTAAGACGAGAACGGCTATACGCCAAGTTCTCGAAGTGCGAGTTCTGGTTACGAGAGGTCCAGTTCCTCTGACATCTCGTCAACCAGGAGGGGATTTTGGTCAATCTGGCCAAAATCGAGGCGGTTATGCAGTAGGAGATTATGAAATCTCCCTCAGATATTAGGTGTTTTCTAGGATTGGCAGCGTACTACCGGAGGTTCATACGAGATTTCTCCAAGATTGCAGTACCCCTTACTCGTCTGACGAGGAAGGGGGTGGATTTCTGGTGGGGCCCCGAGCAGCAGAGGGTGTTTGAGACCCTCCGTCAGCGTTTGTGTGAGGCACCAGTATTGACACTCCCGGAGGAAGTTGAGGATTTTGTAGTGTTTTGTGATGCATCCATCACAGGATTAGGGGCGGTCCTCATGCAGAGAGAACGAGTGATAGCCTACGCATTGCGGCAGCTAAAGCCGCTTGAGACGAGATACCTACACATGACTTGGAGCTGGGGGCGGTGGTGTACGCCCTCAAGATATGGAGACATTATCTCTATGGGATCCGCTGTGCCATTTACACAGATCATAAGAGCTTGAGACATATCATGGATCAGCCGAACTTGAACATGGGGCAGCACAGGTGGCTGGATGTAGTCAAGGACTAAGATTGCGAGATCCTTTACCATCCTGGTAAAGTGAAATTCGTTGCGGATGCCTTGAGCCGCAAGTCAGCCGGATCATCCACTCCCGCGATATGTATGAGAATAGCGGTGGATTCTCTGATTGTGAGTTTGATCAAAGATGCCCAGGTAGAGGGCATGTGACCGGAGAAATCAAAGCTGGAAAGAATCAAGGGTGAGAATACCCGGTTCGTGTGGGATAGTCGGGGACTATTGACCCGATGTGGTCGGGTTTGGGTTCCGATGTCGGGTGGGGTTAGGTAGATGGTTATGGAGGAGGCTCATAAGTCTCATTTCTATATTCACCTAGGGGCCACCAAGATGTATCGGGATTTGAGTTTGAGCTATTGGTGGCCATGATGGGTTTTGAGCATTCTAAGACTTCCTAAGTGTACTTGCAACCCTAATAACCTTGGATCTATGTTTGTCTAATTATCATGCAAAGTTGAATTCCAAGGTTATATTCCTATCTAGCATACATGGGGAACAATTTTTAGCTTGAATGAAAGATTGAATAACTTACCTTGTTGTTGCTTATGTCCCTTGAAACCTTGTGAGCCTAGCACCCCAAGTGTGATGCCTCAAATGCATCACACAACACCAAATGCTCTTGGAAAGACTTTTGAGAGAATACACACTTCTTAAAATCTGCCTAGCCCTCTTGTTTCATATGTGTATATATATACGATTTTGGTGGAGAATGGGACTCTTATATAGTGTTGACAAATCTAGGGTTATACCATCTAAACCCTAATGTGTCATGACTCTTCATTTCCATGACCCATGGGTTTGTAACTCCCATGGAGCATCCTATGGGTGGAACCCAACTTAATAATCCATGGAGCCTCTTTGTCCACTATACAAGATATGGATGATTAACATAATCAACCCATATATTTAATTAGTTATCTTTTGATCACTTAATTAATTCTAAATTAAATCTTGATCAAACTAATCAAATAATATTATTAATATATTAGAACTTATAATATATTAATAATCTCCAAGTGTTATTTCTCTCATTTAGTCTATCCAATTGCATGGTGTCATGCAACCTAAATGGACCATGCCGGGTCGGGTCAAGTACTTACCAGAAATAGTTATGGACTTAGACACCTTATCCAACAGTCTCCCACTTGGATAACTCTAATCGTAGCTCTTTCAAGGTCTCTCGGAACTGAGAAGATGTTGATACGCCATTTAAGATAAGTGATCATATAATCCTCTGTTCTAGATATCAGTTGGACAAATACATGGAAAAATGTCTTACTTATTGTCCAGTAGTTTGTTTCCCGATTTCCGATTTGTTTGACAAAGAACTTAATTGAACACATCAACTTAGTTCTGACCGGGCCCGATACACAGGTCAAAACAAAATCATCGAGGGGCCCAGATATTAGCTTCTAATCCAAGAAGGAACAGATAAACTTCGACTCATATGTTTGTTCTACCACTCATTGAATTATACACAAAAGCACGTTTTATAACATTGAGTTACCAATGCGTTTTCGTACAATCAATGCATAACCAACTCGTAAGTAACAAATCATATCTCTAGGTTTGAAGACTTATATGATATTACCATCTCACGATCACTCGAGATAAATTCCATGAAGTGATTCTAGTGAGCGTGGGTTGCGTCCAATGCTCAGAACTTATGAGCACTCATGATTGTTGTAGCCATGTCCAACACCTTAGACCTCTACAACCAATCATGAAAGTCTTGATTCATACCTACTTCCGACATATGACCGACTGTGGAGGTTTGAATAATATGATATACCAAACATAATTATTCTAGAAGTCAAAACATGCAAAAGAAATATAGTAAACGATCGACAAAAGATAGCAACACTTTACTCAGAAATAAAACACCTTTTATTGATCATCTAATGTCAGTTACACTTTAAAAATTTCTAGGTTATCTAACTACTAAATCTAATATCATCCTTCAGCCCTATGCTCCGAGCATGCTGGAGATGCTTAACCTGAGGCAGTCCCTTCATGAGGGGATCTGTTGGATTCTCATCCGATGATACCATCTTTGCCACGAGGAGTCCTTCTTCTATTCGATGTCTGGTAAAATGGTATTTTCTGTCGATGTGTCCAGATCTCCCGTGATCCCTTGGTTCTTTGGCTAAGGCAACAGCGCTTTCACTATCACAGAAAATTTCCATTGGCTCTTTAATAGCTGGTACAACTCCAAGGTCTCCAATGAAGTTCTTCAGCCATATCGCCTCCTTTGCTTCCTCGCTAGCTGCAATATACTCTGATTCACAAGTTGAATCAACCACTGTTTCTTGCTTGGAACTCTTCCAAGAAATTGCTCCTCCGTTTAGGGTAAACACCCAACCTGACTGAGAGCGGAAATTATCCCTATCAGTCTAAAAGCTAGCATCACTATACCCTACAACCCTCAAGTCATCCCTCCCATCGAGGGTAAGGACTCAGTCCTTAGTCCTCCTTAGGTACTTGAGGATATTCTTTACCGCAGTCTAGTGTGCCTTGCCAGGGTTCCCCTGATACGTGCTAACCATGCTCAGGGCAAAGGCTACATCAGGTCGAGTACACTTCATATCATACATGATCGATCCTACAGCCGAAGCATAAGGTATTCGACTCATTTCTGCTATCTCAGCCTCAGTGCTAGGGCTTTGTGTCTTACTCAATCTGGCATTACTCTTTATGGGTAACTCTCCTTTCTTGGAGTCCTGCATGTTGAATCTCTTCAGCACCTTATCCAAGTAGGTACTCTGACTAAGTCCAATTAGTCTTTTACTCCGGTCTCTCAAGATCCTTATCCCTAGAATATAGGAAGCTTCTCCTAGGTCCTTCATAGAGAAACACTTCCCAAGCGAGGACTTAACTTCCTTCAGAGTTGGGATGTCATTTCCTATGAGTAGTATGTCATCCACATACAATACCAAAAAACTAACTATACTCCCACTAGCCTTGACATACACACAAGACTCATCTTCACTCCTAGAAAAGCCAAATTCCTTGACTCTCTCATCAAAGCAAAGATTCCATCTGCGAGGTGCTTGCTTTAATCCATAAATGGATTTCTCAAGCTTACACACTCTATTAGGGTACTCGTTGCTGATAAAACCTTATGGCTGACTCATGCAAACATCTTCAGCAAACTTTCCATTAAGGAAAACGGTTTTGACATCCATTTGCCATATTTCATAGTCATGAAATGCAGCTATGGCTAACAGAACCCTAATAGAATTAATCTTGGTCACTGGAGAAAATGTCTCATCATAATCAACTCCTGGAGTTTGTGAGAAACCCTTTGCAACCAGTCGTGTCTTATAAGTGTGTACTTTACCATCCATGTTGGTCTTCTTCTTGAAGATCCATTTGCACCCTATTGTCTTACGACATGGTACATTCTCAACCAAGTTCCAAACTTGATTGTCATACATGGATTGTATCTCGCTGTCCATTGTCTATTTCCATTTGACTGACTCAGGGCCTGCCATGGCTTCCGCGTAACTGTTAGGTTCATCCAGACCTATCAGTGTCTCATCACTGATAAGTGTATCACCGTCTGCAGTAATATGGAATCCATAGTAATGCTCAGGTGCATTCCTAACCCTTGTGGAATGCCTCAGAGGTACAGACTTGTCAATTGGCTCAACTTGAGTTTCCTCCTCAATTTGAGTGCTAGGGTTTGAAGTTCCTTCACCGCTTGACTCTTGAATTTCTTCAAGATCAAATTGTCTCCCACTGTCTCCTTGGCTTATAAACTCTCTCTCTCTCTCTCTCTCTCTCTAAAGAAAGCCCTCCTAGCTACAAAGACCACATTTTTACTAGGTCTGTAGAAGAGGTAACCAAAGGATTGTTATGGGTAGCCGATGAAAATACAACTCTCGCTTCGAGGTTCGAGCTTATCTCGAGTCTCGCGTCTCACGAAAAGCCTCGCAACCCCAAATCTTGATGTGGTCTAGTTTGGGTACTTTACCAGTCCACATCTCATGAAGAGTTTTGGCAACTTTCTTTGTAGGGACTAGATTAAGGATATGGGAGTCAGTCTCTAAGGCATAGCCCTAGAATAAGATTGGTAGCGAAGCTCGACTCATCATGGAACGAACCATATCCAACAAGGTTCGATTACGCCTCTCAGCGACACCATTCACCTGCGGTGTCCTGGGAGGTGTCAATTGTGAGACAATCTCACATTCCCTAAAATAGTCGAGGAACTCTGAACTAAGATACTCACCACCTCAATCGGATCGAAGCTTCTTAATGTTCTTACCCAATTGATTCTCGACTTCATGTTTAAATTCCTTAAATTTTTCGAAAGTCTCTGACTTATGCTTGATTAAGTAGACATATCCATATGTACTGTAATCATCAGTAAACTTCAAATAATAACGATTAACATCCCTTGTGGCATGTTTGAAGGGCCCACACACATCCATGTGTACAAGATCCAACAAACCTTCACCCCTCTCACAAGAACCTGTGAAGGGTGACTTTGTCATTTTTCCAAGTAAGCATGATTCGCAACTATCATCTGACTTTAGGTCAAATGACTCCAAGACTCCATCCTTTTGAAGTTGGCCTATGCGTTTCTTACTTATATGTCCAAGACGACAATGCCATAATGATGCTTTATCCAAGTTATTATTAACAGAATCAATACACAATACATTATTTCCTAAGTTATCAACCAGGGATACTGTTTCATACACGCCATCACAAGGTAATGCTTTAAAATAAAGTACATTATTAAAGAAAGCATTAATAGAACCAACTTCATTATCAAATGAAAAGGTGAAACCTTGTTTATACAATGCATGAAAGGAAATAATATTTCTTGGCATTTTTGGAAAATAACAACACTTATTCAAATTTAACTAAACCCACTACTTAGCGATAAAGTATAAACTCCAATCTTGGTGACAGGTAAAGCTTTCCTATTCCCCATGATTAAGTTTATTCTTCCTTGCTCCACATTCTCACTTCTTCTTAGTCCCTGCAAATCAGAACAGATATGAATAGCACAACCGGTATCAAGGACCCAAGATTTAAAATGGGGTGAGCTATTAGATAAGATAGTGTAAATACCTACATGGTTGGGTTTAACTTTTCCATCCTTCACATCTTGCTGGTATTTTGGGCTGTTTCGCTTCCAATGTGATTTTTCATGGCAATAGAAGCGTTCAGCCTCTTTTGGGTCAGAAGAAGGAGTGACGAAACCTTTCTTGGTTCCACTTGAAGAAGATCCATCAAGGGTCCTAGGCTTGGTACCCTTCGAAGAGCTCTTTCTCTTCTTCCCTCGACTTTTACCGATTGCCAAAACCGAAGTGGAGTTTGGAGTAGGAGTGTTAACAACCAACTTCCCCTTAAGACCTATTTTTGCGGTCTTGAGAAGACCCTAAAGTTTTCTGAGTGTGACCTCTTCCTTATTCGTGTGATATGTCATGTGGAATTGATCATTGCACGATGGTAAGGAGTGCAAAATGATATCTATTGCAAGCTCCTCAGCGAAGTTCACATTAAGCTTCAGCAACCGATCCACATACCTTTGTATTTTCTGCATGTGGCTCGTGACGGATTCCCCATCCTTCATCATGGTTGTTATCATGATTTCATACCTCTCTTGTCGTGCACTTTGATGGTATCTTTCCATAAAATCTTGGTGCCTTTCAAAAGGGTAGAAGTCCTCATAGGACTTTTGGAGTTCCATTGTCATCTTGGCCATCATCATGCATGCCACTTTGGTAGCATCCCTTTCGTGTGCCTGAAAGTCAGCGATCTCCTAAGGAGTTGTAGTGGTCTCATCAATCTCCTTAAGCTCCTTGTCGAGGACATATTATTTGTCCTCGTAGCGGCTAATCATCCTGATGTTTCTGATCCACTCATTGAACTTCGATCCATCAAAAGTGACTTTCCCACACAAGTTCATAAGGATAAAGGAGCCATTAGGATTAGAGCCAGAAGCAACATTGTTTGAAGACATCTGAAGGAAGAGGACAAGATTACCCTAAACACTTACAAACATTTGCATACGTTTTACAACCTTACAATGGAGACATGTTCAAACGTTTTGATAGCAAACACCGACACTAAAATACTTATGAACTCACCAGCTTAATGCTGATAAACTCTTTCAAAATTACTTGTATTCTTAGGTCATCAATAGACAGGTACCGAGACCAGCTTTTGAGAAGATGGAGCGCATTCAGGACTCATCTCTTTATTTTGACTTACATTATTTTTGGTGTCTATAACTGTACAGAACACACTTGTATTAAAATTATATATTTAATGCAATGGATGATGTTGTTTGCTTGTTTACTTTTACTGTGTTGTGATACTTCACATGACGTCCTCTGCCCCAGAACGTTTCCGCAATTCTCGGTTTTGGGGTGTGACAGATTGGTATCAGAGCATTGTTTATAGTGAATTAAGTATATCAACCCATAAAAGATATACTAAACTATAAACCCATTTGGGACTAAAGCAGTCTGACCGAGAGTCTATACATTAAATACTAAAATATTTAATTAAGTATACTAGGCTGCATTCATATTAAAATCAGTGTCACAACGACAAGAACAAAAGTATTACGATTGTTAGATATCACAGTTAAGCTCGGCGATGTATGGTCAGTCTTGGGAATGGCATAGCCTGATCAACTATGCTGGTCCGAGGAGTAATTAGCATGTGCCCTAGAATGGTAGTGATATGTTAACAAGTCTAAAAACTTACCAACAATACCACAAGAAGATCAGTAGAACCTAAACTTAAAATACTATAGGTGTATTTTGTACTACTAGCTACATATATACTATATTCTCATACCTCTCTTCTCGCATAGATATCATGGATGGATTCCATCACGGCGACTCGTTCTTTCCAGATGAAGGCACTGCAGGATGGATCGAAGAAGAAGAGCCCAAAGATGAGCATCCAATCCCTTTGAATGATCACCTCGCAGAAGACTTTTCTGATGGATCCGACTCAGAGCCTAAAGTCAACAATCTACCTCCCATAGGTCAAGCCCCGAACAACGATCCCCGACCAGCATATCTAGGTCCCACTCCTTTGTAGGTAAACAACTTGAATCGCTGGAGCAACGAATAGGGTCAACCCTTACCTTACTTTGGAGACCGAAGCTTTTACAACGTTAGCGAAGGTGGTTCTGCGGATAGAGCTCTGACCGTCATGGTCCGTAGAATTGCTCAAAACGTCGAACAAGGTCGAGCAACCATCGACCGAGTCATGGAAATTGATGCCAACTCAGGCGTTAATACTGTTCGCATTCGACATCTGGAAGAAGCGCTTGAAGGGACGAGGAGAACCAATGACGCACTACGACATCAATTCACCACCGAAATCGCAGAACTTCGAGTTCGCCAGAGAGCTCACGAACGACACCTTCAAGAAGTGGTTCACCAATTGGAAGATATGAGGATTCGCCCTAGGAATTTCCGTCGCCGTAGAAGATGTCTAGTACATCTCTGTCTTTTGGTTAAGGAGTAGCCTTTAACATCTGTGCTCTAAGCAACTCTTGTCTGTAAAATATTCCTAACTTTCAGTATGCTAACTAAGAACCTAGTAACTGTCAAACTTTTCTGTATGGTATGATGTAAGACCTACTATTAGGTCGATTTTCGTTGAACGCATTACATCAATAATACCAGTAATATTGACAGCTATCTAATCTATGAGAAAACCTTTACACTTGCGTGTTTCTACTATTCTTCCCTATTATGACTTCAATTCGAACACTCATTCAACTATTGGACTATGGCTATTTAGTCCATGTGTCGCTCTCAACTTGCTTACAATTGATTCTTACCATTGTATCTGTCTTTATAAACTTATAGCTGAAAGATGCCTCCTCGTAAGTCAACAAGACGTAACCCTGCACCTCCTCCACCACCTCCTCCTCCTGTCATCGATACTGCGGCTCTGAACGTTGCGGTAGCTGCGGCAGTGGCAACTGCCATCGCTCAATATCACTCAACTAACAATAGCCAAGGTGGAACCCCTGTAGAATCCACTCATGCTGAGATCCATGTACGCACGAGAGAATGCTCCTACAAGGATTTCACCAACTGTAAGCCGAAGTCCTTTTATGGAACCGGCGGAGTCATTTCCCTCTCGCAATGGTTCGAAAAGACTGAATCGGTCTTCGAAATATGTTCATGCCCTGCTGCTAGCAAAGTCAAATATGTCGCATGCACCTTTGAAGGAAAAGCCCTAACGTGGTGGAACGGCCACGTTAAAGCTCTAACTCTCGTCGGAGCCAATGACATGGGCTGGGAAACAATGAAAGACCTCATGATTGAGGAGTATTGCCCGAGAGGCGAAATCCAGAAATTGGAGCAAGAACTGTGGGGCCTAACCATGAAGGGCTCCAACATAGTCGCTTATACCTTCAGGTTCAGTGAACTGGTGGCTCTCTGCCCCAATGTGGTTCCCACTGAAGGGAAGAAGATCGAGAGGTACATCTGGGGGCTGGTGCCTCCGTACCAAGGAAATGTTCTATCATCAAAACCTACTACTTTCGACAGTGCCAAGCGACTAGCACAGTGACTCATCGACCATGGAATCCAATCCCCAACAGCGAAAACAACTCAAGTTGTCTCAGAACCTTCCAAACCCGCTGACTCTAAGCGGAAATCCTGGGATGACAAGAGGAAACAGCGAGCTGCCAAAAAGCAGCAAATTGTGGCTGTGCATGCTGCAATAACCCCTACTGCTGCTACTGCCCCAGTGAAACAGTATGCAGGAAGTTTGCCTAAGTGCAACAAATGCAACTTCCACCATAACGCCCCTTGCCGTGAAATGCAGTGTTCTAACTACGACAAGAAAGGACACACTGTCCGTTTCTGTAGGTCTCCGGCAAGACCGATCACTCAAGTCCCCGGCTCAGGCGCGAGCCCAACCTGCTATGGATGTGGCGAAGCAGGCCACTACAAGAGGGACTGCCCCAAAGCAAAGAATGCAGGTGGATCGGGGAGAGTACTGGCAATAAGCCATGGGGAAGCAGTTGCTGAACCGACGGTGGTGACTGGTACGTTCCTTCTCGATAACTCCTATGCATGCATTCTGTTCGATAGTGGAGCGGAGCAAAGCTTCGTGAACCATAAATTTTCTCACATACTTAAACATCAACCACATGCACTTAAAGAACAATTCACGGTAGAAATGGCAAATGGGAAAACTGAAAGAACCAGGAGCATATACTTAGGATGCAACCTAACTCTAGATAACCATTCATTTCCAATCGACCTCATGCTGGTTTCCATTAAAAGTTTCGACGTTATCATCGGCATAGATTGGTTGAGTCTTCATCGCGCCGACATCATGTGCTTCGAGAAAGCAGTTCGTCTAAACCTCCCGTCTAACAAAACTCTTATAGTTTACGGCGAGAAACCCAGTACAAGTCTTCGTATTATTTCAAGTATCCAAGCAAAGAAATATCTACATAAAGAATATCGCGCATTCCTTACTCACGTTGTCGATACAAGCCTAGAAACGAAAGAACTAAAGAACATCCCAGTAGTGAGCGACTTCCCCGACATTTTCCCAGAAGAGCTACCAGGTTTACCTCCGCAAAGACAGGTCGAGTTCAGAATCGACTTAATTCCAGGAGCTACCCTAATTGCAGGAATTATCTGGTCAACTTAACGAACTGCTAAGCAAGGGGTTCATAAGACTAAGCTTCTCGCCTTGGGGAGCACCAGTCTTGTTTGTTAAGAAGAAAGACGGATCATTCCGTATGTGTATCGACTATAGGGAACTCAACAAACTGCTGGTCAAAAATCGTTACCCTCTGCCTCACATAGACGATCTATTTAACCAGCTGCAAGGGGTGAATTATTTTTCCAAAATTGATCTGAGATCCGGATATCACCAGTTACGAGTGTTAGAGGAAGATGTTCCGAAGACAGCTTTTCGGACTCGTTACGGACACTATGTGTTCGTGGTGATGTCATTCGGACTGACCAATGTGCCCGCAGTTTTCATGGATCTGATGAATCGAGTATGCCGACCTTACTTGGATTAGTTCGTAATTGTGTTCATCGACGACATTTTGATCTACTTACGGAGTAAGGAAGAGCATGGCAATCACCTACGACAAGTTTTAAGAACTTTACGAACGGAGAAACTCTATGCGAAGTTCTCGAAATGTGAATTTTGGATCCGAAGAGTCGAATTCTTAGGACACGTGGTAAGCGAAGAGGGAATCCACGTGGATCCATCCAAAATTAAGGGTATTGAGAACTGGTCAGCACCAAAGATGCCTACAGAAATTCATCAATTTCTAGGTCTTGCTGTCTACTACCGCAGGTTTATACAGAACTTCTCCAGTATTGCGAAACCTCTTACAACACTGACCCAGAAGGGCGTGGCCTTTGACTGGGAAGAGAAACAAGAGAGAGCATTTCAAACGCTCAAGCGAGCCTTGTGCACCGCACCAATACTATCCCTTCCCGAAGGAATAGAAGACTTCGTAGTCTATTGCGATGCATCGAACCAAGGGCTCAGGTGTGTTCTAATGCAGCGAGGTAAGGTCAACGCCTACGCCTCGAGACAGCTAAAGACACACGAAGTCAACTACACCACACATGATCTTGAACTGGGGGCAGTTGTGTTTGCCCTAAAGATTTGGATACATTATTTGTATGGCACAAAAAGCACTATTTTTACCGACCACAAGAGTTTGCAACACATATTCGATCAGAAGGAGCTCAACATGAGACAACGACGGTGGGTCGAGCTACTCAATGTCGCATTATCATCCGGGTAAAGCCAACGTAGTAGCAGACGCCCTAAGTCGGAAGGAATATTCTGGTCGAAGAGTCAAGTCGTTGACAATGACTATCCATTCGCACTTGTCTAAACAAATTCAGGCGGCTCAATTTGAAGCTATGAAACCTGAACATGTGGCGAGTGAATCCCTCAGAGGAATGGATAAGAACTTAGAAGCCAAGGGTGGCGGAGCCCTATATTTCATGAATCGGATCTGGACCCCGAAGCACGGTGGCTTCCGAGACCTGGTCATGACCGAGGCGCACAACACTCGATATTCCGTCCACCCAGGTTCAGATAAGATGTATCTGGATCTTAAAAAGCTATACTGGTGGCCTAATATGAAAGCAGAGATTGCTACCTTCGTAAGTAAATGCCTTACTTACGCAAAGTTCAAGGTCGAGTACCAGAAACCCTCGGGTCTACTACAACAACCAGAGATCCCATAATGGAAGTGGGCGCGGATCACTATGGATTTCATAACCAAGTTGCCCAAGACAACGAGTGGACTTGATACCATATGGGTCATCGTCGATAGATTGACCAAGTCTGCACACTTCCTGCCTATCAAAGAAACTGACAAGATGGAGAAACTCACGAGAACATACATTAGGGAAATCGTGCGACTACATGGTGTTCCTATATGCATTATCTCCGATAGAGATAGTAGGTTCACCTCAAGATTCTGGCAATCACTACAACATTCCTTAGGAACAAGGCTAGACATGAGTATAGCCTACCATCCACAGACCGACGGACAAAGTGAGAGGACCATCCAAACTCTGGAAGATATGTTAAGAGCCTGTGTGATTGACTTTGGAAAGGCATGGGATACTCATTTACCCCTTGTCGAGTTTTCCTACAACAACAGTTATCACACGAGCATCAAGGCTCTTCCATTTGAAGCCCTCTACGGCCGGAAGTACAGATCCCCTCTGTGGTGGGCTGAGGTGGGTGACACCCAGTTAGCTAAGGGGCAAACTTCTGACAGTACTCTCACAGGTTCGAAAATCATTCAGGAAACGACAGAGAAAATCATACAGATCGGTGAACAATTGAAAGCCTCCAGAGACCGACAGAAAAGCTACGTCGATAAACGTAGGAAACCGTTGGAATTCCAGGTGGGCGACCGTGTTTTATTGAAGGTCTCACCCCGGAAGGGCTTGATACGCTTCGGAAAGCGTGGAAAGCTAAATCCAAGGTACATTGGGCCTTTCAAGATTCTCACAAGAATCGACCCAGTGGCTTACAAACTCGATCTACCGAACGAACTTCATAACGTACATTCTACCTTCCATGTTTACAATTTGAAAAAGTGTCTATCCGACGAGACTCTTGTAATCCCACTCGACGAGATCAAGATCAACGAGAGCCTCAACTTCATGGAAGAACCCATAGAAGTCATGGACCGTGAGGTCAAACAGACGAAGAAAAGTCGTATCCCGATTGTGAAGGTTCGCTTGAACGCCAAGCGCGGTCCGGAATTCACTTGGGAACGCGAGGATCAGATGAAACTGAAATATCCTCATCTTTTTACTTAGTTATTTGTAATAATCTATTAACTTAAACTCAAATTTCGGGACGAAATTCCCTTAACAGGGGGATGATGTGACAACCCGAAAAACTTCTCGCATGCACTCTTCAATTCTTTCCAATATTAGACTTATTTTACTATATAGTAGTACCCTTTAGAGTCTAATGAAGCGTTCTAAATGTGATATAATCAAGGTAGGAGTGTTAAAAAGGGTTAACTCGAAGTGTAGGAATCAAAACCGGGCCAAACACTCCAACACATGGAGTGTGCGGCTACACACTTGAGTGTGCGGCCACACACTCTTGTTTGCGGCCTCACACCTTCCCAACCGCACACTCCACCTATATATGCCACACTTAGATCATTCTTGAATCCTTCCTTCACTTCTTTAAGCATAGAACACGAAAATCCTCTCAAGTATCATCCTTGCTCCTTGAAGATCTTCATAAATGGTACAAAGAACACCAAGATCTTCATCTGGCCGCACACATGGCAGCACACACCACCTAGAAGCACACATGGCCGCACACAGGGCCACACACATGTGCTGGCAGCACACTAGGCCGCACACCTGGCCGCACACACACATATAGTGTGTATTTTGGCCATGCACCCTCTTGTATAGCCTTATAAACCCTCATACAATCATATATGATTATAACACTTCATTATAAGTGTTTACTAGTCCCTAAGGTGGTCCCAAAATCATCAATTAGTTGTTCATAACACTAATTAAATCCATATATGTGCCAATATATGCTAAATAGGATTCGCGCGTGTACTCAAGTCACCACTTGGCACCTAGCATCTAATCCAACATTGTCATCAGAACCACTCACTACAGGTGAGTTCATACCCCTTTAATTAACCTTTGAAATACTTTTATAGGGGGAATACCAGCTAAATACTTATAGTTATTACATCAATCACATGTGATCAATAACTAGAAAACCAATGATTTTATCACTGTTCAAACTATTTATCAAACTGCTTTACTTCAAAATGTTTTACAAACTCTTTTACTTATTAAATACTTTTATTTAAACTTTATTATACTTCTTATAAATTGCATGTCCATATATGCATAGATATATAAGAAATGTTTAAAAGACTTAGGAAGGCCATCCGCCCTATTTCCTTTTCCTCGATTTGGATGTGGTCTGGTGGGATGTCGGGTAGCCGTCCGAGGGTCGTTTCAATATTAATTATATATCATATGTGCATACATATATACATAAAAGTACTTCCATATTCATGCATATCAATTACATCATTAGTAAGTTACCATCGGGGGTAACACAGGATCGTACTACTACAAATTCTAGATCAATGAGTCAGTTCATTCATGAGTCAGTACTTAATAACTATGAGAACATATACATTACATTACTATGAGAACATTTACAACTATACTAGAAAGGTAACATACATAACTATACTAGAGAAGAACATATACAACTATACTAGAGAAGAACATATACAACGATACTAAAACAAGTAACATTACATTACCTATACATGAATACGTTTACAATTCTGATCCACTGTATCGGGCATGCCTTAAATGCCATGGAACGAGTTGTAACCAGAATCTCTTGGAGGGAGAGCGTGAGTTTGCGTATAGATCTATACTGGATTGACTATCCTACACCTTGCTGCTAGCTACAGCCGGACCTGCAGGTCTACGGGTGCCAAACGTCATACCTTTTTACGACCTACATTTGTCGTTGTTACTCAGTCGATATTATGGTACAATTTATCACATGATACCTTAATATAAATCCGGTTTATGGTAGATAGTACAACAGTAGTTATTATAATACAATACTACAAGTACTACAGTAATTTATCCTTTATATACATTTAGTGACTATTTCACTTAAATAATAATGTATAAACTATATTTTGATAAGGATAGTTACACTTGGAAAATTACCCACTTTTACGATAAACAGACATACAAAACAGTTACGCCTTGGGAGAAGGCTACTTTTAATAGAATATATATGTTTTTCTGAGATATTCAAACTTTTACAAACATTTACATACGTTTTACAAACTTACAATGGAGACATGTTCAAACGTTTTGATAACAAACACTGACACTAAAATACTTATGAACTCACTAGCTTAATGCTGATAAACTCTTTCAAAATAACTTGTATTCTCAGGTAATCAGTAGACAGGTACCGAGACCAGCTTTTGAGAAGATGGAGCGCATTCAGGACTCATCTCCTTATTTTGACTTACATTATTTTTGGTGTCTATAACTGTACAGAACACACTTGTATTAAAATTATCTATTTAATGAAATGGATGATGTTGTTTGCTTGTTTACTTTTACTGTGTTGTGATACTTCACATGACGTCCTCCGCCCCAGAACATTTTCCGCCGTTCTCGGTTTTGGGGTGTGACAGGACGGTGAAGGGGTTTGATGCTATATGGGTCATCGTGGATCGATTGACCACGAGTGCCCATTTCTTGGCTATACGGGAGAGCTCATCGGCCGAGAAATTGGCCGAAGTGTACGTTTGCGAGATCGTTTCTCGCCATGGGGTTCCCGTTTCCATTGTCTCTGATCGGGGTGTCATGTTTACCTCCTGCTTCTTGCAAAAGTTTCACGAGGAGCTGTGCACGCGGTTGCACTTCAGCACAACATTCCACCCGCAGTCAGACGGCCAGAGCGAGCGGACTATTCAGACCCTCGAGGACATCTTGAGGGCGTGTGACATATATTTCGGTGGGAGTTGGGATTCTCACATACCGCTTGCGGAGTTTGCCTACAACAACAACTATCATTCTAGCCTTGGCGCCCCACCTTTCGAGCTGTTGTATGGGCGAAGATGTCGTACCCGGGTGTGTTGTTGCAAGGTTGGCCACAGGGTGATGGATAGGACGGAGGTGGTCTTGCAGACTACCGAGAAAATCCAGCAGATTAGGCAGCGGCTGCAGACCGCTCAGAGTCGGCAGAAGAGTTACGTCGATCGGCGCCACTTCTAGTTAGTGTTTCAGGTCGGTGACATGGCACTCCTGAAGGTCTCGCCCTGGAAAGGAGTTATCCGCTTCATGAAGAGGGGAAAACTGGGTCCCCGGTATATTGGGCCGTTCAAGATCATTTCCAGGGTTGGCAAGGTAGCTTACAGGCTAGAGGTGCCGGAGGAGCTTAGTCGGATACACAACACTTTCCACGTTTCGTAGCTACGAAAGTGCATTAGGGATCAAGAGGAGGTGGTTTTGCTGGATGATATCCAGGTTGATGAATGCCTAAATTACGTAGAGAGGCCTAAGGCCATACAGGAGAAGAAGATGAAGATTCTGAGGAATAAGGAGATACCTTTGGTGAAAGTTCAGTGGGAGCACCGGAAGGGGTCTGAGTGGACGTGGGGAATGGAGGTGGAAAATGTGGGAACACTACCCGAAGTTATTCGCTGCAGCAGACTTCGAGAACGAAGTCTAGTTCAAGTGGGGGAGAATTGTAACGCCCCGATTCTTAGGTATTGACTTAGTGTGTGAGTTCTTGATTTCAAGGGCTACTCGACGAGTTGATTGACCTACTCGTCGAGTAGCAAGGGGGTTGGCTACGTATTTTAATGAGCTACTCACCGAGTTCAAGAAGGGACTCGACGAGTAGGAGCTGGCAGATGAAACCCTTAATCTTGGGGTTTTGCACCCTATTTAAAGGATCATTGGCCTCCACCAGCCTCCCCTTTACTGCCCTTTGTCCCTCTCAAGCCCTAAATCGTGTCTGTGTGTGTTCTTTTGGTGTGTTCAAGCTTGGAGGAGGAACTTTGAAGAAGTAAACACTTGGGAAAGCAAGGAAATCAAGGCTAGGAACTCGTGGGGAGCTAAGAGGTTCATCAGTTGTCACTCCCTGGAAAGTGGTGGAGTTCGTGTTGGTGATCCGGGAGTCGAAATTTCTGGTTTCAGACGACAGTTGCAAGGTGAGCTATCCTCACTATACTAAGGGGTCTAAGGCACCAAAGCCGGCCCATTGTATATGTTATCCTAGCAGCGTTCGATGTTCAGTATGGGTTATTCTTGCATGCTAGTGGTTATGCCAGTTAGGTAGACCTGTAGGACTACTTGTGGTGTTATATGATTATTACATACTCAGTGGTTATGTTATGTGTTTGTTATATGGGATGGGTTGAGGTAGTACTGCTTCGTGCGGTAGCCAATAAACCCTAGGAGCATACCAGCTACGAGCTAAGGGAGACTCGTACTATGGGCTCGGGAGCATTCCAGTTACGGACTAAGGGAGACTCGTACTGTGGGCTCATGGGAATTACAGTCTGTAGAGTTGTGGACACGTTACGTGTTGTTCTGTTTATTTTGTAATGATATGTTATTGCTGACATGGTTATGTGGACTGTATGTGTATCGATATTTTGGGGGTAACTCACTAAGCTTTCGGGCTTACAGTTTCAGTTATGTTTATGTTTCTAGGAATACTCTGATAAATAAGATTTTGAAAACCAAGTTGTGATATTTTGATGAACTTGACATGTTTTAAAAGTTTAAATTGGTTTGAAATTTTTGTGTGTTACACTTGGAGCATGGGGCAACAATTGTTTTCGTTCAAGTATAAATTTAATAGTTTGAAACAGTATGCAATGAATAATGTGTAACCAATATGGTATAAAATAAAAGATATTCTATTTATATTCATAACTTCCGAGAGCATATTTGATTTGATTATTCTTGTGCTTCACTTCTCATGTTTTGACTTCCAGAATAACTAGGTCATTCTTCCCGAATGACTAAGTTATTCAAACCATCCACAGTCGGTCATATGCTGGAAGTAGATATGAATCAAGACTGTCATGAAGCTGGATTGCAGATATCTAAGGAATGGGACACAACACGAGTTGCTTCAACATTCATGAGTGCTCATAAGTTCTGAGTATTGGATTCAACCCACGCTCACTGGTATCACTTCATGGAATTTCTCTCGAGTGATCGTGAGACGGTAATATCATATAAGTCTTCAAACCTAGAGATATGACTTGTTGCCTATGAGTTTGTTATATATTGATTGTACGAAAACACATTGGTAACTCGATGTTATAAAACGTACCTTCGTGTATGATTCAGCAAGTAGTAGAATAAGCATATGAGTTGAAGTTTATATGCTCCTTCTTGGAATAGCAGCGATATCTGGGCCCCTCGATGATTTTGTGTTGATCCATGTACTGGGCCCAGTCAGAACTAAGTTGTTGTGTTCAACTAAGTTCTATGTCAAACAAATCGGAAATCGGGAAATAAACAACTGGACAATAAGTAAGACATTGTTCCATGTATTTGTCCAGCTGACATCTAGAATAGAGGATTATATGATCACTTATATTAAATGGCGTATCATCATCATATCAGTTCTGCGAGACCTTTAAATAGCTACGATTGTTGATCGGTTCCTGAAGTTATTCTTGCAGATATAGTGATTAGACTTATCCAAGTGGGAGACTGTTGGATTAGGTGTCTAAGTTCATAACTATTTCTAGGATGTACTTGACCCAGTTGGGATGGTCCATTTGGGTTGCATGGCATTCCAACACTTGGATAGACTAAATGAGAGAAAGGACACTTAAGGATTATTAATATATTATAAGTTCTAATATATTAATAATATTATTTAATTAGTATTCATCAAAGAATTGATTTGAAATTAATTAAGTGATAAAAAGAGACTAATTAAATATATGGGGTTGATTGTGTAGGGTCAATTAAGTGTTGCGTCTTGGGCTCAGTCCTTAGTCCAATTTTGTATTCGGATTGGACCTGTCCATCCGTGATTTTATTATTAGGGTTTAGTATTTATAGATGCTTGCATGCATCTTTGTACGTAAGATTTTGGAGTCGATCATTCGTAGCGAAAACCTTTTATCGATTGTAACTCTAAAAAGCCTCTACAGCGGAAGTTCTTTGTCGAGCTCTGCTGAGGCGTGAATCTATTGAATCATTCAGCTTATTTTGATTCATTCTCTTGTTTGATATTTCTGTTTGCATTATTCTGATTAACCTGTGTAAGATCTAAACAATCAAAGAGTTTTTCAACTCATCAATTGGTATCAGAGCAGGAGACTGTGTAATTCATACACATCTCTTATGTGAAAGAAGTGATTAGGGTTTATTCCGCATTCATTGATATTTATTGAGCCGTCATTCCATAATTGACGTATCTCATTAATTATTCATCTTTCCCTAATATTACATATTACAAAGTCTGATCTTATTACAGGTTAAACGATCAAGTATGGATGATTCTCAATCCAATCCCATCAACATCTCTAACAGCATCGGATCAACAACCAAGATTCCAATCCTCTACACTCAAGACTATGAAGTGTGGACGCACCACTTTGAAGATTACGTTATTGGATCGGAAGATAATGGGTATCTGATATGGGAAGCTATCACAGCTGGCCCCTTAGCTCACTCTAGCACTTCAAGAATCATTAAAACTCAAAAGGAGTATAATGATCTATTAAAAGATGTGAAGGACGTCGCTCATGACGAAAAGGAGAAGTTCCAATGCAACATTAAGGCATTGAGACTAATTCGATTCGCTCTTCAATCCGACACATTTCGATTAGTAAGTTCTTGTGGTACAACAAAGGAAATCTGGGATCGGCTGCGAGAGCTGTACTCCACAGATGAAGATCTGGAGCACTCAATTCAAACCCTACTTCTCTCTGAATTTGGAGAGTTCAAACAGATGCCAGAGGAGGTTGTTACACAAACATGTTATCGGTTCAATCGTCTTCTCAGCAAGATGATCAAACATGACATTGAAAGAAAGCTCATCGAACAAAAGGTCACTTTCTTAAATGGCCTAAGACCCGAATGGAGGGCAGTTGTGTCGATGGTTAAAGCGCATGAGCAGTTCAAATCGTATTCTTTGGCAAAACTAGTGGGGATTCTGAAATCCCAGGAACAGATTGTGCTACAAGAGAAGAGCGTGGTTTCAAACTTGGGGTCTTTGGCTCTTCTGTCTAAAGGTAAGAATGCAGCAGAAGAAGAAGAAGATTTGAATCTGGGAGACTATGATTTAACATCTGAACACTATGCAATGAAGGTGTCAAATCCCAGAAGGTTCATCAAGAAGAAGTTCCCTACCAACAAGAACCGAAACTGGCAGGGAAGCTACAACTCTAAAAAGGTGAAAGAGGAGCCGAAGGTTGAAGAATCAAAGAAAGAAGCGAAGAGTGAAGCTGATTCTGGTGTCAGCTGTTTTTACTGTGGTGGGAAAAATCACTACGCAAAAGATTGCGTGTTGAAAAAGATGTCAGAGAAAGATGAGGAGAAGGATGAAGAAGCGAGTCTCCTGAAAAGACTCGAGGAGATTAAATGGAAGAAGGCTACTACTAATCCCTTTATGAATGCTCTTGCTGTGCAGGATTTGGTAGATGGTGATGAGTTCGGTGGCATACAGGTGTGGTCAACCAACTCAGAAGATGATGCGGTGAGAAAGCCTTCTCATGGAAACTCTTATGTGGCGAAGAGTAGTGATGTTGGTGGAAGATGTCTGATGGTGACAGATGTATCCCAGATGAGATGATACAACACTGATGGTGGAAAGGAAGTGGATAAGGAGCGCGAGGACGTGTGCCTTACAACGAAGCCTCTCAGTGTGCAGATCAGTGAACTAGATGAACTGATCAAGAAGGTACAATGCATCTTTGTTTCGTTTAAAATTCCACAAACATCATATGAAAAAGAATTAAATAACTTGAATTCAAGAATTTCAAATCTAGATAGTTGTTTAACTCAAACACGTGTCACAAATTCTAATCTAACTGACCAAATAAGCAGGGTATCATCCAAGAGTGAGGAGCGAAGGATATGGATTGAGCAGAAGGAGTTGGAGCTGGTTAAGTCTAGGGATGAGAATATCTATTTGCAAAGAGACAATCTTAAATTGTTAAAACAGAGGAATATTTTTTGTTTAATTGCAAAAAGACTTTATACTAACATTACTCAGCTGCAATTAAACTGTGAAATAGGCCAGACGATACATCGCATGATTTTGCCCTTCCTTGAGTTAAAGGAGGATGAAATCGATGCTGAAGCATACAATTGTGAAAGTGTGTGTATCTTCAGATGATGTAAATCCCACTTATATGTATGGTCTGGACAAAATTGAATCTTTTATAAAGTCCAAAGACCATAAGGACATGCTTAAGAATCTTTTGGATGAAAATGATAAGTTGAAACTTAGAGCTGAAACTATACAAAAATTTGACTCATTGAGTACCAAATTAAGTTCAGAAAATAAAAATTGATGTTGAAAATGCATCTGAACATAATGAGGACGATGACATGAGTGAAATTTCTATAGAGGATGAGGTTGATTGTTCAGAGTTTATTAGGAGCGAACCTGAAAACCACAAAAACTTGATTTCTGAAAATTCTGTGGAATTCACTCGTCTGTCCAAAAATAAGTCCCCAATCCTTAAAGAGAAGGCGGTTGTTTACCAAAAGGTAAGAACCACTCCCAATCAGGTTTATAAGGTCACAGGAGTAACCAAACATCAGACAGCTGAACTCACTACCATGGTGAATGAAGATAACGTAGATGAAACAGTTGGTTTGTCGGAGCGAACATCAATGAAGGCCAAAGGTAGATATGTGGCAGAACCACTAAATAAACCTACTAACTTTGACGTGCCCAGTTCCAGTGGCACAAAAGAGTTTCCGGTAGAATGCGTCTCTTCTACAAGCGAAACCTCTTCCATGGAAAGTGAACCAGTTGTTCAAAAGCCGAAACAAAAGGAAAATATTCACAGACAACCGAAACAGGTGGAAAATCAAAAGCAGCAGAGAAATCTGAGATACAAGAAAAATCTCTCAGAGCGAAAGCAATTTTGGCGCTCCTAAAATCCTCACTATACTCACTTTGATAGAAACTCCAAGTCAAAAGGAGAAGAAAATAAGAGTAAAAGAAGCTTCGGTTCATTGGATCAAAAGAACCAGAAAAAGACCTTCAGGCCACAGGAAGAACAAAACCGGAAAGACAGGTTCGGTCGCGAAAGTAACAACAACCGAAAGTCTGGTTTCGGTCCACCAAACAACAACAGAAAAAGACCAGAGTTTAGTCCATCAAGATTTTACAGCAGAAGATCCATTTTCGGCACTGCAACCTACAACAACCGAAAAGCCAGTTTCGGTCCATCAACAAACATGTCACACCCCAAAACCGAGAACGGCAGAAACGTTCTGGGGCGGAGGACGTCATGTATGTATCACAACAATGTAAAGTAGTAAACAAGCAACAACATCATCCATTGCATTAATAGAATAATTCAACTTACAAATGTGTTCTTTCATAGTGTAAAACAACATAACGAATACTCAAATTAAAAGACGAGTCTTGACTGCTCCGTCTTCTCTAAACCTTGTACCTGTCTATTTGTAACCTGAGAATACAAGTTATTTTGAAAACAAGTATCAACAATAAAGCTGGTGAATTCATAAGTATTTTAATGTTATTGCTTTGAAAAGTTGTTATGAAAGACTGGTGAATGTTTGATGAAACATTTAGTATAAGTATGAAAACCCTAGAAAATCCCATATTTCCTACTAGTATAAAAAGTAGTCTTCTACCAAGACCCGAATGTTTTGAAAGTAGTCTTTAACCAAGACCTGACTGTTTTGAAAGTACGCATCACTTGAAAATATGAACGGATTTTCCCTGTTTAACTATTATTATAAAACTAAAAAAATAGTAATATAATAACTTACGTTGTATCCTTTGGTACTAAGATACACACGGCGTGGAAACTCGCCGTAAATTGTTCAACTGTAGACATCCGTAGATGTGCATTTACCTCTGTTGCTAACAGTCGGGTTTAGGAGTAGTTAGTCCCTTAAGTATACCTGTAATGGTATCAACCGAAAACATCCGTAGATGTTCATTTACCTCTGTAGCTAACAGTGGTTATAGGAATCGTTAGTCCCACAAAGTATCCTTTGGTACTAGGATATAAAGTCCTATTTATCTCGTCGATGATGTGATTGTATCACAAGGTAAAGATAAGAAGGAGAACTATATATTAGTATCTACACATATAATATGTAATAGTAACTCATCATATATTATCTACGTAAACGTACTCATCTAAGCGTATCTATGTAAACGTATTCATGTAAGTGTATCTATGTAAATGTATTCATGTAAGCGGAATCTCTATAAGAGTATCCATATAAGTGTGTCCATGTAAGAGGAATCTCTGTAAGTGTATCCCTTCATATAGCATGTAGTCTAGATTCCATGAATGAACTGACTCTGGTGTAATTTCTTGTAATAGGGATAATGTTATGTATCCCCAAAACTATTCCTATAATAGTTTACTAGAATCTAATTGATGAGTGTCCAAGTAGGTTTATACACCCTTGCTACCCAAGAGCGCCGGAACTGAATTAACTGATGGAACATTTATGACTATATATATATATATATATATATATATATATATATATATATATATATATATATATATATATACATGATATATAACTAATATTTAAACTACCTTCGGACGGGTACCCGATATCCCACCAGACCACATCCAAATCGAGGAAAAGGAAACAGGGTGGACAGCCTTCCTAAGTCTTTTAAACATTTCTTATATAACTATACATATAGAGGCATGCAATTTATAATATATAAGCATAAAATAAGTTTTGAAAAACCTTTGAAAAATTTAATAAATAAGAATTTATGACTTGAGGTAAGTTTATAAATCAATTCGAAAACCGTTTGACAAGACAGTTTAAGTGTGAGAAAACCTTTGTTTGAAGCACAACAATAACATATTCAAAAAGGAAACCTAGAGTTTGTAAGAAAGTTTCTAAAAGTGTTTTAACATGTAAAAATGTTTGTGAAAACCATTTGAAGTACATATGAAAATGTTCGTTTGTTCTTGTATATGAATGTATCTACTTGAAATAGTATTTCTAGTATGTAAAAGTTCGTGATGTTCTCGTAAAACTATACCTATTATAGTTTTCTAAAAGTGTGTCTCGTTTGTATAGTAATCCCTAGTGAAATGCTCACTTGTTATGAAAAGTATAATTTTTGTGGTGCGTAAGATGGACACATATACATACAGTATAAGCAGAGTGTTTGATTTATAAATATATAACAAATTTTTTCATTTCAAAAGATATGATATTATCGTGATATATTATGCATACGAAAGTTTCCCCATAATAGTTATAAATCACATATGATTCCGTTGATAAAAAGCGTATAATGAAACTTTATATAACACACGATAATAATCGTGTGTTTTACTTGTATTCCCCCCCTTAAAAGCATATAAAACATTTAAAAGTGTGGATTATAGGGGTATGAACTCACTTGATTGATTGAAGAAAGCGAGACGAAAACCGAGCAGAACTTCTACTTGAGAAAGCGGATTTCTCGGGATTCTCGGAAATCTCGGGAGCATAAAACTTCCTTCCAAACCTCGATCTAAAAACCAAGGCTTTGAGATGGCTTCGGGGGTTTAGACGCATAGCTTCGACGCGAGAAAGGGAGGAAATGAGCAAAAATGGTCGGCACCCTCGCATTCTATTTATAGTGGCTGGAGGACCTCGGTACGTTGGGCGTACGAGAGTACGCGGGGCGTACTCATGCGTCATGCATGAGCGCATCCTGGGTCGAAGCATCGGAGCGACGTGGATGAGCCGGAGCCTAGCATCCGAGTATGTTGGGCGTAACTTGTATTGGTCCGATGACTCCTCCTTCGGATAATACCGGATTTTGAATTAAATTTATATTTTAATTATTTAGTAAACTTCAAAAACTCATATCTTCCTCATACGACCTCCGTTTTCAACGTTCTTTATATCCACGCGAAGGTGAGACTATGATCTACAACTTTCGTTTAGACTCCGTCGGAAAATCCAGAATTTATTTTTAATATTATATTATAATAGGTCGGGACAGGAAAAGTCCGTTAAAGTTCCACAACTTCTTCATCCGACGTCCGTTTCAGTCAGACTTTTTACCGTTGTGCTTCCATTGTTGAGACCTTCGATTCTCATTTAGTTTGTGTCAGCTAAAAGTCTCTCGATCTCTATTTCGAGTTTTTAGCTGTCTACTGCTATATTCGTAACTTAAAAAAATCATAACTTTCTCATACGAAGTCAGATTTAGACGTTCTTTTCATGTATGCTTACAGTTTAATGATATCTAAAACTTTCATTTAGATACCTAAGGCTAAAAATTATTGTATTGAAACCTCACGTTTTACATCTATCAGTGTTGCCGGTTTTGCTGAGAATCTTCGGTTGGTCATAACTTCTTCGTTATAACTCGGATTCTAGGGTTCTTTATATGTACGAAAACCTTGATACGATTCCTACTACTTTATTTAACCCAAATAAGATTTTAGGTAAGTTAAATTTTGACCTAAATTTGACTTGTGATCCATCATATTGTCTCGAAATATCGGGTTGTCACAAAACAGCAACCGAAGGTCCAGGTTCGGTCCCTCAAATGGTCACAATCGAAAGGGTCATTTCGAACCTCAAGTCAGGAAAGATTCTCATTCTAATTTCTATTCCTCTAATTCTTCTCGTTCTCATTCATCTTCAAAGCCTAATTCCCGTTCTACACCAACCTCACAATCGACGAAGGATTTGAAAGGAAAAAGGAAGATTTCCTAAGCGAATGAAGACCAAAAGCAAGCTAAAGCCCAAACTCCCGAACCTGAATCCAAAATACCTGCATCTAACTCTAATAAAATCAAAGTGTTTACTATTAAGAGGAAAGATGAAACAACCTTAATAAAATGAACATATCTTGTTGATCTTTCTCTTACTATTCTTGTTTCTGTAAAAGGCTCACAAGGACCCAAGAAACTTTGGGTTCCTAAATCTGCTTAGTTTTTGCAGGTTATAAGTGACGAGTAGTTCGACGAAGAATGGTACATAGACAGTGGCTGCTCACGTCACATGACAGGAAGGAAGGAAGAGCTAAGGAAGTTTCGGCCACTTCAAACGGTGGCAACGTCAGGTTTGGTAACAACTCTTATGGAACGATAAAGGGTTATGGGATGATAGCCAATGGAGACTTTACAATCAGGAAGGTAAAGTATGTAGAGGGATTGCAGCAAAACCTCAGCAGTGTGTATCAACTGGTGGGAGGTACAGGTCTCAAAGTTTCGTTCGATGACGAAGGTTCAGAGATAATAGAGAAGAAAACAAACAAAGTCATTCTCAAGTCTGAACGAAAAGGTGAAATTTTCCCTCTGAATCTCAGACCAATCAAAGGGAATCCAACAATATGTCTTTTGTCCAAAGCTCATTCAGACGAAAGTTGGTTGTGGCACCGAAGGCTCTCACATCTCAACTTCAAAGACATCAATAAGCTAGTCACCGGTGGTCATGTTCGGGGACTACCACTACTCAAGTTCGATCGTGAACACTTATGTACTGCATGTGAAATGGGGAAACAAAGTCGCCAAAGTCACCCAACAATCATAAACACCAAAGTTGTTGAACCACTTAGGTTGCTTCACATCGACTTATGTGGTCCACCATCAATCGAGAGCATTGGCGGTAACAAGTACATCCTTGTTATTGTTGATGACTTCTCACGATTTACTTGGGTATTCTTTCTAAAGCACAAATCTGAGGCGACTCCCAAACTGAAGATCTTTATCAAGCAAGTCGAAGTGCAATTGAGAAAAGTCGTTCGAAACATCAGGAGCGACAATGGACTGGAATTCAAGAACAAAGAATTCGAAGATTTCTTGGCAGAAAAAGGCATCAGTCACAATTTCTCAGCCCCTTATACACCTCAACAGAACGGAATTGTCGAAAGGCGAAACCGATCCCAATGTGAGGCGGCCCGAACCATGTTGAGTTTTGCTTCTCTTCCTCTATATTTCTGGGCTGACGCCATTGCTGCAGCTTGTTTTACTCAAAACAGATCTTATCTCAACAAGCGTTTCTCTCTCACCCCTTATGAGATTATTAACAATAGGAAGCCGAATGTTAAGTTCTTTCACGTGTTCGGTTCAAGGTGCTTCATCTTCAACTCCAAAGAACATCGCAACAAGTTTGATGTCAAAGCTGATGAAGGTATCTTTCTGGGATATTCTCTTACTTCAAAGGCATACAGGGTTTTGAATAAGTGTTCTAAGTGAATTGAAGAAACCTATTATGTGACGTTCGATGACAATTACGTCAAGAAGTTGAAATCTACCGAAGAAGCAATTGTAGAGATTTTCTCTCAAAAAGGTCAATTCACTGCCTCAATCGCCAATTTCTTTGACCAGATCATGGATTTATTTGATGAACCTGAGAAATCCACTCATTCTGAAGCAACCGCAACAGACAATAAGATTGATCACCTTAAGAAGATTGTCGAAGGTGCAGCCAAACAAATGGGAGAAGAAGAACCAGTTCGAAACGAACCTCCCCAGAGCGGTACTTCGGTCGAGGGGGAGAATCACTTTTCTTCAAATCAACAGGTCTCACATGTCCAGGGGGAGAATCCAATCTTTGACGCACCCGAAAGTCCGGTAGCACCCGAAAGTGCGGTAGCACCCGAAAGTCCTGTGACAACCAAATGTCCGGATCAGCCCGAAAGCATAGTCGAAGAAAGACTTCTTGGTTCATCATTTGTCGAGGGGGAGAACTCGGATATGCTCTATGATGATGGTATTCAATCAGAGTTGGAAGAAATGGTAAATGCTGAATTGGATCCATCCTATGATCCAAATTATCCTCCTCTCACCAAATGGACCAGAGATCATCCTGTATCTCAAATAGTGGGTGATGCATCAGAAAAGGTTCTAACTCGATCACAATTGAAGGCGAAGCAAACTGCTTTATCCTCCAAAGTAGAATTTTGCATGTTTAATTCTATCATATCCAAAATAGAGTCAAAGACCATCAATATTGCTCTCGATCATTCTGATTGGGTTTAGGCAATTCAAGACGAACTCAATGAGTTCGAAAGAAATAAGGTCTGGAGACTCATTCCAACACCAAAAGATGCATCGGTTGTCGGTCTCAAATGGGTGTTCAGAAACAAAATGGACAAGGAGGGAAATGTAATCCGGAATAAAGCTCAGCTAGTGGTGAAAGGATATTGCTAGGAAGAAGGAATCGATTACGAAGAGACATTCGCTCCGGTAGCAAGGCTGGAATCCGTTCGAATATTTCTTGCCTATGTTGCACACAAAAATTTCGAGGTCTACCAGATGGATGTGAAGTGTGAATTTCTAAATGGGGAACTTGAAGAAACCATGTATATGGAGCAACCTCCTGGTTTTGTAAATGAAAAGCATCCAGATCACTGCTACATCTTAGACAAGGTTGTTTATGGTCTGAAACAAGCACCTAGGGCATGGTATGAAACATTAACTAAGTTTTTAAAGATGTATAAATTCAAACAAGGTTCGGTTGACCCAACCTTCTTTCGTAAAAAGGAAGGTAACCACCTTATGATCGTTCAAATATACGTCGATGATATCATCTTTTGCTCAACGAATCCTAGCCTAACAGCTGAATTCAGAAAGTTGATGGAGACTAAATTTGAAATGAGCTCAATGGGTCCAATTAACTTTTTCCTTGGTTTAAATATTAGACAGGGACCCGAAGGCATCTTTATCAACCAGGGAGCATATACGAAGACTCTCCTTGCCAAATTCGGCATGATGGGAGACTCAAAGGTCAAAGTCCCTATGGCGTTTGGTACCAAGCTCACACCATCTTTGGAAAAACCGGCAGTCGACATCACGCTATATCGCCAAATGATTGGTTCCCTGATGTACCTCACAGCTAGCAGGCCCGATATAATGTTTTCAGTGTGCTATTGTGCCAGGTTCCAAGCAAATCCTCGTGAACCACATATGCTGGCAGTGAAAAATATATTCCGGTATTTGAAGCGAACCACCTCTCTCGGTCTCTGGTATCCCTCAAACTCAGGTTTCTTCGTTCAAGCCTACTCAGATGCAGACCTAGGAGGATGTGGTCTAGACCGGAAAAGCACTACAGGAGGCTATCAATTCCTCGATGGGAAATTGGTGAGCTGGCAATCTAAGAAACAAACATGTGTTTCTCTGTCTACAGCCGAAGCAGAGTACATTGTCGCTGCCTCCTGCACATCTCAAGTGATTTGGATCCAAAGCCAACTCCGAGATTATGGACTCAATATGAAAATGATCCCACTATATTGCGACTCAGAAAATGCAATTAGGATCTATCATAACCTAGTGCAACATTCCAAGACAAAACTTATAGCACTGAGGTATCACTTTATTAAGGATCATGTGGAAGAAGGAAACGTAGAAATTCACTTTGTTCGAACCAATGATCAACTGGCCGACATCTTCACCAAAGCCCTTCCTAAAGCAAGTTTCAATAAAATCCTACAAGGCCTAGGTATGATGGAATTGGAGTCAGTACCAAAAACACCTTCTCAAAACTAAAAGTTGGAAGCGAAATGAACCGAACGCTCAGTCTATTTCGGGTTCGTTTCACAGGGAAACCGAAATAAACCGAACGCTCGGTCTATTTCAGGTTCGGTCCCACTGCACTTGTTTTCGCTTATCTCAAAAAGGTGATATCTTTGGTTGTATACTTTTGTACAATTGTTTTCCAAAAATCCAAAAAAAAAATTAAGGAACCGAAATGAACCGAGCGTTCGGTCCATTTCGGGTTCGGTTCAAAAGAAAATTTTTTGTTTGTTTGGTTTGTTTTGTTTTTCTCTTTACAAAATTATCAAAAATTCCAAAAATATTTTCTTTCTTTTTGTCTCTACTTCTGTTTATGTTAACAATTTATGGAATATCGATGGGGCAGGTATCATTCTCACACTTTTTACTAGCTAAGTGTTCCTAGAAGCATGTTGTTGCATGTTGTCCAAAACCTCAACTGATTTTGAATAAAGCCTTATTGACTGGGTATATACAAACCTTGTCTTCCCAATTAGGCTGCCACATTTATTCTAATCATGATCTACCTTACTCTTTTCTCATATGAGTTAAGAGTTTTCTGCTTGGTCACTATTTTTTATAGCAGAGGTACTTTAGTTTCCTTACACCACCTCAAACATGTTTTCTCCATCATATTCGCTTCATACATGTAACCCTTGAGACTCTCAGAAATTACCACTGAGGTTTATGGTTACACAATCTCTGTGTTTGTGATCTTAGCCTTGTGTCACTACGTGCTAAGTGAAACTCTCAATTCAATATCCACTATGCATTGACGGTGAACAATTAAATTTGCTGTAGCTTTCACTTATGAATTAACGAATCCACCCAAGTGGTTGTACCATGAAATCTCTATTTTCCTTTTGTGTGATTCTTATGAAATTGTTACATACCATAACATTTCTTCCCATAGAATCCAGTTTTAAATTTTCTTGAGATTTCACACCAAGCATTTCCAGCAAGTCACTAATATACGATCCAAACCTACTTGTTCAACAGACCACATTGGTCCCACAAGTACTTCATTCGGTTTCTATCTTATGTCAAGATCTAGAATTCTGAACTGAAGCGAAAGCCACCCCTCTAAGCCTCATTAAAAGATGCCTTTCAACACTTCTTAACAAGTGCTTGATCGTAATTCAACGGGAAACCACACGGACACTTTAAAGTCTCTTTTGACTTTAAAGGAAGAGATTTGTGCCCGGGATCCACTGTTTCGTGTCTATATTAACATCACAACTTCCCACATATATGTTGCTTTATTTCTTCATGTTTGACACTACACGCATGAAAATCTTTTTGATTTTCCAAAAGTCTGGTTTGGTTCACCACAAGCTATTTTTATAGCTCTGGTTTTTAATGCTATATTCTCAAAGGGATGTTGTGGTTTATCTACGTGTTTGCTTTTATTTAGTGAAGACAGCTCATTTTTAAAGATAAGATGATGACTCAGCCAGGAGACTAATGGTTTCAGGAATTCAAAAAGGCATTTGATGGGAAGATGTGCAAAATGGAAATGTTTTTCTCTCTCTTGCGTAATCATAGGGGTTGCTAACTGTCACGCGTCAATCAACTCCGAAACCGCTTCGCGTTTCAAGAAGATTTGGTGGCGAATCTTTCTCTCTCCTCTAGAGACGGTATAAAGGGTTAAACCCTAGGTTTTTATCTCTTTACTGCACCCAAATTTCTGAGAGCTAGCAAAGACGCTTTTCTACCACTGTTCATCTTCTTCAAAGCACTCATCAATGGCGGATTCCTCCTTTGTTCATGAAACCTCCCATATTCTCCGAATCCGACCCTAGCAAAGCTTGGTCATTGATCTCACCCCAGTTTCGTATGATGCATTCATGTACCCCATCGTGGAGTGTCTCAAACACTCTCCACTAGTTTTTGCTCTGACCAAGGTCGAAACTGTCCCTATGGAGTGTTTATCCCAAATTTTCTCTACTGCCCACTACGATAAGTCTGTTGATCGCATCTTCTTCGACATTCTTGATACCAAAACCTCCATCTCAAAACAGCGATTCTGCTCACTTCTAGGGTTTGAACCTGATGAGTCGAGGGTTAAACCTGATTCGATTTCAGTGGGACAGTTGTTCTTCATGTTTTACAACATGGGTTACACTGAAATCCTTACCACAGTGACGAAATTCAAGAAGTCGTGTCTTCCTCCTCAGTGGAATGGCTTTTTCACGATCTTGTTCAAGGGTCTATCAGAGAGGAGTGCAGGTTCAGATGGGTCTAGTCGTCTGTTCATGACGATTCTCTACGGGTTGTACAATGGGGTCAACCTCGACTAACGCTCAGTTTTATGGCAGCAGTTAATCCAAATCCTTGCCTCTACTTCTCGCCATTCTGAAATTTTCTACGCCAGGTTCTGGACGCTCGTCACCAAATGGGCAATCGACAAGTATCATGTCCCCATTATGGCTACATCTCCACTCTCCTCTATTGGCGTTTTCCACACCACAAAGATAATTGTTACTGATCCTTCCAAGTTTCAGTTTGTTGGCTCAATTCCTGAGTCAATGTATGCTTGTGTATCAGGGGATAGCCGCATCATCAAGACCTACAAGGAGTTTCTTCCTGCGGGTCCCAGAGAGCTCACTCCAGAGATGCTTCAGTCCATCACCGATGCTGACAAACGTGCTCCCAGGGGCAAGAAACCAGAAGAGGGGAAGGACAAGAAAGTGGTCAAAGGGGCGAAAGGCCCTTCTCCTAAAAAGAGAAAACCAACGAAGGCAGTCCAATCACCTCCACCAAAGAAGAGGAAAACCCAGCGCAGGCAGAAACTCATTCTTGCCTCTTCCTCCAGTGAATCTGAGGATGAGGATTCAGACTCAGAGGAGTCGTTTCGAGGCGACTCTCCTCCCCGTTCACCTTCACCTGAGGTACCTGTTTCAACCAAACTTGTCTCTTCTCCCCCAATCGCTATCTCTATTTCCATTCCCCCCATAAACTCCACTACTCATATTCCACCCACTTCTATTCCTGTACCACCTCCCATTTTCTCAGAAGCTACAACAACAACAACCACTGGAGTTCGAACCAACGTATCTGATACGGGGGCTCGTACTTCAGCACCCAAACACACACCTGCAACTGAACATACTTCCACACCTGAACCTACTCCCGCAACCGAACCTCCACCTTCGCCTTCATCTCCCAATCACTCAGCCGATACCGAGACTTTTCTTGGAGGGGAATACATGACCTTTGATTCTATCTACTACAGTCCCTACCAGGTTCAAAGCGATGATGACAATGATGCTCCTGTCACTAAAAAGCACATCAAGGAACTTCATGAGAAAATTGATAGTCTCGTCGCTTCCTCCTCCTCCTCTCGGTCTAATATCTCAGAAGCTGTCATTCAGGGGATGGTTGATACTTTGACCAAGGCTCATGAAGCCTCTATCAACTCTGCCACTGCTATTATCGAGGCATCCACAAAGGCCTGTGCTGCTGCCACCGAAAATGTCGAAAAACTATTTCACGATGCTAACAGTCTTTTACAGTCTTTACAGGGGACTGCTGAATCTAATGCAGCGAAGGTTGATTCCGCTGTTGAGAAGCTGGCCACTTCATTTGCATCAGAACAGGATCTCTTTGCCGGTCTTCATCAGTCTCTTGAAGCTGACAATAAATCTTTCCAGGTAGTTGTTGAGGAGCGATTGACAAAGCTCCAAGAAGACCTTGCTTCGGAGAACTTTGTGATGGATGTGCTTGCACGCAAAACAACTGCTCTAAAGGTCAAGAGTCTTCAGCTGTCCCAATCAGAAAAGGAGGTTGCTTCTCTTCGATCTAAGCGAACGGTCGTTTCGAGTTGTGTTTCAGATGTCCACGGAGCCCTCTCCAACATTATTGAAGCACACGACCCAATTCTCAACTACTCAGTGAGGCGAACACTTGTTGAAAAGCTTGCTCCTGCCCTTTCCCCGCTCAGCAAAATTGAGGGGCTTCCTGAGTTCGTGGCCCATCCAAAACAAGGGGGAGAAGGACCTTCAAATGGCGATAATCAATCTCAACCGCCTCCTTCTTCTACATCAGCTTCAACTAAAGCAACCGAACCACCAACAACTGGTCAGGCTTCCAGATCGGGTGCTCAAGATAAAGGTTAAAAAGGCTCTGGATGACAGTGATGGTGATGATGACAAAGAGACCATTGCTGATCTCTTGAAGAAACAGGCCAGGGATAAGGATTCAGACATGAGTGCTCGGATTGCTAGAGAGGCAGAAGCAAACGAAAGGAAGATGAAGGAGGCTCATGATCTCCTTGAAAGTCGAAAAACCTTATTTCCTCCATGGACTCTCGAGAATCTTATCAAAGAAGCTATCGTTACCCCCAGCATCCTCTGGCTTGAACTTGGACAGGGTTAATTCTGTCGACTCTCAGTTTGGCATGCCCTTGACCCGAAAGGCCTTTGTATTTCACGCATTTTCTCACGTTGCTGAAGTCCCTCATCCTCACCCGAAGGTCGATAGGGAGCTTATTGACTTCTATCTGAGGTCTGCTCAGCCTCAATATCAGACGTGGAGTGCATAAAAGATCGTCAACGTTCGGGTCCTCAAACCCTTTTGGGAGGGTAACTTCACAAATGTCAGGTTCAAAGTGTTGAGGGGGTCAACTAAAACCGAACACGCCATTTCTCTAGCTGATCTTCCTAACCTGAATCCACATGATTGGATCATCCTGCATAACATCCTCCTCACCAATGAAGCTGAATATGGGCCGATCATAGATCACTTCAAAAGGATGTTGGTTTGCTACGTCATGGAGGTTGCCAAGATGGATCAAGAGATTGCTAGTGTATTCAAGAAGAAGCCCACCATCTCTCCAGTTGGTTCTGCAAGTGATTTGAATATGATGCAGATGGGGATGATCGATCCAAAGCGAAACTCAGTCATGTTCACCAGACATGAAGGCCAAAAATGTATGTTCGCCTTGGCTGACAAGCATCTATATACCACTTTGTGCTTGGAGCATGTTCTGGGGATCATTAATCGGTGCAAGCAAAATTCTGAAGATGACAAAAAGTATTTCTATGATATGATCCAGTGGTACATTCATTTCAGACAAACCATTATTGCCATCATTCCTCGTCTGTTCGATACCACGAAGAAAGTTCCTGCTGCAGGATCCAGCAAGCCAAAGTAAGATCTCGCTCCAATTGACGCAAAGGGGGAGATTGTAGGGTCCATTAAGTGTTGCGTCTTAGGCTCGTTCCTTAGTGCAATTTTGTATCCGGATTGGGCCTATCCATCCGTGATTTTAGTATTAGGGTTTAGTATGCTTGCATGCATATTTGTACGTAAGATTTTGGAGTCAATCATTCATAGCGAAAACCTTTTATCGATTGTAACCCTAAAAAGCCTCTACAGCGGAAGTTCTTTGTCGAGCTTTGCTGAGGCGTGAATCTATTGAATCATTCACCTTATTTTGATTCATTCTCTTGTTTGATATTTCTGTTTGCATTATTCTGATTAACTTGTGTAAGATCTAAACGATCAAAACGTTTTTCAACTCATTAGATTGTGTAAATAATCTATTCTTCTATAATGGGCTAATGATCCATGGTTTGTATGGCTTGGGCTAAAACCCATATGGTGCTCCATGGATAATCCATGGAAGTTATAAACCCATGGATCATGGAATATGAAAAGCCGTGTCAATTAGGTTTTACATGTGTAACCCTACTCGTAACACAACTATAAAAGGACCCCATGGCTAGAAAAATCGGTATTACGACTATGTGTTGAACAAGACGGCGATCCGATTTTGAGTAGTGTACTTCTCTCAAAGTTATTCCAAGATTTGTGGTGTTGTGTGAAACATCTGAGGCATCACACCTGAGGTACTAGGCTCACAAGGTTCTCAAGGAATCTAAGCCACAAGAAAGGTATGTTCTTCTACTAGTTTTTATGTTTAAAAGTTCCCCATGTCATGCTAGTTAGGTTAAGAACCTTGGAAAATCAAATTTTCATGTATCTTAGTAAAACATATATCCATGGTTTATAGGGTAGCACACCTTAAGAGTGTTAGAGTGCTCAAAATCCTTCAGTGGTATTAGAGCCTAGGGTTGTTCTGTTGATACTTGACGCAAATTGTTGAAAAAACACAAGATTTATGCATTCTGCCGAGTGAAATCGCCGAGCCCATGGGGGGGACTCCACGAGTTCATGTGTTATTTCATCCTACTCGTCAAGTAGGTTCTTGCACTCGACGAGTAGAGGCCCTAAATGCAGATTTCGAGTTTTGTTGCTGGAAATGGACTAGAAACATTACCCTAAACTGTTTTGGTCTTATAAAACTTGTTTTAGATAGATTAATGGTTATGCTAATCCACTTACAATGGCTATAATCAAAATTTCAATTTTTGTATGTGTTATTTATGACTCTTGAAATTGTTGATATGAATGTTCATACGCTTATGAGTTTAGAAGATCATAGAAATTATTTGCAAATAGTTTGTTGGTTTAATTCTTGATCCTGATGTGTTTAAATGGAATCCATAATTTGTTATCAAGCTTTGAATTACCAAAATTCTTCTTTTTAAAGTCCATTAAGGAACACATAGGTTACATAAAATGAAGAGTCTTTCATTTTAATAAACCATTAACTCACAAGTTATGAAGTTGAAAAGTTTTGAAAGCTACAAAACTTGCCCTCAAGCTCTAAAGCATGTAAAGTCACTTGAAAAAACTTTAGTTCCAACCCCTAGAATTTTTAAAGTTAACATTCAACCCTTATACTTTATAATATTATAAGTTAATAATATATATATATATATATATATATATATATATATATATATATATATATATATATATGTATGTATGTATGTATGTATGTATAAGAACAAGTCGTTTTACCGTTAGTAGGCCTCATTTACGAAGTCGGTCTATAAGGGGGTATAAGGTTGCTGCCTATAAAATGGCAGTTTAATGGGTGTCCACTCTCACCCACCGCTTCCTTGACTGGTGGATGGTCGTTAGCCGAACGGGTAAGACAAAGACTATATTCTCCCTTCATTATAAGTATAATGATAAATATAATGTAACTAAATCATTTATAAATTCCCAATCTTAGTTACTTTAGGAAAATGTGAATTTGCTGCTAACCCATGAAATTACACTTTGCACTTTGCTTAAGTCGGTAGTGGAGCGCGTATGGTTAACCGACACACTAGCCTGGATTTAACAAGGTAGGAAAAGGGTAACTTAATGTTTATCATAGAATCGGTGGAGCGTGTATGGTTAAATGGCACATCGATTAAGTGATAAATATTTAGGGTACCAAGTATATTTGCATGGTTATTCACACCTTGTTTTGTGATCCTCGGCATCCTAGTCGCAAAACTTGAGAGGACACAATCGAGATTGAAACATGCCATTGAAAAGCTCAATGAATCTCAATAGATCTAGGAGTTTCAAATCCAATTAAAACCTAATAAATTATTTCGTTTTTCATGGTGGAAATTGGTGAATCGTCATTCGCCTACCTTCAAATATTTTATAGCTTCGATTACGACATCCCTCTTCCAAGTTATAAAATATTGTGTTGGGTCCTGGCCTTAATATTTCATATTGGGTTTTCTATTAAGGACTTAAATAACCTAACTTGAATTTCTGCCATTTTCATATCTGGTTCAGACAACTATGATAGTGGCAAATCTCTTGTAACAAGATTTCCTAACGAAGATACTGTCCCATGGTTGGATCATGGAAATCACTCTTCTCTTCTTCTACCTCCTCTAATTATTCTCCTTAACCCACAAGTTCTTGAAAAGCTCAAGGTCACTCAAGACCTATTGGCAAGCAAAGTCTATGTGTGCTTACATCTTGGAGATAAAGTCATATATTGACAAGTCGGGAGAGTTGGGTGCCAAAGTCTTGAGAAAGTTGGTTGTTGACTAGGTTCTTCAATCACTTTCTAAGTCACATAGTGAGTTCTTTAAGGACTACTATGTAACAGACTATGACATGACTCTTGATCATCTTAACTATTTGCTTGATGCTACTTAATCAGTAATGATTTGGAGAACCTGTAAAGCAAATTAGAATGGAAGATCAACTTCCCAAACATCCATGGACATTGACAATGGTAACATTGAATATCCAGAAAAGCTTTCTCTTCCCAATGGAAAGGGATCGACCATAGTAAACTCGATTGACCTAATGGTAAAGAGAAAGGCTAAGTCTGAGATATTCCCATGTACCATTACCAAAGAGTCCATATGTCTATTTCCAAAGGAAAGGGCATTGGTTGCAAAGTTGCCCTGTCTACCTGAAAGATCTGAGAGAAGGAAGATTCAAAGAGTTTGACTCTGTTTTGGGTAAGCCCACTATCTAACTCTATTAAGTTCCTAATTGATGATTCTTAATACAAAATGTGACTCGGTTACATTTTGATGTTTGGCAGGATCAAGCAAAGGGAAGGAACTTAAAGGAAGAGTATGTTGAATCTGATCGCGAAGATGGATTTCAATCGCATGGTTTAAAGATCAGATTCTTGAGCTACTACTTAGGAGTTATGATATATTGCTAAGAAATATGTAATATCATAGTTTTCATTTAAAGTTGCATTGTAAGGAAAAAGTTTTTTCCGTATTTTAATATATAAATAAAATTTTGTTTTATTATATATATCTCTTTGTAATGGCATTTATGGAAAATTGATATTTGTATGTTTCTAGCAATAATGGAAATATGAATTTGATTCTTTCATTTGTGGTGGTGTCTAAATTTACCAAATAAGGAAAGATTCTCATCACCCAAGTTTTCAGTTAGACCGAAACTCAGAATCATGCAAGTAGTATGATGAATGAGAATTTTCATCTTTGAAAAAATTAAGACTAATTCCTTGTTCACATGTATATGTGAGTCAAGTGAAGTACTAAGGGATCGAGTACACATTCTAGTGTACTGGTCAAGTCCACCACAAAATATCGATAAGACTATTCGTCATGATTTACTAAAGTTAAGTAAATATAGTTATACGTACAAGTTTAAGTATAATTCTGAAGCATTGGAGAAGTGTCGATCTAAGGCAAAACGAATGAGAAGAATCAAATTTGGTAGAAAGATAAAAGGTTTTCAAATCTGAAAAGATGGGAGAGTACTTTAGTATCCTGTTTTGTGATAATCTTCATGATTAAGAAAACCATATCAGAATTGGTCCTCTAAGGACATCTTAGTGCATTCCTATGGCTAAGAAGAGGAATCATGAATTGTTGAATTGGTTAAATCAAGAAGATGAGTCATACTTCGTTCCAAAACAATTCTTTAAGTCATACTCAAAGATTGTAACTTGAGTGACACATGTTAAAGAAGGTTTATTAACACTTGTCAAATGTATGAGTAAAATGTGTTCTACTCTGGTACATTTGAAATTGGTACGTTGTGATGTTTGGGATAAAAAAAATACCAACTAAGGCCAAATGTGTGAAGTGTTTGTCTTGATAAGAATCCGCACAATCTCTTGAATATTTGTTTGTCAAGGAATGGTTCTTGGCAAGAGATTCTTTTAATGTCAAGAGGACATTGGGAGTCTAAGAGATCCTAGAAGAGGTTCAAGATCTAATTAAGAATAAAACCTGTAGTCTATCACTACCATACAACTTGAGGTTTATAACCTATCGTGTGACATATTCCTATTTCTTTGCCCATTCCAGTTAAAGTTGGCTTTGCATATGAGTTCTGAGAGTTCTCAATTTGTTGTATAACAACTTGGAAGCAATAGCAGGCCCTTGTGCCGCCAGGTGGAAAGAAGACACACATGTGTGCTAATTAAGGATAGGTTTATGATTTTGATAAAGTTTTATTAAAGCATCTCGTATCAGAAATCTGAACTTTGGTAAGAAAGTCAATAAAGTATTGATTTCTAGAAGTCCAGCTGATTTATGGATACATGTCAAGGCTAGTGGGAGCATAAGTGTTATGCTAATAATCATCATGTTAGTGGGAGCATGATAATTATGATAAGTGTTACAAGTTAGCAATATTAATTATAGAAAACAAAAGTTTCAATTGGGAAAAGTTGTTTTGCTATAATTAAGGGAGTGGAGATTATACTTCATTTCCATTCTAAAAAGCTTAAATTGAGATTTGAATCATCTTTAGTCAAGGATATACATATATATATATATATATATATATATATATATATATATATTTTATGTTGGAATGGCTCAACTTAAGCAGATTATATATATATTGCGTTCTCAAAATTCGATTATGATTACGACATCCCTCTTCATAGTCGAATTATGAAAACATGGTAAATTAAAAAATATTGTAGCAAAAGACTGATCAAGGATCATGTCTTTATGTGAGAAATCATCAATTGTGGCCTATATGCTTCGGGTATAGGATTGATTACATCTGCTATAATATTTATCCTTTCTTAATTTTCCAAATGCCTGGGGGAATTAAGAGGGGAAAAGTGTTAGAATTGGATATGACAAAAATGATTAAGCAATTGTCGAGGACAATCTAAGGTTGACCAAAGATTGGTTGCTCAGAGATAGTTGGAAGTATAGTGTTAATTTTGGAAGGAGCATATTGATATATTCTGAAAGAAGGCAACTCTTGTTCATAAGTGATAGTTAAAATAGGAATATGGAAATGTCTCCATAGGTGGAAGTTATTTAATTTGTGTAAGATTAGAAAACTTAATGCAAGAAGGATGTACAAAGCAATGAATTATGAATATGTGACTTCATTTCCATGGAGTTGATCTCCATTGGAATACTCTATAATGACTGTTAACAAGTCTTTGTGACTTTGTGCATAATCATTACAAGAGAACCAATGCATATAAGTTTAACATCTAACAGATCTCGGTAACTGGTAGGAATTTGGAACTCTTACATTTACAATAAGGATTTGGGATTGTGAAATGAGAATCATTGGAATTGTGTTCAATCAATCTATTTCACAAAGTAATGATCATAGACAACCTTAGTGTGCATACTTGGTGTATGCCAAAACTAATGTTTGGACAAACATAGTGTGCATACTTGGTGTATGGCATGACTATTGTTCGGATAAACATAGTGTGCATGCTTAGAGCATAGCATGACTATAGTTTTGATTCAACTATAAAGTTGATTAGTTGAAACATTATACAATGACTAATGTGTAATCAATATGGTAATAAATAAAAGGTGTTCTATTTATATTCATAAGTTCTGAGACCATATTGGATTTGATTATTCTTGTGTTTCACTTTGCATGTTTTGACTTCCAAAATAACTAGGTTATTCTTCCCGAATGACTAAGTTATTCAAACCATCCACAGACGGTCATATGTTGGAAGTAGATATGAATCAAGATTGTCATGAAGTTGGCTTGTAGATGTCTAAGGTGTTGGTCATAGCAAGAGTTGCTACAACACTCATGGATACTCATAAGTTCTGATTATTGGATTTAACTCATGCTCACTTGTATCACTTTATTAAATTTATCACGAGTGATCGTGAGACGGTAATATCATAGAAGTCTTCAAACCTAGAGATATGATTTGTTGACTATGAGTTGGTTATACATTGATTGTACGAAAACACATTGGTAACTCGATGTTATAAAATGTGCCATTGTGTACGATTCAACAAGTAGTAGAACAAGCATATGAGTCGAAGTTTATCTATTCCTTCTTGGATTAGAAGTGATATCTGGGCCCCTCGATGATTTTGTGTTGACCTACGTATCGGGCCCGGTCTAAACTAAATTGATGTGCTCGATTAAGTTCTATGTCAAACAAATCGGAAATCAGGAACCAAACTGTTGGACAATAATTAAGACATTGTTCCATGTATTTGTCTGGCTGATATGTAGAACAGAGGATTATATGATCACTTATCTTAAAGGATGTATCATCATCATCTCAGTTCCACGAGACCTTGAAAGAGCTACAATTGTTGATCGGTTCCTGAAGTCATTTTTGCAGTTATAGTATTAGACTTATCCAAGTGGGTGACTGTTGAATTAGGCGTCTAAGTTCATAACTATTTCTAGAATGTACTTGACCCGGTTAACATGGTCCATTTTGGGTTGCATGGCATTCCAACACTTGGATAGACTAAATGAGAGAAAGGACACTCATGGTTTATTAATATATTATAAGTTCAAATATATTAATAATAGTATTTAATTAGTATTGATCAAGAATTAATTTAGAATTAATTTGGTTATGAAAAGGGGACTGATTAAATATATGGGGTTGATTGTACAAATCCTCCATTCTTTTATAATGGGTTAATGATCTATGGTTTTATTGAAATGGACAAAAACCTATAAGGTGCTCCATGGATAGTCCATCGAGGTTATAAACCCATGGGACATGGAATATGAAAAGCCATGTCAATTAGGGTTTACATGTGTAACACTATTTGCGACACAACTGTAAAAGGACCCGATGGCTAGCAAAATCGGCACTACGACTATGTGTAGAACAAGACGGGTAGCCGATTTTGAGTAGTGTACTTCTCTCAAAGTTATTCCAAGATTTGTGGTGTTGTGTGAAATATTTGAGGCATCACACTTGAGGTGCTAGGCTCACAAGGTTCTCAAGGAATCCAAGCAACAAGAAAGGTATGTTCTTCTACTAGTTTTATGTTTCAAAGTTCCCCATGCCATGCTAGTTAGGCTAAGAACCTTGGAAAATAAAATATGCATCTATCATAGTAAAACATACATCCAAGGTTTCTATGGTTGGATGTACACCTTAGGTGTGTTAGATTGATCAAAACCCTTTAGAATATACTATCAAGCCCTGGCTGCAGAACAAAACCCTAAACCCATCATGGTGCCCTCTCCATAGATAACTAGTTCTCCCCAACTTGGGGTTCAAACTAATACACGCTGGCCTTTACAATTAATAATAGCACCGAAAAGACTCAAGCAATCCATAACCATAATCATGCAAACATACCCCATGAGGATAGGGATCAAAACAATTGGATAAGGCACTTCGAAGATATCCAGAATACAACCCTAATACACTGTTGATGCAGAAACCCTATGTTCGTTGGCAATAGAAACTTGCAACGAACACTCTAACTCCCCAATGGGCATATCAAACTCTCTACTGAACAATCAAGACACAAAGGACCGACTCACACCCGAGTCAAACAAAACTAGAGCAGGCAAAAAGTTCACTAGGAACGTACTGAGAAGAGGAAAATAGATAAGCATAATATAAAACATAATCAACATAATAATGGATAGAAATGTACCATTCACTACATCTGGAGCTTCTCTGGCCTCCTCGACCATGAGCTAGAAAGCACGACCTCATGCCCTCAGGATCTCCACCCTGCCCTCAGATAGCCACCTCATGGCTATGGTCGGGCCCTGCACCGCATCAAAAGCCTGGAGCTTCATATTGTCGAAATCCCAATCTTGAAAAAAATGATCTAGTCCAACCCCAGCAGTCGCAACGGTTGCGGTGTCTACAACAACAACGGTCTCAGACAAAGCAACATAACGCTCATCAAAGTACTCAATCATGGCAATCTTAATAGACCCAAACATCTATGGAATCTAAGATCAGAAAAGAGCAACAACCACCTCATGTAGGATCTCCCTTATCCTGTCATCCAACGCAGCTGACCCACGCTGACTGCCAGCTCCCGATCCCGATCCGGACCCAGCCTCAAATCGTCTCGTAGTCACCATACTGAAGATAAACTAGGAGAATATCAGATAATATGCATATCATATCAGGGGAACCAACTCCCAACAAAGCCCCAGGGGTTGTGACTTCCTTGTTATGCGTATGGGTCATATGCTTTCAGTAATACAGACTTATACTACCTTCCACACCTACCTGTATTTGTCTCAGAGGATCATCACAACAACCCTAACAATGCACACTAGCATAATCATATACTCAATCCTCACTACGTACAGGAAACGCTAAACATCTCAAAACTAGCCGGCTGATCCCACACAACTAATCCATGAAACTTCCACCAACCCTGCAACACTTGTGTGTGCTAGTCATACATAACACTGGACCCTATAGATAGTCGAATAACTTATCCAACCCTAAGCCCTTTATCAAACAAGAACAGTAAATAAGGCCAAACAAAACATTCTCAGGCTATAAAATCTTAGTTATGCATAACCATGATGCATACACTAAGAAACTATAGTAATGATGTCAATCTCGAAGAAGAACCCTAGGCTATCAGGCATCATATAGTCATGCATTTCTATCATGCAAAATCCTGAAGATCCCTAGCCTTTCACTAGCATGTTGTTCTAACATACTACAATATCAAATAATACTATGATATTTTGAGGTCTACTTATTGGCTCCGACTGATCGTACACCTCACATCCTCCTTAATAATTTTTAAAATCATTTTTAAAATCCTTTTCCTTAGTTTGAGGCTGGATTCACAAAATTGTTCCTCCAATTCACTCAAACCAAGTTTATGATACCAACTTGTAATATCCATAAAATTCATGATAAATTTAAAGCTTAAAACAACCCATAAATCAGCATTGTTTACAAAATAGTTTTCAAAACATGTTTAATAACAGAGTTTTCCCAAAATCATAAAACCAAAAATGAGGAGGTGCACGATCATGCCTTCTCCTTCCCGTGATCCTCTAAGTACCTGAAACATAATCCAAAACTGTAAGCTTAAAGCTTAGTTAGCTCCGCCAAAATACCAACATACAAAGAATAGCACATACACAATAATAGCATGTACTGGGTCCACAACTAACAGACTGGATTACCCCTAAGCCTAGAGCATAAGTCTGGATTGCTTTCAGCCCACAGCTTATGTCTGCCTTTCTCCTCGACCAGATCAATCCTCGGACTGAATACCATTAAGCCATCATCCAGGCCCTCAACTCATATATGGAATGCTCATGAGCTCTCAGTATGAGTCCGGCATGCCCTCCCCGGCCCTCGGCTCATATCTGGCTTGTTGTAGGGTTTCTTGGCTACGGAATAGACCAGTACAACCTCAGCTCAACCTACACAATTTGTTGACATATAATAGATAATAACATACACAAATAAATAGACAATATCATAGGTAGTCCTATAGATCCACCACACTACCATATCAAAACAAGCATGCATATCTATTCCATACTCAACATATCAACGATTATCAAGTTATCAAACCAATGGGCTGAGCTTGGTGCCTTTGACCCGAAAGTATAGTGAGGAAAACTCACCTCACAACTATATGGAACTGATAAGGTACGTCTCCAAATTTGAGCTCTCTACTCAATACCTACACCCACCAAGTGACCAATTCCATCAAAATCCCGAAATATCCAAAATGCCCTCAAAGTCAAACTTGGTGAAAATGGTAAAACTTGGTCAAACTCAAAGTCAACTGGTCAAATCCACTAAACTAACTGAGTCAACTGAACTTAGTCAGCTCAACCAAATCAACTCAACAAGGGCTGGCTCATACGAATATGCGGGGCATAACCCAGACGAACGCTAAGTGTATCCAACCTCGCATTGACTAGCTTACGGGGTGACTGAACGCGTACACGAGGCGTACTCCCACCTACGCGGGGCGTAATCTCTCAAACCTCAAATCCTCATTAAGTGCTTAATGGCTTAAGCACTTAAGTCCATACTTCAAATCCATGGTCCAAAAGCACCCTAGAGGTATAAAGTATCGACCTTTATGATTTTGCACATCCGCAAACTCCTTAACACAAGGTATTAATCCATTAAGACCTTCTACAAGGTGTATGGGAAAAATCTAGCCATTGGAACCTCAATTTTATGACTTAGGACCCTTCCTAGGGTCTGGAAGAACAGCTCAAAATGACCACAATTAACCATGCATAGAATGGGACCTTTGGGATAAGAAAAGCAACATAAAGCTCCCAAAATTGGGATATAATGACCAAGACATCAAGTTGTAGGCTTTATATCTTTTGGAGCTTCATAAAAGGAAAAGATCACAGATCCACAAGCTTGCTTCCACTTCAAGGCTTCTTGATGCAACTTCTCCTTCCTCTAACACATCAAAAACACAGTCCAAGGCACAAAACACACTATAAGGGGAGAGGGTTTTGCAAGGACGTCTGAAAGGGGTGTGGAGGCTGAAAAGGTGGAGATAAATGAGACATAAGGATGCTTAAATACCATAAAATCCCAAAAATTTAGGGTTTCATCTAATCATTAGTATGCCTACCGTACATAAGTGTACGTCTAGTGTACTAGGATGCGCCCTAGTACGCTCAACGTACCGTCATGTATGCTTAGTGTACTCTTCCAACCCTAAAATTACAATATTACCACTATGGCTTTTCATGGCTATTTCCTTCCATTACAAGGACCAAAATGACATGAATTGAAACCATAATGATGAATTTTAATGTACCTAAATATCGGGGTGCTACAGGTTCCTTAGGAATTTTTTCGACTATGTCCACTCCCCACTTCATGAGTGGCCAAGGACAAATGATGGGGTGTAAAGGTCTCAATGTTTGATAAAGGATTTTGTTGTTTCTTTGGCAAGCTGAGCATGTAAGAAGGCATCTCTCTTCATGATTGGCCAAAAGTAACTTGTTATTAATACTTTGGAACATAAGGATCTGCCCCCAGTGTGGTTGCCGCAATCCCCTTCATGTATATCTTTCAAAACTTCCATAACTTCTGACCTTCTAAGAACCTTAGATACGGGTCTGCCATGGACTTTTTAAATAATACTCCTTGGATCATCACAAAGCATAAGACCCTCATTCTGAATGCTCTATCACTTTTTTCTTCTTTTGGGATTGTATCATTTTGGAGGAATTCTATGATGGGTTAGATCCATCATCTTCAATGTTGTGATGGATTCTGAATGTTTGGTCCAGGATCCTGAGTATTAGGATCACGATGAGGGTTTGGAGACCAGGATCTTCGATTACTGTGATGCTAGATGTTTGATCATGGGTAATGAGATCTTTTGGTATCTTGGTTGGATCTTTGATTGCTATGATGCTAGTTTTTTAGTCATGGGTGGTGAAATCTTTTGGTTTCTTGGTTGGATCTTCTATTGTTGGGATCATTATCTGGACTATTGAGATCTTGGTTTCTAGAGCGATCCTGAGGGAAGATCCTATATAGTCTAGTGTGTCTACTTTGACATTATCTTCACTAGGAACTTGATTTAAACTAAAATTTGTAAACTTCGATGCCAATATTTTGATTAACTGAAGGTATTGTGCTAATATTTCACCTTTGACTACATAGTATCCATTAAAATGGTTAGTTATTAATCATGAATTGACATATACCTTAAGATCCTTGGCTAATTGTATTTCCATGATTAGTGCTTCATATTCTACTTCATTGTTAGTTGCATTTAATTCACAACTAACTTCCTGGGGTAGGATGTCCTCCTGTGGCAATTTTAGTATGATCCCAAGGTCTGTTCCTTTGAAATTGGATGCTTCAGCTATAAAGTGTTTCCATTTCCTAGTGCTTGCTTATTTTTTAAGTTGTTGAGTTTCTAATTCTACCTCAGTTTGCAGATCATCAATAAAATCAGTTACAAAATCTTTTATTGACTTTATTGCTCTCGTATTTGATGTTAAGTTGTTGAGTTTCTAATTCTACGCCAAGTTGTTGAGTGTCCATTTCCTAGTGTCATTGACTTTATTGCTTATCTTTGCTCGTATTTGATGTCATATGTTCTTAGATTTACCAACAATTTAAAAATTCTACCTAGCACTTATGTTTTTCTCATGGCATTCTTAATATGATAGTTAGTTTTGACATTTATAGTGAAAGTTTCGAAATAATAACGTAGCTTGGTAGAGGTTGTAACTAGTGAGAGTACTAATTTTTCGAGTTGTGAGTACATGGTTTCGGGGTCCAAGAGACTTTTACTTACATAGTAAATAGGGTGTTGATCTCCGTCAAGATCCTTATCCAGGATTGCACTAACAACAATAGATGATACTGAAAAATAAAGGAGGAGTGGTTCTCTGTCTAATGTTTTCAGCAACAAAGGTGTTGAGCTTAAATATCTTTTAAGCTCTTGGAAGGCATCTTCATGTTCTTTGTACCGCTCAAATATCTTGTTATTCTTCAATATGTCATAGAAAGGTTTTCACCTCTCTAAGGATCTTGACATGAACCTATTTAGAGTTGCCACTCTTCCTGTTAACCTTTGCATATCCTTGGCTAAAGTTGGGGATTTTAGATGAATTATTGCTTTGATCTGCTTCGGGCTTGCCTCTACTCCCCTCTTAGTGGTCATGTAGCTAAGGAACTTGCATGCCTTCATTCCTAAGTTGCATTTGGATGGATTCAGCTTCATGTTGTATTCATCTAATATGTTGAAGGATTCTTGAAGATCCCTACGGTGATCTTCAAGTCCTTTTGATTTAACCACCATGTCATCAATGTGTACTTCTATGGTGTCCCCAAGTTTGTCTTTAAACATCCTATTTACCAATATTTGGTATGTTTCTCCTACGTTTTTAGACCAAAGGCATAACTTTGTTGCAATATATACATGTGGGTGTTATGAATGCAATATCTTCTTGACCGGATGGTTTCATCTGTATTTGTTAGAACCCAGCTGATGCATCCATGAATGTTATTAATTCATGTCCAGCTATGGCATATACCATAGATTCGATGTGTGGCAAAGGGAAATGATCCTTAGGGAAAGCCTTATTTAGATTTGTGTAATCCACACATAGTCACCATTTACCGTTTTTCTTCTGCACCACCACCACGTTGGCCAGCCACCTTGGGAATTTAGCTTCTTTGATAATCCCAGTCTTAAGTTTGTGAGTTATAATTTCTTTGCTTATACCTGTCATATTTTCGTGTTTCCATGAAAAGAAATTCTTCTGTCCTTTAGGAACTTCACTAGGTCTTTCTCAATTTCTTCGGATATTGAGGATCCTATAAGTACTCTGGCCTCATGATCCTCAATATTTATTGGAACTTAGTTTACATATTTTTCTTTTGTTTCTAATAAATTTCATGCCCTTTAATTTAATTTCTATGCTTTTCATGCTTTTATGGATGGCTTCATCAAAGTTTTATAACATTCTTTGGACCATTTTTGATAATCAATGATCTTCACTGTCCTATAAGGGGTATGCATCTAGACATATTGTTGGTATGTCGAGGGTACTACTTTCATATCATGGATCCAGGGCCTACCTAATATCACAATGTAGGAAGATAGAGCATCAATAACACATAAGCGTTGCACAAAATTTATCCATTCGAAGTGGATATGTGTAATACCAGTCAAAATAGTTCAACAACAATCACATGTGATTATGTCAATCATGTATTATGATTTTCTTAACCTAGTAATGTGATAAAATTAAAATGTAATTCATGTTAAAGTATGAACATTCATACATAATTTATGATACAACTCAAAGTATACATCCATACGATTCCAAAAATATAGGGAACGTCTAAATCTGACTTCGCGTGAAGACGTTATGATAAACCTTAACACTATAAATCTCTATTTATAAGATTAATTTAAAATAGAATTAGAATTAGCTATCGGAGTCTAAAAGAGAGTTGTAGTACTCGTAAATACCTATGCGTGGATATAAAGAACGTCAAAAACGGAGCTCGTATGCATAAGTTATGACCTTCCGAAGATGCAGCTGTCTAAGGACATGACACGTGGCTGAAACCCTAGCCGCCTTAAGTCACTACGTGAAACATGTCAGGGACACTAATCAGGGATAGAAAACATGCGTTAAAGATACCAGATAACTCATGGAAGTTCACGAGGTGACCCTAGGTATGTTAGGACGCAAAATGGCCCAGAATAGCCTATAAATAGCGATCAAAGCTCATTCATTCCTTACACCTTTTCCTTTCACTCTCTCTCTCTCTCTCGTTTCTGAAGGCCGTTTCCCTTCCTGAGCCTGACAAAGACAAGCTTTTGCCCCTTTAGATTCTATAGATCATGCTACTAGGGTGAGTTTCACGGCCCCTTCTTCTAATATTTTTGGGGAAAACGCATGCTAAATATTGAATACAAGTTAATACTATATTTATATGATAGTATGTTCGTTAATCGGGATATAGTTATTTTGTATCTATACAACTATCATAAACTTGTTAGCGTGTTATCGTTATAGTATTATACTAATGTATATCTTGAGTTATACTTAGGATTCTATATATATATATATATATATATATATATATATATATATATATATATATATATATATATATTGTGTGTGATATAGTTCCAGAGTTCTACTCAAAAGTTCTATATGTTAATTGATACGTATGTTGTTATTATTAGTTTTATGTCAAGATAAAACTAGGAACGTTATATGTTGTTATTATTGGTTTTATGTTAAGATAAAACCTGGTTTTAATTCTAATTATAGTTGTTGTACTGCCTAAGTATTATAAATATTAGGAGTAATGCTTAAAGAATAGTCTAATAACTTAGGGTTTTAGACACGAATATGTTTTTACTACTAGAACTAATGGAACTCGACAAGTCTACATGAGTTATTGTATTCATCAACTAAGATTGGAAATCTTAGGGAAAATCCTCTGACCTATAACTGTTAATCCCGTGTGAGCGAGGAAGTCGTGTATGAATAAGATATGGGTTGACAACCCCACTTGTGGTTGCTAGCTACAACATAGCGATGTGTGAGTGACGAACTGTCCTTTTGTTTGTTTATTATTCCGAAATTGATGAAGTGTGAGGAACTTATCTTAAGATGCGTAACTTGTAGCATCAAGCAGAGGTTTGAAACTAGTCATATAGTCGCGGTTATGGACTCATGGTAGCAAATTGTTAAAAGCATTATCCTTTGTCGTTATACAAGTATTAATGTTAAGTATAAGTGATGAGATTAAAATATTAACTTTTAATCTATAAAGATCGATTAGATCGTGAACAAGTATATGAATATGAAACTGCAAGAACACAATATAAATAACAAGGCAGAACGCAATAATAAGAACAAACAGCTTGAATCAAACGTGTTGAATGATTAAATAAAATCCTTAGAAGAGCTCGATTAAGAACATCAACTGTAAAGGATTGGAAGATTACAAGAGAGCAATATCGTAAACTCTGGAATGCTAAAACAGAAATCTTGAATCTTAACCTAATATGCATGCAAGCGATAACTTATATACAATACATAAAAGGCTCTCGGTAGGACAGGCCCAAACCGGAGAATACAAGGCTAATCTACGAGCCCAAAAGACGCAATACAAAACAGAACTTCAGCCCAACAATCTCCCCCTTTGCGTCAATTTGGAGCGAGACCATCACTTCTTACTTGGGCCGGCAGCTGAAGCTGGTACCTTCTTCTTCATGGTACTAAACAGACACTTGGTTATTGAAAGGATGGTCTGTCTAAACCGGATGTACCAATTGATCATATCTTCAAAGTATTTGATGTCATCAGCCGAATTGTCCTTACACCGCTTGACGATTGATAGGACGTGTTCCAAGCAGGTAGTGGTGTAGAGGTGCTTGTCAGCTAACGCGAACAGACATTTCTGTCCTTCGGCTCTGGTGAACATCACAGAGTTTCGCCTTGAATCTATCTTGCCCATTTTCATCGTGTTTAGATCACTGGCCGATCCCATAGGCTTGACTTTCGGTTTCTTCTTAAACACTGTGGCAACCTCCTGATCCATTAGGGCCACCTCCATGATATAGCATGCCAGCATCCTTTTGACATGGTCTAAGATGGGACCATATTCGGCTTCGTTTGTCAGCAAGATGTTGTACAAGACTATCCAATCATGAGGGTTCAGATTGGGCAGATCCGCCAGAGAGATCATGTGAGTAGTTCTTGCAGATCCTCGGATAAGCTTGAACTTAACGTTTGTGAATCTCCCCACAGCAAATGGCTTCATCACCCGAACATTGACAATCTTTTGGGCGCTCCATGTAAGGAATTGAGGGCGAGTGGCCTCCAGATAAAAGTCAATGAGCTCCCTGTCAAGCTCATCGTTCGGATGCGGGACTTCGAAAATGTTGGAGAAGGCGTGGAAGATGAACGCCTTTCGAGTCAGCGGCATATCAAATTGTGAATCGACCGAGTTGATGCAGTCGAATGATATCACCGGCTCGAGCCATAGTATGCTTGGAGTCTCTATGGCCTCTTTTATCAGTCGATCCCTGGTCCAGGCAGGGAAGAGCAGCTTTCGGCTCTCAAGGAGATCGTTGGCTTCTTTTTGTTTACGTTCGGCTTCTTCAGCTTCACGTGCCACACGACTGACATCGTCATCAGTATTGCGACTGTTCTTTCTCTTTAACATGTCCGCAATAGTCTCCTTGTCTTCATCTTCATCTTCATCTTCATCTCCTCCCTCTGCAATGTTTTTGCCCTTGTCCTTCACACCCGAACCCGAGGCATGACCAGTTGGGGGTGGTTCGGTTGTGTGAGTTGCTTTTGAGGAAGGAGGTGGTTTCGATCCTTTCTTCTCATCTCCCCCTTGTTTCGGAATGGACACGAAACTGGGTAGGCCTTCAATTTTACTCAAGAGAGCCATGGCCGGAGAGAGTTTCTCAGCGAGGGTACGCCTCACCGAGTGATTGAGGATGGGGTCGTGTGCTTCCAGGATGTTGGATAGAGCGGCGTGGACATCCGAAACACACGTCTTGATGATTTCCCTTTCGGATCGAAGAGCCTCCAATTGTTGTTCGGAGTTGGAAAGTTGGGTGCTCTTGACCTTGAGGGCAGTATTCTTACTCGCCAGGACGTCCATCAGTTTATTTTCAGCCGCAAGATCCTCTTGTAGCTTTGCCAAGCGGGCTTCAATGGAGGCACGGAGTGCCGAGTTGTCGTCGCTAAGGTTTTGTCTGATGGTAGCGAACGAGGATAACTCCGTCTTCACAAACTGGGCCAATTGATTAACAAGTGGTTCCAGTGTTGTTTTGGTGGCTTCGGCGCTTTCCTGCATAGACTGCATTAGGATTGTAGCGTCATGGAATAGTTTATCGACTTTTTCGGTCGCTGCCTCACAAGCTCGGGTGGAGGCGTCTATTGCAGCAGTAGCAGAGGCCACTGAGTCATGTTGAGCCCTAGAGAAGGCATCAACTATCCTCTGAAGGGCAGCTTCAGATAAGGATGACTGCTGATTGGAAGAGGAGGCGAGAAGTTGATCAACCTTCTCGTTCAGCTCGCGGAGATGCTTCTTGGTTACAGGAGCATCATCCTCCTCATCACTTTGAACTTGAAACGGACTATAGTAGACCGAATCAAAGTTCAGGTGATCACCACCTAGGTATTGATCATCGCCATCGGAGGCGTCTTCTGGGGATGGAGGTGGTGGGGAAGCTGGGGGTGTTATGGGTTTGGTTGGTGCAGGTTGAGTGGGTGGGGGGTTAGTTTCGGGTGGTGATTGTGTATGGGTTTCGGTTTGTGGAGGTTCGGTTACGGGAGGGGTTTCGGTTACAGGTGGTGTTTCGGTTGAGGTGGTGAATATGGGTGGAGGTATAGGGAATGAGGTTGGTGGTATAGTAGGAGTTATGGTGGGAATGGAAATAGGTATTGTGGGTGGAGGGGAAGGAACTGGGGATTGGTGAAGTTCCATCTCCGGGGTTGGGGACCGAGGGGGTGTGTTGCCTCTTTGTGGAGATTCGTCTCCTTGTGACCCCTCAGAGTCCGAACTCCTACCTTCGGATTCACTGGAGGTTGAGGAAAGGACGAGCGTCCGTTTCGGTTGGGTCTTCCTCCTTTTCGGTTTTGGAGAGGAAGCAGCCTTCGGTTGTTTGCGTTTCTTGGGAGTGGGTTTTGGGGCTTTTGATGGTTTCTTCCCCTTGTCAGCCTTCTTACCCCTAGCCACCGGTTTGTCGGCATCATGGATCGATCTCAACATGTCCGGTGTCAGTTCCCTCGGACCAGATGGCCCTAACTCCTTGATCGCCTTGATCATACTGCTGTCTGATGGCACACTACCATACATCGACTCCGGGATAGAGCCAATGAAGGAGAATTTCGATGCAGCGGATACGATGATCTTCGTGGTGTGGAACGTACCAATCGAAGACATTGGTGCACCGTCAGCAGTTTGGACATCGAACCTGTCCATAGCCCATCTTGTGATCAAGATCCAGAACCGGGCTAGTGACACCTCGGAGTGTCGGGAAGCGGAAGAGAGGCTCTGAATCAGTTGTTGCCAAAGGACAAATCCGTAGTCCAGATTGATCCCGTTGTACACCGCATACATAATCGACAGGAAAAGACGACTGGCCCCGTCCGATCCTGAGCTTCGTTCTGACAGTCCCTTGAAGAGAACTGTAAATAACCCATTCCATTGGGGCGGTAGGCATGACTTCTTGAATCTGGCGACGGAGGTGAGAACTTCCGTGTAGCCCATGTTGTAGAACATGCTGTAGAGCATACCAACCGGAATTGTCTCCGGGTGAACACGCGATGGGTCAGCAGCAAACCCAAGCATAGAGCAGAAGCGGGAACGAGAAATCGACGTCTTGTGTTCCGCCACTTCAAAAAAGACTCTGTCAACGGCCTTGTCGTAATAAGCCGTTGCGTAGACCTGAGATAGGGCCACCATTGGCACCGTTTCAATCCGTGACAGTGCCGGAGCAAGCTGGGAGTATTTGAGACACTCGATGACCGGCGACATGTAGGGATCATAGGCCAATGGGTTCAGATCAATCACGAGGCATTGCTGAGGACGGATTGGAAGAATCTGAGAAGTAGCATGGACGGAAGAGGATTCAGCCATTGTTGCAGGTTGGAGAAGAAGATAACCGGGAGAGAGTTTGGAAGTATTTTTGCTTTGGAAATTATGGGGCAGTAAAGAGGTAAAAGGTGGTCTGGATGGGTTTTTATAGTAGGTGATAGGAGAGAGAAAGATCGATTCAAATCTCTTATGGAAATATGGAAGGGTTTTTGAGTGACTGATTGGTGACAGTTGGGACGTGCGATGATCACGTAGGAGAGAGAGTGTCAGATTCCTAGGATCACGCCGGCCAATAAGCGCCGGTTCAGAGAGAGGAACCGTTTCTATTTCCACACGCGCCATTAATGCCTGATGGATGACGCTTCAATACTTGCACACGCGTCCAATAGTGTCAGAAAAAAGCGCGGCCTCTTCAAATTCACGCGCCCGTCTTTTTACCGTCGTTTGAATTTCTATCCTTTGAACTTCCGCCGCGTCAGCATCTTTTGTCTCTTCCCCTTTTTAATCTGCTGTCTTTTGAATAAAACGCCCACGTGGATTATTGGAACCACAGCTTCATTATGAACCATCCATTAATTTTCCAGCCTGTAAAATAATTAGTAACGGAATTTTTGAAAATCTAGGATTTTCGTGCAAAGAGTGTAAAATTAATAAAGAAATAAAGCAACTCTTTTTAGGATAATCTGTGATGTCAATGATGACACAAAACTGATGATCCCGGGCACGAATCTCTTCCTTCATGGTCAAGAGAGACCGCAAAGTGTTAGTGTGGAATCCCGTTAAATTACGATCAAACATTCATTAATAAATGTTGAAAGGCTTCTTGTAATAAGGCAAATTAAGGGTGGTTTCGCTTTGATTCATCAATTCAATTCTTGATATAAGAACGAATGTGAACAAAGTACTTGTGAGACCAGTGTAGTCTGTTGAACAAGTAGGGTTGAGTTGATTCTGTAGTGGCTTGGATGAATATGAAATCTCAGATAAAAATTTAAAACTGGATCCCTTGGAAGAAATGTTATGGTGTGTAACAATTTCATTGGAACCACGCAAAAAGAAAAGAAATTGAGATTTCATGAAGGTACATTCGTCAATTCGTTGGTGAAAACTTGATCAAGTTAATTGGTCACCGTCAATTCGTTGGTGTTGAATATTGGGTTTCACTCAGTTCGTAGTGGCACGAAACTAAGATCATAAACACAGAGGTTGTGTAACCATAAACCCCAGTGGAAATTGCTGAGAGTCTCAAGGGTTACAGTGATGAAACGAATGTTATGGAGAATTTGTAATGGAGATGGTGAAAGAAGACGTAGTACCTCTGCTGCGAACATAAGGATCAAGCAAGAGACTCTGAACTCGTGTGAGAATAGAGTGAGGTAGCTCACGATTAGAATAAATAAGTTAGCCTTATTGGGAAGACAAGGTTTGTTTTTACCATGCCATGAAGGCTATTATTCAAAATCTTATGAGGCTTGGGACACATACAGCAGCATGCTTCTAGGGACACTTAAGTAAGGCATGGAATATATTCCCATAAACAAATGAGCACACAAAGAAAAATAAAAGAAAATATTTTTGTAGTTTTTGAAATTTATATATATAAAAAATAATAATAAAAAAAATTATAGAAGAGTAAAAAAAACAAAATTGAAAAAAAAAAAAACTTGGAAAAAGATTGAAAAACCGAACCCGAGCGTTCGGTTGGTTTCGGTTCAGGAAAATTTTGAAAAACCGAACCCGAACCTTCGGTTGGTTTCGGTACAGGAAAATTTTGAAAAACCGAACCCAAACCTTCGGTTGGTTTCGGTTCAGGAAAATTTTGAAAAACCGAACCCGAACCTTCGGTTGGTTTCGGTTCAAGAATTTTTTTTTTTTTTTTTTTTTTTTTTTTTTTTTTTAAGAAACCAAGAAGTTTAGAGATAATAAAAAAACTTGTTACGTAAAGAAAAATAAATTTTGCACAAGAAATATACAACACAGAAAAACTACCTTTGAAGTAATGAGCGAGTCAGATAGTTGAACCGAACCCGAACGTGCGGTTGGTTTCGCTTCTTACGGTTGAGATTGAGTGGTAGTGTGAGGAACTGATTCTGATTCCATCATACCGAGCCCTTGCAATATTTTATTGAATGATGCTTCAGGAAGAGCTTTGGTAAAGACATCAGCCAGTTGATCAGTGGTTCTTACGAAGTGAACTTCGACATTTCCATCTTCCACATGATCTTTGATGAAGTGATACCTTAGTGCTATGTGTTTGGTTTTAGAGTGTTGCACTGGGTTATGACAGATCCTAATTGCACTTTCAGAGTCACAATATAGTGGGATCTTCTTCATATTGAGTCCATAGTCTCGAAGTTGACTCTGGATCCAAATCACTTGTGATGTGCAGGATGCAGCGGCAATGTATTCCGCTTCAGCAGTAGACAGCGACACACATGTTTGTTTCTTGGATTGCCAGCTGACCAACTTCCCATCAAGAAATTGACAGCCACCAGTTGTGCTTTTGCGGTCGAGTCCACATCCTCCAAGGTCTGCATCAGAATAGGCTTGAACGAAGAAGCCAGAGTTGGATGGATACCATAGACCCAAGGAGGCGGTTCGCTTGAGATAGCGTAGGATGTTCTTCACTGCCAGCAGGTGAGGTTCGCGTGGGTTAGCCTGAAATCGAGCACAATAACATACAGAAAACATGATATCAGGCCTGCTAGCAGTTAGATACATCAGTGAGCCTATCATTTGACGATAGAGCGTGATGTCGACGGCCGGTTTATCTAGTGAAGGGGTAAGTTTGGTGCCGAATGCCATAGGGACTTTGACTTTTGAGTCTCCCATCATGCCAAACTTTGCTAGGAGAGTCTTCGTGTAAGCTTCCTGATTGATAAAGATGCCTTCGGGTCCCTGTCTTATATTTAAACCAAGGAAAAAATTAATAGGACCCATTGAGCTCATTTCAAACTTAGTCTCCATCAACTTTCTGAATTCAGCTGTTAAGCTGGGATTCGTAGAGCCAAAGATGATGTCATCGACATAAATTTGAACTATCATAAGGTGGTTACCTTCCTTTTTGCGAAAGAAGGTGGGGTCAACCGAACCTTGTTTGAATTTGGACATCTTTAAAAATTTTGTAAGCGTTTCATACCAGGCTCTCGGAGCTTGTTTGAGGCCGTACACAGCTTTATCCAGAATGTAGCAATGATTTGGATACTTTTCGTTCACGAACCCAGGAGGTTGCTCCACATACACAGTTTCTTCAAGTTCTCCATTGAGAAATGCACACTTGACGTCCATTTGGAAAACCTCAAAGTTTTTGTGAGCAGCATAGGCCAGAAATATTCTAACTGATTCTAGCCTAGCTACTGGAGCGAACGTCTCTTCGTAATCTATCCCTTCCTCCTGACAGTATCCTTTGACAACCAGGCGAGCCTTGTTTCTTATGACATTACCTTCCTTGTCCATTTTGTTTCTAAAAACCCATTTGAGACCAACAACTGAAGCATCCGGAGGAGTTGGAATGAGGCGCCAGACTTTGTTCCTCTCAAACTCGTTTAGTTCGTCTTGCATAGCTTGAACCCAATCAGAGTGATCGAGGGCAGTGTTTACTGTCTTCGGTTCGACTTTTGATACAAATGAGTTAAACATACAAAACTCAACTTTGGAGAATAAGGATGTCTGTTTTTCCTTCAGTTGAGATCGGGTCAGAACCTTTTCAGATATATCACCAACTACTTGAGAGATAGGATGATCTCTGGTCCATTTTGTAAGAGGAGGGTAATTCGGATCAAAGGATGGATCTAGTTCAGCGTTGATCATCTCTTCAGGCTCGGATTGGCTATCAAAATCAAGCGTTATATCATCATGCTCCCCCTCAATTGATGAGTCTTGAGAAACATGAGGTTCAGGGGTTTCTTGTGGTGCTGGATTTTCAGACATTGAAGGACCTTCGTGAGGAGGTGCATCTTCGGTTGATGAAGGACCTTCGGTTGAAGTAGTAGAGCTTGGCTCCCCCTGGACTTGTGAGCTAGGCTCCCCCTCGACAAGAGAATTTGGCTCCCCCTCGACTGAAGCATTGTTGGTTGGAGATTCATCAGTAGGCAATTCTCCTTCATGCATTCTTCTTGCAGCATCTTCGACAATCTTCTTCATATGATCTATTTTGTTGTCGGCTGCCCCTGCTTCTGAGAGAGAAGCTTTTTCCGGTTCATCAAAGAGATCCATAAAATTCTCGTACATATTGGCGATTGAGATTGTGACTTGACCAGTTTGAGGAAAGATTTCCCTGGCAGTGTCATCTATGGCCTGTAGCTTCTTGACATAGCTATCGTCGAAGGTCACATAGTATGTTTCTTCAATCCTTCTTGATCGTTTGTTTAGGACCCTGTACGCCTTTGAAGTGAGTGAGTAACCCAGAAAGATTCCCTCGTCGGCTTTGACATCAAACTTGTTGCGGTGTTCTTTAGAGTTAAAGATGAAACACCTTGAGCCAAAAACGTGGAAAAATTTCACATTGGGCTTCCTGTTGTTTAGTATCTCATATGGTGTGAGCGTGAATCGCTTGTTGAGATAGGACCTGTTTTGTGTATAACAAGCAGCAGAAATAGCATCAGCCCAAAAATATAGAGGTAAGGAAGCAAAACTTAACATAGTTCGGGCAGCTTCACACAGAGATCGGTTTCGTCTTTCGACTATTCCATTCTGCTGTGGTGTGTAGGGAGCTGAGAAATTATGGCTAATTCCCTTTTCTGCAAGAAACGCTTCAAACTCCCTGTTCTTGAATTCGAGACCATTGTCGCTCCTGATGTTGCGAACGACCTTCTTGAGCTGGACTTCAATTTGCTTGATAAACACTTTCAGCTTTTGAGTCGCTTCAGATTTGAGCTTTAGAAAGAACACCCATGTAAATCTAGAGAAGTCATCAACGACAACAAGAATGTACTTGCTACCACCGATGCTTTCAATAGATGAAGGACCACATAAATCGATATGAAGCAATTCGAGTGGTTCAACAACTTTTGTGTTAACTATGGATGGGTGACTTTGACGACTTTGCTTTCCCATTTCACATGCAGCACATAAATGCTCTCTGTCAAACTTGAGCAATGGAAGACCCCTAACATGACCTCCAGTGACAAGTCGGTTGATATCTTTGAAATTGAGATGAGAGAGTCTTCTGTGCCACAACCAGCTTTCTTCGTATTGAGCTTTTGATAGCAGACAAATTGCTGGGTTTCCTTTGATGGGTTTCATGTTCAGCGGAAACATTTCACCCTTTCGCTCTGACTTCAGAATCACTTTCTTTGTTGTTTTCTCTATGATTTCAGAACCTTCATCATCGAATGAAACTTTGAGACCTGTACCTCCAACAAGCTGAGATACACTGATGAGGTTGTGTTGAAGTCCTTCCACATAAGCCACTTTTCTTATGGTAAAATCACCATTCGTTATCATCCCATATCCCTTTATGGTGCCATAAGAGTTATTTCCAAACTTAACGTTGCCACCATTTGCAAGAGATCTGTATTCCCTGAGTTCCTCCTTCCTTCCTGTCATGTGACGCGAGCAGCCACTGTCGATGTACCATTCTTCGTCAAACTGCTCGTCACTTATAACCTGCAAAAATTAAGCAGATTTAGGAACCCAAAGTTTCTTGGGTCCATGTGAGGTTTTCATGGGAACAGGAATAGTTAGAGAGATATCAACAAAATATGTTCTTTTAATTAAAGTTGTTTCATCTTTCTTTTTAATGGTGAAAACTTTTATTTTGTTAGGATTGGATTTGTTCGCTTTTGACTCAGGTTTGAATTCACCGACTTTCTGCTTTTCCTTCTGTTCAGCAGATGGACGTGGTTTTTGAGAACCCATGGAATTAGTGTTAGAGCAAGATGGAGATGAACAAGAAGAATTAGGAAGAGAGGATTTGGATTTGGATGGAGGTGTCTTCCTTGCTGATGACTCTAGGGGACCCTTTTGCTTTTGATCGTTGGTGGGTTTAACTTTTGAGTCTTGTTCTCTTCTGACTTCAGAACTGAACCTCTGAGTTCGGTTGGAGTTGTTCTTGGAATCGAACCTTTGGTTTCGGTTGAAATCCTTTTCAGAACCGAACCTTTGCTTTCGGTTAGAATTTTCTTGCGAACCGAACCTTGGCTTTCGGTTGGTATCTTCTTGCGAACCGAACCTTGGCTTTCGGTTGTTGGAATTATCGTGCTTCCTTACGAGATTATTTTCATACTTCAGATTCTTGTCCTTGTGCGAATAGTATGCATTCTGGGAGTGCCAGAATTGTTTCCTTTCAGAAAGGTTTTTCCTGTATCTTAGGTTCCTTTCTATCTTTTTATCCCTCATCTGTTTAGGTTGATGATGAACGTTCGCTTTCGCTTTTGATGTAACCTTTGCTGATTCCTTTTGAACTTTAGGAGTTTTTCTTTGAAACGAGGGAGCAGAGGGAATATCTGAAGAAGGTTCAGTTTGTCCTGAGGAAGTGGAAGGAGTATCTGATGAAGTTTCACTTCGTGCTGTTGGCGTTGAAGGAATGTCTTCTTTTACTGAATGATCAACCTCTTGAGGAGTGTCTTTTGTACCACTTGTGCTTGGTTCACTGAAATTATCAGGCTTGTTCAAGGGTTCAGGTATGTATCTCCCTTTCTTCATCCAAGAGGTTCTTTCGGATAGGCCAACGGTTTCGTTTCCATTGTCAATAGGAGCTTCCTAGAAGAACTCATCACAGCCATCAGCATTGTCTTCGTTAACAATAGCCGTGAGTTCAGCTGTCTGATGTTCGGTTACTCCAGTCACTTTGTATACCTGATTCGGAGTAGTTCTGACCTTTTGATAGACAACAGCCTTTTCTACTAATTTCGGGGACTTTTGTTGGGACAATCTAGCGAATTCCACAGAATTTTCAGAAACAAGATTTTTGTGGTTTTCAGTTTCGCTTTTCACAAATTCTGAGCAGTCAATCGTATCCTCTACAGAAATTTCACTCATGTTTTCGTCCTCGTTAAGCTCAGATGCATTTTCAACATCAATTTTATTTTCTGAGCTTACTTTGGCATTTAGAGAGTCAAACTTTTGTATGGTTTCGGTTCTCAGTTTAAGTCTATCATTTTCGTCCAACAGATTTTTGAGCATGTCCTTATGGTCTTTGGATTTAATGAAGGACTCAATTTTGTCCAGTCCAATTTGATAGGTTGGGTTGACATCATCAGACGAAATCACACTCTCACAATTGTAAGCTTCGGCATCGATTTCATCCTCCTTAAATTCTAGGAATGGTAAAATCATACGGTGGATCTTTTTGCCTATCTCACAGTCCAAGTGCAGCTGAGTAATATTGGAATATAAACGTTTAGCTATTAAACAAAAAACATTTCGTTGTTTTAACAATTTCAAATTGTCTCTCTGCAAATAAATGTTTTCGTCTTTGACTTTAATTAATTCCGACTCTTTTAACTCAATCCACATACGCCGCTCCTCACTCTTCGACGCCACCCTGCTTAATTGATCAGTCAGGTTAGAATTGGTGACTCTAGTTTGAGTTAAGCTACTATCTAAATGAGAAATTCTTGTGTTAACGTTTTTTAGTTCTTTCTCATATGAGGATGATGGTACTTTAGATGAAATAAAAACAGATTGTACCTTCTTTATCAGTTCATCAAGCTCATTGAACTGTTGGCTGAGTGGTTTGGCTGTGAAGCACATATCTTCTTGCACTTTCGGTCCATTGCTTCCTCCATCGGTATTGTATCCCCTCATTTGAGATGCGCTTGACACCATGAAGCATTTTCCACCACTGCTTTCCTCCTTAGCCATATAAGCCTTTCCATGAGTAGGCTTCCTCACTTCTTCGTCTTCTGAGTCAGTAGACTAAACTTCGGTGCTACCGAACTCATCGTTATTAACCGAACCCTGCACAATAAGAGCATTAATAGAAGGGTTAGCGGTAGACTTTTTCTTCCTCAACTCATCCAACCTCTTCTGCAGTACGGCTTCCTCATCCTTTCCGTCATCCTTTTCAGCCATCTTTTTAAGAACACAGTCCTTAGCATAGTGGTTCTTGCCACCACAGTAAAAACAGCTTACTCCGGAATCGCCATCTGCCTTCGGTTCCTTCTTGGACTCCTCAGCCTTCGGTTCATTGTTTGCCTTTTCAGAGCTATAACTCCCCTGCCAGTTTCGGTTTTTGTTGCTGGGGAATCTCTTCTTTATGAACCTCTTAGGATTGGATACCATCATGGCATAATCCTCAGTTGTGAGGTCATATTCTTCCAAGTTGAGCTCTTCATCCTCCATCACGGCTTTACTTTTAGATAGGAGGGCCAACGAACCAAGACTGGACACAACGTTCTTCTCTTGAACAACAATCTTCTCTTGGGACTTTAGAATACCCACTAGTTTCGCCAAAGAGTATGATTTAAACTGTTCATGGGCTTTGACTGTAGAAACTACTGCTCTCCATTCCGATCTCAGTCCGTTCAAGAAAGTAACCTTTTGTTCGATGAGCTTCCTTTCAATGTCGTGTTTGATCATCTTGCTGAGAAGATGATTGAAGCGATCAAACGTTTGGGTCACGGTTTCTTCGGCCCCTTGCCTGAATTCTCCAAACTCAGATAGAAGCAAGGTTTGGATGGAGTGTTCAAGATCTTCGTCTGTTGAATACAGTTCGCGAAGTCTATCCCACACTTCCTTCGCCGTAGTGCATGAGCTGACTAGTCTGAATGTGTCGGACTGAAGGGCGAATCTGATCAACCTTAGTGCCTTAATATTGCACTGGAATTTATCTTTCTCATCCTGCACAATATTCGTCACGTCCTTGAGCAAATCGTTGTATTCTTTTTGCGTCTTAATAACTCTGGATGTTGCGGAATGAGAAAATGGTCCATTGATAATGGCTTCCCATATGAGAAAACCATTGTCCTCCAATCCAATCACGTAATCTTCAAAATGATGTGCCCATACTTCATAGTCATGGGTGTATAAGATTGGAATCTTTGTCGTCGAACCAATGCTGTTGGAAATATTAATAGGGTTTGATTGCGTTGCGTCCATAATGATCGTAAAAACCTGTTCAAAGATCAGACTTGTAATAAAGCAGATTAGGGCAAAACAATAAATACTAAGATACGTCAATTAAGATGACGGCTCAATAAATATCGATGATTGCGGAAAACCCTAATGAAAATCTTTTTCACAGAAAAGAAGTGTATCGGTTACACAGCCTCCTGCTCTGATACCAATTGATGAGATTAAAATATTAACTTTTAATCTATAAAGATCGATTAGATCGTGAACAAGTATATGAATATGAAACTGCAAGAACACAATATAAATAACAAGGCAGAACGCAATAATAAGAACAAACAGCTTGAATCAAACGTGTTGAATGATTAAATAAAATCCTTAGAAGAGCTCGATTAAGAACATCAACTGTAAAGGATTGGAAGATTACAAGAGAGCAATATCGTAAACTCTGGAATGCTAAAACAGAAATCTTGAATCTTAACCTAATATGCATGCAAGCGATAACTTATATACAATACATAAAAGGCTCTCGGTAGGACAGGCCCAAACCGGAGAATACAAGGCTAATCTACGAGCCCAAAAGACGCAATACAAAACAGAACTTCAGCCCAACAATAAGTTTCCCAAAAACCTATACTCTAGGTACAAGAAACTGGTAGGTATACTACTTGTATATTAAGTAGATAATTATACCTAACACACATACTCGTATAGAATTGAAATAGAGTTATACGTAGCGGTTTTACTCATATAGAATTGAAATAGATTTATACGTAGCTGATGGGATTAAAACAACTTTTAATCTATGAAGATCGATTAGATCTTGAACAAGTATATGAATATGAAACAGCAAGAACGCAATATTAATAACAAAGCAGAATGCAAAATTGAGAACAAAACAGCTTGAATCAATCGTGTCGAATGATTAAATAAAATCCTTAGAAGAGCTCGATTAAGAACATCAACTGTAAAGGATTAGAAGATTACAAGAATGCTATATCGTAAAGCTCTGAATCTTAAAACAGAAATCTTGAATCTTGAAACTTAACCTAATATGCATGCAAGCATTAACTTTATATACTATACATAAAAGGCTCTCGGTTGGACAGGGCCAAACCGGAGAATACAAGGCTAATCTAACGAGCCCAAAAGACGCAACTTCTAATAAAACTTCAGCCCAACAATCTCCCCCTTTGCGTCAATTTGGAGCGAGACCTTCACTTCTTACTTGGGCCGGCAGCTGAAGCTGGTACCTTCTTCTTCACGGTACTAAACAGACACTTGGTTATGGAGAGGATGGTCTGTCTAAACCGGACGTACCAATTGATCATATCACTGAAGTACTTGATGTCATCTGCCGAATTGTCTTTACACCGCTTGACGATTGATAGGACGTGCTCCAAGCAGGTAGTGGTGTAGAGATGCTTGTCTGATAAAGCGAACAGACATTTATGTCCTTCGGCTCTGGTGAACATCACTGAGTTTCGCCTTGGATCTATCTTGCCCATCTTCATTGTGTTTAAATCACTGGCCGATCCCACTGGTGCTACTTTCGGTTTCTTCTTGAAAACAGTGGCGACCTCCTGATCCATTTGGGCAACCTCCATGATGTAGCAAGCCAACATCCTTTTGACATGGTCTAAGATGGGACCATATTCGGCTTCGTTTGTCAGCAGAATATTGTACAAGACTATCCAGTCATGAGGATTCAGATTCGGTAGATCCGCCAGGGTGATAAGGTGAGCAGTTCTTGCAGATCCTCGGATAAGCTTGAACTTCACGTTTGTAAATCTCCCCACGGCAAAAGGCTTCATCACCCGAACATTGACAATCTTCTGGGCGCTCCATGTAAGGTATTGAGGGCGAGCGGCCTCCAGGTAGAAGTCAATGAGCTCCCTGTCAAGCTCATCGTTCGGATGCGGGACTTCAAAAATGTTGGAGAAGGCGTGGAAGATGAACGCCTTTCGAGTCAGTGGCATATCGAACTGCGAATCGATGGTGTTGTTGCAGTCGAACGATATCACCGGCTCGATCCATAGTATGCTTGGAGTCTCTATGGCCTCTTTTATTAAACGATCCCTGGTCCAGGCAGGGAAGAGCAGCTTTCGGCTCTCAAGGAGATCGTTGGCTTCTTTTTGCTTTCGTTCGGCTTCTTCAGCCTCACGCGCCACACGACTGGCATCATCTTCAGCATTGCGACTGTTTTTCCGTTTCAACATGTCGGCAATGGTCTCCTTGTCTTCATCTTCATCTTCATCTTCATCTCCTCCCTCTGCTATGTTTTTACCCTTGTTCTTCACACCCGAACCCGAGGCATGACCAGTTGGGGGAGGTTCGGTGGTGTGAGCAGCTTTGGAGGAAGGAGGTGGTTTCGATCCTTTCTTCTCATCTCCCCCTTGTTTCGGAATGGACACGAAACTCGGCAGACCTTCAATCTTGCTTAAGAGGTCCATGGCCGGGGAGAGCTTTTCAGCTAGGGTGCGCCTCACCGAATGATTAAGGATGGGATCGTGTGCTTCCAGGATGTTGGATAGAGCGGCGTGGACATCCGAAACACACGTCTTGATGACTTCCCTCTCGGATCGAAGAGCTTCCAATTGTTCTTGAGAGTTGGAAAGCTGCGTGCTCTTGACCTTTAGGGCAGTTGTTTTACTTGCCAGAACGTCCATCAGAGGGTTCTCTGCCGCAAGATCCTCTTGAAGCTTTGCCAGACGGGCATCGATGGAGGCACGGAGTGCCGAGTTGTCGTCGCTAAGAGTTTGTCGGAGAGTAGCGAACGAAGTCAACTCCGTCGAGACGAACTTGGCCAATTGCTGAACAATCGGTTCCAGAGTCGTCTTGGTGGCATCGGCGCTTTCCTGCATGGACTTCAGCAGGTCAGAAGCGTCGGAAAATAGTTTATCGACTTTTTCGGTCGCAGGCTCACAGGCTCGGGTGGAGGCTTCTATCGCAGCAGTGGCTGAGGCCATTGAATCATGTTGAGCCCTGGAGAAGGCATCAACTATCTTCTGAAGGGCAGCTTCAGATAAAGATGACTACTGGTTGGAAGAGGAGGCGAGAAGTTGATCAATCTTCTCGTTAAGCTCGCGGAGATGCTTCTTTGTCACTGGAGCATCATCCTCCTCATCACTTTGAACTTGAAACGGACTATAATAGACCGAATCAAAGTTCATGTGATCACCACCAAGGTATTGATCATCGCCATCGGAGGCGTCCTCTGGAGATTGTGGTGGTGGTGAAGTTGGGGGTGTTATGGGTTTGGTTGGTTCAGGTTGAGTGGGTGGGGGTTAGTTTCGGGTGGTGATGATGTATGGGTTTCGGTTTGTGGAGGTTCGGTTACAGGAGGGGTTTCGGTTACAGGTGGTGTTTCGGTTGATGTGGTGAATATGGGTGGAGGGATAGGGAATGAGGTTGGGGGTATAGTGGGGTTTATGGTGGGAATGGAAATAGGTATTGTGGGTGGAGGAGAAGGAACTAGGGAGTGGTGAAGTTCCATTTCCGGAGTTGGGGACCGAGGTGGTGTGTTGCCTCGTTGTGGAGATTCGTCTCCTTGTGAGCCCTCAGAGTCCGAACTCCCACCTTCGGATTCGCTTGAAGAGGAGGGAATAAGGAGCTTTCGCTTCGGTTGGGTTTTCCTCCTTTTCGGTTGTGGGGATGAAGCAGGTTTCTGTTGTTTACGCTTCTTTGGAGAAGGTCCCTTTGGAGCTTTGGACACTTGCTTTCCCTTGTCACCCTTTTTGCCCCTGGCCACCGGTTTGTCGGCATCATGAATTGATCGCAGCATGTCCGGTGTCAGTTCCCTCGGACCAGTTTGGCGAAACTCCTTGATCGTTCTGATCAATCTGCTATCTGCTGGCACATCGGCATACATCGACTCCGGGATAGAGCCAATGAAGGAGAATTTCGATGCATCGGATACGATGATCTTCTTGGTATGAAAGGTACCAATAGAAGACATCGGAGCACCGTCGGCTGTGGGAACGTTAAACTTGTCCATAGCCCATCTGGTGATCAAGATCCAGAACCGGGCCAGCGACACCTCGGAGTGTCGGGAAGAGGAAGAGAGGCTCTGAATCAGTTGTTGCCAAAGGACAAATCCATAGTCCAGATTGATCCCGTTGTACACCCCATACATAATTGACAGGAAAAGACGACTGGCCCCATCCGATCCTGAGCTCCTTTCTGACAGTCCCTTAAAGAGAACTGTGAATAACCCATTCCACTGGGGCGGTAGGCAGGACTTCTTGAACCTGGCGACGGAGGTAAGAACTTCCGTGTAGCCCATGTTGTAGAACATGTTGTAGAGCATACCAAACGGAATCGTCTCCGGGTGAACACGCGATGGGTCAGCAGCAAACCCAAGCATGGTGCAGAAGCGGGGACGAGAAATCGACGTCTTGTGTTCCGCCACTTCGAAAAATACCCTGTCGACGGCCTTGTCGTAGTAAGCCGTCGCGTAGACCTGAGATAAGGCCACCATTGGCACTGTTTCAATCCGTGATAGTGCAGGAGCAAGCTGGGAGTATTTGAGACACTCGATGACCGGCGACAAAACGGATTGGAAGAATCTGAGAAGTAGCATGGACGGAAGAGGATTCAGCCATTGTTGCAGGTTTGGAGAAGAAGATAACCGGGAAAGAGTTTGGAAGTATTTTTGCTTTGGAAAGTATGGGGCAGTAAAGAGGTAAAAGGTGGTGTTGATGGGTTTTTATAGTAGGTGATAGGAGAGAGAAAAATCGTTTCAAATCTCTTATGGAAATACGAAACGGGTTTTTGGAGTGACTGATTGGTGATAGTTGGGACGTGCGATGATCACGTAGGAGAGAGAGTGTCAGATTCCTAGGATCACGCCGCCCAATAAGCGCCGGTTCAGAGAGAGGAACCGTTTCCATTTCCACACGCGCCATTAATGCCAGATTGATGACGCTTCAAAACTGCACACGCGTCCAAGAGTGTCAGAAAAAGCGCGGCCGCTTCAAATTCACGCGCCCTCCTTTTTACCGTCGTTTGAATTTCTATCCTTTGAACTCCCGCCGCGTCAGCAACCTTTTGGTCTTATCCCTTTTTAAACGGCATCTTTTGAGTTAAACGCCCACGTGGATTATTGGTAACCATAACTTCATTATTAATCATCCAAGAATTACCCAGCCTGTAAAATAATTAGTAACGGAATTTTTTGAAAATCTAGGATTTTCGTGCAAAGAGTGTAAAAAAAAATTAAAGAAATAAAGCAACTCTTTTTAGGATTATCTGTGATGTCAATAAAGACACGAAACTGATGATCCCGGGCACGAATCTCTTCCTTCAAGATCAAGAGAGACCTCAAAGTGTTAGTATGGAATCCCATTGAATTACGATCAAACATTTATTAATAAATGTTGAAAGGCTTCTTTTAATAAGGTTAATTAAGGGTGGTTTTGCTTTGATTCAACACTTCAATTCTTGATATAAGAACGAATGTGAACAAAGTACTTGTGAGACCAGTGTAGTCTGTTGAACAAGTAGGTTTGAGTGGATTTTGTAGTGGCTTGGATTAATATGAGATCTCAGATAAAAATATAAAACTGGATCCCATGGGAAGAAATGTTATGGTGTGTAACACTTTCATTGGAATCACGCAAAAAGAAAAGAAATTGAGATTTTATGAAGGTACATTCGTCAATTCATTGGTGAAAACTTGATCAAGTTAATTGGTCACCGTCAATTCGTTGGTGTTGAATTTTGGGTTTCACTCAGCTCGTAGTGGCACGAAACTAAGATCATAAACACAGATGTTGTGTAACCATAAACCTCAGTGGTAGTTCCTGAGAGTCTCAAGGGTTACAGTGATGAAACGAATGTTATGGAGAAGTGTAATGGGGATGGTGAAAGAAGATATAGTACCTCTGCTGCGAACATAAGGACCAAGCAGGAGACTCTGAACTCATGTGAGAAGAGAGCGAGGTAGCTCACGATTAGAATAAATGAGTTACCCTTATTGGGAAGACAAGGTTTGTGTATACCAGGTCATGAAGGCTATTATTCAAAATCTTATGAGGCTTGAGACACATACAGCAGCATGCTTCTAGGGACACTTAAGTAATTCATCAAATATAATCCCATAAACAAAGGAGCACACGAAGAAAAAAAATATTTTTGGAGTTTTAATATCTCAAAAAAAATAAAATTAATAAAATAAACTTAAAAAATGATTTAAAAAAAACTTTGGAAAAATTTAAAAACTGAACCCGAACCTTCGGTTGGTTTCGGTTCAGGAAAATTTTGAAAAACCGAACCCAAACCTTCGGTTGGTTTCGGTTCTTGAAAATTTTGAAAAACCGAACCCGAACCTTCTGGAGATTTCGGTTTTGGAAAATTTTAAGAAACCAAGGAGTTTAGATATGCAATATGGAAAAACTTTTTACACAAAGCAAAACAAATCTTGCACACGAAATATACAACACAGAAAAACTACCTTTGAAGTAATGAGCGAGTTAGATGGTTGAACCGAACCCGAACGTTCGGTTGGTTTCGCTTCTTACGTTTGAGGTTGAGAGGTAGTGTGAGGTACTGACTCTGATTCCATCATTCCTAGCCCTTGCAATATTTTATTGAACGATGCTTCTGGAAGAGCTTTGGTGAAGACGTCAGCCAGTTGATCAGTGGTTCTTACGAAGTGAACTTCGACATTTCCATCTTCCACATGATCTTTGATGAAGTGATACCTCAGTGCTATGTGTTTGGTTTTAGAGTGTTGCACTGGGTTATGACAGATCCTAATTGCACTTTCAGAGTCACAATATAGTGGGATCTTCTTCATATTGAGTCCATAGTCTCGAAGTTGACTCTGGATCCAAATCACTTGTGATGTGCAGGATGCAGCGGCAATGTATTCCGCTTTGGCAGTAGACAGCGACACACATGTTTGTTTCTTGGATTGCCAGCTGACCAACTTCCCATCAAGAAATTGACAGCCACCAGTTGTGCTTTTGCGGTCGAGTCCACATCCTCCAAGGTCAGCATCAGAATAGGCTTGAACGAAGAAGCCTGAATTGGATGGATACCATAGACCTAAGGAGGCGGTTCGCTTGAGATAGCGTAGGATGTTCTTCACTGCCAGCATGTGAGGTTCGCGTGGGTTAGCCTGAAATCGAGCACAATAGCACACAGAAAACATGATATCAGGCCTGCTAGCAGTTAGATACATCAATGAGCCTATCATTTGACGATAGAGCGTGATGTCGACAGACGGTTTATCTAGTGAAGGGGTAAGTTTGGTGCCGAATGCCATTGGGACTTTGACTTTTGAGTCTCCCATCATGCCAAACTTCGCTAGGAGAGTCTTCGTGTAAGCTTCCTGATTGATAAAGATGCCTTCGGGTCCCTGTCTTATATTTAAACCAAGGAAAAAATTAATAGGACCCATTGAGCTCATTTCAAACTTAGTTTCCATCAACTTTCTGAATTCAGCTGTTAAGTTGGGATTCGTAGAGCCAAAGATGATGTCATCGACATAAATTTGAACTATCATAAGGTGGTTACCTTCCTTTTTGCGAAAGAAGGTTGGGTCAACCGAACCTTGTTTGAATTTGGACATCTTTAAAAATTTTGTAAGCGTTTCATACCAGGCTCTCGGAGCTTGTTTAAGGCCATATACAGCTTTATCCAAGATGTAGCAATGATTTGGATACTTTTCGTTCACAAATCCAGGAGGTTGCTCCACATACACAGTTTCTTCAAGTTCTCCATTTAGAAATGCGCACTTGACGTCCATTTGGAAAACCTCAAAGTTTTTATGAGCAGCAAAAGCCAGAAATATTCTAACCGATTCTAACCTAGCTACTGGAGCGAACGTCTCTTCGTAGTCTATCCCTTCCTCCTGACAGTATCCCTTGACCACCAGACGAGCCTTGTTCCTTATGACATTACCTTCCTTGTCCATTTTGTTTCGAAAAACCCATTTAAGACCAACAACCGAAGCATCTGGAGGAGTTGGAATGAGGCGCCAGACTTTGTTCCTTTCAAATTTATTCAGTTCGTCTTGCATTGCTTGAACCCAATCAGAGTGATCGAGGGCAGTATTCACTGTCTTCGGTTCAACTTTTGATACGAATGAGTTAAACATACAAAACTCAACCTTTGAAAATAAGGATGTCTGTTTTGCCTTCAGTTGAGATCGGGTCAGAACCTTTTCAGATACATCACCAACTACTTGAGAGATAGGATGATCTCTAGTCCATTTTGTAAGAGGAGGGTAATTCGGATCGAAGGTTGGATCTAGTTCAGCGTTGATCATCTCGTCTGGCTCAAATTGGCTATCAAAATCAAGCGTCATATCATCATGCTCCCCCTCAATTGATGAGTCTTGAGAAACATGAGGTTCAGGGGTTTCTTGCGGTGTTGGGCTTTCAGACATTGAAGCACCTTCGTTTGGAGGGGCATCTTCGGTTGGAGAGTTACCTTCGGTTGGTGAAGGACCTTCGGTTGAAGTAGTAGAACTTAGCTCCCCCTGGACTTGTGAGCTTGGCTCCCCCTCGACATGAGAACTTGGCTCCTCCTCAACTGATGCATTGATGGTTGGAGATTCATCAGTGGGCAATTCTCCTTCATGCATTCTTCTTGCAGCATCTTCGACAATCTGCTTTATATGATCTATTTTGTTGTCAGCTGCACCTGCTTCTGAGAGAGAAGCTTTCTCCGGTTCGTCAAATAGGTCCAGAAAATTTTCGTACAAATTGGCAATTGAGACTGTGACTTGGCCAGTTTGAGGGAAGATTTCCCTGGCAGTGTCATCTATGGCCTGTAACTTCTTGACATAGTTATCATCAAAGGTCACATAGTATGTCTCTTCAATCCTTCTTGAACGTTTGTTTAGGACCCTGTACGCCTTGGATGTGAGCGAGTAACCCAGAAAGATTCCCTCGTCGGCTTTGACATCAAACTTGTTGCGGTGTTCTTTAGAGTTAAAGATGAAACACCTTGAGCCAAAAACGTGGAAAAATTTCACATTGGGCTTCCTGTTGTTCAATATCTCATATGGTGTGAGCTTGAATCGCTTGTTGAGATAGGACCTATTTTGTGTATAACAAGCAGCAGAAATAGCGTCAGCCCAAAAATAAAGAGGTAAGGAAGCGAAACTTAACATAGTTCGGGCAGCTTCACACAGAGATCGGTTTCGTCTTTCGACTATCCCGTTCTGCTGTGGTGTGTAGGGAGCTGAGAAATTATGACTAATTCCCTTTTCTGCAAGAAACTCTTCAAACTCTCTGTTCTTGAATTCAAGACCATTGTCGCTCCTGATGTTTCGAACGACCTTCTTGAGCTGGACTTCAATTTGCTTGATAAACACTTTCAGCTTTTGAGTCGCTTCAGATTTGAGCTTTAGAAAGAACACCCATGTAAATCGAGAGAAGTCATCAATGATAACAAGAATGTACTTGCTACCACCGATGCTTTCAATAGATGAAGGACCACACAAATCAATATGAAGCAATTTGAGTGGTTCAAGAACTTTTGTGTTAATTACGGATGGGTGACTTTGACGACTCTACTTTCCCATTTCGCATGCGGCACATAAATGCTCTCTGTCAAACTTGAGCAATGGAAGACCCCTAACATGACCTCCAGAGACAAGTCGGTTGATATCTTTGAAATTTAGATGAGAGAGTCTTCTGTGCCACAACCAGCTTTCGTCGGATTGAGCTTTTGATAGCAGACATATGGCTGGGTTTCCTTTGATAGGTTTCATGTTTAGAGGAAACATTTCACCCTTTCGCTCTGACTTCAGAATCACTTTCTTTGTCTTTTTCTCTATGATTTCAGAACCTTCATCATCGAATGACACTTTGAGACCTGTACCTCCAACAAGCTGAGATACACTGATGAGGTTGTGTTGAAGTCCTTCCACATAGGCCACCTTCCTAATGGTAAAATCACCATTCGTTATCATCCCATATCCCTTTATGGTGCCGAAAGAGTTATTTCCAAACTTAACGTTGCCACCATTTGCAAGAGATCTGTATTCCCTGAGCTCCTCTTTCCTCCCTGTCATGTGACGCGAGCAGCCACTGTCGATGTACCATTCTTCTTCAAATTGCTCGTCACTTATAACCTGCAAAAATTAAGCAGATTTAGGAACCCAAAGTTTCTTGGGTCCATGTGAGGTTTTCATGGGAACAGGAATAGTTAGAGAGATGTCAACAAGATATGTTCTTTTAATTAGAGTTGTTTCATCTTTCTTTTTAATGGTGAATACTTTTATTTTGTTAAGATTGGATTTGTTCACTTTGGACTCAGGTTTGGATTCATCGACCTTTTGCTTTCCCTTCTGTTCAGCTGAAGAATGATGTTTTTGAGGGCAAGCGGGATTAGTTTTGGAACTAGATGGAGATGAATGAGTAGAAGTAGAAGAAGGAGAAGAATTAGAGCGAGAGAATTTTGATGGAGAGGACTTCCTGGCTGATGACTCTAGGTGACCCTTTTGCTTTCGATCATTAGAGGGGCTGACCTTCGAGTCTTGTTCTCTTTTGACTTCAGAGCCGAACCTCTGCGTTCGGTTGAAGTCGTTCTTGGAACCGAACCTTTGGTTTCGGTTGAAATTCTCTTGTGAACCGAACCTTGACTTTCGGTTGGTATCTTCTTGTGAACCGAACCTTGACTTTCGGTTGTTGTTTTCTTGCGAACCGAACCTTGGCTTTCGGTTGTTGTTTTCTTGCGAACCGAACCTTGGCTTTCGGTTGTTGTTTTCTTGCGAACCGAACCTTGGCTTTCGGTTGTGGGAACTATCAGGCTTTCTTACGGGATTGTTTTTATACTTCAGATTCTTGTCTTTGTGTGAATAGTATGCATTCTGGGAGTGCCAAAATTGTTTCCTTTCAGAAAGGTTTTTCCTGTATCTTAGGTTCCTTTCTATCTTTTTATCCCTCATCTGTTTAGGTTGATGATGAACGTTCGCTTTCGCTTTTGATGTCACCTTGGCTGGTTCCTTTTGAATTTTAGGTGTTTTTCTTTGAGCCGAGGGAGCAGAGGGAATATTTGAAGAAGATTCAGTTTGCCCTGAGGAAGTGGAAAGAGTATCTGATGAAGTTTCACTTTGAGCTGTTGGCTTTGAAGGAATGTCTTCTTTTGCAGAACGATCAACCTCTAGAGGAACATTTTTTGTACCACTTGTGCTTGGTTCACTGAAATTATCAGGTTTGTTCAAGGGTTCAGGTATGTATCTCCCTTTCTTCATCCAGGAGGTTCTTTCAGATAGGCCAACGGTTTCGTTTCCATTATTGATAGGAGCTTCCCAGAAGTACTCATCACAGCCATCAGCATTGTCTTCGTTAACAATAGCCGTGAGTTCAGCTGTTTGATGTTCGGTTACTCCAGTCACCTTGTATACCTGATTTGGAGTGGTCCTGACTCTTTGATACACAGCAGCTTTTTCTACTAATTTCGGGGACTTTTGTTGGGACAATCTAGCGAATTCCACAGAATTTTCAGAAATAAGATTTTTGTGGTTTTCAGTTTCGCTTTTAACAAATTCTGAGCAGTCAACCGTATCCTCTACAGAAATTTCACTCATGTTTTCGTCCTCGTTAAGCTCAGATGCATTTTCAACATCGATTTTGTTTTCTGAGCTTACGTTGGCGTTTAGAGAGTCAAACTTTTGCATGGTTTCGGTTCTCAGTTTAAGTCTGTCATTTTCGTCCAAAAGATTTTTGAGCATGTCCTTATGGTCTTTGGATTTAATGAAGGACTCAATTTTGTCCAGTCCAATTTTATAAGTTGGGTTGACATCATTAGAAGATATCACACTCTCACATTTATAGGCTTCGGCATCAATTTCATCCTCCTTAAATTCTAGGAAGGGCAAAATCATGCGATGGATCTTTTGACCTATCTCACAGTCCAAGTGAAGTTGAGTAATATTGGAATATAAACGTTTACCTATTAAACAAAAAACATTTCGTTGTTTTAACAATTTCAAATTGTCTCTCTGCAAATAAATGTTTTCATCTTTCACTTTGATTAATTCCGACTCTTTTAACTCAATCCACATACGCCGCTCCTCACTCTTCGACGCCACCCTGCTTAATTGATCAGTCAGGTTAAAATTGGTGACTCGAGTTTGAGTTAAGCTACTATCTAAATGAGAAATTCTTGTATTAATGTTTTTTAGTTCTTTCTCATATGAGGATGATGGTACTTTAGATGAAATAAAAACATATTGTACCTTCTTTATCAGTTCATCAAGCTCATTGAACTGTTGGGTGAGTGGTTTGGCCGTAAAGCACATATCCTCCTGCACCTTCAGTCCATTGCTTCCTCCATCGGTATTGTATCCCCTCATCTGAGATACGCCAGACACCATGAAGCATTTTCCACCACTACTTTCCTCCTTAGCCATATAAGCCTTTCCATGAGTAGGCTTCCTCACTTCTTCGTCTTCTGAGTCAGTAGACCAAACTTCGGTGCTACCGAACTCATCGTCATTAACCGAACCCTGCACAATAAGAGCATTAATAGAAGGGTTAGTGGTAGACTTCTTCTTTCTCAACTCATCCAATCTCTTCTGCAGCACGGCTTCCTCATCCTTTCCGTCATCCTTTTCAGCCATCTTCTTAAGGACACAGTCCTTAGCATAGTGGTTCTTGCCCCCACAGTAGAAACAGCTTACTCCGGAATCGCCATCTGCCTTTGGTTCCTTCTTGAGCTCCTCAGCCTTCGGTTCATTGTTTGCTTTTTCAGAGCTGTAACTCCCCTGCCAGTTTCGGTTTTTGTTGGGGAATCTCTTCTTTATGAACCTCTTAGGATTGGATACCATCATGGCATAATCCTCAGTTGTGAGGTCATATTCTTCCAAGTTGAGCTCTTCATCCTCCATCACGGCTTTACTTTTGGATAGGAGGGCCAACGAACCAAGACTAGACACAACGTTCTTCTCTTGAACCACAATCTTCTCTTGGGACTTTAGAATACCCACCAGTTTCGCCAAAGAGTATGATTTAAACTGTTCATGGGCTTTGACTGTGGAAACTACTGCTCTCCATTCAGATCTCAGTCCGTTCAAGAAAGTAACCTTTTGTTCGATGAGCTTCCTTTCGATGTCGTGTTTGATCATCTTGCTGAGAAGATGATTGAAGCGATCAAACATTTGGGTCACCGTTTCTTCGGCTCCTTGCCTGAATTCTCCAAACTCAGATAGAAGCAAGGTTTGGATGGAGTGTTCAAGATCTTCGTCTGTTGAATACAGTTAGCGAAGTCTATCCCACACTTCCTTCGCCGTAGTGCATGAGCTGACCAGTCTGAATGTGTCGGACTGAAGGGCGAATCTGATCAACCTTAGAGCCTTAATATTGCACTGGAATTTGTCTTTTTCATCTTGAGCAATATTCGTCACGTCCTTGAGCAGATCGTTGTACTCTTTTTGCGTCTTGATAATTCTGGATGTAGCAGAATGAGAAAACGGTCCATTGATGATAGCTTCCCAAATGAGAAAACCATTGTCCTCCGATCCAATCACGTAATCTTCAAAATGATGCGCCCATACTTCATAGTCATGGGTGTATAAGATTGGAATCTTTGTCGTCGAACCAATGCTGTTGGAAATATTAATAGGGTTTGATTGCGTCGCGTCCATTATGATCGTAATAACCTGTTCAAAGATCAGACTTGTAATAAAGCAGATTAGGGCAAAACAATAAATACTAAGATACGTCAATTAAGATGACGGCTCAATAAATATCGATGATTGCGGAAAAACCCTAATGGAAATCTTTTTCACAGAAAAGATGTGTATCGATTACACAGCCTCCTACTCTGATACCAATTGATGGGATTAAAACAACTTTTAATCTATGAAGATCGATTAGATCTTGAACAAGTATATGAATATGAAACAGCAAGAACGCAATATTAATAACAAAGCAGAATGCAAAATTGAGAACAAAACAGCTTGAATCAATCATGTCGAATGATTAAATAAAATCCTTAGAAGAGCTCGATTAAGAACATCAACTGTAAAGGATTAGAAGATTACAAGAATGCTATATCGTAAAGCTCTGAATCTTAAAAACAGAAATCTTGAATCTTGAAACTTAACCTAATATGCATGCAAGCATTAACTTTATATACTATACATAAAAGGCTCTCGGTTGGACAGGCCCAAACCGGAGAATACAAGGCTAATCTAACGAGCCCAAAAGACGCAACTTCTAATAAAACTTCAGCCCAACAATCTCCCCCTTTGCGTCAATTTGGAGCGAGACCTTCACTTCTTACTTGGGCCGGCAGCTGAAGCTGGTACCTTCTTCTTCACGGTACTAAACAGACACTTGGTTATGGAGAGGATGGTCTGTCTAAACCGGACGTACCAATTGATCATATCACTGAAGTACTTGATGTCATCTGCCGAATTGTCTTTACACCGCTTGACGATTGATAGGACGTGCTCCAAGCAGGTAGTGGTGTAGAGAGGTAAACTACTTATTTGGTAAGTAAACTTTTATACCTAGGGTATATATGCTAAACGTTGGAGAGTGAAAATGATACTTTCAAAACTATACTTTTGAACTTGGAAAATGTATTATTTTTATAAGGAATTAAAACCTGTTGACTCACCAACTTTATGTTGACGTATTTTTAAAATGCATGTGTTTTCAAGAAGCTGGTAACTATGATACGAGAAATGAAGTTACACTGCCCAGTGTTTCCGCTGACGGCCGGGGTGAGACAGATTTGTATGAGAGCTATTAACTATTGTGAACTAGTACTTTCTTAGGAAAGCACGACTATAGTTTAGGGGTTACTCTGTTAGGTTTAGGTATATCCCTTAACCTAAAAATAAAAAGTATTATTAAATGTACTACTGAAGGACTACTTACGGGAGTGGTGACAGGATGGACACGTCTCTTGGGTTGCTGGATTTTAGAACGGCTATATGCTAAAATGATCCTGCCCACCGACTGTCCTGACTGGTCGGTGCCTTATCAGCTAGACCTGAAGTAACAAACAATAATTAATGATACCTTTGAATACAACAAAAACAAATATATAGAGTTATGTATGAACTTAGTCCCGCGATGATAGCACATGTATAACCCAATAATATAGAAAACCTAAACCCTCGATAGCAATACAAAATAATGTTTTAGGTCAAACTACTTAGTCGAGTTTTATTGTACATGGTACGAACCACAACTAAACGTAGACAGATCACCTATGTTTAATTATGGTTAGACCGATGCACAACTAAAATTGGATACAGTGGTTGATAGACTAAAACACCTGAAGATTCTAGAAGATTAAAGATAGATCTTAAATCAGGATACCATCAACTCGGAGTACAAGAAGACGATGTTCTGAAAACAACATTTAGGACTCGGTATGGTCAATCTAAGTTCTTAGTTCTACCTTTGGATTTACCAACGCTCCAACAATGTTCAAGGACCTCATGAATAGTGTTTTCAAACCGTACTTGGATAAATTCGTGATAGTATTTATCGATGATATATCGATATATTCACGAACCAAGGAAGAACACGGTCAACATTTGCAAATAATATTGGAACTACTAAGAAAAGAAAATTTGTATGCCAAATACTCCGAATATGAATTTTGGATTAGAGAAGTACAAATTTTTAGAGCATGTAGTTAGTAACAAAGGGACACATGTCAAACCCTCCAAGATTGAAGCAATTAAGAATTGGGAAGCACCAAAGACGCCAACGGAAGTGTGTCGATTCTTAGGACTTGCTGGTTACTACCGTAGATTCATAGATAATTTCTCCAAAATAGCCAAGCTGCTTACAACACTAACCCAGAAGGATATGAAGTTTAACTGGGAAGACAAACAAGAAGCTGCTTTTCAGAAACTAAAGCAAATGTTGTGTAATGCACCTATTCTATCCCTTCCAGATGGGACAAACAAGAAGCTGCGACGCATCAAATCAAGGATTGGGATGTGTGTTGATTCAAAGAGGAAAGTTATTGCTCACACATCTCGACAACTTAAGGTGCATGAGAATAATTACATTACCCATGACCTTAAATTGAGAGTTGTAGTTTTTGCAATGAGAAGTTGGAGACACACAACTGGCCATAGAACATATAGCTGATACCTTATGTGCCAAGCTAGAAATAACCCACGAGACAACTCGAAAGATCGTACAAGTTAAGGATCGATTAAAGGCAGCACGTGATCGTCAAAATAGCTATGCTGACGTAAGAAGTAAGCCTTTAGAATTCCAAGTTGGAGATAAATTCATGTTGAAGGTCTCTCCTTGGAAAGCCGTAATTAGATTCGGGAAACGAGACAAACAAAACCCACGTTATATAGGACCTTTTGAAATTCTAGAAAGAATTGGTTATGTCGGATACCAACTCAAGTTACCTCAAGAGCTAAAAAAATATACATAATATTTTCTCCAACTATTTAACAAAACCCCATCCACAAGATAAATTTTGGGATGAAATTATTCTAATGGGGGGAGAATGTAACACCAGTCAAAATAGGTCAACAACAATCACATATGATTATGCCAATCATGTAATGTGATTTTGTTAAACTAGTAATGTGATAAACTTAGAATCTAATTCAAGTTAAAGTATGAACATTCATACATAACTTATGATACAACTCAAAGTATACGTCCATACGATTCCTAAAATATAGAAAACGTCTAAATCTGACTTCGCGTGAAGAAGTTATGATAAACCCTAACACTATAAATCTCTATATATAAGAGGAATCAAAATAGAATTAGAATTATCTATTGGATTCTAAAAGAGAGTTGTAGTACTCGTAAAGACCTACGCGTGGATATAAAGAACGTAAAAAATGGAGCTTATATGCAAAAGTTATGACCTTCCAAAGATGCAGTTGTCTAAGAACAAGACACGTGGCAGAAACCCTAGCCGCCTTAAGTCATGATGTGAAAATGAAGTTCACGACATGAAACTTGTCAGGGACACTAATTGGGGCTAGAAAACACGTGTTAAAGCTAGTGGATAACTCATGGAAGTTCACGACGTGACCCTAGTTATGTTAGGACGTGAAATGGCCCAAAACAGCCTATAAATAGCGATCAAAGCTCATTCCTTCCTTACCCCTTTTCCTTTCACTCTCTGGTTTCCGAAGGCCGTTTCCCTTCCTGAGCCAAACAAAGATGAGCTTTTTTCCGTTTAGATTCTATAGATCATGCTACTAGGGTGAGTTTCACGGCTCCACTTTCTAATATTTTCGGGGAAAACGCATGCTAAATATTGAATACAAATTAATACTATATTTATATGATAGTATGTTCGTTAATCAGGATATAATTATTTTGTATCTATACAACTATTGTCAACTTGTTAGCGTGTTATTGTTATAGTATTATACTAATGTAGATCTTGAGTTATACTTAGGATTCTATATATATTTTGTGTGCGATATAGTTCCAGAGTTATACTTAGAAGTTCTATATGTTAATTGATATGTACGTTCTTATTATTGGTTTTATGTCAAGATAAAACTAGGAACGTTATATGTTGTTTTTATTGGTTTTATGTTAAGATAGGTTTTAAATCTAATTATAGCTGTTGTACTGCCTAAGTATTATAAATATTTGGAGTAATGCTTAAAGCGTACTCTAATAACTTAGGGTTTTAGACACGAATGTGACAACCCGATATTTCGAGACAATATGATGGATCACAAGTCAAATTTAGATCAAAATTTAACTTTCCTAAAATCTTATTTGGGTTAAATAAAGTAGTAGGAATCGTATCAAGGTTTTCGTATGTATAAAGAACCCTAAAATCCGAGTTATAACAAAGAAGTTATGACCAACCGAAGATTCTCGGCAAAACCGGCAACACTGATAGACGTAAAACGCGAAGTTTCAATACAATAACTTTTTAGCCTTAAGTATCTAAATGAAAGTTGTAGATAACATTAAACCGTAAGTGTACATAAAAAGAACCTCCAAATTTGACTTCATATGAGGAAGTTATGATTTTTTGAAGTTTCAGACATAGCAGTAGACAGCTAAAAACTCGAAATCGAGATCAAGTCGATTTTTTGCCAACATGACCTAAACGAGAATCGAAGATCTCATCAATGGTATTGCAACTGTAAATAGTTTGGCGAAAACAGACAGCGGATGAAGGAGTTATGAAATTTTAACGGACTTTTTCTGTCTCTGCCTATTAAAAATATAATATTAAAAATAAAGTCAAAATTTGCCGACGGAGTTTAAACGAAAGTTGTAGATCGTAGTCTCACATACGCGTTGATATAAAGAACGTCGAAAACGGAGTTTATATGAGGAAGTTATGAATTTTTGAAGTTTATTAATAATTAAAATATTTAATTTAATTATAAATACCCGATATTATCCATTGGAGGAGGAGTCACCGGTCTGATCCGGATTACGCCCAGCGTAATACCTTGGTACACCCAGCGTAGGATTCAGACCCCATATAAAGGGTGCGAGGATGCTGGCCATTTTTGCTCAATTCTTCCCTTTCTCGCGCCGAAGCTCTGCGTTTCAACCCTCGGAGTCATCCCAAAGGCCAGGTTTTCATATCCATGTTTGGAAGGAAGTTTTACGCTCCTGAGATTCCCGAGAATCCCGAGAAATCCAATTTCTCGAGTAGAAGTTCTGCTCGCTTTTCGTCTCGCTTTCTTCAATCAATCAAGTGAGTTAATACCCCTATAATCCACACTTTTAAATATTTTATAAATGCTTTTATATGCTTTTAAGGGGGGGAATACAAGTAAAACACACGATTGTTATCGTGTGCTATATAAAGTTTCATTATACACTTTTTATGAACGGAATCATATGTGATTTATAACTATTATAAGGAAACTTTCATATGCAAAATGTATCACAATAACATCATATCTTTTGAAATGAAAAATGTTGTTATATATGTATAAATCAAACACTCTGCTTATACTATATGTATATGTGTCCATCTTAGACACTATAGAAATTATACTTTTCATAACAAGTGAACATTTTACTAGAGATTGCTATACAAATGAGACACACTTAAAGAAAACTATAATAGGTATATGATAGGCAAGTTCCTAAAGACCCGCCCAATATGACAGACCCGAAACCGACTCCAGAACTCGGTTAGGTGAATACATGGGTCAACCTAATTCAATCAAAACCTTCCATCACTTGATTGTAGATTTTACCCCACGTGTTCCTCCACATATCAGTCAAGAGTATTTTGTTTTATTTCCATGTTATTTTATTTTCCTTATTATTTTAGTTTATTTTGGTTTCTCTACAACAATTATTTACTTTCCCTAAATGTAGCTACGTGGGTGGTGGGTTTTGTTTTTCCTTTTTTTCCCTGTATGTATGGAGGAATGATGAATGGAAAGAGGCAGTTTTTGGAGGTTTCCTTAAAATTAACTCTCTAAGTTTAGAGATTATTTTCCATTGCTATCCTAATTTTGGCAGGATTAGGAGGTGATCTTGGAGGCTGATTTGAGAATCTCGTGGTGTATCTGTATCGAGAATTTCAAGTTGGATTGCCCGACGATTCCTTTTGGGTGGTGACGACTGTATCTCAGAAGGAGCGTTGCTGCTGTTTTACTTTGTTTTGGTTTTAATTTTGGTTTAACTTTTGATGCAAATACAAAGTCGTTGGCCATCAGTATACTTTTACGAGAACATCACGAACTCTTTCATAATAGAAATACTATTTCAAAGAGATACATTCATATACAAGAACAAACGAACATTTTCATATGTACTTCGAGTAGTTTTCACAAACGCTTTTACATGTTAAAACATTTTTAGAAACTGGCATACGAACTGTAGGTTTCCTTTTTGAATTTGTTATAGTTGCACTTCAAAACAAAGGTTTTCTCACACTTAAACTGTTTTGTCAAACGGTTTTCGATTTGATTTATAAACTGACATCAAGTCATAAATTCTTATCTATTAAACTTTTCAATGGTTTTACAAAACTTCTTTTATGCTTTTATATTATAAATTGCATGCCTCTATATGTATAGTTATATAAGAAATGTTTAAAAGACTTAGGAAGGCTATCCACCCTGTTTCCTTTTCCTCGATTTGGATGTGGTCTGATGGGATATTGGGTACTCATCCGAAAGTCGTTTAAATATTAATTATATATCATATGTACATATATAGTCATAAATGTTCCATCAGTTAATTCAGTTCCGACACTCTTGGGTAGCAAGGGTGTCTAAACCTACTTGGACACTCATCAATTACATTCTAGTAAACTATTATATGAATAGTTTAGGGGATACAAAACATTATCCCTATTACAAGAAATTACACCAGATTCAGTTCATTCATGAGTCTAGACTACATGCTATATGAAGGGATACTCTTACAGAGATTCCTCTTACATGGATACATTTATATGGATACTCTTACAGAGATTCCTCTTACATGGATACATTATTATGGATACTCTTACAGAGATTCCTCTTACATGGATACACTTATAGGGATACGTTTACAAAGATACGATGTGGTAAGAAACAATAAGGGGCTAACCATTCCTGAACCCACCTGTTAGCAACAGAGGTAATGATCATCTACGGATGTCTATGGTTAATACTTATACTAGGAAGACATTTACGGGACTTACCATTCCTTCAACCTGCTGTTAGCTACAAAGGTAAATGAACATCTACGGATATTCAAGGTGAGAACGTTTCGGCAGTCGCGATGTCGTGTTTATCCTAATACCAAAGGATAATACTTATATGGCTATATTTTCCCTATTACTTTTACTTTGTGATACATTCACGTAAACGATGAAGTAGACTATATATATTGTTAATAGTAGACATAAAGGGGAAAACCATCTTTGTTACAGCAAAACATACAAGTCTCGGTAGAAGACTACTTTCAAAACATTCAGGTCTTGATAGAAGACTACATTTATGCTAATAGAAAATATCTTCTTGGAGTTTTCAAAGCATATACAAACAATTACATTGAACGATTTCAAATGTTATCATCAAACTTATACGAATAATGACATTAAACACTTATGAACTCACCAGCTTAAATGCTGACCTACACTTTCAAAATAACTTGTATTCTCAGGTCACCAGTAGACAGGTACGATCACCAGGTTTTGCGAAGACGGAGCAGTTTAAGACTCGTCTTTTATTTTGATTATTTGTTGTAATGTCTTATTACTATGAAAGAACACACATGTATTTAACTATTACTATTAATGCAATGGACGATGTTGTTGCTTGTTTACTACTTCACATTGTTGTGAAACATACATGACGTCCTCCGCCCCAGAACGTTTCCGCCGTTCTCGGTTTTGGGGTGTGACAGATTGATATCAGAGCATTGTTTATAGTGAATTGAGTATATCAACCCATAAAAGATATACTAACTATAAATACAACGAGATTAAAAATACTCTGACTTAGAGTTTATACTTCTAAATAATAATATATTTAAGTAAGTATACGTGCCTGCATTCATACGAAAATCGGTGTCACAACGACAAGAACAAAAGTATTACGATTGTTGAATATCACAAGTAAGCTTGGGGATGTATAGTCAGTCTTGGGAGTGGCATAGCCTGATCAACTATACTGGTCCGAGGAGTGATTAGCATATGCCCAAGAATGGTTGTGATGTAGCAACAATTCTAAAAACTTACCAACATTACCACAATGAGAACATTATAACAGAACCTAAGTCTAAAATACCATAGGGGTGTTTTGGGTTACCATAATTACTTACTTGAGAACTAAAAAGAATCTTCATTACTAAGTTGATAGTTGCTAAGTGGATGCACTAAGGCTATATGTAACTAGGATGTTATAGACTTAGAATCGGTGAAATTTTTGCTTTACCCTTATTCCTTGTGAATTTGGAGTTAAGGTCACTTATTCGAAAGCCTATCCTGTATTGATTACATATGACTGGTATGCACTTTACAAATAGCGATGTAACTAATGAAGATTTTCTAATAATTATCTAGATAGTTCGTCTAATAATTATTTCCTTACCCCAATTCTCGCGTAGATAACATAACTGGACTCCATCCCCACGGCAACCCGTACCTTCCGAACAAAGGCAATGTTGGATGGTTTGAAGAAGAACTAGAGAGTGATCATCCAATCCCTTTGAATGATCACCATGCTGAAAACCTTTCGGATGTTGATAACTCCGAACCCGAAGTTGAGAACCTACCCCAGGCAGCTCCCGTTCCAATTCCTAACCCTCGTCCGACTTTTCATGGCCTGACGCCCCTTGGGTAGAATGTTTGGAGATAGGGAGCGAAGAGCAAGATCAAACTATGTCATTGGATGGAGACCGAAGCTTCTACAACACAAGTGAAGGAAGCTCAGCAGACATAATTCTTCCAATTCTGGCCCGCAGAGTTGCCCGAAACGAAATTCAGGGCAGGACGGCTCTCCAACGTATCTAATAGGTTAATGCCAATGCCAGAATCCATACCATTCGCACCAATCGACTTGATCACAAGTGAGAAATCCGAGAGAAACCATGAGACCCTGCTGCAAGCACTAGCTGAAAACCCGAGCCGAAGTCATAGAGCTCTAAGTACGCCAGAGGGTGTACGAGAGATACCTGCTTGATATGGAACGTCAACTAACCGAACTAAGGGTTCACCATAGGGGTGACCGTTGCCAGTAGGAGATACCTTACTTCCTTCTTTGTTTTAAAGAACCATGTTCCTGTCTATGTTCTATGTAGTACTTTCTATTTGACTACCTTGTACTGTAAGTACTTTTGGTTAGGTCTTTATGATGTCAAGAACTATCTCCTATGGATATGATGTAAGACCTTTTACAAGGTCATTTTCCCGAACTTTTACGTCATGAATATCAAAGATATTCACAGTCAGCTAACTTCTGTGTCATTCTTTATTCAAGTTCTCTTATCATACTTTCATTGGAGTCTATATGAAACATGCTTTAGTCAAGTCATTGGACTATAGTAATTTAGCTCCGGAAAAATTTCCAAGTCTCTTTTAGTGGTTTGATCATGTTATTCACCAACCAACGATACCTCGACTTGAACGACAAGCGTCTTGAGACCGTTCTACGAACACACTTCCACTCAGTACTAGGACTGCATCATAGGGATATAGGTCAAACTTCCGCAAACATACTTCCAATCCGTACTAGGACTGCATCATAGGGATGTAGGTCAAACTTTCGAGAACATATTCTTACTCTTTACTTGAACAATCGAAGTACATCTAGAGTCAACCAGAATCACTCACAAAATCTTTATCTTTCGTGTTATAGAATCATGTCATCATCCGGAAACAATCAGCCGAGCAACGAAACCCATATCCTCCATATCGACGTCGCTACATTACAAGCTACAGTAGCAGCTGCTGTGACAACTTTCCTTACACACATCAACTCAGGCAACACAAGCAAGACCGACAAAGGAGTCGAGAGTTCTGATGGTAGTACCAAACCGGGAAACCAACAAATGCCAACAGTCATAGACTTGCGAATCCATAAGACCGAAAGGAAGAGACGATATCGTCAAGCCCTAAAGGAGTGCAAGAGATCCCAAAGACTTGCCATGCCATAGCAACAAGTAGCAACTCCTGCAGAACGCTTTAGGAAGCAATTTCCAAGGTGGTGTAATGAGGAAGGCACTCGTGTCCACATAACACTGGCTAAACACCTCACTCCCTCCACCAAGGATAGCGCTAGCCAGTCATGCTACCACTGCGGGGAGATAGGGCACCTTAAGAATGATTTCCCTATAACAAAGAACTTTGGCGTAGACGGTAGGATTCTCAGGATCACAGTTGCAGGAGGACCTACTCCGAACCCACGTTAATGTAATTTAGGCGTTTCGTTGTAACATACTTATAAACCATCCAAAACTAGTGCAACCAGAGTCTTATCTTTTGCGGGATCCCATCGGTATAGGGATGCTCGTGCTGCGTATACTTGCCTTTTGTAGTATACCTTATTCACAGCAATAGTCTTGTAGTAGTCAAAAGTACTGTAACTCTGTTGATGGTTGCACGGTTGTGTTTTGTCTATAAACATCTTATGTTCAAATCTAATGTCTTTAAGTTTCCTTATGATTCCGACATTATCATACGACTTGATTCAATTTGATCCTCACAAAATAGCTTCATACGTACATCTCTTTCTTCGAAATTGCCTTTCCAGCAAAACCGTCATATCAGAACACCAAGTACTCATGAATGGAGTACCTCATAGTTTTTTTCCTTTCCGAAGAAATCCCCAAAGTATCACTCGTACAATACGTCAAGTTCAAATCCAAAAATCCATACGGTTGATCTGTCGCTGATGAATGTATACATAGGGGTGATATATAATCAAGGTTCTATAGGTTTAGAATTGACGATTCCACTGTAACTTCTTTTTCCTCGATGGGATGTGAGCTTAAAGAAGAATCAGTTATTCGACTACCTTTTCAATCTTAATTATATACGACTCGTATACACGAGATTGTGATCGTTGAACCATGTATGAATTCTAATATGAACTTCAGGACGGAGACTGCCCAAGACTACGAGTGATCGTGCTGCCATGCGAATAAACATAGAAGCCAAATACATGCCCTTCCTGTCGATTGGGACAAGAGAGACAGATAGAACAAAAGTACCTATCCTTTTTCCTTAATTCATGAGTAATCATACTTTATTTTAGATCTTTACGAAATCTAATCAACCACAAGGTTCTGACGTCATAATCAGTATGAATTGGTTGTGTTCTTATGCAAGAGGAAAGGTCACTGCCTATACCTCAAGACAGCTTAAGACACAGGAAGTTAACTATACAACACATGATCTTGAGTCAGGAGCAGCGGTAATTGCTTTGAAGATCTGGAGACACTACTTGTAGGGTACAAGATGTACTATTCTCACAGTCCACCAAAACATTCAACATACGTTCAACCAAGAAGAGTTATCATGCCAATGAAGTCAAACGAAAGAAGTAAAGTCGTATCCCGATAGTGAAATGTTCGCTGGAATGCCAAGTGAGTAACCGAGTTCACTTAAGAACACTAGAAGCAAATAAAACTTCTAACGGTAGCATGATTATCAATTCTGGTTAAACTCAAATTTCGGGACGAAATTCCCTCTAACGGGGGGATGATGTGACAACCCGATATTTCGAGACAATATGATGGATTACAAGTCAAATTTAGATCAAAATTTAACTTCCCTAAAATCTTATTTGGGTTAAATAAAGTATTAGGAATCGTATCAAGGTTTTCGTACGTATAAAGAACCCTAAAATCCGAGTTATAACGAAGAAGTTATGACCAACCGAAGATTCTCGGCAAAACCGGCAACACTGATAGACATAAAACGCGAAGTTTCAACACAATAATTTTTTAGCCTTAAGTATCTAAATGAAAGTTGTACATAACATTAAACCGTAAATGTACATAAAAAGAACGTCCAAATCTGACTTCATATGAGGAAGTTATGATTTTTCGAAGTTTTAGACATAGCAGTAGATAGCTAAAAACTCGAAATCGAGATCGAGCGGATTTTTGCCAACATGACCTAAACGAGAATCGAAGATCTCATCAATGGTATTGCAACGGTAAAAAGTCTGGTGAAAACAGACAGCGGATGAAGGAGTTATGAAATTTTAACGGACTTTTTCTGTCCCGGCCTATTAAAAATATAATAATAAAAATAAAGTCAAAATTTGCCGATGGAGTCTAAACGAAAATTGTAGATCGTAGTCTCACCTACACGTAGATATAAAAACGTCGAAAACGGAGTTCGTATGAGGAAGATATGAATTTTTGAAGTTTATAAATAATTAAAATATTTAATTTAATTATAAATACCCGATATTATCCATTGGAGGAGGAGTCACCGGTCTGATCCGGATTACACCCAGCGTAATACCTTGGTACGCCCAGCGTAATCCGAGGATTCAGACCCTATATAAAGGGTGCGAGGATGCCGGCCACTTTTGCTCAATTCTTCCCTTTCTTGCGCCGAAGCTCTGCGTTTCAACCCTCGGAGTCATCCCAAAGGCCCGGTTTTCATATCCATGTTTGGAAGGAAGTTTTACGCTCCCGAGATTCCCGAGAATCCCGAGAAATCCGATTTCTCGAATAGAAGTTTTGCTCGGTTTTCGTCTCGCTTTCTTCAATCAATCAAGTGAGTTCATACCCCTATAATCCACACTTTTAAATGTTTTATAAATGCTTTTATATGCTTTTAAGGGGGGGGGGGGGGGGAATACAAGTAAAACACACGATTATTATCGTGTGCTATATAAAGTTTCATTATACACTTTTTATGAACGGAATCATATGCGGTTTATAACTATTATAAGGAAACTTTCATATGCAAAATGTATCACGATAACATCATATCTTTTGAAATAAAAAATGTTGTTTTATATGTATAAATCAAACACTCTGCTTATACTGTATATGTATATGTGTCCATCTTAGACACTACAAAAATTATACTTTTCATAACAAGTGAACATTTTACTAGAGATTGCTATACAAACGAGACACAGTTAAAGAAAACTATAATAGGTATAGTTTTACGAGAACATCACAAACTTTTTCATACTAGAAATACTATTTCAAAGAGATACATTCATATACAAGAACAAACGAACATTTTCATATGTACTTCGAGTAGTTTTCACAAACGCTTTTACATGTTAAAACATTTTTAGAAACTGGCATACAAACTGTAGGTTTCCTTTTTGAATCTGTTATAGTTGTACTTCAAAACAAAGGTTTTCTCACACTTAAACTATTTTGTCAAACGGTTTTCGATTTGATTTATAAACTGACATCAAGTCATAAATTCTTATCTATTAAACTTTTCAATGGTTTTACAAAACTTCTTTTATGCTTTTATATTATAAATTGCATGCCTCTATATGTATAGTTATATAAGAAATGTTTAAAAGACTTAGGAAGGCTATCCACCCTGTTTCCTTTTCCTCGATTTGGATGTGGTCTGATGGGATATTGGGTACTCATCCAAAAGTCGTTTAAATATTAATTATATATCATATGTACAAATATAGTCATAAATGTTCCATCAGTTAATTTAGTTCCGACACTCTTGGGTAGCAAGGGTGTATAAACCTACTTGGACACTCATCAATTACATTCTAGTAAACTATTATAGGAATAGTTTAGGGGATACAAAACATTATCCCTATTACAAGAAATTACACCAGAGTCAGTTCATTCATGAGTCTAGACTACATGCTATATGAAGGGATACTCTTACAGAGATTCCTCTTACATGGATACATTTATATGGATACTCTTACAAAGATTCCTCTTACATGGATACATTATTATGGATACTCTTACATAGATTCCTCTTACATGGATACACTTATAGGGATATTGTTACATAGATACTATCTGGTAAGAAACAATAAGGGACTAACCATTCCTGAACCCACCTGTTAGCAACAGAGGTAATGATCATCTACGGATGTCTACAGTTAATACTTATACTAGGAAGACATTTACGGGACGTACCATTCCTTCAACCTGCTGTTAGCTACAGAGGTAAATGAACATCTACGGATATTCAAGGTGAGAACGTTTCGGCAGTCGCGATGTCGTGTCTATCCTAATACCAAAGGATAATACTTATATGGCTATATTTTCCCTATTACTTTTACTTTGTGATACATTCATGTAAACGATGAAGTAGACTATATATATTGTTAATAGTAGACATAAAGGGGAAAACCATCTTTGTTACAGCAAAACATACAAGTCTCGGTAGAAAACTACTTTCAAAACATTCAGGTCTTGATAGAAGGCTACATTTATGCTAGTAGAAAATATGGGATTTTGTAGGAGTTTTCAAAACATATACAAACAATTACATTGAACGATTTCAAATGTTATCATCAAACTTATACGAATAATGACATTAAACACTTATGAACTCACCAGCTTAAATGCTGACCTACACTTTCAAAATAACTTGTATTCTCAGGTCACCAGTAGACAGGTACGATGACCAGGTTTTGCGAAGACGGAGCAGTCAAGACTCGTCTTTTATTTTGATTATTTGTTGTAATGTCTTATTACTATGAAAGAACACACATGTATTTAACTATTACTATTAATGCAATGGACGATGTTGTTGCTTGTTTACTACTTCACATTGTTGTGATACATACATGACGTCCTCCGCCCCAGAACGTTTCCTCCGTTCTCTGTTTTGATGTGTGACAACGAATATGTTTTTTCTACTAGAACTAACGGAACTCGACAAATCTACATGAGTTATTGTATTCATCAACTAAGATTGGAAATCTTAAGGAAAATCCTCTAACCTGTAACTATTAATCCCGTGTGAGCAAGAAAGTCGTGTAAAAATAAGATACGGGTTGACAACCCCACTCATGGTTGCTAGCTACAACACAACGGTGTGCAAGCGATGAAGTGTCCTTTTTTTTGTTTATTATTCCGACGTTGATGAAGCGTGTGGAACTTATCTTAAGATGCGAAACTTGTAGCATCAAGCAGAGGTTTGAAACTAGTCATATAGTTGCGGTTACGGACTCATGGTAGCATGTTGTTAGAAGCATTATACTTTGTCGTTATACAAGTATTAATGTTAAGTATAAGTTTCCCAAACACTTATACTTTAGGTACAAGAAATTGGTAGGTATACTACTTGTATATTAAGTAGATAATTATACATAACACACATACTTGTATATAATTGAAATAGATTTATACGTAGCGGTTTTACTCGTATAGAATTGAAATAGATTTATACGTGGTGGTTTTACTCGTATAGAATTGAAATAAGATATATATATATATATATATATATATATATATATATATATATATATATATATATATATGTAGCATCTTTCGTTTCTATGGAATTACAAACACTTACATTCATAGTATACGAGACTTATAGGTAAGCTACTTATTTGGTAAGTAAACTTGTATACCTAGGATATATATGCTAAACGTTGGAGAGTCAAAATGATACTTTCAAAACTATACTTTTGAACTTGGAAAATGTATTATTTTTATATGGAGTTAAAACATGTAGACTCACCAACTTTATGTTGACGTATTTTTAAAATACATTTGTTTTCAGGAAGTTGATAACTATGATACGAGAAATGACGTTGCACTGCTCGGTGTTTCCGCCAACGACCGGGGTGTGACAATATGTAGTTTGATTTATCTAATTGTATGCTTTGTCTCTCCGCTAAATACTATCAACGTTGAGGATCTTTTGATGATATCAAATTCAGGGATGTTCATCTGGGTTAAAGCTTCTAAGATTATCATGTTCATAGAGGATTGTCCATCTACCAGGATCCCGCTAACAAAGTGATTGGAAATGTAGGGAGTTATCACAAGTTTTTCATGGTGAGAATCTTGGACATTTTATCTATCTTGTTCATCGAAGGTGATTTCTTTCTCGCTTGTAATAGATATGTTCTTCCAGGGTATTTCTTCTTTCTCTTCCTTGGATATAGTAGCGTGTCTTTTTACTGCAAAATAAGAAGTTCCAAAAATGTTAGAACCCCAGAAATAGTGTTAATTACCTTAGCATCTGGAGGAGGGGATCCTAGTTTTTCCAGGATCTTCGCAGGTTCTTGCTCATTTTCTCTGTATCTTTCTTTTCTCCATCCTAGGATCTCTTTAAGATATCATTTGCTTAGGAGATAGCTAATCTCCTTCCTGAGGTCTATACAGTCTTCAGTGACATGGCCAAAATCTTTATGGTATGCGCACCATTTGGAGTTGTTCTCACAACTTGATTTTTCGTCTTTCCTCGGCCACCTTGCTCATGGTAAATATTAAACCTGAAATATCCATAGAGAAACAGTCAGAGATCCTAGGAATTCATCTTCAATTCCCTATTATCAAGGGCATTAACCATGTGATGGTCATGTTTGAAGTATAGTTTTTCTTTATAGGATCTTTGGGTCAGGATTCAGCCTTCCTATTGGGATTGTCATGTGAATTTGGGGTGTTGGTCCTCTTCTGAATTACTTTGTCTTCTTCTAGTCTGATGAATCTCAATGCTCTACTTCTAACTTCATCCATTCTTCTGCAATGGGTCATCACAAGGTCTTTATAGAATGGAGAATCCTTCTTCAGGCCCATTTTAAAAGCTTCCACTATAGTGGTCATGTCAATGTTGGGAATGTTCAATGGTTCCTTGCCAAACCAGCTTACAAAGTCTCTAAGGGCTTCATTAGGGTCCAAGACCACTTGATAAATATCACTAGTGATCTTTTCAAATATCATGATTAACTAAGTGAGAAAAATATGTAATGGAGTAAGTAGGAACATTGAGAAGCCATTTCAAGGTTGATCCTGTAAGAGTCGAACCAAAACCCTTGCATAAACAAGCCTCTTCTAAGTGCAATGGAATAGGAATGATTTCCATTATTACACTATATTGTGATATGTGTTCCTCAGTATTTGTGGTTCCAACGTAACGTTTAATGTTGGGAGTTTGGAAGCATTTTGGAACTTCAGTGTCAGCTATCGAGGGAATAAATCACGAGATCTTGTGAATGGTGGGGGATACTTCCGGTATAGGGTTAACTACTACTGGCACGATCGAGATCATCTGCCTTAGTTGTTGAAGTTCCTTAGCCATGGTTGGCCTTATTAATGCATCAAGATTCATGGAGTAAGTATTAAAGGCATTATTTTTCGAAGAAGTTACAAGTGTCATTGTTCTTAGGAGTAATGACGGTTTCGTCAAGATCCTGGATCACAAGAGCTTGATATGTTGGGGTTACATCCCAAGTCAAAACAACAGTGTATGCTAGGGTTGCAGTCTCTGGACGTTTCCTTAAGGATCCTATGCTATCAAACTTTAGGATCTCTACTCTTATCCTTTCCACTTCCCCGAGCAATTTCATGTTGTCCTCCTATTGTTGAGGCATTTGTTGTGTCAACATCTTCATCACGGAGAAGAGTTTATTATTGGAGATCAAAATAGGAGGATCTTGGAATCCCAGGGATCCTGGATTCCTGTGGCTAGTGATTCAAGAGGTGCTCATTTTAGAAGCATCAAAAATTTCGTTCTAACCAGGAGGTCCATTTGGAGGTGGTGGAAGACCTTTTAAATAAATGGGAGGAGTAGAGGAAGGAGATAAGGTTGATTACCTAGACATGATTTTCAAGCATTATGAACACCACGACCCAACGGTGGTCGCCAATCTATTTTGGTTAAAACCCGATTTAGAAGATATCAACAAAATTTTATGAGAGGCTATAGTGTTGCGGCTAATATGGATATAAACTTGAGATTTAAAATGACACAAATGATTTACTAGGAAAGACCTTGATCCTTGCTAGGATCTTCGGCACAAAACCTTGGGAGGTGATAATGATCACCTGTCTTGTTTAATTTTATTGATGGAAAAGCAAGTTACAGAAATGAGATTGAAATTACGAGAATAACTGTTTCAATGAGTCTACGTTGTGTTATAGTGTGATTTATACATGTGTATTTATATCCTAGGTCGAATAACTAGAAGTCTAATATTACCGGGATCCTATTGAAGAAGTATTTGCACGTTTCCTTGACTTGGTATTTTCGGGTCTTAAGCTTGATTGAAATGATTATACATAGTTGTTGAGTATTTTGTTGACTAATTATACACACATGAAGAATAAACAAGAAATATATATGTTAATTTCGTTAGGAATTAATAATGGTGATGGTTAGAATCTTGATGTATGTTTCAGGATCTTGAGACTCTTTTAAAATCTGGGATCCTTAATAGGTTTAAGGATCTTGACCCCTAAAACATATCTTTTATGTATCATATTAATATTCTTGATTTACTAATATTGACGTGATGAGAAAAACATTAATGGACTATACATATCTTGTATGTATCATATTTATATTCTCGATGTAATGCTCTAATACCATGTTCATTAGTGTTTATCGAATCACGTCAAATGCACTACATCAAGAGTATAAATATGATATAAAAAAGATAATAGGGTTATAGTTGTTTGGGATAAATACAAAGGGTCATATAACAAAAATAAAATACAGTAAATAAAAATTTTATCGTTATGGAATATAAGTGATTACCCTACTCTAGGTAATCATTTACTAAGAAAGTTATAGAAAATGAATTTCTACTTAAAGTTGGCTAATTATACTAGTTTTTAGTTGGGCTTTCACAATTATTTTCGAAGACTCCGTTGAACATGTGAAACAAAATTAGTTAGTTCAAGCACATATTAGTGTAGCATTCAAGACAAATTTCGCAAAAGCTTTCAGCTGATTTTGAATAGTTTAGCTCAAAAAAAGACAACATCATAAGTACTTGAATACTTGAATGTTAAATTTAATGGAAATGGCAAAATTGGTACGGTATTTGCAGAAATCTGGCGACTTTTTTTTAATCATGTAAATGTCTATTTCATGGTCCTTCGAGTTTAAATGTGAATAATTCATGTTTAGCTTATTTTCTACTACATTTACTTGTTAAAAAAGAGGTTTGGTTATTCTTCTAGCAATTATAACCCTTAAGTTTCATGACACTATGTCGCCACAAGCACAATATATAATAGCTCGCTAGGGGACTACATGAAAGCATAACTCTCACATTGAGCCGATTTACATGCGATCAGAATCTCACATATTGCAACTTTTAAGATTCAAAAGTTTCACCATTTCAACAAAATATGTTGACATAGTTTTTTTTATGTAATATCAAGATTCTTATATAAAAGGACTAAACTTATGAGTTACTATATTATTACAAATACATGTCGTAATTAACTGTAGAAGCACCTTCCATTAATTTTTTTGCAAAAGCAACATCAATAATAATATCATCAATGAAAAAGAATTTATAACTTAAACCTCTTTGGGATAATTTTAACTCCTTTGGGGTAATTTTAACTCCTCCATGCATGATTATATTTATATTTGGATGAATGGAATAGTCAAATCAAGAGCTCGACGAATCTTTGTAGGGTCAAATACTTCAACCACAACTGAAAAAACTGATCTAACGGGCCGATGATCGGACATTTGTGAATCCAAACTATCATAACGAAGTTGTTCAATGCCTTTCCCCTTCCATAAAATCCGATCACACCTGCATTTTATGAGTAAGATTCATTATATTTTTCACTCGATAATCATATCCATTTTGACTTTTTCCGGACCTTTAGCTTTTTTTTTTTACAAAATGTGAATAGGAATATTATGTATTAACAACCAACAAGGTGTTGTTGTGTAGAAAGAGGGTGATATTTTTCACTAAAACTTAGCTTATTTTTAAAATCTTATTTTATATTTATTTTAAATTTATTTATTTATTTACTTTTTATTTCATAACAAATATAACAAAGATATGTCACTCTTTTATTAAAAGGACGAATGGAATTTAATACTTTCACCCATACCCTAGACATTCAGAAATCCACGGAAGGATTTGTCATAATTAAAATTCTACTTTTACTTCCGAAATTTTAAATAGGAATGAGCACAAATAATTTCAGTTTGTAGCTATAGAAAAAAGGACATAAGGATCTTCTATTTTTTTTTATTATTATTTTAAGTTTTGCATAGCATGAGACATATTTAGCATTAGAAAAGTTGTTTGGTTGACCTTAAAACTGTCAAAATGTTCACATACCATGCTGGTGTTCTTCTTTTCTCCCCTTCTTTAGGAATTTCACCTATATAGTGATCCGAATTGATTTCATACTTGTAAGTGGGTGGGAAGTTGATAACACCTTCCTTCCATCCCTCGAAGACACACCCACTTCTAAGTTCTTTGCATAGCTGTCATTAACATTAAACTATAATTATTTTGGATGACGAAGAGAATAAGGGCTTTCATGTCTTTTGCACAGATTAAAGACTGAAAGCGAGTCTTTGTTATATCTTCTTAATGTTATAGAAATTCAAAATTTTGTCCTGTTACATTGTAATGAACATCAAAGGCAATAGGTCGCCATGCTCTTTTATCACCTAACAAACAAACAAGCCATATGCTAAACTTTATAATCATGAATCTAATTAACTTGCCTGATCACTGTATAACAGTTTCTCCCACTGCTTTAGGGCAACGAGTTTTCTGACGTCTGCATCTGCCATATTGATACGATAATTCAAATCGCCAAACCAGAATATCTGGCTGTTTAATGGAGAAAAAAACGACTTAGTATCAAAAGTATGAAAATGAGGCTTTCTCGGTTAAGTCCTATTTTTTTTAGAAATATACACTATTTTTTTTATCAATCTACATCATTTTCTAAAATATTATTTAAACCATCGTTCATCTAGACAACACTTGAAAGAAAAAAAAACATGGCCTTACTCATGAGATGGAATTGTTTTAGGTTGATCATGGTCTAATACCGATAAGAAATGAGTTCGTCTCAAGATCTCGTTAACATCAGAGTTGCGCCGCCCATCATCCCCGTCCTTGTGTCCGGAGCTCAAATGAGAACAAACGAAACATATTCGTGTTTGATAAAGAGACATGCTAACGGAAATAGATCCCTGTATCAAAAACTTTCGATTACTTTCTTCTCAATAAGAAGGTTTAGATGCATAGCATTTTACATTTATTTATATTTGTGTTATAGTATATTAATATATTACTTTCACTTCTTGGCATTATAAAGTTACAACATTATACTCAAGGTTCTAAATAATGTTAGGTGTGACTTGTCGACAATGACAAGCCTCAAGTTTTTACGAGCTATGGTGAACCATGTCGATTGTAAGCCATGAATTAAGGCGATAATTTTGTATATAACTAATATTTATATATATTTTCTACTATTATTCATTTTTATATACATATATGACTTAAGGTGGTATTTTGTTAAAGATTGACATCAAATAGAAGCCTTCAAGCCATGACGAAGCTATGACGAACTTTTTAGAACCTTGATTATACTTTCATTTTTTTCTTATTAAGACACTGTATGAGTTATCTATTAGAAAAAGACATTTTATTTTGAAAAATCTACCCTTATAATATTGTACTTTTCCTTATTTTAATATAAAGAAATTAAAGTGTTAAAGAAATGACAATGCTATAATTATGTAGATTTTCTAAATTACATTGTATTAAGAGGATATGAGTGTACGTTGAAGTTTTTCAAATTATGACACTATATGTTGAAAATTATAGAAGCATATGAATGTACTTTCAAATTTATTTTTTAATCAGGAAATTGAAAATTTTACCTAGTTATAGGAGTGATAATTATTTTGAATTTGTCTGCTACGACTCGACTCGATGTATTTATTAGAGTAGAATGTTGTAATAGGAGGAAAGGAAAGTAGGATGTTATAATAAACAAATTAATTGAAGTACATTTTTATTTATAGTTCACATACAAAGACTTCTAATCATGAGTTGATTCAACAAGATGCAAAAAGTTACCTTATTTCCCATATAGCCCATAAGCCCGATGCCAATGGGCGTTACTTTTACATTGCTGATATTCCTTCTCAACCTTCTCCGAACCCAAATTGAAAGGTATATACCAACCATCTGTTTACTCACGATTCGAACATACCTAATACATAACAAGTACTTTTGGTTTAGTTTGGTCTAGCACTGTTAAGTTCAATTTGTCATATTACAAACTAATGTGTATAAAAGAGAGTTTAAATTAATTAAGATAATCATGCTTTATATATTCCGAAAAGGGAGATTGTTTCTTTTTTCATATAAAGGACAAAATAATAGGAAATACGGAAAAGCACTTATAGGTTCACCATTTTATCAATTTAATCACATCACTATTTTTTGTATTATAACATTGTACTCTTTGAACTGTTACTAAAGTGACCATTGTTGTTGCTCACACAATTTTGAGAAATGATAAATACATTCTGTCATTTATTGATATTGCCACAAAACTATTAGTTTCTTTACTTGAGTTATTATGGTTAAAGTGATAAAACAGAACCGTTTATTAGCTAAATCGATATAATGGTCGCCAAAATCGATATGGTAAAAGTATGTTATCATTGTATATATTTTTATAATTATATCAAAATAGGGCAATAAGAAAGATGTTTTTCTTAAAATATGCGTAACAATTCAATCTCTACCAAAAATAGTTGGACAACTAAATTCGATAATCTAGTGGAAATACAAGGTATTTTTTCCTTCAAGGTTGAGAAACACACCTATCAATTTTTCCGCCACTTTTTATCTGTGGATTTCCTTGCTCGACTTCTATTCTGTCCATGAGAGAATCATCATCTTCTTCCATTACTAGTTCGGATACATTATATAGAGAATCAAAAAGATCATCCCTCTCTTGTTTCTCCGTCCAAAGCAAACCCACGTCGCACGAGCTATGCCGCAACATTCTCAAACCCCCAAGATCAACCACATTACCTCGTGGACCGAAATTGTTAGCTGTCAAGTAGGAACAAGAATATTATGGTTAGTTGTGCTAGCAAAAGTCAGTGTAGTATATATATTCCATCTTAACTACTATAAAGATACAAATACTTTGTAATTCTAATGAAGAATACAATTCATATGATTTGGTTGTTGAAAGCTCTCTAATACTCAAAGTGTCGCTTACATTCATGTGTGAACCAATCTTTACGAACTTGATCCGAGCTACTTAGCACTCTACGTAAGTTGTTACCGGAGAAACATATATCGTGTTTTCTATCCGGTGTGTATTCGGGCCAATCGAGGCCGTTGAATCCCGTTAGCCCGATCATCGAAGTAATCTCTTTCCTTTCGGGATCAGTTATTTCGGTTGATAGAAAATCCACACTGCTTTTGATCTCGGTAACAGGAGAGGTCGGGGCACTATAGCTTTTAGGTATGTATTCGAGTTCTTGTGATTTGTTAAGAGATTTTCGAATGACTGCCTCCCATTTTATTATCGGTGCTCGAGTCTCGGCTCCAAGCACATTCCCCGCGTTCAAAGGAACGACTTCTTGAAAACTGTTAAACGAAATTTTTGTTAGGGATTCTGGTTGCGAAAAATGTTTCACAATAGTTTGTTTTTGTTAAAAAAACAAGTCATTTAAAAAATAAATTCGAAATCCTAATAAAAAATGATATTAATTTGGATGTATCATGTGAATTAGATAACTTTTCTAATCCAAAATTCAATGTATTCTAAACATTGTTAATATCAATAACGACACAACAAAATTTCACAACGTACAAATATGAAATTTGGCTACATTGGCATTGTCCTTTTCAAGAATTTTATAATATTGGAAAAAACCAAAACTTGGTTATATTTTAATAAGTTGTTTCGATCAAAAGCACCGTGTGAACAAAAGATATAAATTTCATAAGAACGAAAAAAAACCAACAAAACTTCACAGCAATGTTACAAACTACCACCAAGTAAAAACATACGTTACCCGAAACCAAAATTACAACAATACCATTACTTACCCGAGAATATATACGTCAGCCGGTTGGTGCATACTAAGCCAATCGTCGATATCAAGGCCATCAGGAGGAAGTTTTCCCGCAACATTCCAAGTCCCGATCATTAACCTACAAGACATGATGCATGTATTGGTGTTGCAATATAATATATATACAAATATAATTTTTTAAGAATTGTGATTATGATGGAGAAGCAAATCTATCATATTTATAGCCAAACCTCAAATCTTTCGTTTTAATACAATGAAGATCCTCTGATTTCCCCCTCTTGTGTTTTACCAATGTTTTTGCTGGTGTCACTAAAAATATACAACCATTAAACCTGCTTAGAAAAGCCCTTAGCAACTATTAAGTACAAATTTTATTTGAAAATTCAATTAGGGATGAACTACAATTTGGTCACATTAGAACCAGATTAATTAGGAACTGATTTGCAATGGATTCCAGGTATATTGGATTAGCGAGAGGTTGGTACGGATAATCGACCCATTGGAAACGGAATTAATGACAGATGAACAGATGGACCAACCAATGCCAGCATTCTAATACTGAAGTAGCATTATTTTGCCTTTTGTTTTGTCATTATTTGAATATCTTATAATCTATAACATCTACTGCTTTACATTTGCTTTTGATTTTTATTTAATGATTAAAACAAATTATTTTACAAGAAAAAAAAACGAGATAATTACCATTTGAAGTTTCACTCGAGCATGTAGACATGTTCCTCTCTATTCTAGGAGAATTCTCCTCGTTAAAACCCATATGTTCGCGTTTATGAGAGGAACCTGCAAAAACGTTCAAACCATGATAACTAAAAAGTAAGGCCTGATATGTTTTTCTACAGAAGCAATTTTTGCGTATTTTTCCCTTTTGGTGGGTACACGTTTCTCAAGTGCACGTATTCTTATGCAAACATGGAAAAAGACAAATGACATTTAATCACTTTCAAAACAAACAACACCTAAGTCTCCTAGCTTTGTTACATATGGTAGGATGTGATTTGTTACCTATAACATGATTGCCACATGCAAATTAAGTTGTACGACGTTTTAGAAGCATTAGAAATAATGGTACTAAGAATGATTTCAACGATATCTAAACTAGAACTTTTTTCCCATCTACTAAGGCTTAGGGGTATCCTCACGCGTGATTTGTGAATGATGATGAGGCCACGTAGGTATGTTACCATTCCACAGCCGATCCACTAGGTTGTGGAAACCGTGTTCAGTGAAGAGGCAAAAGGAAGAGAGAGAGAGAGAGAGAGAGAGAGAGAGAGAGAGAGAGAGAGGGACCGGATAGCCCAACCAATCCAATGCATCGTCTCTATCCATCTTCATAATCACTTCACAGCCAACTCACCGGTGCTTGGGGCGGTGTTCACGCGGCTTATGGGTTGCCACATAGGATCTCACGCATGGTTTCGAGGAGCATACTGGACAGCCTAAGATAAGACAAGGGCTCGACTCACTCTCTCTTTTGTGAATATGACATAAATGACCTTCTCACCGTGATGAATATAGCCCTAGAAGTCTTCTTAAGTCCCAATATTAAAGTCAGCCTAAGACTAGAAAAATTAAAGCTTTTTCACGATCCAAAACATACCATCATCTTCACTTTCAGTATCCATTTCGTCTTCACTAAAATCATTATTCTTTGGATGAATATTTAACCATTTTTTCATCACAATTGACGGCCAAAATGCCTACAAAAAGACACATCCTTCAAACATAAAAACCAAAGAAAGAAAAAATAAAATAAAATGAAGAAAAGCGATAAAGTTTTCTCGAAATGTACCACAGATCGTTTCCCTCTTCGAACATGCATACTTCCAAAGAATTATCAAAATCCCTGAAGAAAAAATGTGAACTTTAAGAAACAGATGAATGTGAAGTTTATTTAAATGAATTCATGGTTCCAGAAGCCACGTTTATATAAATAATTGGTCCAACACAGAAACTCACAAAACTCAACTTGCAAGAAAAATCAATATTTTGGACCTCACTACAAAAACTTACATGAAACATCACAATCTTTTCAAATAACGACATAAAAACAGCCAAATAGTTCCAAGACATCATTTTCAAACACAACTTCAGATCGATGAGATAAACCAATGACTATTAAATACTCTTCGAGTTTCATTTAGATTTGCAGAAACCACTAAATTAAGCTTTAAACATATTTAATCCAAGAAAAGTGGTTTTTTGTATTAAATATGTTTAATGAGATGAACAAAAACATAGATTAATATCTTACTCGTGGTCCCTAATGTAGTTAATGCAAGATCACCAACCAAAACATCACTCAAATTATGATTTGTTTAGACGGAAAAATTTAGAACATGTTAAAAATGTATTAATTCAACTGGGCCAAACTCACTTGACAAAGACAAAATTGTACTTGACATAATATAATAACTACAAAGGGTTAACGGCAACAACGTCGATATTAACGCCATCTTCACAAATCCCAAAACAACATTTTTTTTTGTTTTATGTCATACGTCAGTCTTGTAATTATTTTTTTATAATATTAATATTTACACCATTAGAGCAAATTACAACTACTTTAATATATATTACACATATTAGGTTAAAACCCGTGGAACCTACGGCTGTTATTTCTAAATTGAATTTAAAAATTAATTATTTAATAAAATAATATTTCAATAATTCTTATAACTTATAAATTGTAATATTGAATATATCAATAAATTATTTAATTTGTAAGTATTTAATTACAAAGTAAATGGGAAGTATTTAATTCGGAATGAAGATTTTTGAAAACTCTTTTTTTTTATGCATGATTCTTGTTGGACATATGCAGATGATGCATTACCAATGTGTGTAATGAAATTAACATAAAATACAACAATATGTAATTATAAAAAAATACAGTAATATGATGGATTAAGTGTGATTTGCTAAAATTGAATAAAACGACGTTACAAAAAAGTTGGCTACAAATTTCGAAAAACTTCCTTATAAACAACATTGGAAGTTTTATTTGTGAGTTTGCCATCTTTATCTAAAATTAATAATTTTAATCCCTCTCTGCTCTGAACTCTAGATAAGGCAACATATAATTGTCCATATGAAAAAACTGGATCTTTCAGAAACAAACCAACATTTGATAACGATTGTCCTTGACTTTTATTAATAGTCATTGCAAAACATACGGCCAAAGGAAACTGTCTTCTTGTGAATTTGAAGGGAATCTTTTTTTCTGATGGAGTTAAAGACATTCTTTGAATAAAAGTCCGATTTCCAATATTAGTTCCAGTTATTATACGTGCCTCAATAACACGTTTGCCCAATGATAACACCTGTAGTCTTGTGCCATTACATAAGCCGTTTTTCTGATCAATATTTCTCAGTAACATTACTGGAACACCAATTTTTAAAACTAACTTATGATTTGGTAAACCGGATACTTTGAGACCATTTAATACATCAGGAGAGTATAGATTTGCATCAAATTGATCATGGAGAAATTCGGATTCACATATGCTGTCTGAACTTAAATATTCAACTTCATCTCCTGGAAACTTCTTAAGCAAACGGTCGTTTATTTTCTGGACAACTTCATTTTTCGGAACAAGTATCGCTCTTTCTTGGAAATAATTTATATCGCTATAGTTCTCTAAAATTGAAGGATATACAAACTCAATTAAGGAACCTATAGGATCATGTGAATCGTTAATGAGAATATCATCCGGAATATCGATAATCGTTTCACCGTCGTTCGGACCACCAAGTTTTCCTTCTCCTATATCCAACAACCAATTTGCAAAATCTCTTATTTTTCCTATATCTGATTGATCCCTTCCAACAGTTAGCCTCATGTTTTTTGTTAATCTATGGACTTTGCAATGTTCCCATAAATATGAAGAACTCAAAGAAGCATTTACAATGTTCTGTCTACTGCCACCTGGAACAACAGGTAGAATTTGTCTAAAATCTCCTCCAAAGACAATAACTTTCCCTCCAAATGGAATATTTGAGCTTGTTGAATTTACGCACCTTAGTAAATCCTTCAAAGTTCGATCTAAAGCTTCAAATGCATGCTTATGGACCATAGGTGCTTCATCCCAAATTATTAAAGAGGTTTTTCTTATTAAGCTTGCCAACTCACCATCTGGATTTATGTTACAAAAAGAATCATCTGTAAGCTCAAATGGAATTATAAATCGAGAGTGTGATGTTCTACCACCAGGCAATAATAAGGAAGCAATACCGCTTGAAGCAACATTTAATACAATATTTCCTTCAGATCTAATTGCTGCAGATATTGTTTTCCATAAAAAAGTTTTACCCATTCCACCATAACCGTAAACAAAGAAGACACCTCCTTTATTTTCTTGAATAGCACTCATGATGTTTAGTAAAATATTACGTTGCTCATTTGTTAATGCAAGAAACATACGATCATAGTCATTCTTTATCACGGGAACGTCGTAATCTAGCTCCTCGGTGATAAGCCGATTGTTTGAAGAAGAAACGGATTCAACATCTGGGTATGGCATGTTTTTGAAGTTTTTGAGTGTAGAGTTGTTTCGAAGTAAAATTTGTTGTATTTCGAACAAAGTTAAGTTCTTAAGTTCATCTACTCCGAGTGACAATTCTGCACGAAACTATTAAATAATTAATAAAATTTGTCGTCGATATTTAATAATTTTATTAATAATGATTTAATGGTTGTTGAATAATAAAAATAAATTAATTTAAAAAAAATAAGAAAAAAGGTTATACCTGCAGACTTAAATCTTTGTCGTTGTCTATATAGAATTCCATCTGCCAAATATTCCCATGTATTTTCCCAAACGACTTCTGGTTTTGACATACTATTACACATCAACAATGTAGCAAATAAAAAGCATAGATAAAAACCAGATCCAGAATGACTTGCTTCTTTAATTGCATCAATGTATTCCTTGTCATTATCTAATAGTCCGAGTGCATAACAAGCATCTCTAAAAGAAGAATGTGTTTGACCATTTACCGTGCAAATATCATCAAATGATGTTGGTCCTTTTACTTTATTTAAAAGAATCCTTAAGAAATATGCCTCACCTAGTTTAGGTGAAACAGAATGAATTCTACCGATGGCTTTTCCTACTTTCCTTCGCTTCCAAAACCGACCATTTAATATCCAAACAAACTTTGTAGGGAATTCAACATATGTGAGTTTTCGTGCTTCACTGTCGATTGCATTACATTCCATCCAAGCTGTGAACTTTGAAGCCGCAACAGAAGGTTTGTCAAGAACATCATCAATATCATCGTCTTCACCATATATAATCTGTTGTTGATTAGGAAGATGAAAAGGTAGTCTGAAAACAGAAGGATATCTGCAATGAACATCATATGTAAAAATTCGCCATGATGCTTCACATGCTGATAAATATCTACAATCGTAATATTCAGCTATTTCATCGACCGCATCATTATTTTCACATTCATTGTTGGTTGGTACAACAGCAACTGTAGCTCTATCAGGACCCTTATTTATGTATTTAAACAAATACTTTATAGAAGATCCCTGATTGCACCATTCAATATTAATATGTGCCTGATATCTTTTCAATAGATATTTGTTGTATAGAACAACATTTCTATTATCCAACCTTACACCTGATTTTTCTACAAAATGACCATTGTTTCTTCGCCTATATAACAGAAAACCATTTTGATGAACAGACGAATGATTACTGAATTGTTTTGGAAAGTTTTTAGAGCACTTTTTATCCACCATGCATGGACAATTCATATTTTCAGCTCCACATGGACCATGAACCATAAACTCATTTACAAGTGAATACAATCCAGGATCTTCGATTTTGTCTGGTATCTCTGCTGAAATTATCGGATCGATAAGTTCAACAGTTGGTAGCTTGTTGTCAGAATGCATGAATAGACATATATGACTATGCGGCAAACCTCTTTTTTGGAATTCAATGGTATAGACATCTGTAAAAGAGTTTGCCAAAAAAAGTAAAATGTGATTAGATATTAAAACATATTTAAAATATAATAATAAGATCAATGTTTTATAAAAAATTTAAAAATATTGTTTTAACTACATGCTTGAACTTTGCCGAAAATTTGATTATCCCTTAAGTCTTTAATGAATGCATCAAGCTTGATCTTGAACAACCTACATAGTATATCAGGCCTGTCTTCTGGTTGAAGTGAAGTATCCGTAAGAAACCTTTTAATCTCAGGCCATTTGGGATTACACGTAAAGGTTATGAAGAAATCAGGATATCCAAACCATTTGCATAGTGGCATGGCATCCAAATAGTTTTACAGCATATAACGTGCACCTCTGGTAAAGGATGAAGGTAATATGACACGTTGGCCGACATTCGAGATATCAGTCGTTCCTTGAGCTTTTTGGTTATGTAAATTTTCATAAGAATCACATCTAAGAACATGTTGTTGCCTACGTATGTAGTACATTCTCTCCGTTTCCATCATAGTGTAGGTATCTACCAGAAATTGTTGAAACAACCTTCTTGAATTAAGTATGAGAGAAAACGAATGATCTCTGTCTTGAATCCTATTAGCGATATATTCTCTCATTGTACATTTCGCACGCTTGCTGTTGTTCGTAAATGACACACCTCTATGAAGAATGTCAACACTATAACCATCATCCCCATATGGAAATAGCAATGGATATTGGAGAGGAAGATACGAAGGATGCAATTCACTGATACGTTGTAGACAACCATTTTTTGTTTGAACGACGATATCCCTCTTCTCGATTGAATCCGAAATGTCACCAATTATTAAAGCAGCAACCTCAGAAGCAGTCGGTAGGTTATATGTTCTTCCATCTTGCTCCCTTCTCCCGATAAGTCGTAATTTCATATCAACTTCTAGATTTTTCTGAAAAGTATCTCTTACCATCCTATAAGATCTAACCAACACATTATAAGAATCTCATCGATTCCCCCATAATCGATCGCAATCAACAAAGAATGAAAGGTTAGTAGAATATTTCATCTACGATGTCGTGTCGTCGTCCGATTTGGTCATATTCAGGTTTGAAAAATACGATCTGAAGGTAGACTCTCCTTCTTCCTGTACCACAATCAATTATTTCCATGATGACCATCATGACTAATCAACCTGGTTTCCAACCTAGGGTTTATTCGATTAACATCTGCTCTTTCCCCAATTTCAACCAATCGTGGGTTCGAATGATTTCAGGGGTTAAAACCCTAGATCTCCAATGAAACAATGAAGGTAAAATCATGTGATAGACGAAAACCGTGATGATTAAAAATTGATTATTGATCATAAACATCTATTCCAACATATTTTTTTATTGATCAGTAAAATGAAAGTTTATTTAGATTTCGGTAACACTTTTTGTTCTAGTATTTCCATAGGTCGATTAATGATTTTTTAATTGCAACTGTTTCACAAGATATAAAAGATTTTGATCTATTATTTGTATATATTATAACATATGAAGATCTTCAAAAACCAAGAACACATAAGTTTGTTTGAACTTGTATGAAACAGTTTGTTGTAAATTTCAACCATAAATTCATAGAGAAACCAGTGTAGTGTAAACTCATAATACTAACCTGACATAGTGATATGGAAATCTTGCAGGAAGTAAGACAGGTTTAAAATGAAAAGCAGTTGATTTGTGAACTGGAATGAGGATTAGAACTTGAATGAAGCACCCTGATGTACGTTTGATGAAAAAAGAATCGCAGAACCAATTCAAAAATAAAGAAGACGAATGAAGAAAACGTAAATTTTCGGTTTCACGTTGTGAGGTAAAGTTATATATATATATATATATATATATATATATATATATATATATATATATATATATATATATATATATATATATATATATATATTGGAAAAAAGTTTTGATTTTATGATTTTGTTGTTGTTGCATCTTTATTGGATAAAATTTTGTTCCTGATTTTTTGGGATTTATAAGATTACAACTGAAATTTAGTTTAATATAAGATATTCATCTAAAAAGGGAGTATAGAATATTAGGAAATAGAATCTTGAATATACGAAATTTATAGATGATCATTAAATATGCTGACACGATTACTTAAATTAATAATAATACATAGAAAAAGTATTTAGTAGATGAAATAAATAACAAAATTCAAATATATATATGTATCAATAAAAACTAAGAAATAATATTCACATTGTTTGAACGGGTTGACATTTTAGTGAAAAACCTAATTATCAAACATTAAATTTTGGATGACTTGTTAGAAGGTACATCATCAAATGATAGACTACTAATTATAACATTGTATTTTGGAAGTACATTGCTATAATTTAGATAACAAAAGTAAAATACTACAATTACAAGAATGTATTTTCAAACTACAATGCTATAATTTTTGTAATTATTTATTATATTAATGTAAAAGCACTAAAATAAACAAATCATAAAAACCTTATATGTCTGTTTACTGAAAACTATATTGAACCCTATTTTGGAATCCAGTCTGCCAAGTGTATGATGAAAAGACAGAAATAGATTATGCTGTTAATTATAAAACCAAGATTATCATAACTATATCCAAGCCGAGGCTGGTTTAAGAGAAACAAACAAACATACATTCAAATTTGATTAATACTTGGACAATGAATGTAAAATATTGTAAAAAAATATTTACCTAGTGTGTGGTTTAAAAAAACTTATAGAAAACCAAGTTTAATTAGCTGTAGGACAATGAGAGCTTCCAATCGTGCATCACGATTATGCAGGTACTCAATCTTAAAAATCCTAAAAAATCATAGAGACATATAAATTTAGTTTAGTAGTTTCACTGATTCCTAAAAAAAATGGGCTAGCAAGCATATTTTATAAAATTACTTAATTTGATTTAATTTAATTTACTAATCCATCTTTCCATGATGGGTTCTTGTAGCCAATTGAGAATGCGGGGATGGAAGTCAAATAACCAAAACTAAAGTTTTAAGAAACTTTGACATAACCATTGTGTATGTTACATAACAAATCCTTCTTTATGATCTCTTTTATTGGAGTAATATTCATCCATTTCTTTCTCGTTTGTCTGCAGTTAATCAATAGAAAGCTGGATTAAAAGTTAAAATGGAATAAAAACTGAAATTAGGAATAAAAACTAAAAGTTGTCCCATGTTAATTATAGGATTAATTTTTTAAATCATAATTCATAGGATGGAAACATTACATACAAAGGCTTCCTCTCCAGCCCCTTCACAGTTTAGGAGATGTATGCATTATGTTGTCCCTTCTTTTTTATCTAACTTCATTAATATTAATTCACGTCAAAGACCAAAAAAATAAAAAGGCAAGACACCAAGTATTACTTTACACAAATGGGCACAAACAATCCATAATTGAGATTTTGATATTTCTTTAATTAAATTTAAGTAAAGTAAACCCAACACCAGATGATAAATCCACCACCAGGAAGTCCTACATGTACCATGAATGAACAAACTTAGAACTTAGGATTCTTACATTCTTTGACTTTTGGGAAGGCTAAGCTCCAAAAGGTTCATCAACTCACCGGTCAATTGCTCTAAATAACTTGAAGAAGACAACACATAAACCCACAACTATTACAAAACTGATTATTTTAATCAGATTAAAATAAATAAATAAAGATGATCTAGGTTGTTTATTCTTTTTCGTTATTTTTGTTTGAAAATATTACTCAATCATGTATAATCCTAACCTAATAGAACCAGAAAACCTAAAAATCATAATCAAATAATATGCCCTTATCAATTTTTATTATATATTGACTAAGACACCTGCAAACCATGTTTTTCTTAAAATAGAGATTTCGTCAACACTATTAACATGTTTTATGAAAATGACTTTTGTTGTCTTATTTGTTGTCTCAAAAAGACTTTTGCATTCTTTTTACATGTACTTATTATAGCATCCTAATTTCATTTATTATTATCACAAAATTGTACTTTCATAAATATACCAAGTTATAACATTATAATCCAAATGTAAAACAATTTTCATTTGTATAATAAGGTAAACTTTTATAAGTATAATAGGGGTAAAATGGGTAAAATAGTCATTTTATCAAGAAATAACAGTTTAGACTTCATTTATTTTACTTTTTAAATAAAAGAGCCAATCTTTGCTAATTAAGAGTGTAAATAAAAACTATTTACAAAACAAAAATTGAATATTAAAATAAAACATACTACTACACCAGTAGATACGAATAGCAATACACTTCAAAGGGGAAAATCAACAATAGCATTATGCTTAAAGGAAGAGACAGAAAAAGGCATTATACTTTTTAACTAAAAGGGGTAGCCAAAAAATCATAAAAACCTTATACTAATTAACAACCTGGATGAGCTGTAACATTTGAACAATAATAACCCCATAGGCAATATCGGCCAAAAATTTAAAATATTAAGAAAAAATTCAAAAAATATTTACAAGCAAATAAACTTCAAAATATATTTTATTTGAGTTATAACCAAAATCAACTAACTTGTCCACTTTAAAACAATAAAAGTATCCAAAAATATTCAAAACCAATAATATTTCACATCCTAAATACCCCAAAATAAAAATCATACCAAGCAATCAAAATATCTTTATAACCAAAACAAATGATCAAAATATATTAAATGTGTCTTATAACCAATAGCAACTCACTTTTCCATTTTTGGAATCAAGAGTGGAGTTTCCTCTGCGGTTGACTTTCTTTTAGCCTTAGTTGAACTTAAATCATCTCCAGAATCAACATCATAAATTTCTTGGAGGTTGCGCTTCAAATCACCTGATATTTTGCTTGGACTTGTTGCGGTTGACTTATCAACTGTTGAGGGTGTAAAACTTTCGTCTGTTTGTGAGATCACATCCTAATTTAAAAAAAAAAATAAGTGTTTAATTCCTAAAAAAAACTAATATAATTAAAAGTTTATAAAAGAAAATGAAAAACCTTTTGAACAGGCTGTACAACATCATCGGATTCCAAAGCAACTTGATTTAAGGAGACATATTGAATACTCTAAAAAATAAAATGGAAATATGTTAATCGTTATGTATTTTAACAGTAAAGAATTGTAAATTTTCAACAATAAAAGATTACATACCATAAGTTCTATTTTACTTTCCAATTCAGAAACAATGGACATATCTTCTGTAACTCTGAGAACTGTGTAGATGTTATTATAGTTGTTGACATTGTATTCTGTAATATCTACAACAAAACCAAACTTGCGGTTTTTCAACACGTTAAGTTGCATTGGAAATAGCGCATCACTGTCTCCGGCCTGTAAGATATATTTTAATAAATTAATAAAATAAAGTAAATCTTTTTTGATTTTAAGGTATGAATAATATACCGCATCATGTATCTTTTTCAACTCGTAGGCACTTATATTTAACAGCCTCTTTGCTTCCCTATCAAAAAGAGTCAATCCAATGGTTCCAGTACAATCTTGTACGTTGATTGGAATTATATACCTAAAACAAAAAAAAATTATGTCATTGTTAGTGTTGTTTTACAGATTGACAAAATTAATAGAAATAAATATGTGTATACTTTATAACTGACTGAAATTCAGATTTTTTGCATTGTGCATTTGTACACTCGACAACCATAGTTTCTGAAATTCCCTCAGGGTTGGTATACGAATGATTGGCTTTGGGAACAAGGTTTATTTTTTTTCCACATTTTTTGCATGCTTCATAATACCATGATAGATTCTGCCTTATATTAACAATGGAAGCAACTAATAAAAACTTCATTTCCTGTATCATATCAAATGTAAAACTTATTAAAATAAATTATGCAAAAATAAAATGTAAAACATATCAAGTAATGCAATATACCTTAATTGGTTCAGTGATCTCACATGTGACAACCCGATATTTCAACTCTTTGTAATGACCTAAAAAGTCAAGTATTGTAACCACTTTTGAGTTAATAAAATTAACTTTGATAATAAATTGTCCAAAAAGTTCTATTTAAATTCCCTCTATGTTTAAATGTCATTAAACCATGATCGTACGTAAAAAGAACGCCCAAATCCGACTTCGTATATTGAAGTTAAGATTTTTCCAAGTTCGGCTTAGCAACAGACAGCTAAAAACTCGAATCGGAGATCGAGCGACTTTTGGCCGGAATGACCTAAACGAGAATCGAAGGTCTCGACAATGGTATTTCAGCGGTAAAAAGTCTGGCAAAAACCGACGTCAGATAAAGAAGTTATGAATTTTTTACAGAAATTCCTTAATCACGTCATTTTATAATTAAATAATAAAAATAATTTCGGAATTTGCCAACGGAGTCTAAACGAAAGTTGTAGAGCGTAGTCTCACCTACGCGTGGATATAAAGACCATCGAAAACGGAGTTCGTATGAAGAAGATATGATTTTTTGAAGTTTATTAAATAAATTATATATAAATTAAATCAAAAATCCGGTAATATCCGAAGAAGGAGTCAGCATCCTCATCCGAGTTATGCGCTGCGTAACCCCGTACGCCCCGCATACCCGAGGGCCTTGGTCTCGGTCCGTCCACGTCGCCCCTATGCGAAGCTACCGACCCGCCCTATCCGATCCGTCCCATCCGAAGCCGAGGCAGTCGAGGACTCGCTCATGCATGACGTACGCGAGGGTTCCCGGAAATTCACCCCATTTCTCTCCTTTCTCTCACGATCTTGCCTCGATTTCCGTGCCCGTTCAAACACGAAGCTCTGGTCTTTTTGCTCAAGTCCCGAGGGTCGATTTTACTCCCGAGATTCCCGAGAATCCCGAGAAAAATCCGTTTCTCAAGACGAAACTCTGCCCGATTTTCCATCTCGCTATCTTCAAACTTTCAAGTGAGTTTCATACCCCTTAATTAACCTTTTTAAGATATTCTAAATGCTTTTATATGCTTTCAAGGGGGGGGAATACAAGTAAAACACACGAGTATTATCGTGTGTTACATAAAGAATTATTTTATATGCTTTTATACATATCCAAATCACATGTGATTTATAAACTTTATAGGAAACTTTCGTATATAAAATATGTTACAATAGAATTCTATCTTTTGAAATATAAATTGTTGTAATGCATGTATAAACTAAACATTTTCTTAGATTTTATGTATACTTGTCTATCTTAGGCTCTACAAAAATCTATACTTTCATAACAAGTGATTCCTTTTCTAGGTATTTCTAAACAAAAGAGACACACTTTTAGAAAACTATAATAGGTATAGTTTTACGAGGATATTGCTAACTTTTACATACTAGAAACATGATTTTCAAGAAGTCACTTTCATATACAAGAACAAACGAACATTTTAACACGTAAATCTGTTTTTATACCACGGCTTTGTGAGACATAAACTTCACGTATGTTCGAGTACACATTTCAAGTCCTGTATTATATACCAGAATCCCTTGGAGGGGGAGCATGGTGTTTGTGTATAGATCTATACGGGCTTGACAACCCGCGCCCTGATTGTTAGCTACAGTCCACCGTTTGGGGTGACAAACGTCATAACATTCCAACGCCTGAAGAACGTTGTGTATAGGCATTCCAAGTCAATAGTATGGTTATAAAACTCACATGGGGTATTAAAAATGCATTGATTTACAAGGTTTTCAAACACATTGGTTATTTCACACTTACATACATTTTAGAAACAAACATTTGTCTTGAGAGAAGGCTACTTTTATACTAGTAGAAAATATAGGATTTTCTAAACACAAACAAACAAGGACAAAACATTTCATTTCATACAAACATTGTCATTTAAATACTTATGAAACTCACCAACTTAAATGCTAATCTACTCTTTCAAAATTACTTGTATGTCCCAGGAAATCAGTAATTTCAGGTATCATTATGCTTTTGATGAAGGGATGCTGCGGCGCTAGTTTAATCTCATATTTTGACATCATATTGTAATTGGTTTTGAACATGTAACTTTTTGACAAATGTAAACTTTCAATTATATATATGATGGTTGTATTGCTTTCTTTACTATGTATTCTATTGTTACGCTACCACATGAAGTCATCCGCCCCCGAACGTTTCCGCCGTTCAGGTTTGGGGGTGTGACATCATAGACTGTTTTTAATGGAAAATTGCCCTTAAAGTCATCTGTATATGAAGAAGAGTAGCTTTGAAGTGTAGTTATGCTTTTTTCAGTTATACCGAAATTGTCATGACATTTCAACCTGTGATGTTTAATTTAGATTCATGAATATTAGGTTTTGTGTTTTTTTAAGTTAAAATACATTATAAAAAAATAAAAAACAATTGGAAACTAACTTATTTTTAAACTCATTTATTTCATAAATGTCAAAATTTATGAACAATTTCGTTACATCAAAATGACTTTTAGCTTCACCAAAACCTGTAAAAAATGTATATCCAATTAATAGAAATTATATAAAAACAGTAATTATAAAAATCTATATATAAATATTGAATACAAACCATTCCAAATGTTTAGCTTCAAAAACTGCATCACGATAACAACAAAATTAACCGTCGGGTTATTTTTTAGGTATTCTGAAATTTGATATGCTTGACTTCCAAAAATAGTAACCTTCAGATGTACAGAACTAAATAAACCAAAAAATAGTATATTAATATTAATTTGTGATTAATTAAAGATAATAAATAATAAATAAATAATAAAATATAATCTCACTCTAGGTTGCTAAGAGTGAGTTTTATATAATGCTTGGATGGTACTGAATTTGAAGTTTCAAGAGGCCTAAATGACACGATATGTCCAATAACATCTACACAACAGATAACACAACATAAACTATTGAATTATAATCGTAATATTTAAATAATAAAATGTATAACAAAAACAAATGATAAAAAATGATTTTATTAATATTTTATGACTAACCAAAGAATGTGTCTCTTGGGCATGTTTGTTCTATGATAGAATTAAAGTCAACAAACATAAATCCATTGACCGGACCCGAGAAATCATCACATTTTTTTAGGATGCTTTTCCAATCCAAAGTTAAGGTCTGTTTATGACCTGTATAACTAAAACCATTAGTAACAGCAGCCATATTGGGTTTTATAACTATATAACTTTCATCTTCCTTTAAAAGATGACGAAATCTGGAGAAATTCTGATTGAAGACACGAGCTTGGTATTGTGTACCCTGTTTAAAAAAAATTAAAAATTATTATGTTCATGAAACATGTCTAATATTGAATGATGAATAAAAAACATATCAAATACAACAAACCTCCTCGTCCATGATGATCATTTCAATCGAACAAACTTTATTATTTCTGAAAAAGTTCCAAATTTTAAGCACCCGAACCTTGATATGCGATTTTTCATCTATCTGGTCAATGTTATTTAGGTAAACCTTATTTCCTATATCCATTTTCTACAAGAAATTTAATCATTATAGAATTGTAAGGAAAATTAGCAACCTTTTAGAATGTATAGAACATCCTAACCAATAAGTAAAACAGAAAAATTAAAAATCAACACATGACAATAACAACTGACTTAATATACTCATAAATTTTTAAATACAATAATTCATTTTATAATAAAATGGAATACAAACAAAAAAAAAATAATTCATATGAAATAATGTTTTAGATTGAATAAAAGTTTTTATAATAAGATGGAACACAAATATAAAATTAACATGAAAACGACAATTATACCGACAATGCCCCTGCAACATACTAACACTAACAGATAACATAACAATGAGTAAAACAGAAAAATTAAAAATCAACACATGACAATAACAACTGACTTAATATACTCATAAATTTTTAAATTCAATAATTCATATTATAATAAAATGGAATACAAACAAAAACAAATAATTCATATGAAATAATGTTTTAGATTGAATAAAAGTTTTTATAATAAGATGGAACACAAATATAAAATTAACATGAAAATGACAATTATACCGAAAATGCCCCTGCAACATACTAACACTAACAGATAACATAACAATGAGTAAAACAGAAAAATTAAAAATCAACACATGACAATAACAACTGACTTAGTATACTCATAAATTTTTAAATTCAATATTTTTTTGAGATTGTATTTAGATAAATACAAACAAATTTTAAAATTTCATACCATCAAAACAAAAGTTACTGTGCAGGACTAACCATTTAGAATTTTAATAACTTTGTAGGTAAACTCCAATGTTTTGGCATATCATGTCAGAATTATGGGTTAATTCACTAATTTGTATTAATGAACTTGAAGCTGGATCACAACAAACATGTTAAAGAAAAAATAGTTCTCATGTTCATTACTTTTTTCGTATACATATACATTAATACGTAAATAGACAAAGTAACAGCAAATCAAAGTAAATGTAACACCAAAAGAAAAAAAATGTAATAGTATAGTTTCACATCTGAAAAAGACTATTTTTAATTTTTTTAAAGAAAATGAACTTGTAATGTTCATTAGTTTTTCGTCTTTTAAACTGAAAAGGTAGAAGAAGTAGACGATTAAGAAGAATTACAAAAAAGAAGAAGAATAGAAATCATACAATGAGAACGTGATAGATACCGATAAATAAGAACATGAAGGGAATAGAAATATTTGTAATTCTGATTTTTGAATACACTAACCTGATATTTAATTCTTGAAGCGTTGCAGAATCACAAAGAATGAAGAAGAATACGTTTGCTGTGGTTTCTATGGAGCAGAATTGTTATGGAGCAGAATGGTAAAAACAAAATAACCGTATAAATAATATTTACGTTTGCTGAAAAAATACTGCAGATTTTTAGGGATTTAATGATTGCAATATATTTAATTTGCAATAAAAATAAACAAACTTTCAAATTTAATCGTGAATTTCGAATCTGATTATTGATTAACATATTTTTTCAAATTATTTCCATAATTTTTATTCATTTAAAATTAATGGTTGAGTATTTTGAATGCAGTTGACAGCTAAAATTTCCGGATTTATTGCATCAGTTTGAACTTTGATTCAATTTGGATTCAATGGCATTTACGTAAATATAGATGAATAAATGAGCGGGAAAACTCGATTTTGGGGTCCTTAGAGAGTGACACGTGGCAGAGTTCTACTTATTTATTAGAATTAGGATTAGTCATTTATAATTTATAAAGTTTGTTCCATTATTATTAATAATATAATAATTTGTTAATCAAGTAATAAAATATCATTTAAAATAGTTTTGTAATATAAATGTAGTTCATTTATTTTAATAAAAACGAATCTTAAAATTCATAAATAACATTAATATAATAAACATTGTTAAACATGTTTATATAGTGGTACATTAGGTGTGTAACGTGTTAAATATAGATCTTTTTTAACAATGTGGGTCTAATATATACTGATACATTTGGTGTGTGATATGTTATGGCTTTAACATGTTTATATAGTGGCAGGATAGGTTTAGCTGTGAGTTAAGTTGGGAATTAGGTGAAATACTAAAAAAATCTAGTTACGTTGTTGGTAGGTATGAGGTATTATAGTGTCAGGTAGAAGTTAGTTTAATGTTAGGTGGGTGTTAATTAGGTTTTAGGTGGAAAACTTTTTATCCCTCCTAACAGAGTATAAAGATAATGATATTTATAATGCTTTCAAACCTCTCTTTCTGAAAAACGGATTTGAAGTGGATACTAGTAGATGGATGATATCACAAGGGAGTTGTTTAGTGGCATGAATAATCAATTAAAAAGTTTGATGAAGGGGCATATGATTACTAGGAACATACATAGCTTGTGTTGCATGAAATGGAAGATGGAAAGAAGTGGACAGATTAGTACTTAAGCGAAAAACATGGATAAGTGGATGGGAAAGTAAAAAATGCAGAACTATCATTACACTATAAAAAAAAATAATAATAATACTAATAATCTAAGTTCATTTCTCTTCCATGTTTACAATGATATCAACATAAAACAGAGTTGTATTGACCAACATAAATCTAAATTCCCATATGATGATGAGTCTGATAATAGGTTTGCATATAAGATGAATACTTATTTTAGTATGTAATTAACACCTCTTTATATCAAATTATGTATTTTACTTTTTAAAATCAAACATACAAATAAGGAGACTGAGAAACTCAACACATTATTATGAACTAAATGTTAAACCTATAAGTTTACAATGCAATGATGTCTCAGAGTCGAATGTATCTTTACGCACTCACAAACATCAATTAGTAAGAGCCATAGTTTCAAAATAAATATACGTAAAGTAATAATTTGAAAAATATATAGGGTAATGGCACAAAAAACTCTTTTTATACAAAAATTTGATTTTGACACCGTGTTTTTTTGTGTCAATTTTGAAACTGTATTTTTTAATTTGTTACAATTCTGATCACTTGACCGGTTAACCAGGTTACATGCTGACATGACATGATGAGGTATCAGTTTTGATGACGTGGCATGCTGACATGATATGCTGACGTGTCAAAATTGATTTGTTTTTTCCACAAAAAACACTAAGTTTTCACTTTTTTTCGATTTTGACACCAAGCTAAATTTTTTATTTCAATTTTAACACTATGTTTTTTTATTCCAATCGAATATCATTTATCAAATTTTGTTCAATTTTGTCTATTTTCCATTTGAAACCATATAAATATATTTTTTTTTATTACATTTTAAACCGTAAAAACATATTTTTTTCGTTTAAAAACCACATTTTAAAGTTGCATATTTAATATAAAATATAATTTTTATATAACTAATACATATTTATACATAAAAATAAGGTTTGAGTGTAAAAAAAATGTATTTATACAAAACTATGGCTTTTAAATGAAAAAAAAAATATTTATACAGTTTAAATGTATTAAAAAAATATTTATACGGTTTCAAATAAAAAAATTGTCAACATTGAACAAAATTGGAAAAAAATGATGTTCGATTTGGAACAAAAAAACATAGTATCAAAGTTGAAATAAAAATTAAATATAGTGTCAAAATCGAAAAAAAAAAATGAAAACTTAGTGTTTTTTGTGAAAAAAGAATTCAATTTTGACACGTCAGCATATCATGTCAGCATGTCATGTCATCAAACTGACACGTCAGCATGTAACCTGGTTAACCGGTCAAGTGGTCAGAATTGTAACAAATTGGAAAACACAATATCAAAATTGACACAAAAAAAAAAAAAAAACACGGTGTCAAAATCAAATTTCTATGGAAAAAAAATATTTTTTATGTCATTAACCAAAATATATACATACAAACCTACAGGTAATCTTTTAAGAAAACCTGCCTATACAGAGGCACCCCTTCACTAGAACTACAAAGTATGGTGTTAGATGTATGCCTTGCTCCACTAATATATACTATCTAATAGTGGTGTGGTACCATGTTCCAAAGTGTCAAAACTTTGTGATATATCTAAACACATATTGCCCAACAACCAATGTGGATTAATGACGTTTATAGAAAAATCAGTAGAAAACTATTTTAGTGTATAATTAGTTTAATAGTTCACAATATTGACTACATGTACCCACCCGATTAACGGTCCACCAACATGTTACTCCCATCAGCATGATTTCACTACTCTTTTGAAAAGCATTGTATAATTTTCTTAAAAAATTGTGTGCAAGAAATAAATTAATTTTCTGACAATTGATTATGTCTGCGACAATGGGGACATACACTGAAAGTTATAAAATATTCAAATAAATGATAAAATATATTAGATAGATATGTTATTAAATATGAACCAAAAAACTATTTAGATAAAAGAGTTTTATTTATTATCTATTAAGTTGTAGAAAAATTGAAGAAAATAGTTTTATTTAAATAGTTAAATAAAAAGGTATTTAATCATCTAAAAAATAACTAATTAAAGTAATTAATTAGTTGCTTTCAGGCTTACTTCATTAATTATTTAAAGATTTAGTCTAAAGCCCCTGTTTAAAAAAAATCTTTAAGAAAGGGAACCTATTAGTTTTAGGTAAGCGTTTTCTAACCCTCCTCTCCTAAAAAACCCAAGTGACGAATTCTAGAGCCTCTCAAAGGTTTTGAAAGTAAACTCTCATTCTTAGAAAGTGAAAGTGGTTAAGATTTGATTAATTGAAGTCTGAAGATATAGCAGTCATCTGGATTCTAGATTGGCTTGAAAATAAACACATAGATACAAAAACATATATTCCTTTATGGTAACAGGAAAAAAAATAATCATTATGATTTTTATTGTCAAACATGATTATGATTAACATTGCTTGTGATTTATAATCACCTTTCATTCTCACATACACATAATAAGCTTATTTCTCAATTGAATATATATATATATATATATATATATATATATATATATATATATATATATACACACACACACACGTACCTTCGAATGTATGTTGTGTCTATCCATAAGGATTTCAAATTAGACCTTTCTAGAATTCAAGACAATCATTGTTCAAATTAAAAATCGTACTCTCCAAGCAATCTAGATAAAAGGTACCTTAAACCTTATAAATAACCTAAGCTTATAATGTAAAAGTCAAGATACACATACCCTAACAATTTTGCTATAATTGTTATTATTGTCCTTACGAAATATTGAATTTTCCATCTAAGCGTTTTCTCGATTACCCCAATTGAAATTGTTGCAGGTAACAGTGAAGATCTGAGCAACATGTATGCCTCGTACATGTTGTGGGCAAAGGTACTCATCATTAGCGCAATCTATAGGACCCGAACATAAAATCAAAAGGAGAGCATGACTATAGAGATAGTGTCACTTCAAGGGAAACCATTAATAACTTATGGGAAAACTTGAGCCCTCATATTGGTAAGTAATCTAGTTTTCACATCCGAACTATCAATCATAATGCCCACCATGTCAATCGTGACATCCGTGATACTAGTTGTATCATCCAGGAATATAACACTAGGGAATATGTCGAGGCCAAATTGTTTAGCACAAGACACAACATCCATAAATCATCCAAACACACCCCAAGTTTTAATGTGTTACCCATTCTATCTAATTAAATTGGCACAACTCAGTTCCAACCTTAACTTTAGTCCCCTAGCATGCCTACAACAATGATGTTCCCTAACCCTAATATGCATGCTCTTATGATGTTCCCTAGGCATGGTTTTCAAGCTCTAATAACTTACCACACCACTAACATGTCTACTCTTAAGAAATTATAGTCTCAAATTTTAGCATCCAAAAGGGTTTTAAATGACAACTTTCATAATTAGAAGGTGCATGTGGCTAAGCTTTTATCCATTGTAGATCTAGCAATTAGCAATCATCTAGACTGGATTGCATGTATACATACAGATACAAGGATGTCCTTCTTTTATGGTCATATGAAAAGATAATCATTAAGATTTTAGTGGAAAATATGATTATTATATAATATTGCTTATGATTTATAATCACCTTTCTAATAGGATGCATTTGTAAAATCCCCAAAATTCTATGTGAAAATTTCTCTTTAGATTAATAAAAAACAACCATTCGTTCAATATAGAAATCTCATTAGAGTATAAAAACATATCATGTAATCATTAGAGTACAAACAAGCCAATCATGCAGAACACTAGTGGATGCGATACAATCATGTAGAGCTCTTCCCCTTGGAATCGAAAGTACCTGAAACCATAAACATGAAACCGTAAGTACACAGCTTAGTGAGTTCCCTAAAATACCACATACCATACATAAATCAGGCCCTGCTTGACATTCATCAGGCCCACCCGACATTCATCGGTCCCTACCCGGTATTCATCGGGCCTCGCCTGGTATTCATCGAATCTCGCCCAGCATCGGGCCCCGCCCGGCTAAGAGGCCACATCATTAATACATAATGAGCCTCGCTTAACATACATAATATGCAAGAGTCATAAATACATCTATCATCCTACAAACATAATTCAATAGGCCGATATTGGTGCCTACGACCTACGAGTACAGTGAAGAGACTCACTTTGATCGGTAAATGGATAGATCTTGCACACGACTTGTTGGTGCGAAGGTCTCTCTAGCTAAACATATGCACAAACGAAACCCTAATAAGCAATTTAGGTAATAGTTTACTTAACGAGTCTAAAAGCCAATGTCGATTCCTATTTGGGCAAAAAAACTAGTTTGACCTTCCAAGTCCTCAACCCCTCACAGTTGACCAAAGGTCAAACTGGTCAAAAAGTCAACAGTCAACGCCCAGTTGACGTATGACATACGTAATCAAACTATGCCTTGCATAGTGGCACGCCCTGCATACTACGTTGTTAAGCCAACCAACCATCTATTACTTAGATCTGGTCCTAGTAAATGTCTAGGGTGATAAAGTTCCTAACTTTATACCTTTACATGGCTTAAAAAAAGAACAATCCCAAATCCCAAGTCCAAACACACTCCAATACCCAAACACTCATACATGAAAGGATAGGAGTGACTGAGCTCCTATTTTTATCACTCTACAAGCTCAAGAATGCTAGAAAATGCCAGTCATGAGGTTTGGAGTTGCTCATACTCACTAGACCCAAGATTAAGGGAAAAAGAGCTCATAAAACCCATAATAAGCTAGATATATCTAATGAATCATCAAGGTTCAAGCTTTATACCTCTTGGAGGATGTTGAAGAAGATTAGAGTCTAGATATACGAGCTTTGGACTCCCCAAACACACCTTGGATGACTTCCTTCTTCACAAGACACATAGTAAAACACTCCAATGCTTCAAAATCCTCACAAGATGGATAGGGTTTTGAGTTGTAGGCTCAAGAAGGTGGAGGCTAATAATAAAAAGGACCCTAAGGGGTTAGAGTCCATAAATAAGGCTCAAACCCCCTAAAATTAGGGTTTTTACTCTGCGCAATTATGCCCAACGTAACATAGGCTATGCCTTGTGTGGGATGCTAAACATGTGTCCCAACCTTTAGCCACTATACCATGCGTACTTAAAGTGTGTGCCACATAGTGCAAGGCTCCCATTTTCCAACTCAACTTCAAACAACCATAACTTCTTCGCTTTAACTACGTTTTCGGCGTTCATTATATGCATGGAAAGGTATTGGAGAGCCCCACAATCTTATATAGTTATTTTTGGCTTATAACATACCGAACTAAAACCATAATCCATGCAAGAAGTCCGATATATAACTCTTACCTATCTACCCTTCGATTCCAACACATAAATCAAGGGATTAGATCTCACCACCAACATTATCAACCTTCAATAAGGTCTAAACTTTATCTTCTTCAAAGCTGAAAGCCTGTTCTTGATCGAACTTCGGTCCACAACCCCGAATTAATAAATAACTCAAAACAGGGTGGTACAACTCTCCCCCACTTAAATTAGATTTTTTCGTCGAAATCATTCATTACTACTTCCACTGCCACACTAGTTGACCCTCTTCATTTAATGGTATCAAAGCCCATTCATAGAAGAAATCACTCATCCTGACGATGAAATGAACCTTATTATTCTATCCTTAACCAACGAAAGAAAACCCAATTGCTCTGCCTGAAAACTAAAAACCTTAAACAATGTCATGTAACGACCCAAATTTTCATCGGTCATCAAGGTTAGCTTCTGTTACTTGAAAATTAGTTTTCCTTAGTGAATTTGTTTCTTTTATGATAAAAAACAACAATGATACTGATAAAATAGATAAATGTTATTTTATACCAAAGAATTAATATTGGGGGTAAATAAGATAATTCTAATGAAAAAAAATGATTTTTATGAGTTGAGGGGTTAAGGTGTCATTTACAAGAATCTAATTTGTAAAAATACTAGGGTTAGTGTAAAAGAGGTACATTATGGATAATTAAGGGGCTAGATGGCAAAACTTGGAGTAACCCCCAAGGAGAAGGATGGATCCTTCTTCTTGTGTCCGTTCCATCATCACATGGTATAAGGAACGAAAAAAAACGATCAGGGCAATTTTCCTTTGTGCACCGACGATCAATGTCAAAAAAAAACGTCAGGTGGCTTTGTGCGTGAGGCTGTGATGAACTGAGAGAGAGGAGAGGGAAAATAGGTCTTACCTTGTCGGTCCTAGGAGGCATAGTAGGCTGCAATTCCTGGCTAATTGTGGTAAACAAATTCTCTTTAAATCTTTTTGTGGTGTTACTTATGAAATTCCTTGTCAAGTGAAGATTTCGGTTGTCAATTCTCTTCCTAATTGATGATCATAATCTCATCTTCTTCTTCTTAGGAACCTTTGAAGGTTCTTATGATGAAATTTCACTTGTGTTGGGTGTTTATGATGGCTCAATTGTTGTCAATATTTCTTATGAACACCTTCAATAAGTTTATTGTTCAAGTGAATATTTTGATCAAAGTTTTAGAGTCTCAATTTTTGTTGGTGATTTCTAAAACTTATGTTAACTTCCACCATGAATCAATTGAGTATTTTTCTGTGATAGAATCATGTTTTCAGTCACCCAATAAGCCTCAAAACTATCTCTGAAACTCCTTCCATGAGACTTGGTGGTGGAAGAAATCCAAATTCCTAGTTGTGCAACCTACTTTGCTTTCCACCAAATGATATGTACATTGATGAGTGGGTTGTGATTGGAATTGATATTTTTTATTGGTTGACATTTTAATTCTGTTAAGAAGTTAGTTTTCAACCTTTATGGGTGTTCTTAGTGATGGCTTAATAGGTTAAGTGGTCAAAAGCCCTTGAAATCCAAAGCTTAAAAATTCAGAAAAAATTACCAATCTGTCCCTGTATTGGAAAAATTATAGAAAAATCAACATGGGTCGAGTTAATGGTCTGTAAGATCTCAAAGTTTTCATTTTGAGCCTAGTTATCCATGAATTTTTCCAATACCTGTTGTTGCCTCCAACTTACGTGAAAATCATCATTTTCACCTGCTGGTCAGAATTTAGCTGCATTGATAAGCATTTTTGTAAAAATGATATAAAATTGTAGAAAAATAGAAGTTATACAGGTTCCAAGTGTACTAAAACAACTCTAAACAGGTAGATTTTTTGGGTCCAAAACTGGGAATTTTAATTGTTAGTTGATTTATGTGTTTGGGTTATAAATTTGTCATCTTTGGCATTGCAGAACTCCAATAACCTTGTTATTTGAAATGTAATAAGGGTAAGGGTGATACTTCAACCAATACAAGACTTGAAGTATGAGATGGTCACATATTTGGAAAAAGTGAGTCAACTTTGCGGTTTGAAAAGTACATTGCTAGGAGTATCCCATATCTTAGATAGATTGGGATGAACAAAGTTATCTAGGATATATGTGCCCCTTTTCATGATTGAGTTTTATGCCGTTATTGTTGAAATGTTTAATGGGTAATGATATCTAGGGTGTTGCAAGCTAGACTCTTCTTTGTTTGGTGTGAGATGTGAGCTAGGGTCATGCTAGATTGAGTGTTGTGTATGAACATTATATGATGTAAGCATGTTAATTCTTGTTTGCAAATATTTGTTCAAAATGTTTTAGAACAAGCATGCTAGTGTTGTATCAACTTCATAGATGTGTTGTGTATGAAAATAGTGTGTGATGTAAAATGTAATAACTACATAAAATTACATGTTTGCATGAAAATAACCCTTAAAGAGGTAACATGTTAATAAAAGAAAATTCATAATATTTACATGATTACTCGAAAAGGGTAAAAGTGTAACTCCTTATTTAATTAATCATTATTAAATTAAAAAGGGGAACACCCTAGTGGGGCAAAGGTTAGTAACCTAGAAATAGGTACATACCCAATCCGAATATTATGATGGCCTAGTGGGTTTAATAATACCTATAGGATAAAGAGCTTAAGCGAACTTTGATGCCGAATGGTTTTTCTAGACAACCACTCGGGAAATGGTCTTGCTACACCTTGGTATATCGGGACTGGAGTTATGTTGGTCAAGCGGTAGGACCAGCGCAAACATCACGTGGGATTTGGGTGGTGTAGCTTGTTTGAATTGCCACCGCTCGTACTAATCCTTAACGACAACGGATGTATACGTATGTGCACAATCAGAGTAACGAACGCAGCGCACCGAGAGAAAAGATTACGGGTGAGAGACGCGCCTCACTTTGTGCATTTGGTCGTGTCGGTCACGTTAATAGGAAAGGGGGTCTTACTTTGGGGTTTTTTACGGTGAATAAATAGACCCTAACTAGGAGGTATACTTTAATAATTACAACGATGCTAAGCGGTGAGTAATTATTAATGTAAAGCGGAGAAGAAATATTATATTAATATTTAAGCGGTGAATCGATAAAATAAAATTAGTTACATCGGTGTTGAGGAGAGTAACTAAGAAATGAAGCTCTAAAAAGTAGTACTAAAATACATTGACCTAAACCTGTTTTTGATATGCGGTACGGTGTCATTATGTATTGCTTGTGAGTCTTTGACTATGTGTGGATTTTTGTGTGAATCAATCTATGATATGTGTGTTCTCTTAACACTATGCTATATTAACTCATGTAGCTTATGCTAACACTTGTTCTTTGCTTGCTAGTTTTCTTTGTGTGTTGGAACAGGTAGTTTGACATGATGCCTTGGTGAGGATATGAGCTTTTGGGTAGTCTTAGTTAGTATCTTTCGTTATGATACCGTTTGAACATGTTGGGTTTCATCATTATGTTTTTGTGAACTTAAATTTTTGATGGGTTTGTTTTGACATGAAAGTAACATTGGTGATATATATATATTTTTTGAAATAAACATAATAAGACTTCGCAACGTATTCTGTTAAACAATGTTTTGAAAATAAAAAGAAAAAAAATTTGGGTTAAAAATCACCATTTTAAGAGTTGGTATCAGAGCCATGCTGTGATTGAACTGAATATAGATGACAGTGTTTAGACTCACAATGTAGACTTGCTCAATTAGGTGCTCTGGGATTCTTAAGGGGGGAAGGGTGTGTGCTGAGAGTTATAGGGTAATTTTATGTAACCTCCTGAATTTTCGCTTTATGTGATTGTTATATGTACTTAAAAATTCTTTGTTATTTAGGAACATGTCGCATGTTGAGGGGAATGTCAATGTTAGAGGAGCTGGTGGGGGCAGGACAACCACACACCTGAGATGTTACCATTTGCTTTTCAGGCCCCACCAGTTGGTTGTCTGCCATGGGCCCAACCAACCCGTAGCGAGTGCAGCAACCCGTAGCGAGTGCAGCACTATGAGTGCTGCTATCATTGTTGACCTTCAGAAGCAGCTGAAGGCACATGATCAAGACATGGAACGGATGCACCAGGCTATGCGAGATGCGAGACTTTTACAGCCGGAGGACGAAGAAGAGGAGAATGAGGAGCCACAAGAGGTGATAGCTGAGAGCCACTCAGTCACCCAGGGGTGGAGCAGGGAGCCTACTAGAGAACGTGTTATGGGACGGGGTAGTTCCTACAAATAATTCACTTACTTCAAACCCCCTATCTTTAAAAGAGGAGAAGACCCACGATTGTACATGCAATGGTTATGCAAGATGAGGCAGATTTTCCATTCAGGTGACTTAACTGAGCTACATAAAGTCAGTTATGCAGCACTAAAATTAGATTGTTATGCACTATAGTGGTGGGAGGCATTAGAATATGTTTTACCTGAGGCTACACTTCAAGCCATGACCTGGGAGGCTTTCAGCCAAAAGATTCAGGTGCATTTTTGTCCAACGCGGCAGATAAGGAAGGTCGATCGGGAGTTCCTTGCACTGGAGAAAGATACTATGTCGATTGCGAAATACAATTCAGTTTTCTCTGAGAGGCTACAGTTCGGTAAAAGTTACTGCGCCACCAATGCAAAACAGGTGGAACATTATGTCGAGGGATTACCACTAGAGTATCAATCTATTCTGAGGCAGCGCCGCTCCTTGGCAGCTGTCATGGATGAGGCTATTCGTATCGAGGTTGATTTGACCACACTTGGGCGCATCGTGATTAAGGGTGGGGAGAAGAGGAAATGGGAGGGTTTGTCTGAATCCTCAAGGAAGAAAAAAAGGGTCACCAGGGAAAGAAGACTGATTGGTCTAATTTTTGCATAAGGTGTCATGCAACACATAGAGGTCCATGCAATGAAAGTACTATGACCTGCAAGTGATGTGGAAAGGTAGGACATAAAGTAGCGGAATACAAGAATGAGCCGATTTGCTACAACTGTAGGCAGATAGGACATATGAGTGGTCAGTGCCCAAAACTGAAGGCTGATGTGGGTGGAAGTGGTAAGAAGACACAAGCACCGAAGGTTCAGGCTCGAGCTTTTTAGATGACAAGTGAAGAGACCAGACCCGGCGATGAGGTTATTCTCGGATCTTTTACTATAAATGATATGCCTACTAGGGTACTGTTTGATGCTAGTGCTAGTAAGATATTTTGTGTCTCCTATGTTTTGTGCTCGGTTCATGTTACCCCGAAGTCCTCTAGGTTATGTGTTAGACATTGAGATCGCGGTAGGAAATGTTGTTCCTATATATGAGAAGTTTGATGGGTGCGCCATATTTCTTTCTAATCAAACTTTTCCCGTGACTCTGATTTCGATCGGGATCAAGTCGTTTGATGTCATCATTGGCATGGATTGACTGTCTGCTAATCGAGCTGAGACTCTCTTTGCTGAAAAGCGCATTCATATTCCAATCTCTGGAGGAGAGCCTATCTACGTTCGTGGGGAGAAGTCTCCAGGATCTCTTCCTCTTATCTCAGTGATGAAGTCACGAAAGTGTATCGCGAATGGTTGTATGGTTTTCTTGGCTCATGTGGTGTAGATCCCTAAGAAGACTACGAGTCTCTCTGATGTGGAGGTGGTTAGGGAATATGTGGATGTTTTCCCTGATGAGTTGCTAGGTTTACCACCCACACGTCAAGTAGAGTTTCAAATTGATCTCATTCTGGGTGCAACCCCTATAGCTAAAGCACTCTACCGTTTGGTACATTTAGAAATGGCAGAGATGAAGTCTTAGCTACACGAACTTCTAGAGCGTGGATTCATTCGATCGAGTTCCTTGCCTTGGGGAGCACCGGTTCTCTTTGTAAAGAAGAAAGATGGTTCGATGAGGGCATGTATCGATTAGAGAGAGTTGAATAAGGTCACTGTGAAGAATAAGTATCCCTTCCCAAGAATTGATGACCTTTTTGATCAACTTTAGGGTCCAAGTCATTTTATAAAGATTGACTTGCGATCAGGATATCATCAGGTACGAGTTAGCGAACAAGATATACTCAAGACAGAATTCAAGACACGCTATGGACATTATGAGTTCTAAGTGATGCCCTTTGATTGATGAATGCTCCGGCAGTGTTTATGGACCTGATGAATCGGGTGTGTCGACTATTTCTAGATAAGTCAATCATTGTTTTCATCGATGACTGTTAGGTCACTTTTTATGGTTTGGGCTAGGTATCTTTATGTATAAGTCTTGGTAGGGTTTTGTTCTTGTTGCTTTAGTGTTTGTGGCCGTGTAGGTGTTCACGGTCGTGAAACCTGTTTGCGGTTAGTCTGCCACTATATATAGGAGTATGTCTGAATGTTGTCAGAGACGTTGCTGAGAGTTGTTCACGGTGCTGTGTGTGCGTGCTCAAGGTGTACTTGACGTTTTATGCAATAAAAATGTGCATTGCTTGACTAGTCCTTTTCTTTACTCCATTCTTGTTTGTTTGATTGATTACTTGTTTGATCACTGGTTTGGATCCTTGGATTTGGGACTCTACAATTGTTTGTTTGATTGATTACTTGTTTGATCACTGGTTCAGACATGCTAACGCAAAGAACCTGAATTGACTTGCAAAGAATGAAATAGTGCGTGGGCTTCCTGTCAAAGATTTCATCACGTTTGAAAACTGTGTGGCTTGTGCTCAAGGAAAACATCACAGAAAGCCACACCTGCCAAAATAGGTTAATTCGATCAACCAAGTGCTCCAATTGTTGCATATGGACTTATTTGGTCCGGTCAATGTCCTTAGCATCAACAAAAATTCATATTGCTTGGTAATGATACATGATTTCTCGCGGTTCACGTGGGTCTTCTTCTTGTCCAACAAGGCTAGGATTGCTGACCTGATTAAGAAGTTTGTTGTGATGATAGAGAATTAGACCAATCACGGGGTGAAGGCGCTCAGAAATGGCAACAGGATGGAATTCAAGAATGCCTTTCTTGATCATTTTTGTGCAGAAAAAGGGATAATGCGACAATACAGTGTCGTTTGCACACCGCAACAAAATGGTGTTGCTGAGCGGCGGAACCGAACACTGCAAGACGCAACAAGGACGATGTTATGTGACTCTAAACTTCCGGTTTTCTTTTGGTCCGAGGCAATCAACATGACGTGCTATGTTCAAAATCGTGTCCTGATCAACAAAGCTCAGATGAAGACCCCGTATGAGATTCTCTACGGTCACAAGCGATCTGTTAGTCATTTCTATATCTTTGGCTATCCTTGCACCCTCCTTCATCTGGAATCCAACCCCAAATTCAACGCCAAGGTTGATGATTGTTACTTTGTGGGTTATGCTGCTCGCATGGCGTACAGGGTCTACAACAAGAAGAAAAAGCAAATTGTAGAATTCTTCGACGTGCATTGGTTAGAGGAGAACGAGATGGACACCCGAGTCGGTCTGGATTGGTTATTTGATTACACATCTCTTTTCAAATTGTTCATTGTGTTTTCAGATGATTTGTCTGGTTCCTGCTCCGGTTCGAAGGAAGTTATTGAAGATGAAGAAGAAGAAGTTGTGTACGGACCACCATTGGTGCCTTCAACGACTCTTGCGGTGGATGAAGCTATTACAAGTACTTCCTTAGGTTCACCATGCCAAAGAACCAATCCCAATGCTGAAGCTACTCCTCATACACCTGCAGAAAGAGACTTCATGATCAGAGACACTTCCGCTGCAACTCAGACTTTCATGGAGTTACTATTTCCCGAGCCGATTGCTAACAAGTATGTGGCCAGCACTTCAAATGATTCCAAATCATCTGAGGTGTATGATACAGCAGATGACGGGCACATCAACATCAACAACCTTCCCGTAACCCTCAATGACATCAGCCAGGAGCTTCCCACCAGACTTCAACGTGATCACCCGATTGAAAATGTCATTTTTCAGCTAGGCGATGGTGTTAGAACGCGAAGTCAGAGTGGAGACGTCACCACATGTCTCTATTCTTGCTTCATCTCTCAACTAGAGCCAAAGAATGTCGATATGGCGCTGAATGAGCCCAGCTATGTTGATGTAATGCATGAAGAGCTGAATCAGTTCGAAAAGTTGGGGGTTTGAAAACTGGTTGAATTACCTAATGGCAAGTAGTCCCTTGGCACGCGTTGGGTTTATCGAAACAAGCAAGATGATTCAGGGGTTATTATGTGGAATAAGGCGCGATTGGTTGTCCGTGGATTCCGAAAAATAAAGGGTCTAGACTACATTGACGTTTATGCATCGGTTGCTTTCTTGGAGGCTATTTGCCTTTTCCTCGCATATGCCTCTTATATGAGCTTCACGGTTTACCAGATGGATGTCAAGACTGTCTTCCTGTACGGCACTGTGAAGGAAGAAATCTACGTTGATTGACCTCCTGGGTTTGTCAACTTAAAGTTTCTGAATCACTTCTACAAGTTGGACAAGGCTTTATGTGGGTTACATCAAGCTCCAAGGGCGTGGTATGAAACTCTTACGAAGCACTTGCTTGAGCATGGATATACACGGGGGTCAATCGATTAAACCCTGTTCATTAAGCATGTTGGTGCCGATCAGATTCTTGTGCAAATATACGTCGATGACATTATATTCGGGTCAATGAGTCCACAGCTATGAAAGGAGTTCGAAGCCGTGATGAAGAAGAGGTTTGAGATGAGTTCTCTGGGGGGAAATGACCATGTTTTTGGGGCTTCAGGTCAAGCAAGATTCAATCGGAATCCTGCTCCATCAAGCCAAGTATGTTGACGGTATACTAGAGAAGTTCGGGTTCATAGATGCAAAACATGCCTTGACGCCGATGGTCGAGCGACCCGTGTTCACTCCATATCCTGAAGGCGCATTCGTAGATCAGACTGAATACAGATTGATGATGTAGCTAACCGTGAGCAGGTCAGACATCATGTTCACGGTCTGTCAGTGCGCACGTTACCAGGCTAATCCTAAACTCTCCCATTTAATTGCAGTCAAAAGAATTTTTCGGTATCTCAAAGGTAGCCCCAAATTGGGTCTTTGGTACCCGAAAAACTCCGATTTTGATTTATATGCTTTCGCTGACAGCAATTATGGAGGGTGTAAACTTGATAGGAAATCAGCTTCTGGGGGCCGTCAATTTCTTGGTGACCGGCTGGTGTCCTAGCAGTTTAACTAACAACAAATGATGTCTACCTCAACGTTAGAGGCGAAATATGTTGCTGCTTCTGCTTGTTTTCTCAAGTCATATGGATTCAACATCAATTAATGGAGTACGATTTGGACTTTCTTGAAACTCCTATATTTTGTGATAACAATGCTACAATTCAAATTGCTAAAAATCCAGTACAACACTTAAAAACCAAGCACGTCGACATCAAAGTGCATTTTATCAGAGATTGTTATGAGCGTTCGCTTATTTGGTTAATGTAGCGGGTCTGTTCACAAAACTGTTTAACAAAGCTCGATTCGATGTGCTTGTTGGATTTTTGAAAATGATACGCTTTGAAGACTGATTTTTGTTTTTGGGTTAGTTTAAATTTGCGCATTTACTTTTCATTCTCCTCTATGCACATATTTAGGGGGAGAAATAAAAAAAATAAACAAAACAAAAATCAAAAAAATCAAAAATAAAAAAATATAGTGTTTTTCATAGCGTATCGGTAGGTCATGTGTTGGGAAATGATATCAATATGTGATAACAAGCAATTTGAATCTGTGTAAGGTACCAAAGTTGAATTGTCTAGGCTCGGGGTTCAATGCACTGGTAGGCACGAAAGGTTTAATTGGACTTGACCAGGCATAGATGAACTTAAGGAATCTAGAGACTCGACAAGTCTTGATCTAGATAGATCCGTTTAGCCTGACAATACGACGCTCGGGTAGGTTGAACAGGGAGATATACATGGGAATTTACGGATTACATTAAATAATCTGTATCTAGAACCGTGGTTAAATTTTTCATCGGTGTACGGACTCTGTCCTTAATTCCGGTATTGACTAGGCAATGGGGGAATTCCGATAAATTAGGTCTGTAGAAAATTATTTTCTTTCTTTCTTACTGTCAATCATATGTTGCATCCTTTGTGTGATTGGAACATATCCAATCTAGACTTCAACATAGGCAACTCTATTTCTTTGCATCTTCTATCTATGCAATTCTTTCTGTCTGTTAGCCAAATGCTGTCTCCTTTGCATGATTGAAATAGATCCGACCTGGAACACAACATATGCATCATTCTACTTCTCAAACTCTCGACTTCAGGTTAGTTATATGTTAACCCCTATGCATGAGTGGAAAAGATCCGACCTGGGTATCTAACATATGCAGTCTAAATCTTTCTTCTCTCCTAATAGTTGTTTGCTCACCTAAAGTAAGGAGTATCTTGGAAGTTCTTGATTATCAGGGTATATCAGGAAGTGGGAAACATGTTCTAGTACAACTAAAATTGAACATTTAATATGTTGTCTGTAGATCTCTCTGCTTAATTTAGGTGGACAACAATATTCTTGATCGTCGTCAACTAAATGGCCACTTAGGAATATGATCTAGGAACATAGGTTCAAATGTCTTGTCATTTGTAGTATAGTGGACCACAATACCGACGATTGACCAAATCTATTCATGAAGGGGGAGGCACCAATAAACTGATTCAGGCTGTCTAAAAACTTTGATACCAAACTCACAAAAATATTGTTAGCATTGATGAAAGAGACATTAGTGTTAATTCATTTTAATTTCAATTTTATTTTGATAAAAAATCAAAAATTAATATATATATATATATATATATATATATATATATATATATATATATGTAAGTTTAAATTTTTAGATTTTACTTTATTTTATTTTTTAAATCTTCAAAATGCATTATTTTTAAATATGTTGTGGTATTGGGCTTGGATTTGAAGCATCTTGGGTTGCAACCCATATGGATGGACCGGGTTTTAGATCCTAAGTATGAAGGGTGGGGTTTCTGGCTGTTTACCCCTTTACCCACATTTCCGAATTACGGTTGTGAACCTCTCCAGACTCTCTCTCTCTCTCTCTCTCTCTCTCTCTCTCTCTCTTCGTTGATCTTGATTAATCTCTTAATCGTGTTTTTCTGTCGAAATTGTTTGTTGCTCTATGTAGAACAAAAATGGCTGCTTTGAAGATCTCCGAAAACCACAATGTTGCTGTTTTTCTTATGGATCCGCCACTAGCTCTCAGCGACTTCAAGTCCATGATTCATGGACTGAAGAAGTGTTGCTTGGCTTATGCTCTTACTGCAAGTCCAATCATTTACCAAGAGCTGGTGAACTAGTTTTGGAACACCGCTGCAGTGCTCAAAGAAGATGGTGAAGTTGTCTCCGTGGATGCTACTGTAAATGGAAGGAATGTCTCAGTAACCGAGCAAGTCATTCGTGAAGTTCTCCAGATCGATGACCAGCCGGGTTTTCCATTTGAAATCACAATGGACCAGATCGATGAAATTGTCGTTCGTATGGACTACGAGGGTGTATTTCCTCCAACTATCAAGAAATTACTGCCACCCTACTGGAGGTTTTTGGTCCATGTCTTTGTGAGTTGCATTTCGGGAAGAAGAGCCGAGGTTGAGGAGGTCTTGTTGCACAACACAGGAGCAATTGCTGCTTTAGCTGCCGGTGTAGACTTCAATTTTTCAAAGTTCATCCTGAATGACATGGTAGGCAACATTGAAGGCAAAGGAAAAGACAAATTCCTCATGTTTTCGAGGTTCCTTCAGATGATCTTTAACAAGAAATACCCGAAACTTGAGATGAAAGGAGAAACAATTGATCTGAAGTCCCTCGGCTCTAGCACATTTGGGCTTATGAAGTAGAATAGAAAGGGAAGTTTATGTTTCAGGGAAAGTATCCATTGGTGAAATTTGGAAAATTCGCAGAAGTCAGTGATTCATCCGCGACTGAAAGCTCATCAACTCATGAAGAATCTGAAGATGATGTGATCACTGCTTCTGAAAAAAAAAGAGCCCGTTACTCTTGTTGCTATAGTTGCTGAGGAGCATGCTCCGGTATCAAATGAAGAAGCAAATGAAGATAATGATGATGATGAGGAAGGTGATCTTGAGAAAGGATTGATGGAAAATATAGTAGAGGAAGATTATGAAGAAGATACGGGTTTATGTGGTCATTTATCTGGCTTTGAAAATGATGAGATTTCATTTAGATTTGAGCATGGCGAGTATTGCCTTATCAAATGAGGAGCTGAAATCCTTCTTTGACAATGTCGATGAAGTTGCTTAACCGACAATGGAGTCAGGGGGAGTTAGTGACGTTCAAAAAGTAATGCCTCCTGCCTCCAAACAGATGGCCGAAACTACAAAAATATAAGATACAACTTCAAGGATTCCTTCCTTTCATGTTGCTATTCCAACCTCTTTTCCATCTCTTGTGATGTCATTTGCCTCCCAGCCTATGTTAAAAAGAAGGCGAGATGACCTGAGGCCGGGAGTGCTTGTTAGGGATCAAGAACCACCAGTGTAACCACCTACCACAGCTGCTACACCGCTTCAACCTACCCATGAAGAACCAAGCAATGTCAGATCTTTTCATGAAGTCGAGCTCCTGGGGGCTCTCCTCCACGACATGTGCATGCTGCTGCCTCTGAGAGGCTTGCCACGTTGTTGGCACAACAAGGTTCAGTCCCATCCCCTCATGACAAAGGTATATCTATTGGGGAAGGCAGTTCAGGGGGAGCAGACCCATCCGTGTCAGAGCTTAAGGAAGAAATTTGTGAGCTGAATTAGAACATCATTGAGAGAGATGTTTTAATTGATAACCTTAAAACCCAAGTCTCGGAGCTTAAAGCAGACAATTCTCTGAAGACAACACAGATCTCTGATTTACAAACTCACCTTTGAGCTTTGACTGCCTGTTACTTCAACCTCAAGAATAAGCGGGCTATGGAATTTGGTGACAAATTCAAATCATCTGTCGGAGAACCAGGCGGAGCTGAGACATCTACCATTGACCCTGCCCAAGCTTCATAACAAGAACCCCTATTGATCCTCCCATTGTAAGAACAACTCGAGTAGTTGATCGATTTGAACATGAGCCAGTTCAAGCTCCTCACATAGTTGATTTTAATTGAGCTCAACAAACATCATCTTATAAGAAACAAAAGTGGATGTTCAAAAAGAGCTCAGATCAGAACGTTTGTGTAGGCCAACCCCAACTCACTGTAACAGAACTCAAAATGAAACAATTTGGTTCCAAGTATGGTGATCGGTCAGGAATAGTGGCGTGGGGTTTCATGACAAATTGAATTTGTGGCTTGTGAAGCGCAGAAGTTCGAATGTGGAGTATTACAAGGACAAACATGATTTTTGTTCATGAACGAGAGTTGATCTTTCTGAACTTGCTAATGCTCCCTTTGCTAATCCATCCAATGATCCATAGGCAACAGATTTCAAGCTTTTTCTGTAGAATCAAGTGAAACAGGGGTTTGCTAATATGAAGATTGTTGAATCTTTCATCAAGAGCTTCCCAGATGTGCTGGATCCAAAGACCAACGAGCCTTTCAAGACGGTGATGTGGCCTCCTACTAACCAATTGAGACAAATTCCTATTATGCAGAACTTCCAAGATGGTTCACTAAGAAATATGATTTACTGGGTCTATGATGAAACCACAGCTTCTGATGTCATCAGATTTCTTGAAGGTGTATTTCAGATATATGAAAAGAAGGATCTGCTTCAGTTTGGAAAATAGGATATACACTATCTGGCTCAACATCAAATCCATGTTGTTGAAGATATTTTTGAAGTTGCTGCTAAGGAGTATACTTCGATGACTGCAGAGATTATCGAGAAGGAGATGTGGCTTGGTTCTATGGGGAGGTTAGATGTGCTCATAATCAAGAAAGACTGAATCAATGCTAGCCCCAAACCAAGGGGGATATTGTTAGGTTAGTTTTTATGGTTTGGGCTAGGTTTCTTTATGTATAAGTCTTGGTCGGGTTTTGGTCTTGTTGCTTTAGTGTTTGCGGCCGTGTAGTTGTTCACGGCCGTCAACCATGTTTGCGGTTGGTCTGTCACTATATATAGGAGTTTGTCAGAGTGGTGTTAGAGATGTTGCTGAGAGTTGTTCACGATGTTGTATGTGTGCTCAAGGTGTACCTGATGTTTTATGCAATAAACGTGTGCATTGCTTGGCTAGTCCTTTTCTCTACTCTATTCTTGTTTGTTTAATTGATTAATTGTTTGATCACTGGTTTGGATCCTTGGATTTGGGACTCTACAATGACATATTGGTGTATTCTCGTAGTTCTGAAGATCATCGGAGGCACTTGAGAGAGGTGCTAGACACACACCGGAAAGAGAAACTATATGTGAAGTTTTCAAAGTGTGAATTCTGGTTGAGAGAGGTCCAGTTTCTTGGGCACATAGTCGAGTAAGAGGGAATTAAGGTGGATCTAGAAATGATTGAAGCAGTGAAGAAGAGGCCGATACCAAAGACTCCCACTAATATTCCGAGTTTCTTAGGTTTGGCAGGTTATTATTGAAGGTACATCCATAATTTGTTCAAGATTGCAGATCCTCTAACCAAATTGACAAGGAAGGTAGAGCTTTTTGTTTGGACTAACATAGGAAGAGGAGGCATTTCAGACATTCAAGGGTCTTCATTGTGAGGGTCCTATTCTCTCTCTACCTGTAAGGAATGAGGACTTTGTGGTTTATAGTGATGCACCATATTCGGGTTTGGGATGTGTTTTGATGCAGAGAGGGAATGTGATTGCTTATGCTTCCCGATAGTTGAATAGTGTCGAAATGAACTACTCAGTACCTGACTTAGAGTTAGCACAGTTGTATTTGCACTTAAGATGTGGCATCACTATTTATACAGGACGAAGTATATGCTATATACTGATCATAAGAGTTTACAACACATCCAGAATCATAAGGAGTTGAATACGAGACGATGGATAGAGTTGTTGGCTGATTATGATTGTGAGATTAGTTACCACCTTGGGACAGCTAATGTGGAAGTTGATTCCCTAAGCCGCAAGGAACCAATAGGAGCTTATCAACTTAAAGCTATGGGGGTGGTAATAGTTCCAGACCTTTTTGAGAAAATTCGAGTTGCTCAAGAGGTGGGTTTGTAGGAAGAGCTTGTAAAAGAAGAGGTTATGGTTAAGCAGCAAGCCTTGTTGGTGGATGATCACTGAGGACTTAAGATTTTTTGGGGCAACTTTAGGTCCCCAAGGAGGGTGGGGTGCGTGAAATCTTGCTTTGAGACACTCATATGTCGAACTATTTGATACATCCGGGAGGAAACAAGATGTATCGGGACCTGAAAGTCAATTATTGGTCGCCAGGAATGAAGAGAGAGGTAGCGAAATATGTAGTCGAGTGTGTGACATGTGCTTTAGTTAAACATTACCACCAGAAGCGTTATGAAGCATTGCAGCAGCCATAGATTCCAGAGTGAAAATGGAATAATATTACGATGGATTTTGTTACGAAAAGCGCACACTTTTTGGCAACCAAAGATAATGAAAAATTGATGGATTTGGCGAAGATGTACGTCATGGAGATTGTTACAAGACATGGTGTACCATTATCTGTAATCTCTTACTGAGACCGCCATTTCTTTTCGAGGTTTTCGCAGAAACTACAGGAGGAATTGGGTACGAGGGTGCATTTGAGTACAACTTATCACCCTCATACTGACAGGCAAAGCGAGAGGACTATCCAGACTCTCGAGGATATGTTATGTGCATGTGTTATTGAGTATGGTGGGTGTTGGGATACTTACTTACCTTTGGTGGAGTTTTCCTACAACAACATGTAACATGCTACCATTGACATGGCTCCGTATGAGATGCTTTATGGGAGGAGGTGTCGGACACCTACTTGTTGACTAGAGCAAGGAGAAAAATAGTATGTGAGCTCGTAAATTGTGCCGCTTACAGAGGATAAAGTGAAAATAGCATATCAGCGGTTGTGTGTAGCTCACGAACGTCAGAAGAAGTACTCAGATAGGAAACGTCAACTGAAAACTTTTGAGGTGGGTGAGAAAGTAATGTTAAAAGTCTCACCTTGGAAAGGTATTATTCGTTTTGGCAAGCTGGGTATGTTGGGACCACGCTACATCGGACCACTTGCGGTGTTGGAGTGAGTCAGAGACCAATCCTACAGGTTCGAGTTACCACCCGAGCTTGCAGGAATTCACGATGTCTTCCAAGTTTGCTACCAAAGGATCTATTTGGCGGAGGAAGATAGAGTACTACCATTAGATGAGCTACGAGTGGATGAAACGAAGCAGTTGGTTGAAGAACCAGCAACTATATTGGTGCGTGAAACCAAGCAGTTGCGCAAGAAGAGGGTGAACTTGTGAAGGTTCTTTGGAAGAACAAGCATGGCGGAGATATGACATGGGAGCTTGAGGATGACATGAGGGCTCCTTACCTATTGTTGTTCGTTTTGGTTCTTGATTCCTAGACGGAATCTTCTTAAGGTGGGGAGGATTGTAACAACCCAAATTTTCATCAGTCATCAAGGTTAGCTTCTATTACTTGAAAACTAATTTTACTTAGTGAATTTGTTTCTTTTATGATAAAAAAAACAACAATGATACTGATAGAATAAATATATGTTATTTTATACCAACGAATTGATGTTGGGGTAGATATGATAATTCGAACGAAAAAAATGGTTTTTTGATGAGTTGAGGGGTTAAGGTGTCATTTATAGGAATCTAATATGTCAAAATACTAGGGTTAGTGTAAAAGAGATACATTATGGAGAATTAAGGGGCTAGATGGCAAAACATGGAGTAACCCCCAAGGAGAAGGATCGACCCTTCTCCTTGCGTGTGTTCCATCATCACGTGGTATAATGAAGGAAAAAACAATCAGGGCAAATTTTCCCTTGTGCATCGACGATCGAAGTCCAAAAAAGCGCCGGGAGGACAGGGAAAAAAGGTCTTACCTTGTTGATCCTAGGAGGTGTAGGAGGTTGCGATTCTTGGCCAATTGTGGTAAACAAATTCTCTTCTAATCTTTTTGTGGTGTTAATTATCAAATTCCTTGTCAATTGAAGATTTTGGTTGTCAATTCTTTTCCTTATTGATGATCATAATCTCATCTTCTTCTTCTTAGGAAACTTTGAAGGTTCTTACTGTGAAATCTCACTTGTGTTGGGTATTTATGATGGCTCAGTTGCTGTCAAAATTTCTTATGAACACCTTTAATAAGTTTATTATTCAATTGCATATTTTGATCAAAGTTTTTTGGAGTCTCAATCTTTGTTGTTGATTTCTAAAACGTAAGTTAACTTCCACCATGAATCAAGTGAGTATTATTTTGTGATATAATCATGTTTTGAGTCACCCAAATGAGCCTCAAAACAATCTCTCAAAGTCCTTCCATGAGACTTGGTGGTGGAAGAAATCCAAATTCCTAGTTGTGCAACCTACTTTGCTTTCCACCAAATGATAGGTACGTTGATGAGTGGGTTGTGATTGGAATTGATATTTTTATTTCTTGACATGTTACTTCTGTTAAGAAGTTAATTTTTACATTAATGGATGTTCCTAGTGATGGCTTAATGGGTTAAGTGGTCAAACCCCTCGAAATCCAAAGCTAGAAAATTCAACAAAAATTACCAATATGTCCCTATATTGGAGAAATTATAGAAAAATCACCAGGTGTTGAATTAATGATCTGTAAATACTCAAAGTTTGAATTTTGAGTCTAGTTTATCCATGAATTTTTCCAGGACCTGCTGTTTCCTCCAACTTAGGTGAGAATCACCTTTTTCACCAGCTGGTGAGAATTTAGCTGCATTGATAGGCAGTTTTGTAAAAATCATATAAAATTGTAGAAAAATCGTTTGGGACTTCAAAAGTACTTTCTAAAAAGATAAAGGTCTGAAATTCTGTAATATGAAATGAAAATGGAAGTTATACAGGTTCGAAGTGTGCTAAAACAGCTCTAAACAGGTGCCTATTTTGTGTCCAAAACTGGAAATTTTAATTGTTAGATGATTTATGTATTTGGTTATAAATTTGTCATATTTAGCATTATAGAACTCCAATAAGATTGTTATTTGAAATGTAATAGGGGCAAGGGTGATACTTCAACCAATACAAGACTTGATGTGTGGGTTGGTCACATCTTCGGCAAAGGTGAGTCAACTTTGTGGTTTTAAAAGTATATTGTTAGGAGTATCACATATCTTAGATGGATTGGGATGAAAGTTATCTAGGATGCATGCGCCCCTTTTCATGATTGATTGTTTTGTCGTTGTTGTTGAAAAGTTTTATGGTTAATGATATCTAGGGTGTTGCATGCTAGACTCTTCTTTGTTTGGTGTGAGATGTGAGTTAGGGTCATGCTAGATTAAGTGTAGTGTATGAACATTATGTGATGTGAGCATGTTAATTCTTGTTTGCAAATATTTGTTCAAAATGTTTTATGACAAGCATGCTAGTGTTGTATCAACTTCATAGATGTGTTGTGTATGAAAATAGTGTGTGATGTAAACTGTAATAACTGCATAAAAGTACATGTTTGCATGAAAATAATCCTTAACGAAGTAATATGCTAAGAACAGAAAATTCATAAAAGTTACATGATTACACGAAAGGGGTAAAAGTGTAACGCATTATTTAATTAATCATTATTAAATTAAAATGGTTAACACACTAGTGGGGCGAAGGGTAGTAACCTAGACATATGTATATACGCAATCTGAATATTATGATGGCCTAGTGGGTTGAGAGATACCTATAGGATGAAGAGCTTAAGCCAACTTTGATGTTGGTCAAGCGGTAGGACCAACGCAAACATCACGTGGGATTTGGAAGGTGTATCTTGTTGGAATTGGCACCGCTCATAGCAATCCTTAACGACAATGCATGTATATGTATGTGCACAGTCGGAGTAGCGAACGCAACACTCCGGGAGCAATGATTACGGGTGAGAGTCGCGTCTCACTTTGTGCATCGGGTAGTGCCAGTCACATTAATTGCGAACGGGGTCTTACTTTGGGGGTTTTGTGGTGAACAAATAGAGTCTAACTAGGAGGTATACTTTAATAATTACAATGGTGGTGAGAGGTGAGTAATTATTAATGTAAAGCGGAGAAGAAAAAAAATATTATATTAATATTTAAGACGTGAATCGATAAAATAAAATTATTTACAGCGGTGTTGAGGAGAGTAACTAATAAATGAAGCTCTAAATAGAAGAACTAAAATACATTAAGCTAAATCTGTTGTAACATCCCAAAATTCAAGGCCAAAAATTTCATTTTTAAATACATTATTATATAAAACCATAAGTATAAAAACATTCATATTAATATCTCATGTCAAAACCAAAGTGTCAATAATCAAAACATATTATCATAAAACCATATCAGAGTGTAATCCCAAAGATCTCATGTGCGGAAAACATAGTGTGATGCGCTGCGATCGAGTCGGCTCCTTAAACACGAAGTACCTGAAACCAAAACTGAAAACCATAAGCACGAAGCTTAGTGAGTTCCCCCATCATACCACATACCATACAATCACATATCATACATACTGCCAGGCATTTATGGGGTGCCCGTCCTACCCGGTACGACCTTTCTTGGGTGCCGACCTACCCATGTCAAGCCATTCTGGGGTGCTAACTACCCATGTCAAGCCATTATGGGGTGCTGACTACCCTTCAGTCCTATCGACCGAAACTCGGGGATTATTTCACCCCTACTACTACCACTATCACATATCATAACATAACAGATTATCAGACATATCTGGGGTGTCTGAACTACCCTTCGGTTCTAACAACCGAACTCAGGGACTGCTCCCGTCCTACTACCTCTAACTCATATAACAGATCATGCTAGCATATAAACATAACATCACATACTGTCAGATGTATCTGGGGTGTCTGACTACCCTCCGGTCCTAACAACCGAACTCTACTACTACCACATACAACATAACATGCTAGCATATAACATATCAGGTAGTAGCAAACCTAGATGATATCACAGAGACAATCATCTATCATACGTCTCCTACTGGTGGGCCGACATTGTGGCCTTAGACCCACCGCTACTGGAAGGTAACTCACCTCACACTGTTGAAGTCCCGAAGACACAATCCCACACTTGCTGAAGTCCCGCAGACTCGACCCCAGCTGCTGGCTGACAGACTCCCGAACTGTCAACAGCAAAATAACACCCAATTAATAATTGGGTCCCAATACATAACCATACGTACATTCTTTGGGTAATTACTACATTACCCCTCACTTGGCTTATTCAAGCCCAAGGCCCAATCCGTAGGCCCAAAGTCAATTAGGAATCAAAGCCCAACACATGGCCCAATTTTCCAAATTGGGCCGAGGCCTATACATGGTCTCATTCTGAGGCCCAACATCATATAATCATTAAGGCCCAAACTATGGCCCAATTTTCCAAATTGGGCCCAAGCCCCTTACATGGGCCTTACCCCAGGCCCGTTAAATTATTCTAGTTCATTGGCTTGACTTTGGATGGCCCATTAATTACCTAACCCTCAAGGCCCAAAAGAAAAGGCCAACAATAAACCCAAGTGAAATTAGGGTTTCACATAAAATGATGATTAGGGTTAAGTTTCCTACTTAACCCATTAAGGACTTAATCCATTAAGGACTTAATCTATGAAGAACTTAATCCATTAAGTCTATTATCGCTTAGATTAATCTTTGCCAAAGTTTATTATTTAATATCTCAAGTTATTAAATAATTCTTGTGTGTGTGACCCGATTAATTTTTAAAGTTAGGGTTTTATTGGCATTAGGGTTTTCCAAACCCTAATGAGGGTTTCCAACCCAGTACTAGGCCATTTATTAATTTGTTGGGCTTTTAGATCAATTAGGGATTTATTGGGCCTATTAAGCCCATTAAAATATTATTAAGCCTATTAGGGGTTTTTTTTTGGTCCATTAGACTCCATTAAGCTTCATTGGGCCCATTAGGGTTTCAAGGCCCATTAGGGTTTTAGTCCCTTGTCCAATCATCCAAACGAGTCCAAACACCATCAAAGCACACCGCCATCCAACACGGTGGCCGGTGGCGGCAGCCACCACCTCACGGTGGTGGTTTCGAATTCCTTTCTCATTATTCCATTTTTTTTGTTACAATGTACAATACAAAACCCCAAAGAACACACACACTAATACAACACACATACACACGCACAACCACCTTGTGGTGGACGGCGGTGGTAGATGGTGGCAGCCACCACCTCACGGTGGTGGTGGGGCCTTTCCTTCATATTTTTCCGGCCAAGATACACACACATACATGCTTTTGATTCACGAGGTGCACTCTAGCCATCGATCTAGCGGCGTACGGCAGCGGTAGAGTACTCATGAGTGGCGACAGCAGCCGCAACGGTGGATTAAGGCGGCGTTTCAGCAACGAACCGGAGAAGAGGAAGCTTTCGCGACGTCACAGTCACATTCCAGCTCTTTCCAGCTTCTCCCGACGTCCTCATCGTTCCTTTCGTCGCTTCATGTTCTTCACCGGTGACGGCCTTTTCCTCTTGATGGCAAGAGCTGGTCGGATGCATCCCAATCGTGACGAGCTCGTAGTGACGACGCCGGCGGTCGTAAACCGTTGTGTAGTTGCGGTAGAACACGAAGGAAGCGATAACATCAACCACAGAAAACGTAACCTCCGAGCATCACGACTGGAAGCCGACTCCCCGCCTTCCTCGTCAGCGGTGAGATGACGATGGTGCTCCTGGTGGTCTTTAGCTTCGACTGCGGCAGTGGCGACCTCAACGGAGGTGGAGGAGTGCGGCACTGGAGGTTGAAGAGGTGAGGGGTGGTGGCTGGGAGGAGGTATAAGAGTAGATGACGGCTGCCTCATGTATTAAGGTTAGGGTTTTTCTTTGTGGAACCGGCACATGCTACGCTTTGTACCCGTGCCCTTCAAATTATTGCCATAATGTCAAGATCAGTCCCTTTCCATAAAATTCTTTTCATATCAAGTCTATAATTTACCCTTTTAACCCATCCATGCAAATCCTGTACAATTGAAGTTCGGATTTACTAAAACAACCCCTCATCTACAAGTTCTTTCAATTAAAGTCCAAATAATTTACCAAGTAATCCCTACCCTCATAATTCTTTACGGAACCCATCCGAAACTTACACTTTAAACCCCCGACTTCTAAAATTGTGACAATTAGCTCTTCGAGACCATCCTTTTATATATAATTATTTATTCAGGGCTACAAGCCATTCATTAATTCATTTATTTATTTAATAAATAAACGGGGTTTTACAACTCTCCCCCACTTAAATTAGATTTCGTCCTCGAAATCATTCCTTACCAATCCTTACATACCAAGCTACCCTAGTAACATAGTCATCCTCCTGGGCACACCCTAGCCTCCCCAGGGTAGCCATGACCAATCTTCGCAAAGCCCTACATTCCGTAGGTGAACAAATTCATTACACCAAGACCACATGTAATCTATCTGAAACCTACTATCTCGAGATGGTCTGAACCCCTGACAGACCACTCATACTAAATCATTATCGTTGAATCTAGTCTGTTTATCCCTCAACTGACTACTCAACTTCTGATAACCAGGGCTCCCATTAGAAACAAGAATCACAGTTCCAGTTATCCCTATGATTCCCGTTGTAAGTGACTTACCACTTCCCAATCAACCAGCTATTTCGTCTGCGTTTGCAACATGAAATTCAAATACTAATGCTCCCCAAATGCTGAAACTGCCTGAAAACTGAACTACATGAAGCAGTATGTTGCCACATGGCTGTTTTCCAAAATCTAACAAGACCTCTTTGGTCCCTATACGTTCACCAATCATCTGAAATACCGGGTTCCGGCCCGGCTGCGGAGCCAAAGGACTCCTACCAAGTCGCCTCACATGACTTTTGAACGAAATCCTTCTCTGGAACTAGTCACCACTAGTTATCATGCCACTGTGGCTCAAACATCCTTCCGATCTAACCGATCGCGTCCATTCGACGAATCCTGTCATCATCAAATCCAAGGCTAAAAGTGATTGCCACTTAACCAATGGTAGCCTTATATCATACACGAACGTAAGCAATCCATTGCTTCCTTGATCTCATAAATGCAATGACGTCCCAACTAACGTCCCAACTGCCGTATCGTTGGCTCAACCAGATCTAATCCATCTGGGTAATTCCGAAATCCAATCCATGGGTTTCCTTATCCTTACTGCTACACCCGAACTGGTGGGTACTACTGTTCCTTCTATGTCCTAACAACACGCTCACACTTATCTTCTAACCTAGTGAATGTTGCGGCTACACCCGTAGCCTCGCAACACTCTATCACTATCTGACCGCTAGCCAATGATACGGCTACACCCGCAGTCTTACAACACTTCCCATGCTAACTGACCACTAGTGAATGCTACGGCTACCCCCGTAGTCTTACAAAACTTCCATACTACTTGACTGCTAGTGAATGCTACGACTACCCTCGTAGTCTTACAACACTTTCCATACTATCTGACTGCTAGTGAATGCTACGGCTACCCCCCGTAGTCTTACAACACTTTCCATACTATCTCACTGCTAGTGAATGCTACGGCTATCCCCGTAGTCTTACAACACTTTCCATACTATCTGACTGCTAGTGAATGCTACGGCTACCCCTCGTACTCTTACAACACTTTCCGTACTGGTCGAACACGCACTCGACCTAACACACAACGGAGCTTGGATCCTAACCGGAACACTAACCTGGTTCCCGAAACCTGCTATCATGTGACCCCACTGTATCAACACCGCACCCATGCCTGTGATCGAAGCGTCACGGTAAACCATGAAATTATCTACACCCTCTGGCAGGGTGAGAATCTGTGCCTCGCACAATCGCTGTCTGAGAGTCTCGGAGGCTGCCTGCTGCTCAGGCCCCCAACGAAAGGTCATGGACTTCTTGGTCAGTCGGGTCAAAGGAACCTCAATCTCGGAGAAGTCTTGTATAAATCTCTGGTAATAACCCACTATACCCAGGAAATTCCGAATCTCAGATGGAGACCTCGGAATCTCCCACTACATCACGACCTCTATCTTGGCCGAATCAACTAGAATACCCTTCTGGTTGACAAGGTGCCCAAGAGATTGCACCCCACACAACCAGAACTCACATTTGGAGAACTTTATAAAATGTCTCTCCCCCACTTAGATTTGACTAATTCTTCACTGCACGCAAGAATTGAAGGATTTCCAACCCTTCTCGCTTCCTAGTATCCCCTTGATGTCAACCTGTACTTACCAGTGATAGCGATCCATCACCAATCAAACCTTGAGATCGCCCATCCTCTGAAATCTAGAGGAGTACTCTTGAAATCTGGTCCAATCTAACGCCTCAATCCATCTCCCGTGCTGTCAATTGAAGACCTTAATCTTCACTTTGGCTGATGAATCCTTATTCCCACTTCCAATCTCGCAGCACCACTGAACTCTAACCGAACATAGCCTACGCGAGAATACAATTCTCTTGATCATGCGATGACCAACCACTTATGCATGTAACAGCCGCAACTGACACTAGCCTTTACATGTCACCTGCTCTGTCCTAGCGACGGTAGTGCCTTGAACTCCAAAGTTCATCCATAGACAATTACTGACCATACCTGGACAATGATAGAATCCCTGAACGCTGACTTCGGTGGAGAACAATCACTCCAACCCTGATCGGGTATCCTCTAAATAATACTCCTGCATAGATCCCGATAAAGACTCGTATACGTGGAACCCACTCCGCAAGATGCATCCTTCTTTGGGTTGATCAAGGACCTTTCAGCATGCAGGATGGCATATATGATCCTTGGTAACCCAAACACTAGCAGAAAAACCGACCCGAGGTCTGACTTATCCAAACTCACTCACAATTCCAAAGCGGTACGCGTTCCAAACATCCACCTAATATCATAGAGGATGGCATACCCGCAACACCTAGAGGAATACTGATCACCTTCTGCTGACATGACCAAACCCACTACCCTGTAGTAGCCTAAACCCTAGGAGCGACAAACTCCCTTGTACTCTGTCCTGTACGTGCTGCACTGACTCTGGCCCTGCTGGCCCTTCACCTGATGATCAGAAATCGTGGGTCTCTTCCCGAGACCCCTACCATATGCACCTGGCACACACCTCTTTTTCCAGGGTGCTCCAAATCCGTCTCGCATCTACAACTCTTGGAAATCATGTCCTTCAGGGTTTGACACCCTGTCATGCTCACTAGCTCGCTTGTCAGTGGATCCGCTGCAACAATTGGAACATCCTTTATTCCCCCCAAACTGGGTCACGAACTCTTCCCTGAAGCTTCTTAGATTCTCCAAGACTCTCACTGATTCGAATATGGGTCTTGTGCTTTCAGTAGTATGGGCCCAATACTACCTCCCACACCTATCCATACTTTCCTCAGCAATCCTCCCGGATCCTCCAAGTCACTTCCTCAACTGGTACACCCAAGTCTAACTGAGCCTCACTACTACCTCACTGAAATATATCCTAGGCTTCCCTAGGTTCCCGAACTCACCCAGTCCTCAGCTGCTGAGAGATTCCCAGTAATGTCAACTAGCTATCTCATGAATATAGCCACATGCAACAGAGATCAGATAATCCTTAAAGTAACAGAATCATCCCTATAATGGTTAGACTCAAATGAGAGCTGCGCAATAGGGTTAAATCTATCACTCTGAGATTATCCAGCCTATACTACATGTGACTTAGCATATTCACTTAATAGCTAAATCACATTACTAAGTGTAACACCCCGAGATTCAGGTGCATATCTTTCATCCTTGTTCTTTATTGTATTGTCATGTTTAGTCCTTGAGTGGAGAATATATAGCAAGTGAGTACGCTGGGCATACCAAGGGGGTACGTTGCGCGTACTCACATGCTTAATTTGGACGCGGAGTCGGCAAGGTACTCTGGGCATACCCGGCCCAGGTGCAAAAACCCTAATCCTCCTTGTGCACTATTTAAAGAGTGTTATGGCTCATTCCTTAGCCTCCATATCAGTGAGTGAAACCCTAAAAGAGAGCCCCATCATTCTTAGTGTGTGAGAGTGTTGATTTGAGCTTGTTGGTGCTTTCGAGGCTTGGTGAAGAAGAAGGAAAGGAGAACTTGGAGGCTAAAGCTTGAGGTGCCATTTTGGATCTGAGATCTACAGAGGAAAGAGCTACTCTTGGAGGTATAAAGTTCAAAACTTTCCTCTTCTTTTGGTTGTTGTAGTATGTGTCATTTTTTAGGGCTAAAAACCTCAAAGGTGGAGACTTTATGAGTGCAAAGTACTCCATGGTCCGAGATCTGTCCCTTTTCAGTGTTATTAGTGATGTAGACCCATAAAGTTCCCATCTTGGATGTTACTTTGGAGTCATGCATGTGTTTTAAGCCTTCTAGAGTTGAGGGTTGGATCATTTTGGGAGTTCGTGACTTGTTCAGCCATGCAAAGGCTTAAAGTCATCAACTTTATGGAGTAAAGGGCTTAGAAGGGGTCAGATCTAAAATATGGACGTAGGTCTGAACTGATTAAGACCTCAAGAGCAAGAGGGCTGATGCAGGGGAGTACGCCGAGCGTAATTCCTAGTACGCGCCGCGTACTGGGAGGCGCTCCCCGATTATGTGGTGCAGCCGGGTACGCCCAGCGTAACCCGGAGAGTTGACTTTTGGTTGACTTTTAGGGTATGGTCTATTGTGGGGCCTTTGAGCTATGGGAGGGGTAAAATGGTCTTTTACCCTTCTGAGAGTGTCATAAGAGAGCATAGTCTAGCCTTGAGGGTTATACTAAATAGAGTATTATTTTTATATGATTAGGCGGAGGCTAGGCCAGCATTTACCGAGTCAGAGATTTACCGAGATACCCGAGGTGAGTCTTCTCACTATACTTTACCTAGTGTTGTAACAGAGTTAAGAGGCAGAGTATTATAGAGTTATATGCCAGTGTGATTGCATGTTATTATGTGTTGTGATTTATTGTGATATGTGATATGCATGATTTAGAGTTACAGAGTTGGGACTTTCGGGTCCCTAGAGTTAGGGCCAGAGGGCCCACAAAGAGTTGGGGCTGGAGGGCCCCACTAAGACACATTGACTAGAGGGTCAACAGAGTTACAGCCTCGAGTGGCTATTATGTGATTATTGTGGTATTTTGGGGAAACTCACTAAGCTTATGCTTACAGTGTTCAGTGTTATGTGTTTCAGGTACCAATGATGACCGCGGGAAGGCGCCGGCTTGATTTGTACACACATATGGGAATTGGATGTATTTTGATCTTGGGAGACATTGTGATTTGAAAACTTGATGTTATGACGTTTTGTGAACGAATTGTTTAATTAAAAATGTGTTTTCAAAAGTGAAAAATTGTTTTAATTTTTACAGTGTTACAAGTTGGTATCAGAGCCTAGGTTTGAGGGATTCGGGTGCACCTTCGGGCATATCTGAACTCAAACCGAGGATTTGAGAAATTTTTTTGATAATAAAACAAGTTTTCAAAAGAAGAACTTGCGAGATAAATAGAGCAGAGTCGTGTGTACGAACAGCCAGCGCCCGAACGGTGATTTCCCAAAATACCATCGTTATAAGTGTTATAATATATGATGTAATATGTTATCTGATGAGCTATGATATGCATGCTAGAGTAGACTAGGTATTCTTATTAGGACTAGAGTGGCCTGATATGTGATGCCTGAGTCTAGGAGTCTTACTGCTACAAATATTTTAGAGTGGTTAGGTAGCAGCGAGGAGATTTTGAGAGATATGTTGCGAGTATCATATGATTAGAGAGAGTAGAGTGCTTGGGACTTGGGAATCTGGGAGGAGGACTTGGGGTGGATGATGATGCGGTGTGGACGGTAGTATTGGGCCGTACTACTGAAGACACCGGGTCAGTGCACAGTCCAAGTAAGAATCTTTGGAGTACCAGGGAACAAGTAGGATGAAGTACGCGAGTGTGAGTATACTCGAGCGAGTCCCTGATATTATTCTTATGTTGTATTTCAGAGAGAGAGAGATCATGGTTGGGACTCGCCAGACATCAGGGACCAGTGACACGAGGGATGAGGAGATCCGTAGGATCATCCAGGAGGAGGTGGCTGCGGCCATCAGGGCAAAGATACCAGAGATGTTCGGGTCTATCAAGACCATGTTGATAGAGACATTTGATGAGAAGTACACTGCTCTTTCTGAGGCTGCTGTTGCTGCAGCCACTGCAGCTATAGCTGCGACGAGACCGCAGGGTGGTGATGCGTTGCTGTTCCGAGAGTTCAGCAACACGAAACCACCGGAGTTTGACGGTACCCAGGACCCGATTGCGGCGATGATATGGATTTCAGACATAAAGGGGTGTTTCTTCACTTGCTCATCTCTTGAGCATTTGAGAGTCCGGTTCGTGCTGAACCAGCTTCGCTTGGGGGCGAAGGACTGGTGGAAATTTGTGACGGCGCATTATACGCCTGCTGAGCTTGCAGCAGTGACCTAGGAGAGGTTCACTGCTATGTTCCGAGATGAGTACGTTCCCCAGGTGGAGAGGGAGCGTTTGGCCAAGGAGTTTCTGACCCTCAAGCAGGGTACTGAGTCTGTTACTGTGATCACGAGGATGTTTCATGAGCGGGCGATGTTCTGCCCAGAGCACGTGTCCTCCGAGCAGGCATGTATGAGTCGATATTTGAGCATTCTGAGGAGGTACATACGTGATTTCGTGGTGAACTCGACATACCGGACATTTGCCGAGCTTCAGGTAAATGCCCGGAAGAGGGAGATAGAGCTGGAGACTCAGGCTAGGGAGGAGGCTGAGTCTCAGGGGAGGGATCGGCGACCGGCGCAGTCCCAGCCGATAGCCAAGCTGGCCAAGCCCGCCGATTCGAGATCAGGGAACCAGAGGGGCCGCACTTGTGGCAAGTGCGACAAGAGCCACGACGGAGTGTGCAGAGCAGGGTCTTGCTACAAATGTGGCAAGGAGGGGCATATGGCGAAGGACTGCCCAAAGGGGTTTGCAGTATGTTTTCACTGCAACCAGACCGGACACCGGAAGGCAGAGTGTCGGCAGTTGCGGGGATCAGCACAGGGAGCACCTCAGGGATCTGCCCCTGCCGTCATCAGAGCTACCGAGTCGGCTAGTGAAGGCTAAAGCGCCGAGGGCACGAGGGAGAGCCTTTTAGTTGACCGTGGAGGAGGTCCACGCAGCGCCCGATGTCGTGGCTGGTATGAATTCTTTCATGTATTTATTTTGATGTTGAGATATTGTGCTTATATTATGTTATGCGTAGGTACTTTTCTTGTGAATTCTGTACCTACCTTGGTGTTATTTGACTCGGGTGCGAGTCGGTCTTTTGTATCTTTGGCTTTTAGGCAGCATATCAGTGTTAGCCATGAGGCGTTGAGCCGGCCTCTGAGAGTTTCCATAGCTGACGAGAGGGTGATTTATGCCACATAGGTGATCCGAGAGTGTGTATTCGAGATTTTCGGTGTTGAGTTCCCAATTGATTTGATTCCTATTGCGATGGGTGATGTCTGTGTCATTGTGGGCATGGACTGGTTGAGTAGATTCGGTGCGGTTATCGGCTGCGAGCGACAGCTGGTGACCATACGAGATCCTAGTGGGGAAGTTCTTACGGTATACGGCGAGGGTACACGTTCTGGGTCAGCGTTTTGTTCGGCCGCTAGGGTGAGGCAGTGTCTACAGCAGGGCTGTAAGGGCTTTGTGGCGTATGTGATGGATACGCGGGTTGATTTAGGGAGACCAAGATCAGTTGAGGAGGTTCTGATAGTGCGTGAGTTCCCGAATGTATTTCCAGAGGAGTTGTCGGGTGTGCCTCCTGCGAGGCAAGTGGAGTTCAGAATCGATTTGGTTCCGGGGGCCGCGCCTATTGCCAAGGTGCCCTATCGCCTTGCACCTCCAGAGATGCAAGAGTTATCCTCGCAGCTTCAGGAGCTGTTGGGGAAGGGGTTTATTCGGCCGAGCAGCTCGCCGTGGGGAGCGCCTATCCTTTTTGTCAAGAACAAGGATGGTTCACACCGGATGTGCATTGATTACCGGGAGTTGAACAATCTGACGGTCAAGAACCGTTACCCATTTCCGAGGATCGATAATTTGTTCGATCAGTTGCAGGGAGCATCTTGGTTCTCCAAGATCGATTTGAGGTCGGGGTATCATCATGTAAGGGTGAGAGATGAGGACATCCAGAAGATAGCGTTCAGGACTCGTTATCGGCATTATGAGTTTGTGGTGATGCCTTTCGGACTCACCAATGCCCCGGCAATGTTCATGGATCTCATGAACAGAGTGTGCAGGCCGATGTTGGATCGGTCGGTGATCATGTTCATCGATGATATTTTGGTGTATTCGAGATCCAGAGAGCAGCATGAGGAGCATTTGAGGGAGATCCTCGGAGTTCTGAGATCGGAGAGGCTTTACGCCAAATTCTCCATGTGTGATTTCTGGTTGCGAGAGGTCCAGTTCCTAGGGCACCTCGTTAACCAGAAGGGGATTTTGGTCGACCCGGCCAAAGTGGAGGTAGTGATGAGTTGGGAGGTGCCGAGGTCACCGTCCGAGATCAGGAGTTTCTTGGGGTTGGAAGGCTATTATCGGAGATTTATCAGGGATTTCTACAAGATCGCCGTGCCACTCACCAGGTTAACCCGGAAGGGTGTCGCTTTTTCATGGGGACCAGAGCAACAGACCTCCTTTGAGACGCTTCGCCAGAGGCTATGTGAAGCCCCAGTGTTAGCCCTCCCGGAGGGCATGCAGGACTTTGTGGTGTGTTGTGATGCATCGATCTTGGGGTTGGGAGCAGTGCTGATGCAGAGAGGGCATGTGATAGCATACGCATCGAGGCAGCTGAAGCCTCATGAGACGAGGTATCCCACCCATGATCTTGAGTTGGGACAGTGGTGTTCGCCCTCAAGATTTGGCATCACTATCTGTACGGGGTTCTATGTACGATATACATGGATCACAAGAGCCTGAAGTATTTGATGGATCAGCCCAACCTAAACATGCGACAGAGGAGGTGGTTGGACGTGGTCAAGGATTATGATTGTGAGATCCTGTACCACCCGGGCAAGGCTAATGTTATAGCCTATGCACTGAGCCGCAGGGTGGAGAGCACCCCGTTGCGAGATGTATGTTTGAGATTGACCGTGATAGCTCCAGTGTTAGACGCCATTCGTGGGGCACAGGCTGAGGCTGTGCAGTCTGAGATGCAGAAGAAAGAGCGAGTTGTTGGGTTGGTATCGGGGTTCGTTACCGATGGCCGGGGGCTTATGACTTTTCAGGGGCGTATCTGGGTACCGTTTGTGGGAGGGACGCGTACCATTTTGATGGTGGAGGCTCATCGGTCGAAGTTCTCGATCCATCCTGGGGCCACCAAGATGTATTTATACCTGAGGAGGGAGTATTGGTGGCCATGTATGAAGAGGGATGTCACATGGTTTGTTGAGAGGTGCTTAACCTGCCGTAGGGTTAAGGCCGAGCGCCAGAGGTCGCATGGTAAGTTGCAGCCGTTGGAGGTGCCCGAATGGAAGTGGGAACAGATTACCATGGCTTTGATCACCAAATTGCCAAGGACTGCTAGGGGAGTCGATGCAATTTGGGTGATTATGGATAGGTTGATAAAGAGCGCCCACTTCCTTGCTATCAGTGAGAGCTCTTCCGCAGAGAAGTTGGCAGAGATATACGTGAAGGAAGTGGTATCTCGGCATGTAGTGCCGATGTCGATTGTCTCAGACCGGGATGTGCATTTCACTTCCAGGTTCTGGAAGAAGTTTGTTTCATGACGAGTTGGGTACTAGGCTGCATTTTAGTACCGCATATCACCCCCAGACTGACGGACAGAGTGAGCAGACAATTCAGACGCTCGAGGATATGCTCCGGGCATGTGTGATGGATTTTGGGGGGAATTGGGACACGTATTTGCCCTTGGCAGAGTTTTCCTACAACAACATCCCTCATTCGAGCATTGGTATGCCACCCTTTGAGCTGTTGTATGGGAGGAGGTGTCGGACTCCCATTTGCTGGGGTGAGGTCGGGCAGCGTGTTATGGGTAGTACAGAGATTGTGCTGCAGACGACTGAGCAGATACAACAGGTCAGGCAGAGGTTATTGACCGCTCAGAGTCGTCAGAAGAGTTATGCGGACAGGCACCGGTACGAGCTCAAGTTCCAGGTCGGCGACTTTGTACTACTAAAGGTCTCTCCTTGGAAAGGAGTGATCCGATTCAGGAAGAGAGGCAAGTTGGGGCCCCGTTATATCGGTCCTTTTCGGATAATTGCAAGGGTAGGCAGGGTAGCCTACCGGTTGGAGCTACCTGCAGAGTTAGGTCAGATCCATGACACTTTCCACGTGTCGCAATTGCAAAAGTGTATAGCCGATGAGTTGGCAGTGGTACCATTGGAGGATATTCAGGTGGATGCGAGCCTGAATTATGCTGAGAGACCGGTGGCAATCAAAGATCGGAAGATCAAGGTTTTGAGGAACAAGGAGGTGCCTTTGGTTTTGGTTCAGTGGCAACATCGGAAGGGATCCGAGATGACTTGGGAGTCAGAGTCGGAGATGCGAGGGCGACATCTAGAGTTGTTCGAGGATTGAGACTTCAAGGGCGAAGTCTAGTTCTAGTGGGGGAGAATTGTAACACCCCGAGATTTAGGTACATATCTTTCATCCTTGTTCTTTATTGTATTGTCATGTTTAGTCCTTGAGTGGAGAATGTATAGCAAGTGAGTACGTTGGGCGTACCAAGGGGGTACGTTGCGCGTACTCACACGCTTAATTTGGACGTGGAGTCGGCAAGGTACGCTAGGCTTATAGTGATTATTGTGGTATTATGTGATTATTGTGGTATTTTGGGGAAACTCACTAAGCTTATGCTTACAGTGTTTAGTGTTATGTGTTTCAGGTACCAGTGATGACCGCGGGAAGGCGCCAGCTTGATTCGTACACACATATGGGAATTGGATGTATTTTGATCTTGGGAGACATTGTGATTTGAAAACTTGATGTTATGACGTTTAGTGAACAAATTGTTTAATTAAAAATGTGTTTTCAAAAGTGAAAAATTGTTTTAATTTTTACGGTGTTACACTAAGAGTTCCACAAAGCACAAAGCAAGCAGCATTCAGACAATGGAAAATCTAACCATCATATTCCAATCAAATCATTTTATCCTCTAATCAGGAATCTGTACATGCAATTAAAAGGCTCATACAATCAGGCATAACCTAAACAGACTATCCTATCACTAACTGATCAGTACTAGCATGCAAGTTTACAAGCACATATAATAGGCATATAAGGCATCCTCCTAGATCCTTATCCCTAATCTAGCATGCAGTTCTCATAAGCATATCATATCATAACATCTCATAACATGTATGGATATCTTGGGGAAAACTTACTTGAACTCGGCTGATTGCACGCATCACACACCTTGTCTTTTCAAAAGTTCTTTTCTCTTTTCAATCTTCTTTTATAAAATGATTTTACTTTTGAAAATTTTCATACCAAGTACTTAGTTTGAGTCCAGACACACCCGAGAGTGTGCCCGAATCCCTTAAACCAAGGATCTGATACCAACTTGTAACATCCCAAAATTCAAGGCCAAAAATTTCATTTTTAAATACATTATTATATAATACCATCCGTATAAAAACATTCATATTAATATCTCATGTCAAAAACAAAGTGTCAATAATCAAAACATATTATCATAAAATCATATCAGAGTGTAATCCCAAAGATCTCATGTGCGGAAAACATAGTGTGATGCGCTGCGATTGAGCCGGCTCCTTACCTTTAAACACGATGTACCTGAAACCAAAACTGAAAACCGTAAGCACAAAGCTTAGTGAGTTCCCCCATCATACCACATACCATACAATCACATATCATACATACTGCTAGGCATTTCTGGGGTGCTCGACCTACCCGGTACGGCCTTTCTAGGGTGCCGACCTACCCATGTCAAGCCATTCTGGGGTGCTGACTACCCATGTCAAGCCATTCTGGGGTGCTGACTACCCTTCGGTCCTAACGAACGAACCTCGGGGACTATTTCACCCCATACTACTACCACTATCACATATCATAACATAACAGATTATCAGACATATATGGGGTTTCTGAACTACCCTTCGGTTCTAACAATCGAACTCAGGGACTGCTCCCCTCCTACTACCTCTAACTCATATAACAGATCATGCTAGCATATAAACATAACATCACATACTGTCAGACGTATCTGGGATGTCTGAATACCCTCAGGTCCTAACAACCGAACTCTACTACTACCACATATAACATATCATGCTAGTATATAACATATCAGGTAGTAGCAAACCTAGATGATATCACAGAGACAATCATCTATCATACGTCTCCTACTGGTGGGACGACATTGTGGCCTTAGACCCACCGCTACTGGAAGGTAACTCACCTCACACTGCTGAAGTCCCGAAGACACAATCCCACATTTGCTGAAGTCCCGCATACTCGACCCCAACTGCTGGCTGACAGATTCCCGAACTGTCAACACCAAAATAACACCCAATTAATAATTGGGTCCCAATACATAACCATACGTACATTCTTTGGGTAATTACTACATTACCCATCGCTTGGCTTATTCAAGCCCAAGGCCCAGTTCGTAGGCCCAAAGTCAATTAGGAATCAAAGCCCAACACATGGCCCAATTTTCCAAATTGGGCCTAGGCCTATACATGGTCTCATTCTGAGGCCCAACATCATATTATCATTAAGGCCCAAACTATGGCCCATCTATGGCCCAATTTTCCAAATTGGGCCCAAGCCCCTTACATGGGCCTTACCCCAGGCCCGTTAAATTATTCTAGTTCATTGGCTTGACTTTGGATGGCCCATTAATTACCCGACCCTCAAGGCCCAAAAGAAAGGCCCAACAATAAACCCAAGTGAAATTAGGGTTTCACATAAAATGATGATTAGGGTTAAGTTTCCTACTTAACCCGTTAAGGACATAATCCATTAAGGACTTAATCTATTAAGGACTTAATCCATTAAGTCCATTATCGCTTAGATTAATCTTTGCCAAAGTTTATTATTTAATATCTCAAGTTATTAAATAATTATTGTGTGTGTGACCCAATTAATTCTTAAGTTTAGGGTTTCATTGGCATTAGGGTTTTCCAAACCGTAATTAGGGTTTCAAACCCAATACTAGCCCATTTATTAATTTGTTGGGCTTTTAGATCAATTAGGGCTTTATTGGGCCTATTAAGCCCACTAAAATATTATTAAGCCCATTAGGGTTTTATTGGGTCCATTAGAGTCCATTAAGCTTCATTGGGCCCATTAGGGTTTCAAGGCCCATTAGGGTTTTAGTCCCTTGTCCAATCATCCAAACGAGTCCAAACACCATCAAAGTACACCGCCACCCAACACGGTGGCTGGTGGTGGTTTCGAATTCCTTTCTCATTATTCCATTTTTTTGTTACAATGTACAATACGAAACCCTAAAGAACACACACACTAATACAACACACATACACACGCACAACCACTTTGTGGTGGCCGGCGGTGGTAGATGGTGGTAGCCACCACCTCACGGTGGTGGTGGGGCCTTTCCTTCATTTTTTTCCAGCCAAGATACACACACATACATGCTTCTGATTCACGAGGTGCACTCCAGCCATCAATCTAGCGGCGTACGGCAGCGGTAGAGTACTCATGAGTGGCAGCAGCAGCCACAACGGTGGATTAAGGCGGCGTTGCAGCAACGAACCGGAAAAAAGGAAGCTTTCGCGACGTCACAATCATGTTACAGCTCTTTCCAGCTTCTCCCGACGTCCTCATCCTTCCTTTCGTCGCTTCACGTTCTTCACCGGTGACGACCTTTTCCTCTTGATGGCAAGAGCTGGTCGGATGCATCCCAATCATGACGAGCTCGTGGTGACGGCGTCGGCGGTCGTAAACCGTTGTATAACTGTGGGAGAACACGGAGGAAGCGATAACATCAACCATAGCAAACGCAACCTCCGAGCATCACGACTGGAAGCCGACTCCCCCCTTCCTCGTCGGCGGTGAGATGACGATGGCGCTCCTGGTGGTCTTCAGCTTCGACTGCGGCGGTGGGGACCTCAACGTAGGTGGAGGCGTGCGGCGCCGGAGGTTGAAGAGGTGAGGGGTGGTGGCTGGGAGGAGGTATAAGGGTAGATGACGGCTGCCTCATGTATTAAGGTTAGGGTTTTTCTTTGTGGAACCGGCACATGCTAGGCTTTATACTCGTGCCCTTCAAATTATTGCCATAATGTGAAGATCAGTCCCTTTCCATAAAATTCTTTTCATATCAAGTCTATAATTTACCCTTTTAACCCATCCATGCAAATCCTTTACAATTGAAGTCCGGATTTACTAAAACAGCCCCTCCTCTACAAGTTCTTTCAATTGAAGTCCAAATAATTTACCAAGTAATCCCTGCCGTCATAATTCTTTACGGAACCCATCCGAAACTTACACTTTTAACCCCCGACTTCTAAAATTGTGACAATTAGCTCTTCGAGACCATCCTTTTACATATAATTATTTATTCAGGGCTACAAGGCATTCATTATTTCATTTATTTATTTAATAAATAAATGGGTTTTTACATCTGTGTTTGATATGTGGTGCAATGTCATTATGTCTTGCTCGTGATTCTTTGACTGTGTTGATGTTTTTTGTGAATCCATATCTGATATGTGTGTTCTCTTAACACTATGCTATATTGACTCACTTAGCTTTTGCTAACACTTGTTGTTTGCTTGCTGGTTTTCTTTGTGTGTTGGAACAAGTAGCTTGACATGATGCCATGGTGAGGATGAGAGCTTTTGGGTAGTCTTAGTTAGTATCTTTAGTTATGGTACCATTTGAACATGTTGGGTTTCATCATTATGTTTTTGTGAACATAAAATTTTGATGGGTTTATTTTGACATGAAAGTAACATTGGTGATGTTTTTTTTAAATAAACATAATAAGACTTCCGCAACGTATTCTGTTAATTAATGTTTTGAAAATAAAATAAAAAATTTTGGGTGAAAAATCACGATGTTACAGAACCAAACAAAACCTTTCTGACGCTGAATTGTCTTGCTGATTACTGGAAAATATAATCCATGGCCATTCATTGTCGTTGAACCCTTCACTCGAAAACAAAGCCGACTCCCAACTCGAGTCTCAGCCGTAGGTGCCAAAGTAATACATAACTCACATCCTGATAACAAAAGATTCACATATTCGATCTATCTGAGGTGTCATGATTCCATGTTGAACTTCTATTAAACTGGGATGCAAAATCCCTAATCGTCCGCTGAGACTGACAATCTCACGCATGGTCGCACAACGAGACTCCGCCCATAAGTCTAATACGCCACTTACCTCACAGATCTCATCTATTGATCACAAATTTGTTAGGTTTTAGTTCAAAAATAGTTTCTAAAACTCAAAATATTAGCAACGAAAGTCTTTAAAATTTTGAACATAATGACAAATCACAACCCACCAAGGATCTTCTTGCAAGTTATGGAAAGATAAAATCACAACCATGGAAGGAAGAAGAAACAACAACCTTTGATGAACTTTGGGTAGTCTAGGGGAGTCTTGGATGTTGAAGAAAAAGGATAAACTTTGAGACAACAACAATTGATCAACTTGATGAGAATGCTAGTTCTTTTGTTAACTCTTGAACTTACAAATAAATACCCAAGTTTTTGATCTAAGAGAGCATAAAACAAGTAAGTAATCTTCAAGAGCTCAAAGTAAGAGAAGGAGGTGATGGTGTAGAGAGAGTTTCGGTTTTTTCATGCATGAGAGAGTGACCAAATGCAAGTCACTAGTAATGCTCATAAAGCAAGGTTCTTAACCAATAGATATTTGCACTTTTAGCAACCATGTCTCTAGTTCATGATCATTTCCCAACATACACTCGTAGGGTAAGGATTTATGTTTAAACAAATCAAAACAACACTCCCTTATCCCTAACCACACTCACGGTTTTGGTGATAGAAAAAGAGAAGTCAAACTTTTTTAAAAGATGCAATTCTTTTATGAAATATAGAACTTAACTTTTTTCTAAAAGACAAAAGGTATTTATAGCCCAAAAGGTTATGCATGACTTATTAATTCATACCATATGAAATAATATGTTACTTATGAATGTAAAATAATTATTTCCATGAAATAAATATTTTACATTTATTATAAGAGTTTGTGAATATTTCTTAAAATCAATTTCTAATAAATAATCAATTTCTAATAAATAATCAATTGTATCAAGTTGCTGTTAGTGTGACCCTAAGTATCATATGTTAATTAGCAATATCATTATAATATGACTCTTGCACATATTAGATGATTTCAATCTCTCACTTGCACAAGACTCATATTAGATTGATGTAGACAGTGGTAAATGTCTAGCAACATTTCATTGCCCCAATTAACCTACGTTTTTGTGCTATTCTATCAACACCAAATTCCCAGAAGCCCAAGGCTATGATTTGTTTATAAGGTAAGTTTATCAGTTATCTCTTTACTACAGACATCATGTTGAACATGAGATATAGATCACAGTCAATCTCATATAAGTGTTCAAATTTACATTAGGCCTTATATGTCTAACTCTCAATGAATAAGAGGAACAAATCCCACCTTGACTACATACGCCTCTTGCATGGTTCACATCATATGTGAAAATAGCTTTTATAACTGCTAGGTTAAAGAACAACATTTGACTATATCAAAGCACAACATTTCCCACGCTTAAGACCCATATATGTATCTCATGTATTAAGGATATACAGATATTACCTTTTATCTAGTATCATTCATGACAGTAATCCATGAAGTGATCTTGAACGGGTCAATCTAATACTTGTTCTCAATCAAATACCTATGATACTGGTTACAACACTTTGTCAACCATTCCAATTCATATTAGCCTTATTTCATTATTACACCCACAATAACAACTGACTATGGATTTTAGAGTGAATAAATTTACTCAAGGATTAAACATGTAGATAAAGAACTTAACAAATATTTAATGAAAATATCATGTACCATATATATCATAGTCATTACAATAGACGATGCTATAAAATGTTCCAATATTCAATACTGATACATAGATCAAATCCAATGACTAGAATAGTGAAGTTCAATCCCTCGAGTATGTCCTTCAAACTTTGCTTGAGTAAGGGGCTCCGTGAAAGGGTCCACCAAATTTTGATCAGTGTGAACTTTGCGAATACTGATTTCACCATCTTCAACTTTATACCGAATGAAGTTGAATCTCTGGCTTATATGCCTGGTCTTCTTGTGTGATCTGGGTTATTTTTCCAAAGCAATTGCACCATCATTGTCACATAAGACTTCTAGGGGATCCTAAATGGAAGGAACCATGCCTAAATCTTCAATGATATTCTTCATCTAAGCAGCCTCTTGAGCAACTTCTAAAGCAATGATGTATTCTGACTCTATAGTGGATTGTGCTACAACACTTTGCTTGGAGCTCTTCCAAGATACTGCACCCCAATTGGCAATGAACGCATATCCTAATTGTGACTTATAGTCATCACGATTTGTTGTGAATGAAGAATTAGTGTAAAACTTTACACTTAAGCTTTCAACAACGCTTCCATAGACGGGGAACATCTCATTAGTTCTATGTAATTACTTAAGGATGTTCTCCACAGCTATCCAATGACTCTCCCATGGATTTTGTTGGAACTATCTTGTCATGCCCATACCATCAGCAAGATCAGATATAGTTTAATTCATGGTATACAAGATAGATTCAACCGCCGAAGCATATGGAATATCTTTCATCTTGTCTAGCTCAGCCTTTGTGCTAGGACATTGAGACGAACTTAGTATTGTGACATACACCATGGGTATAGCTCCTCTCTTAAATTTTTCCATCTTGAACCGTTTCAAGAATTTTTCAATGTATATAATTTGGCTTAGATCTACTAATCGTTTTAATCTATCTCTATAGATTTTTATTCCAATAATATATTGAGCCTCACCTAGATCCTTCATTGAGAAGCACTTTCCTAATCAAGCCTTTACACCTCATAAATTCGTAATGTGATTTCTAATGATAAGTATGTCATCCACATATAGGACCAAGAAGGTCAACGAGTTCCCAATAGTTTTCATGTAAACACAAGGTTCATCTTCGTTTCTAATAAAACCATAATTTTTTATTTCATCATCAAAACGATGATTCCAATTTCGAGAAGCTTGTTTTAACCCATAAATGTATCTCTTGAGCTTACACACATTGTTAGGGTACATTTGGTCGACAAAACCTTCAGGTTGAACCATATGGACATCTTCTTCCAAGTTTCCATTTAGAAAAGCAGTTTTGACATTCATTTGCCATATCTCATAGTAATGATATGTGGCTATGGAAAATTGTATCCTAATAGATTTAATCATAGAAACTGGTGAAAAGGTTTCATCATAATTAACCCCTTGGTTTTTAGTGGATCCTTTAGTAACAAGTCTTGCTTTGAATGAGTGTAAATTTTCATCCATGACAGTCTTCTTCTTGAAGACCCACTTACTCCCTACAGCCTTAGATTGGGAAGGAAGTTCAACCAAATCCTTGACTTGGTTTTCTCTCATGGATTGCATCTCGAGGTTCATGGCTTCAATCCATTTGTCAGATTTAGGATCTTCCATTGCATTTCAGTAAGTAACAGGCTCGTCAACATTCATCCTCATGAAGCATTTGTCAATGAGAAATCCGTATATCTTAGGTTCTTAATGAATTCTATCGGAATCGCAAACGCCTTGTGTTGCAACAGGTTGAAAAATAATGATCTCTTCATCTTCAAAAACCTCTTGTTAAGTACTAGTGCCAACTTAAGTTGCATCAGGGTGTGGTTCTTCATTTTCTTCAATTTTCACACGCCTCCCAGTAGCTTCATCCATTAGAAACTTGCTTTCCACGAATTCAGCTTTTCGTGAGATAAAGATCTTATTATCACAAGGGATATAAAAGTAATATCTTAAAAAATCTTTAGGATATCCTACAAAGATGCATTTGGTATACGTAGGCTCAATTTTTTTGTAAGCTTCTTGTCTAACATAGGCTTCACAGCCTCAAACATTCATATAAGATAGGGGTGAATCTTTCCCATACCATATCTCATAAGATATCTTGTCTACCTTCTTAGTTGGTGCCATATTCAAGATACAGGTTGTGGTAAGTGAGGAATAGTTCCAAAATGATAAGGGGAGAGTACTTCTACTTATCATGGATCAAACCATATTAATGAAGGTCTGATTTCTCCTCTCAGACACACCATTAAGTTGTGGTATTTTGGGTGGAGTAAGTTCTGAGTCAATCCCACAACTCTAAGATGATCTTGAAACTCTTGGCTCAAGTACTCGCCACCTCTATCTGAATGAAGGATTTCGATTGTTTTATCGACTTGATCCTCAACTTCAATTTGAAACAATTTAAACTTTCAAATGCTTCATGTTTATGTTTCATCAAATACACATAACCAAATCGAATGAAGTCGTCAATGAAGGTGATATAATATCTTTAACCATATATTGACTTTGTTTTGAAAGGAGCACATACATCTGCGTGTATGATGCCTAATAAAACACTTGCCCTTACACCAGTGCCAGCAAAAGGGGTCTTTTTCATCTTACCACATAAACAAGAACCACATATGTCAAATGAATCAGTGTCATTTTCCCCTAAAAGTCCACTCTTTTGAAGTTATGATATGTGTTTCTTGGTTATGTGCTCAAGACGACAATGCCATAGATGTGTTTGGTTCAAACCTTGTTTGATCTTTTTGGTGTTAACATGAAAAACTGACTTATTTTTTGATGTGTCATCTAGATTCAATTCATAAATTCCATTTAATGGTTTAGCCTCGAAATAGAATATTCCATTCAAGAAGGAATGAATATTATCATCAACAAATTGAAATTTTAAACTAGATTTTCGTAAACGGGAAACTGACACAATATTTGTAGTGATAGATGTCATTAAACACTTATTTTTTAATGTTAAGTAGAAACCAGATGGTAAATGTAAATCAAAATGTCCTATTGCATGGACTGCAACCCATGCCCCATTTCCCACATGCAATACCATCTCTTCCATCTTCAGTTCCGTACTCTTTCTAAACCTGTGCAAAGAATTACAAATATGAGCTCCGTAACCGGTATCAAATACCCAAGTGTTAGATGAAAAAGTAAATAGTCTTATTTCACTCATGAAAATGGATATAGCTGAAGGACCTACCCCAACCTTCTTGTTCTTCAACTCATCAAGGTACATTGGACAATTCCTTTGCCAATGCCCCACAAAACCACACTCAAAGCATGTGTCATCTTTAGCAACCTTTTCCATCTTCTTTGGTGGTGGGTTTTGGGGAGCTTTCTTCCTTTTTCCCTTGCCAACTTTTGGCTTCCCAAGTTCTTGCCTTAATTCTTCTTCTTGACCTGTCCCTGCCGAATCATGAGCACTTTGGGGGTTTTCCTTGGGATATATTTTCTACAATTTTGAGCATCCAGTGCAACTCAGAGATAGGTTTATCACACACATTCATGTTGTGGTTCATGATGAACGTGTCATAAGACTTTGTCAACGAGTTTAGAATCGAGTATGTGGCCAAATCTAGTGGATACGAAGAGCCCAATATCTCTAGTTGATCTAGATGACCTTTCATCTTGAGAACATGAGTGCTCACATTCCCGGTTTCCTCCATTTTGCAAGCATGAAGGGCTAAAACAGTTTCAAATCTTTCAGTCCTCGCTTGCTGACAAAACATCTGCTTGAGATGTTCAATCATGTCAAAGGCAATGAAAAGTTCTAGATCCCGCTGAAGATTGGGAATCATAATGGCAAGCATAAAGCATGCCACATCAAGTGAATCATCTATATGCTTAAGCCATGCATCATGTGCAACCTTTTGGATATAGGGTGGTTCATTCAGGACTTGTGATTCAAGGAAATAGTCTTTCTTTTCTTGTTTTAAAATGATTCTCAAATTTTTGTGCCAATCCAAGAAAATAGAGTTGCCCAATTTTTCTTTTTCAAGCATGGATCGAAGGTTCATGGGGCACGATGTGTTAAAGTAGTTGGTGGAGCCATCCACAAAATTTAACAATGTTTTATTTAGTATTTGATTGTTTAAAAATAATACCCTTTTGTTTCCAAAAAACATTATTTATTTAATGTCTGGGATTGAAGTTACAAATTAAATAAATGGTTGGCTATCATTTATCCCATTTACTGAATTTTAACAAGGGAAGTAGATTTTATTAATTACACCACTTGTAAGTCCTAGATGTATGAGACCCTTAACAATCCATTTTTTAATTTAACATGTTTTGTCTCATCTACGCCTTGGAACACTCTTGCTTAGGTGACCATTATCACTAGAGGTTTCCAATCAAGTCATCCAAGTGAAGAAATTTATAAAATTGGCCTATAACTTGGTAATTGAAATGGCGAAAATACTTTGGCAACCAAAAGATAATAAAAATGGTTAGGTATCCTTTATCCCATAAGCATTATACAAATGGTGTGCAAATGTTTCTAAAGTTGGATGGCATAGAATTGCATTTTGAAAGGGTTTTAGTTGTTTTATTATACTATTTAAAACATATGATATCATGATAATTGCCTGCATCTAATTGATCATGATATCAATTTTCAAAAAATCACATTTTGAGATTCAAATATAAAACCCGGTTTTCGTATTTTCACCGGTTCAATTTTAGTGATAATATCCAAATATTAAGTTTGAGTTTGAGCATTGTAGAATTTTTAATATTGTTCAATAAAACTTCATTTCATTAAAATATTTGGAGTTTTTATATGTTTCAACATCACAATTTTTAGACTTATATTTTACTATTTCAAAATTTGTCGTAATTAATGTTTTTAATAAAACCAGTTTTTATTTTAAAGCATTAACTTGTTACATCTTATGTTCAACTTTTTAATTTTGAAAACCAAATTCCATGTGATGTATATTTTGACCAAAAAGTAGTTTGAGTTTGTGAAAATCTAAATTATCATCCACACAAAATATTGACTTGAAAAATAAACAACACAAGCATGCATTTGACATAAACAAATCTTAAACTAGTTAACACTTTTGTGAGGCAACACAAAAGTGTTAAGTCTTTCCTAAGGGACAAAAGGGACCAAATAATACAAGTTGTTCTTCATGTGATATTCATGTGATCTTCAAGCTCCCACTTGCAATAACAACCAACTTTGTTGTAGTTGTTGAGCTGAAGATTCGTTTGAAGATTGCGTCATTTGGGCTCGGCTGTTTGTTTATTTAATTTGTATTCCGGTTTGGGCCTGTCCAACCGAGAGCCCATTATGTCTATTATATAAGTATATGCTTGCATGCATATTAGGTTAATAATGATTTGAACGATTAATCTAGACGATTACGATAGCATTCCAGATTTCTTTATCGTTTTTGTAAATCTCCAATCCTCTACAGTTGATGTTCTTTATCGAGCTCTTCTGAGGGTTTATTTTATAATCATTCAACTTGTTTGATTCATCGTTGAGTTGTTCTTTATTTCGCATTCGTTCTTACTGTTTAATTATTTATTCACCTGTTTAAGATCTAATCGATCTTCAAGATTAAATTTTAATCTCGTCAATTGGTATCAGAGCAGGAGGCTGTGTAATCGATACACATCTTTTCTGTGAAAAGGTTTTAATTAGGGTTTTTCCGCAATTACTAATATTTATTGAGCCGTCATCTCATTATTGACGTATCTTGATATTTATTGTTTTGCCCTAATCTGAGTTATTACAAGTCTGATCTTTTAACAGGTTTTTTCGATCATAATGGACGAATCGCAATCAAATCCTATCATTATTTCCAACAGCATCGACTCGACGACGAAGATTCCAATCCTATATACCCATGATTATGAAGTCTGGGCGCATCACTTCGAAGACTATGTTATAGGATCTGAGGATAATGGATACCTCATATGGGAAGCAATCATCAATGGACCTTTTTCTCATTCTGCAACGTCAAGAATTGTTAAAACTCAAAAGGAGTATAACGATCTGCCGAAGGATGTCAAAGATATTGCACAAGATGAAAAGGATAAATTCCAGTGTAATATCAAGGCGTTAAGATTGATAAGATTCGCTCTTCAGTCCGACACCTTCAGGTTGGTCAACTCATGCACGACGGCAAAGGAAGTTTGGGATATACTTCACGAACTGTACTCTACAGACGAGGATCTTGAACATTCTATCCAAACCTTGCTCTTATCTGAGTTTGGAGAATTCAGGCAAGGAGCCGAAGAAACCGTGACCCAGACGTTCGATCGCTTCAATCATCTTCTCAGCAAGATGATCAAACATGATATCGAAAGGAAGCTTATCGAGCAGAAGGTTACGTTCTTAAATGGTCTAAGGTCAGAATGGAGAGCAGTGGTGTCAACAGTCAAAGCCCATGAGCAGTTTAAATCATATTCTTTGGCGAAACTGGTGGGTATTCTCAAGTCTCAGGAGAAGATTGTGCTGCAGTAAAAGAACGTTGTTTCAAGCCTAGGTTCTCTGGCCCTCCTGTCAAAAAGTAAAGCTGTGATGGAGGATGAAGACTTCAACTTGGAGGAGTATGACCTCACATCTGAGGATTATGCTATGATGGTGTCTAACCCCAAGAGGTTCATAAAGAAGAGATTCCCCAGCAACAAAAACCGAAACTGGCAGGGGAGTTACAGTTCAGAAAAGGTTAATAATGAACCGAAGGTTGAAGAGCCCAAGAAGGAACCGAAAGCAGATGGTGATTCAGGAGTAAGCTGTTACTACTGTGGAGGGAAGAATCACTATGCTAAGGATTGTGTCCTTAAAAAGATGGCTGAAAAAGATGAGGAAACTTTGCTACAGAAAAAGCTTGATGAGATGAGGAAGAAGAAATCTACCGCTAACCCTTCCATGAATGCTCTTATTGTGCAGGGTTGGGTTGCTGATGACGAGTTCGGTGGAGTTGAAGTTTGGTCAGCCGACTCAGAAGATGATGAAGTGAGGAAGCCTTCGCATGGAAAGGCTTGTGTGGCAAAGGAGGAAAGTAGTGGAGGACGGTGCTTGATGGTGTCCGATGTATCTCAGATGAGGGGATACAACACTGATGGAGGACGCGATGAACCGAAGGAGCAGCAAGACATGTGCTTTACGGCCAAACCGCTCAGCGTGCAGTTCAACGAGCTCGATGAACTGATCAAGAAGGTACAATCGGTCTTTGTTTCATTTAAAGTACCACAATCCTCATATGAGAAAGAACTAAAAAATGTTAATACAAGAATTTCTCATCTAGATAGTAGCTTAACTCAAACTCGAGTCACCAATTCTAACCTAACTGATCAATTAAGCAGAGTGTCGTCGAAGAGTGAGGAGCGGCGCATGTGGATCAAGTTGAAGGAGTCTGAATTAGTTAAAATAAAAGACGAAAACATTTATTTACAAAGAGACAATTTAAAGTTGTTAAAACAGCGGAATGTTTTTTGTTTAATTGCAAAACGTCTTTATTCTAATATTACTCAGCTTCACTTGGACTGTGAAATAGGCCAAAAGATCCATCGCATGATTTTGCCCTTCCTTGAGTTTAAGGAGGACGAAATCGATGCCGAAGCTTATAATTGTGAGAGTGTGATATCATCTGATGACGTCAATCCGACCTACATGTATGGACTGGACAAAATAGAATCTTTCATTAAATCCAAGGACCACAAGAACATGCTTAAAAATCTTTTGGATGAAAATGATAGACTTAAACTGAGAACCGAAACCATACAAAAATTTGACTCTTTAAACGCCAACCTGAGCTCAGAAATTAAAATTGATGTTGAAAATGCATCTGAGCTTAATGAGGACGACAACATGAGTGAAATTTCTGTAGAGGACACGGTTGACTGCTCCGAATTTGTAAAAAGCGAACCTGAAAACCATAAGAATCTAATTTCTGAAAATTCAGTGGAGTTCGCTCGATTGTCCCAACAAAAGTCCCCGATCTTAGTAGAGAAAGCTGTTGTATATCAAAAGGTCCAGACTACTCCAAATCAAGTGTACAAGGTCACTGGAGTAACCGAACATCAGACCGCTGAACTCACAGCTATTGTAAACGAAGACAATGCTGATGGATGTGATGAGTTCTTCTGGTCAGCTCCAATCGATAATGCAGATGAAACGGTAGGCTTGTCAGAAAGGACTTCATGGATGAGTAAAGGTAGATATATACCAGAACCTCTGAACAAGCCGGATAATTTCGATGTGCCAAGTACTAGTGGTACAAAAGACATTCCTCAAGAGAATGGAAGTTCTGTAAAAGAAGACATTCCTTCTAGTTCCTCAGTTCAAAGTGAAACTCCCAAAACTCAAAGTGAACCAGCTAAGGAGAAACCGAAAATGAAAGCCAATATCCATCATCAACCGAAGCAGATGAGGAATCTGAAACGTGAAAGGAACCAGAGATACAGGAAGAATCTCTCTGAAAGGAAACAGTTCTAGCAATCCCAGAATGCATATTTCTCTCATCAAGACAAGAATCTGAAGTTTGAAAACAATCCTGTCAAAAAGCATGAGAGCCACAACAACCAGCCAAGGTTCGGTTCAGAAGAAAATACCAACCGAAAGCAAAGGTTCGGTTCTGAGAATGACTCCAACCGAAAGCATAGGTTCGGTTCAGAAGAAAATACCAACCGAAAGCAAAGGTTCGGTTCTGAGAATGATTCCAACCGAAAGCATAGGTTCGGTTCAAAGAACGACTTCAACCGAAAGCAAAGGTTCGGTTCTGAAGTCAAAAGAGATCAAAACTCTAAGGTCAGTCCCACCAATGATCAAAAGCAAAAGGGTCACCTAGAGTCTCCAGCCAAGAAGTCATCTCAATCTAAGCCCACTTCTTCTAATTCTTCTAATTCATCTCCATCTAGCTCTAAAGCTCGTTCTGTCAGTTCTCAAAAATCTCATTTGACAGCTGAACAAAAAGGCAAACAGAAAGTTAATGAATCCAAACCAGAGTCTAAACCGAACGCACCCAATCCTAATAAAATAAAAGTTTTTACCATTAAAAAGAAAGATGAAACAACACTTATAAAACGAACATATCTTGTTGACATCTCTCTTAATGTTCCTGTTCCCATGAAAAGCTCACGAGGACCCAAGAAACTTTGGGTTCCTAAATCTGCTTAATTTTTGCAGGTTATAAGTGACGAGCAGTTCGACGAAGAATGGTACATCGATAGTGGCTGCTCACGTCACATGACAGGGAGGAAAGAGGAGCTACGGGAATACAGATCTCTTTCAAATGGTGGCAACGTCAAGTTTGGAAACAATTCTTTCGGCACCATAAAGGGATACGGAATGATAACTAATGGCGACTTCACTATAAGGAAGGTGGCTTATGTGGAATGACTCCAACACAATCTCATCAGTGTATCTCAGCTTGTTGGAGGTACAGGTCTCAAAGTCTCATTCGATGATGAAGGTTCTGAAATTATTGAGAAAAAGACAAAGAAAGTAATTCTCAAGTCGGAGCGAAAGGGTGAAATGTTTCCTCTAAACCTTAAACCCATCAAAGGAAACCCAGCTATATGCTTGTTATCAAAAGCTCAATCTGACGAAAGCTGGTTGTGGCACCGAAGACTCTCTCATCTCAACTTCAAAGATATCAACAAACTTGTCACTGGAGGTCATGTTCGAGGCCTTCCACTGCTCAAGTTCGACAGAGATCATTTGTGTGCTGCATGAGAAATGGGGAAGCAGAGTCGTCAAACTCATTCATCCATAATTAACACAAAAGTTGTTGAACCACTCGAATTACTTCATATTGATTTATGTGGTCCATCATCTATCGAAAGCATCGGTGGTAGCAAGTACATTCTTGTTATTGTTGATGACTTTTCACGATTTACATGGGTGTTCTTTTTAAAGCTCAAATCTGAAGCGACTCAAAAGCTGAAAGTGTTCATCAAGCAGATTGAGGTACAGCTCAAGAAGGTCGTTCGCAACATCAGGAGCGACAACGGTCTGGAATTCAAGAACAGGGAATTTGAAGAATTTCTAGCAGAAAAGGGAATAAGTCACAACTTCTCAGCTCCCTACACTCCTCAACAGAACGGAATTGTCGAAAGACGAAACCGATCTTTGTGTGAAGCTGCCCGAACTATGCTAAGTTTCGCTACCTTACCTCTTTATTTTGGGGCTGATGCTATTTCCGCTGCTTGTTTTACACAGAACAGGTCCTATCTCAACAAACGATTCACGCTCACACCTTATGAGATTCTCAACAACAGGAAGCCCAATGTGAAATTTTTCCATGTGTTCGGCTCACGGTGTTTCATCTTTAACTCTAAAGAGCACCGCAACAAGTTTGATGTCAAAGCCGACGAGGGAATCTTTCTGGGCTACTCTCTCACATCCAAAGCATACAGAGTCCTCAACAAGCGTTCGAGAAAAATCGAAGAAACATATTACGTGACCTTTGACGATAGCTATGTCAAAAGGCTACAGGCCAAAGTAGATACCGCCGGGGAAATCTTTCCTCAAACTGGCCAGGTCACAGTCTCGATCGCTAATCTATTCGAGAAGTTTATGGAGCTATTTGACGATCCAGAGATAGCTACTCTCTCAGAAGCAGGAGCAGCAGACAACAAGGTAGACCACATGAAGCAAATTGTCGAAGAAGCTGCCAGGAGAATGAACGAAGGAGGATCGAATTCTGATGAACCTCCATCCAACGATGCTTCAGTTGAGGGGGAGCCAAGCTCATATGCTGAGGGGGAACCATGCTCTACAACTGTAACGCCTGTGTTTCGGGCTTGCCATTTATAGCAATGTAATAGTCTAGGTTGACCTTTGTCACCCGTTTTGAAATAATAAAAGTGGATTATTTGAGTATTATGTGTTTTGTGCTTAATTGCTTAATTATGTGGTTTGATTAATTAAGAATAAAAATAAGCGTCAGAATTTAAGTGTAAAATAAACTTAATGTCTTTGGTTAATGTTGTAGTAATTGAAACGAGGTTTCCGAATATATATAGAACGCCCAAATCTGACTTCGTATGAGGAAGTTATGATTTATCGAAGTTCCGGCTTAGCGATATACAACCTGTTTTACTCGATTTGAGATCGAGCGGTTGTTAGCCGAAGCAATCTAAATGAGAATCGAAGATCTCATTGTTGGTATCGAAGCGATAAAAAGTTAGGCAAGAACGGACGTCAAACGAAGAAGTTATGAATTTATAACGAAAGTTTTTGTCGCGGCCTATTAAAAATAATTAATAAAAATAAAATCAAAATTAGCCGACGGAGTCTAAACGAAAGTCGTAGAGCATGGTCTCACCTTTCCGTGGATATAAAGTCGAAAACGGAGTTCGTATGAAGAAGTTATGAATTTCCGAAGTTTATTAATCATTTTGTATTTAAATTTAAATCAAAATTCGGAAGCATTATCCAAAGGAGTTACCGATCTGATCCGAGGTACGCCCCGCGTACTCCGAGGGATGTCGACACTCGCACTCGAGCACTTCGGATACGTAAGCAATGACGTTTTGGGCAGTACGCCCCGTGTAACGCAGTACGCCCCGCGTACTCCGAGGCTCCAGCCTCCTATAAATAGGAACCGAAGGCAGCCGACCCAATTGCCAATTTCTTCTCTTCTCTCTCCCGTTTTGCATCGTTTTGCGTGCCAGAAATACCCCGAAGCCCCGGTATCATACTCTAGCCCCGAGGCAAGTCCCGAGATCCCGAAGATCCCGAGAAGTGCGGTTCCCGAGTCGAAGCTCTGCCCGCGAGAAGTTCGATTTTTGTGAAGATCTTCCAGATCTGCTGAGGAATACTACTCCTATAAGCCGTAGTGCTGTCCGATCATCTTCTGATCAAGTGAGTGTGTAGTTATTTTCTTCTAATACAATAATACGAAGTATTTTATATAAAAATACGTGCTATGTGTATATATTTGGTTGTGTTATGTGTGAATGTGTATTCACTCTCTTCTATCTTATAGATCTGCTTATTTCTTTATGAGATATGTGTTATGTGTGTGTGTGCCTCATCTGTTATGTGATATATGTGTTGATTAAAGCATGCTATACAGGTTTTCTTTAAACTATGTATACAAATGTATATTTTTATCTACTAATATGTTGGGTAGAACACGGGTAGACAGTTGGTGTGTAATAAACAGATGAGAGGCCTCGTTGTTGTTTGATTGAGTCATCTAGCGGAGTTTAGATGACGACCACGGGCTATTCTAGACAGTCTTGTGGAAACATTAGCAGGTTCGCCACCTGTAGGTGTTAATGAACTTAAGTGTTCATTCGCTATACTCCATCCCCCTCATGGTTGCCTTATTTGACTTATATTGCTGAGGTACCCCCGAAGCATGTGTTGTCGCCCCGATGAAATATTCTTAGACTAGGTCCCTTATGTTAGTTGTTTTAGGGACATTAAAGTGAGAATAACGGGAATGGGTAATTGGGTTATTGTTGGTTGGTGAAAATTAAATATGATATTTATTGTGGGTTGAAAACCCTATATGCTCACCAGGCTCCCAAGCCTGACCCACTCAGTTTTAAATTGTATTACAGGTAGTGGCAGAAGGGCATGAGATGGATGAACCATCAAGTTGTTTTGTTTACAAGTCTGCATATGTTTATATTTGTTATATGACTTGTAATGTATTCGTTTATGCTTATTGGTCTGTATCGGAACATGACACCCCGAGTTTTGATTATAATGAAAATACATTTCTTTTATGAAATGCTTCGTTAAACAATGTTTTATCATGTTTTGTTTTTGGGAAAAAATTCCGCAACTCTTTCAAATCAAAAGGATTTACTCTGAAAATATTTAAAAGCATAAATGAAAATCGGTCTTTTCTGGCCGAGATTTTGGGGATGTCACAGTTGGTATCAGAGCATTAGTTTAAGCGAACTAGGAATTTGTAGGATTTCTAGACTTAAACTTAGAATGCTAAGTGAAGTTTTGAGATGCGTGTCTGTTATGTTTTAGACACGAGCACTAGTTTATTTTAGGAAAGTTGCCTAAAATGCTTTATGTGCTAAATGTTATATGTTGCCATATATGATATTATTTGTTCGGATCTATGGTCTGTTGCCGACCGGATCTAGAAACCTTAAAGTGTGTAGGATTCTAAGCGTACGTCTACGATATTAGAACTAGCATGTAAACGTTTCGGAGTGATAAGGATGATTTGAATATCTATCATGATTGAGGATCTAATTTCTCCTTATTCGGTGTATAGATCAAAATGGTGAGAACAAGAAGTGGAGTTGGAAATGCTGACGAAAACATGAATCAACCACCAGTGATTGAGCCAATACCTATCGTAGCAGCAGCACCTGAGCCAATAACCATGGCTGGTGTGCAATTGATGATTCAGACGATATTGGATCGTCAGATGGATGAAACTAGACGGTTGCTTCAACAAAATCGTGAAGAACTGTCAATTCGTGTGGAAGAGCCTGAATTAAATGAAGGGCACTCAGAAGGAGGAAACTTCAGTGGGTCTGTTGGTCCAGCCAACCCACCGATAGTTAGGCAAGATAACCATGAAGGAAGGAATGATGGAATGGGATGCAAGTACAAGGACTTTTTGACTTGCAAACCATCGACCTTCAATGGAAAGGAGGATCCGATTGGGGTTATGGATTGGATCTCCGAAATGGAGCTAGCCTTCATGACTTGTGGCTGCAGAGGTAAGTTGCAAACTATCTATGCCGTGCGTCAATTCCGAGGTGGAGCCGTTCGTTGGTGGAACACTCTAGGGAAGACCTTAAGCCCTAATGAGCCACTGCAATTGACATGGGCAGAATTCTTGGTGCAGTTCAAGTGCAAGTTCTGCTCGGCTCAAAATCTGTTGGAGTTGGAGAATAAGTTTTTGACATTGACGATGGGTAGCATGTCAGTTGATGAATACACCAATAACTTCACCGATAAGATGGAGTTTGCCTTGCGTATCGTTCCAGACGAGCTGACAAAGGTGGATCGGTATGCGAAGGGACTTCCATGGGAGTACGAGGTGCCAGTACGTCAGGCACTTACTCTAGAGGCAGCTATCTGGGCTGCCAAGTCTGTGGAGAACATGATCAAGGGGAGAACCACCGTCAATGTTGAGGTTGGTGAGAAAAGGAAGTTTGAAGCAACATCTGGTTCCGGTAAGAAAGGAAAATTTTCGAAATCTGATTCGAAAAAGTTTGGAGGAAAAGGAGGCGAAGCAAAGTGGTGTGATAAGTGTAAGAAAAAGCACTTTGGGAAATGTAGCGAGGATGTAACCTGCTACAAGTGTGGAAAGGTTGGACATTTTGCCAATGAATGTCCGAACAACAAAAGGATGTGTTTTGGGTGTAATGGAGAGGGGCACATTTTGAAGGACTGTCCGAGGAAGAAGGAGGCAGCAAAGCCCAACATTCCACCAAAGCCAAAGGCGAGAGCATTCCAGATGACACTGGAAGCTGCGAAAGATGAAGCTGATGTCGCTTCAGGTACCTTTCTCGTAAACGAATTACCTGCTCATATATTGTTTGATTCTGGAGCCAACTACTCCTTTATTTCGCATGAGTTTGGTAGAAAGCTAGCTTTGCCTGTTGATAGACTAGATGATGCTTTATTAGTCGAAGTAGCTAGTGGCAAGTTTGTACCTGTTAGCCATCGTATGAAAAACGTCTTGATCGACCTTAATGGGAATAAGTTCCACGAGGCGTTATTGCCTATCGAACTTAATGGTTTCGACATCGTCTTGGGAATGGATTGGCTTAGCGCCAATGATGCCGAAATTTTGTGCAAGAAAAAGATAGTTAAAGTAAACCCGCCTGGAAAAGATTCGTTTATGGTGTATGGGGACAAACGCAGAGTGAATTCTGGGATCATTTCTCTAATGAAAGCCAGAAAGTGTTTGACCAAGGGATGTACATCATATTTAGCATTTGTGATTGATGCTAAGAAGGAAAAGAAGGTGATGCAGAGCATTCCAGTGGTGTGTGATTTTCCGGAAGTGTTCCCCGAGGATCTTCCTGGATTACCACCTGATAGACAAGTGGAGTTCAGAATAGACTTGTTACCAGGAACCACGCCAATAGCAAAATCACCTTATCGATTAGCACCGACGGAGATGAAGGAGCTGATGATGCAACTTCAGGAGTTATTGGACAAAGGTTTCATTAGACCTAGTTCATCGCCCTGGGGAGCTCCGGTGTTATTTGTAAAGAAGAAAGATGGAAGTATGAGAATGTGCATCGATTACAGAGATCTGAACAAGGCAACAATAAAGAATAGATATCCGTTGCCGAGGATTGATGACCTGTTTGATCAATTGCAAGGTTCGAGCTATTTCTCGAAGATCGATCTTAGGTCAGGATATCATCAGCTGAAAGTAAGAGAGCAAGATATCGAGAAGACTGCATTCAGAACTAGATATGGACACTACGAGTTCTTGGTTATGTCGTTTGGACTAACCAATGCTCCAGCAACGTTCATGGATTTGATGAATAGGGTTTGTAATCCTTTCCTTGATAAATCCGTGATAGTGTTCATAGACGACATTCTGATCTACTCGAAAAGCCAGGAGGAGCATGGCAGACACTTGCGAGAAGTGTTAGAAGTTTTGAAGGAGGAGAAGCTTTATGCAAAGTTCTCCAAATGTGATTTTTGGATTCGTGAGGTCCAATTCTTGGGTCACGTGGTCAACCAAGAAGGGATAATGGTTGATCCAGCGAAGATCGAAGCTGTGACGAAGTGGGAACAACCAAAAAGTCCCACGGAGATTCGAAGCTTTTTGGGATTAGCCGGATATTACCGAAGGTTTATTCAAGGTTTTTCTTCGATTGCTACTCCATTAACAGCTTTGACCCACAAAGGAGCTACTTATGCTTGGAGTGAGAAGCATAAAGAAGCATTCGAGAAGTTAAAGAAGAAGCTATGCGTGGCACCGATACTTTCTCTACCCGATGGAGTTGAAGACTTCGCTGTTTATAGCGATGCGTCTGGTGTTGGATTGGGTTGTGTTTTGACCCAAAGAGAAAAGGTGATAGCATATGCGTCTCGACAGCTGAAAGAGCACGAAAAGAATTACCCGACTCATGATTTGGAGTTGGCAGCGGTAGTTTTCGCTCTGAAAATATGGAGGCATTACCTCTATGGCACGAAGTGCAAACTTTTCACTGATCATAAGAGTCTCCAATACCTCTTTAATCAGAAGGAATTGAATATGAGGCAACGACGTTGGCTAGAATTACTTAAAGACTACGACTGCGAGATACTTTACCACCCCGGTAAAGCTAATGTTGTTGCTGATGCTCTCAGTCGGAAGGTCAATCTTGAAAGGAAGAGGCCAAGAGCGTTGAGAATTGAAGTTGTCTCGACTATTGTGGAAAGTATAAAGAAAGCTCAAGAGGAAGCTTCTGAGAAAAATGACCGAAAGGAGGAACGTTTGGGTAAAACGTTGGTGTTTGGTACTAACGGTCATGGACTGAAGGTATTCCAAGATCGTATTTGGGTACCTAAGTCAGGTGGAATTAGGGATCTTCTGATGGAAGAAGCTCATAAAACCATGTACTCAATTCATCCAGGTAGCACTAAAATGTATAGGGACCTGAAACCCTACTACTGGTGGCCGACGATGAAGCTTGATGTTGCAAAGTATGTGGCCGAGTGTGTGACTTGTGCGAGAGTCAAGACACAACATCAGAAACCTTACGGGAGTTTAGAACCATTGCCTGTGCCTATGGGTAAGTGGGAAGACATTGCTATGGATTTTGTCACTAAACTGCCCAGAACAAAGAATGGTCACGACATGATTTGGGTGGTCGTTGATCGATTCACTAAGAGTGCGCATTTCATAGCGGCCAGGGAGAAATGGTCTATGGAAAAGCTTGCGAATTCTTACGTGAAGGAAATTGTGAGGCTTCACGGTGTTCCGTTAACGATTGTATCGGATCGTGATAGCCGTTTCACCTCAAGGTTTTGGATAAGTCTACAAGAGGAAATGGGTACCAAGTTATGTTTAAGCACAGCTTACCATCCGCAGACTGATGGTCAGAGTGAAAGAACAATACAAACACTTGAGGATATGCTGAGAGCATGTACCTTGGAATTCCTAGGTAATTGGGATGAACATTTACCGTCGGTAGAATTTTCCTATAATAATAGTTTTCACTCGAGCATTAAGATGGCACCTTTTCAAGCTTTGTATGGACAGAAGTGTCGTACGCCGTCTTGTTGGCTTGAGGTTGGGGAAAAGCAGTTTATGGGACCAGAGATGGTTCATCAAACTGCTGAAAAGTTGAAAATAATTAGGGAAAGAATGTTAGTAGCTCAAGATCGTCAAAAGAGCTATGCTGACAAGAAGCGAAGACCGATGACTTTTGAGGTTGGAGATTCGGTTTTGCTTAAAGTCTCGCCGTGGAAGGGACTTATAAGATTTGGAAAAAGGGGAAAGTTGAGTCCAAGGTTTATTGGACCGTTTAAAGTCCTTCAGAGGATTGGGAACCAAGCTTACAAGCTCAAATTACCCGAAGAACTGAATGGAATTCACAACACCTTTCATGTGTGTTATTTGAGGAAGTTCACGGGAGAAGTTCCCGATATAATTCCAATTTCTAAATTGAGAATTGATGAGAACAAAAGGTTGATTGAAGAACCAGAGGCAATTGTTGACCGAAAGACTAAGAAGTTGCGACGCAAAATGGTTGGGTTAGTGCTTGTCCGATGGAAACACACGAATGGGCCGAATCTCACCTGGGAGACGGAGAGTGACATGATGAGTCGCTACCCGCATTTGTTTGTTGATGTGTGATTCCGGGGACGGAATCATTCTAAGGTGGAGAGAATTGTAACGCCTGTGTTTCGGGCTTGCCATTTATAGCAATGTAATAGTCTAGGTTGACCTTTGTCACCCGTTTTGAAATAATAAAAGTGTATTATTTGAGTATTATGGGTTTTGTGCTTAATTGCTTAATTATGTGGTTTGATTAATTAAGAATAAAAATAAGCGTCAGAATTTAAGTGTAAAATAAACTTAATGTCTTTGGTTAATGTTGTAGTAATTGAAACGAGGTTACTGAGTATATATAGAACGCCCAAATCTGACTTCGTATGAGGAAGTTATGATTTATCGAAGTTCCGGCTTAGCGATATACAGCCTGTTTTACTCGATTTGAGATCGAGCGGTTGTTAGCCGAAGCAATCTAAATGAGAATCGAAGATCTCATTGTTGGTATCGAAGCGATAAAAAGTTAGGCAAGAACGGACGTCAAACGAAGAAGTTATGAATTTATAACGAAAGTTTTTGTCGCGGCCTATTAAAAATAATTAATAAAAATAAAATCAAAATTAGCTGACGGAGTCTAAACGAAAGTCGTAGAGCATGGTCTCACCTTTCCGTGGATATAAAGAACGTCGAAAACGGAGTTCGTATGAAGAAGTTATGAATTTCCGAAGTTTATTAATCATTTTGTATTTAAATTTAAATCAAAATTCGGAAGCATTATCCGAAGGAGTCACCGATCTGATCCGAGGTACGCCCCGCGTACTCGAGTACGCCCCGCGTACTTCGAGGGATGTCGACACTCGCACTCGATCACTTCGGATACGTAAGCAATGACGTTTTGGGCAGTACGCCCCGCGTAACGCAGTACGCCCCGCGTACTCCGAGGCTCCAGCCTCCTATAAATAGGAACCGAAGGCAGCCGACCCAATTGCCAATTTCTTCTCTTCTCTCTACCGTTTTGCATCGTTTTGCGTGCCAGAAATACCCCGAAGCCCCGGTATCATACTCTAGCCCCGAGGCAAGTCCCGAGATCCCGAAGATCCCGAGAAGTGCGGTTCCCGAGTCGAAGCTCTGCCCGCGAGAAGTTCGATTTTTGTGAAGATCTTCCAGATCTGCTGAGGAATACTACTCCTATAAGCCGTAGTGTTGTCCGATCATCTTCTGATCAAGTGAGTGTGTAGTTATTTTCTTCTAATACAATAATACGAAGTATTTTATATAAAAATACGTGCTATGTGTATATATTTGGTTGTGTTATGTGTGAATGTGTATTCACTCTCTTCTATCTTATAGATCTGCTTATTTCTTTATGAGATATGTGTTGTGTGTGTGTGCCTCATCTGTTATGTGATATATGTGTTGATTAAAGCATGCTATAAAGGTTTTCTTTAAACTATGTATACAAATGTATATTTTTATCTACTAATATGTTGGGTAGAACACGGGTAGACAGTTGGTGTGTAATAAACAGATGAGAGGCCTCGTTGTTGTTTGATTGAGTCATCTAGCGGAGTTTAGATGACGACCACGGGCTATTCTAGACAGTCTTGTGGAAACATTAGCAGGTTCGCCACCTGTAGGTGTTAATGAACTTGGGTGTTCATTCGCTGTACTCCATCCCCCTCATGGTTGCCTTATTTGACTTATATTGCTGAGGTACCCCCGAAGCATGTGTTGTCGCCCCGATGAAATATTCTTAGACTAGGTCCCTTATGTTAGTTGTTTTAGGGACATTAAAGTGAGAATAACGGGAATGGGTAATTGGGTTATTATTGGTTGGTGAAAATTAAATATGATATTTATTGTGGGTTGAAAACCCTATATGCTCACCAGGCTCCCAAGCCTGACCCACTCAGTTTTAAATTGTATTACAGGTAGTGGCGGAAGGGCATGAGATGGATGAACCATCAAGTTGTTTTGTTTACAAGTCTGCATATGTTTATATTTGTTATATGACTTGTAATGTATTCGTTTATGCTTATTGGTCTGTATCGGAACATGACACCCCGAGTTTTGATTATAATGAAAATACATTTCTTTTATGAAATGCTTCGTTAAACAATGTTTTATCATGTTTTGTTTTTGGGAAAAAATTCCGCAACTCTTTCAAATCAAAAGGATTTACTTTGAAAATATTTAAAAGCATAAATGAAAATCGGTCTTTTCTGGCCGAGATTTTGGGGATGTCACAACAACTGCAAACGAAACTACTTCTTCAACCGAAAGTGCTTTACCAACCGAAGGTGCATCAATGCCTGAATACCAAGCACCACAAGAAACCTCTGAACCTCAAGTTTCTCCAATCATTCAAGAAAGCTCATCTATCGAGGGGGAGCAAGCTGATATGACGCTCGACTATGAAAGCCAATCCGAGCCAGAAGAAATGATCAACGCTGAACTAGACCCCACCTTTGATCCAAACTACCCTCCTCTTGTCAAATGGACCAGAGATCATCCTATCTCTCAAGTGGTTGGTGATGTCTCTGAAAAGGTCCTGACCCGATCACAACTCAAGGCAAAGCAGACATCCTTATTTTCAAAGGTTGAGTTTTGTATGTTTAACTCATTCGTATCAAAAGTTGAACCGAAGACAGTTAACACTGCTCTCGATCACTCTGATTGGGTTCAAGCAATGCAAGACGAACTGAATGAATATGAAAGGAACAAAGTCTGGCGCCTGATTCCAACTCCTCAAGATGCCTCGGTTGTTGGTCTCAAATGGGTCTTTAGGAATAAAATGGACAAGGAAGGGAATGTTATAAGGAACAAGGCTCGTCTAGTGGTAAAGGGATATTGTAAGGAGGAAGGCATCGATTATGAAGAGACTTTCGCTCCTGTAGCTAGGCTGGAATCGGTAAGAATCTTTCTTGCTTATGCTGCCCACAAAAACTTTGAAGTTTTCCAAATGGACGTCAAGTGTGCATTTCTTAATGGAGAACTCGAAGAAACCGTGTATGTGGAGCAACCTCCGGGGTTTGTGAATGAAAAATATCCAAATCATTGCTACATTCTGGATAAAGCTGTGTATGGCCTCAAACAAGCTCCGAGAGCCTGGTATGAAACGCTAACTAAATTCTTAAAGATGTCTAAATTCAAACAAGGTTCGGTTCACCCAACCTTCTTTCGCAAAAAGGAAGGTAACCACCTTATGATAGTTCAAATTTATGTCGATGACATCATCTTTGGCTCAACGAATCCCAGCCTAACAGCTGAATTCAGAAAGCTGATGGAGACTAAATTTGAAATGAGCTCAATGGGTCCTATTAACTTTTTCCTTGGTTTAAATATTAGACAGGGACCCGAAGGCATCTTTATCAATCAGGAAGCTTACACGAAGACTCTCCTAGCAAAGTTTGGTATGATGGGAGACTCCAAAGTCAAAGTCCCAATGGCATTCGGCACCAAGCTAACTCCATCCCTAGACAAACCGGCCGTTGACATCACGCTCTATCGTCAAATGATAGGCTCACTAATGTATCTTACTGCTAGCAGGCCTGACATCATGTTTTCTGTGTGTTATTGTGCTCGATTTCAGGCAAACCCACGCGAACCACACATGCTTGCAGTGAAGAACATTCTATGCTATCTGAAGCGAACTGCCTCCTTAGGTCTATGGTATCCTTCCAACTCAGGCTTTTTCGTTCAAGCCTATTCAGATGCAGACCTTGGAGGATGTGGACTCGACAGAAAAAGCACCACTGGCGGCTGTCAATTCCTTGACGGGAAGTTGGTTAGGTGGCAATCCAAGAAACAAACGTGCGTGTCGTTGTCTACTGCCGAAGCGGAATACATAGCCGCTGCATCCTGCACCTCTCAAGTGATTTGGATCCAGAGTCAACTTCGAGACTATGGACTTAATATGAAGAAGATCCCACTATATTGTGACTCTGAAAGTGCAATTAGGATCTGTCATAACCCAGTGCAACACTCTAAAACCAAACATATAGCACTGAGGTATCACTTCATCAAAGATCACGTGGAAGATGGAAACGTCGAAGTTCATTTCGTAAGAACCACTGATCAACTGGCCGACGTCTTTACCAAAGCTTTTCCTGAAGCATCATTCAACAGAATACTGCAAGGGCTAGGTATGATGCAATCAGAGTCAGTACGTCAAACTACCTCTCCACCTCAAACGTAAGAAGCGAAACTGACCGAACGTTCGGGTTTGGTTAAACCATCTGACTCGCTCATCACTTCAAAGGTAGTTTTTCTTGGTTGTATCATTCTTGTACAAAGTTGTCTATCTTATTGTTAAAAAGTAATTTCTGATTGCATGTCTAAATTCCTTGGTTTCTTAAAATTTTCCAAAACCAAAACCCACTGAACGTTCGGGTTCGGTTTTTCAAAATTTTCTGGAACCGAAACCAACCGAACGCTCGGGTTCGGTTTTTCAAAATTTTCTGGAACCGAAACCAACCGAACGCTCGGGTTCGGTTTTTCAAAATTTTCTGGAACCGAAACCAACCGAACGCTCGGGTTCGGTTTTTCAAAATTTTCTGGAACCGAAACCAACCGATCGCTCGGGTTCGGTTTTTCATATTTTTTCCAAAGTTTTTTAAGTCTTATTTTTCTTTCTTATTTTTGTTTTACTTATTTTTTTCTTTTCTTTAATAAATCTCAAAAACTCCAAAAATATTTTTTTATTTTTCTTGTTGTGTGTTCGTTCGTTTATGGGGGTATCATTGTTGGATTAATTAAGTGTCCCTAGAAGCATGCTGCTGTATGTGTCCCAAGCCTCCTAAGATTTTGAATAATAGCCTTCATGACCTGGTATACACAAACCTTGTCTTCCCAATAAGGCTACCACATTTATTCTAATCGTGAGCTACCTCACTCTCTTCTCACATGAGTTAAGAGTTTCCTGCTTGGTCCTTATTTTTGCAGCAGAGGTACTTTATCTTCTTACACCATCTCCATTACATTCGTTTCATCAGCGTAACCCTTGAGACTCTCTGAAATTACCACTGAGGTTTATGGTTACACAACATCTGTGTTTATGATCTTAGTTTCGTGCCACTACGAGCTGAGTGAAACCCAAAATTCACCACCAAATCTGAATTGACGGTGAACAATTAATTTGCTCCAGTTTTCACCAACGAATTGACGAATGTACCTTCATACAATCTCAAATTTTATTTTGTGTGATTCCTATGAAATTGTTAAACGCCATAATGTTTCTTCCCTTGGGATCCAGTTTTTAATTTTTTTTTGAGATTTCATACTTTTCCAAGCCAACTTACACTTAATTCCTACCTACTTGTTCAACAGACTACACCGGTCTCACAAGTACTTTGTTCACTTTCTTTCTTATTTCAAGATTAGAATTGCTGAATCAAAGCGAAAGCCACCTTCACTTAGCCTAATTAAAAGAAGCCTTTCAACATTTATTCATAAATGTTTGATCGTAATTCAATGGGAATCCACATAAACACTTTAAGGTCTCTCTTGATCTTGAAGGAAGAGATTCGTGCCCGGGATCACTTGTTTCGTGTCTTTATTGACATCACATTTATTCCTTAAAAGAGTTGCTTTATTCTTTTTTTTACACTCTTAGCACGAAAATATTTGATTTTCCAAAATTCCATTACTAATTATTACAGGTTGTATTATTGCTTTGGTGGTTAATTATGAAGCTGTGGTAAAAAATAATCCACGTGGGTATTTAATTCAAAAGATGCCATTTAAACGATAAGACGAAAGGTTGCTGACTCGGCGGGAGTTAAAAGGATTGAATTTCAAACGACGGTAAAAATGGGGCGCGTGTGGATTTAAAACGCACATACTTTTACTGACATCATGGACGTGTGTGTGAATTTCAAGGGATTTCTCTTTGGCACTTAAAGGCGCGTGAGGATTTGAACCGGTTTTCTTCTGAAACGGCGCTTGTTGGGTGGCGTGATCCTAGGAATCTGACACTCTCTCTCTTACGTGATCATCGCATAGCAGATTTGAAACGATTTTTCTCTCTCCATTCCCTCACTATAAAAGGCAGTCTACACTCCCATTTACCTTTTTACTACTTCCGGATTTTCTAGAGAGCAAAAACTCCCAAAAGCTTCACTGTTCATCTTCTTCTTCTTCTACCTTCAACAATGGCGGAATCATCCTCAGTCCATGCTACCTCACACATCCTACCCATTCGTCCTCAACAATGCATGGTGATCGATCTCAACCCTCTGGCGTACGACTCCTACATGTCGCCGATCATCGAGTGCCTGAAGTACTCCCAAATCGCTCCGGCTCTCTCCAGGATTGAGTCTGTGCCCATGGCGACTCTCTCGCAGGTCTATGCGACTGCCTATTATGACAAAGCAGTCGAGCGGGTGTTCTTCGAGGTTGCTGAACACAAGAGCTCCGTTTCTCGACAACGTTTCTGCACAATGCTAGGGTTGGCTGTTGACCCATCGAGAATAAATCCGGAGACGATTCCGGTTGGGCATCTGTATGGCATGCTTTACAATATGGGGTATACAGAGGTCCTCACCTCCGTCGCAAAGTTCAAGAAATCTTGCTTGCCGCCACAGTGGAACGGCATGTTCACAGTCCTCTTCAAGGGCTTATCAGAACGGAGCTCAGGATCCGATGGCGCTAGTCGACTGTTCTTGTCGATCATGTACGCAGTTTACAACGGGGTCAACTTAGATTTTGGGATGGTCCTCTGGCAACAGCTCATCCAGAGCCTTTCTTCTTCATCACGACATTCTGAGGTGTCGTATGCCCGGTTCTAGATTTTAATCACAAAGTGGGCAATGGATAAGTTCGACGTTCCCACTGCTGCTGGTGCATCGATGTCTTCAATCGGTACGTTTCATACCAAGAAGATCATCGTCTCGGATGCATCTAAATTCTCGTTCATTGGCTCTATTCCGGAGACAATGTATGGCGACGTTCCCTCTGACAGCAGGCTAATCCGGACGATCAAGGAGTTCAGGGCAACTGGACCTAGGGAATTAACACCGGAAATGCTCAAGTCCATCCACGATGCTGACAAGCTGGTGAACAGGAGCAAAAAGGCGGACAAAGGGAAGCAAGTGACCAAAGCTGCTAAAGGTCCTTCTCCCAGGAAGAGGAAACCAACGAAACCTGCCCAATCACCGCAGCCGAAGAGGAGGAAGACTCAACCGAAGAGAAAACTTCTCATCCCCTCTTCTTCGAGTGAATCAGAAAACGAGAGTTCAGGTTCGGACGGCTCTCAAGGAGGCGAAACCCCTCAAAGAGGCAACACACCACCTCGCTAACCTACCCCAGACATGGAACTTCATAATTCACCAGTTCCTTCACCTCCTCAAACCATCCCTACTTCCATTCCGACCATAATCCCCACTACCACTATTCCTCCAACCTCTTTCCCTATACCACCACCCATTTTCACAGATACCACCACAACCACTACCACGGTTCCAACCAACGTATCTGATACGGGGGTTCATACCACTACAACCGAAACACCACCCGTAACCGAACCACCTCAAACCGAAACCCAGCATACAACCGAACCTACCCATACTCAACCACCACCCGAAACTACCCCACCCCATACTCAACCTGAACCTACCCAAACTACTACACCCCCAGCTTCACCACCCCCACCATCTCCAGATCATGCCTCTGATGGAGATAACCCGTTTCTTGGCGGTGACAATATGACCTTCGATTCGGTCTCCTATATTCCGTTTCAGGTTCAAAGTGACGAAGAAGATGATGCTCTAGTGACAAAGAAGCATCTTAAGGAGCTCAACGAGAAGGTTGACTTACTTCTCGCTTCATCTTCCAACCAACAGTCATCTCTCTCTGAAGCCGCTCTTCAGATAATTGTTGATGCCTTCTCCAGGGCTCAGCATGATTCGGTAGCCTCAGCCACTGCTGCCATAGACGCCTCCACAAAAGCCTGTGAGGCAGCGACCGCAAAAGTCGATAAACTATTCTCAGACTCCTCTTCTCTGTTGAAGTCATTACAGGAGAGTGCGGATTCTACCAAGACAACTTTGGAACCGATTGTTCAGCAATTGGCAAAGTTCGTCTCAACGGAGTTGACCTCGTTCGCCAACCTTCACCAATCAATAAGCGACGACAACTCGACCCTTCGTGCCTCCATTGATGAGCGCCTCGCTAAGCTTCAGGAGGATCTAGCAGCTGAGAACTCATTGATGGACGTTCTGGCAAGCAAAACCACCGCCCTCAAGGTCAAGAGCACGCAGCTTTCAAACTCACAACAACAGCTTGAAGCTCTTCGATCCGAAAGGGAGGTCATCAAGACATGTGTTTCGGATGTACACGCTGCCCTATCCAACATCCTTGAAGCACACGATCCAATTCTAAACCATTCTGTGAGGCGAACCCTTGCTGGAAAGCTTTCTCCTGCCATGGACCTTCTCAGCAAAATCGAAGGCTTACCCAGTTTCGTGTCCAATCCGAAACAAGGGGGAGAAGAGTTAAAGTCCGGATCGAAACCACCTCCTTCCTCCAAAGCTACTCACACAACCGAACGACCTCAGACTGGTCAAGCTTCGGGTTCGGGTGTGAAGGATAAAGGCAAAAACATAGCTGAGGAAGAAGATGAAGATGAAGATGATGCAACCATTGCGGACATGTTGAAACGTAAAAACAGTCGCAATGTTGATGATGATGTTAATCGTGTGGCGCGAGAGGCTGAAGAAGCCGAACGGAAGCAAATGGAAGCCCACGATCTCCTCGAGAGCAGGAAGACTCTCTTCCCTGCCTGGACTCGGGAGCGCATGATTAAAGAGGCCATAGATACTCCTAGCATCTTATGGCTCGAGCCGGTTATCTCGTTTGACTGCTACAACTCTGTCGATTCGCAGTTCGACATGCCGTTGACTCGAAAGGCGTTTATCTTCCACGCCTTCTCTAACATTTTTGAAGTCCCTCATCCGAACCCTGAGGTGGATAGGGAGTTGATCGACTTCTATCTGAAGGCTGCTCGTCCTCAGTATCTAACATGGAGCGCCCAGAAGATAGTGAACGTTCGGGTACTGAAGCCTTACACCGAAGGAAGATTCATTAATGTTCGGTTCAAGGTGATCCGAGGATCTGCAAGAACTGCACATCATATCTCCCTGGCAGATCTACCGAACTTAAATCCTCATGATTAGATCGTCCTGCATAATATCCTTTTGACTGATGAAGCCGAATATGGTCCCATTATAGACCATCTCAAAAGGATGTTAGTCTGTTAAATCATGGAGGTAGCCCTTATGGATCAGGAGGTTGCCACTGTCTTCAAGAAGAAACCGAAGATAGCTCCTGTGGGATCGGCCAGTGATCTCAATCAAATCCAAATGGGCAAGATTGATCCGAGAAGTAATTCGGTTATGTTCACTAGAGCTGAAGGACAGAAGTTTCTCTTTGCTTTAGCTGACAAATATCTTTACACCACTGCTTGTCTAGAGCATGTGTTATCGATCATTCGAAGGTGTAAAGAGAATTCAGCGGATGATGTTAAGTACTTCAACGACATGATCCAGTGGTACATCAGGTTTAGACAGACAATACTTGCTCTCACCAAGCGTCTGTTCAACACTGTGAAGAAGGTACATGCTTCAGCTGCTGGCCCAAGTAACAAGTGAAGATCTCGCTCCAATTGACGCAAAGGGGGAGATTGTTGAGCTGAAGATTCGTTTGAAGATTGCGTCATTTGGGCTCGGCTAATTGTTTATTTAATTTTATTCCGGTTTGGGCGTGTCCAACTGAGAGCCCATTATGTCTATTATATAAGTATATGCTTGCATGCATATTAGGTTAATAATGATTTGAACGATTAATCTAGACGATTACGATAGCATTCCAGATTTCTTTATCGTTTTTGTAAATCTCCAATCCTCTACAGTTGATGTTCTTTATCGAGCTCTTCTGAGGGTTTATTTTATAATCATTCGACTTGTTTGATTAATCGTTGAGTTGTTCTTTATTTGGCATTCGTTCTTACTGTTTAATTATTTATTTACCTGTTTAAGATCTAATCGATCTTCAAGATTAAGTTTTAATCTCATCAGTAGTTTCATAAGATCTTTATAAAAATTATGAACTTTTATAAAAACCTTATAAAACCATGGCCTCCACTTGAAGTCTTCAAAAATGGCCTCCATATTCGTCTTGTTATATTTTTCGTAAAATAAATCTAGTCTAAAACTAATTTATTACATCAAAATAAGAAAAATAAGAACTAGCTACTTTTATTACATACTTTTACAAATAAAATAATATTACAAACCCTTTCAAATAAATCACACAAACAACAACACAAATGGTCCAAGGCATGTTTATGCATTCTAAAATACATATAATCATAAAACAACCTTTGTTTTTCTAAGACAACGTTAAATGACAAAAAATGCATGTAAGTTTTTTTTTACAAAAAATAACAATTAAAAGTTGTCAAAGAAAATATGTATGAACTTGTTTTTAAACAAAACAAAGTTATTCATATTCTCTATAAACTAAGATTTCCATAAATCAAAAAAACATCTAACCATACTTGCAAGGTGGCTCTTGATACGAATTGTTGGGTTTTAGTTCAAATATTGTTTCCGAATCTCAAAATATTACCAACGGAAGTCTTTAAAATTTCGAACTTAATGACAAATCACAGCCCACCAAGGATCTTCTTGCAAGTTATGGAAAGATAAAAACACAACCATGGAAGGAAGAAGCAATAACAACCTTAGATGAACTTTGAGTCATCTAGGGGAGGCTTGGATGTTAAAGAAGATGGATGAACTTTGAGACACCAGAAATTGACCAACTTGATGAAAATGTTAGTTCTTTTGTAAAATCTTAAGCATAGAAACAAATACCTAATCATTTGATCTAAGAGAGCATAAAACAAGTAAGTAATCTTCAAGAGCTCAGAGCAAGAGAAGGAGGTGAGGGAGTAGAGAGAGTTTCGGATTTTTCATGTAAGTAATCTTTAAGAGCTCAAAGTAAGAGAAGGAGGTGAGGGAGTAGATAGAGTTTCAACTTTTTCATGCATGAGAGAATGACCAAATGCAAGTCACTAGTAATGGTCTTAAAGCAAGATTCTTAACCATTAGATATTTTCACTTTTAGCATCCATGTCTGTAGTTCATAATCATGTCCCAACATATTCTCTTAGGGTAAGCTTTATGTTTTGGTGATATAAAAAGAGAAGTCAATTTTTTTTAAAAGATGTAATTCTTTTATGAAATATAAAACTTAACTTTTTTCTAAAAGACATAAGGTCTTTATAGTCCAAAAGATTGTGCATGACTTATTAATTCATACCATATGAAATAATATGTTACTTATGATTTTAAAATAATTATTTCCATGGAATAAATATTTTCCCAATTTATTATAAGAGTTTATGAATATTTATTAAAATCAATTTATAATAAATAATCAATTGTATCAAGTTGTTGTTACTGTAGCTCTTAGTATCATATGTTAATTAGTAATAACATTATAATATGACTCTTGAGCATATTAGATCTTTCAAAAGTTTCCCTACTATAAACGTGATGTAACACCTCAACTAAGCCAGTTACTCTCGGGTCCCACCCTTATAAGTAACACACTTACTACTTCGTGATACACCGTGATACCATCTAATCAATTTCTAATAAATAATCAATTGTGTCAATTTGTTGTTACTGTAGCTCTTAGTATCATATGTTAATTAGTAATAACATTATAATATGACTCTTGAGCATATTAGATCTTTCAAAAGTTTCCTTACTGTAAACGTGATGTAACACCTCAACTAAGCCAGTTACTCTCGGGTCCCATCCTTATAAGTAACACACTTACTACTTCGTGATACACCGTGATACCATCTAATCCGCCAGGACGCTCAACTTTTCGCATCATGCTAATCTCTCCATCATTTCATCATTATTCGAGAGGCTTACGAACAACACTACCTGCCCTATGCATATCTTCGAATGTCTGAATGGTCTGCTCACCCACGTTAACCTAAATAGTTGGGACTTGCCCACGGGTGTCATCCACACTATCATAACCAAATGGGTATGGCCAACAAACCTCACTCAATCTATCATCGCTAGACAGGCCTCCCTTACGGATCATACCCAATCTAACATAACCAAATGGCCCTCGACTACGGGTCTCGCCCATCGTAACATAACCAAATGGGCCTCGTCCATGGGTCTCACCAATCCTAAAATATCAAAACGGGCCTCACCTACAAGTATCACCTATCTAAGAGCTATACAAGTCCAAAACACCGTCACAACTCCATCACTCCTCACTCTCAACAAGGAGCGGTCAACCAACAATAATGGTATGACCTGACTCATGCGCACACTGTGATCCTACCGTAGTCTAACAACCATTCATGCGATGGTCTAACTCTACCTAGTGAAGGCTACGAGCCAAATTGTAGATTCACAACACTCTCACATATGACTATCAACCTCGTGAATTCTATGGGTCACACCAAAGTCTTAGAACACTCCTACACTTTCTACCAATCTAGTGAATGCTACGAGCCACACTGCAGTCTTAGAATACTTCCATACTGCCAACCATCCTAGTGAATGTTATGGGTCACCCTGTAGTCTTACAACACTTCCACAACTCCCAATCATCTAGTGAATGTTGCATGTCACCTCGCAGCCTTACATGTGACAATCGTCAATTTCTAGTCAAGTCAAAGTCAACAAGTCAAACCGATCGACTCGTTTAACCTTGTGCATTGGAGTGTACGTTATGTAATTACTGTATAACTCACTATTTTAATGAGAAAACATCACTTGGAAAAGTTCGTGTGTTTAAATTTCCTAAGCCTTAGTGCTAAACAATGAACCAAACTGATAAAACAATGTTACATACTCATCGGGAGTGGGTAAGATCCTTAAACATGACTTAACGGGGTTCACGGACCTTGCGTTGCGGAGCCAAACAGTCACCATTGTCACACATGAAACCTCTCTCAATCGTTTTCAGTCTATCTCTCTTTATCGAGAATCTCTCCCAAATCTCTCTAAGTACGTGAAATCTCTCCCAAATATCTCTTCGTATGTGAAATCTCTCCAAGAATGTCAAATCTCTCCCAAATCTCTCTAAGTATGTGAAATCTCTCCCAAATATCTCTTTGTATGAGAAATCTCTCCAAGAATGTCAAATCTCTCTCAAATCTCTCTAAGTATGTGAAATCTCTCCAAAATATCTCTTCGTATGCGAAATCTCTCTAAGAATGTCAAATCTCTCCCAAATCTCTCTAAATATATGAAATCTCTCCCAAATATCTCTTTGTATGTGAAATCTCTCCAAGAATGTCAAATCTCTCCTAAATATCTCTAAGTACGTGAAATCTCTCCCAAATCTCTTTCAAAAGTTCCTGTGACTTTTTGAAGTCATACGGGTCATTCCGACCCTTAACCGGGTCAAAAACCGCTTAAAACGGGGCAAGAACGGGCAAAAAGGGCTTAAGGACCCGAAAGCCTCTTATTAGGGCCGAAGCCTCTTAAGACCCGAAAGTCCTCTTAGGGACCGAAACCAAGAGGACCGAGCCCGAAGGGTCCTCTCAGGACCGAACCTCGCTCAATGGAACTGAACCCGAAGGGTTCTCTCAGGACCCAACCTCGCACACCACCTGAACCCGAAGGTACTGTTCATTTCGGGCTATTTCACTTCTAATGCCTTGGACCGAGCCCTTCGCTTCCTTCTTCCTTTCGCTTCCGGCTCAGCATCAGAGGAGACCGAGCCTCGGCCAGGACCAAGAGGTCTCGCTGGGAAGTCCATTTTCTCCCGGTTTTCGACTAATTTTGCGTTTTAGGCCCGTTTTTAATTGTTTTAACACGGGATTTTCAACCAAAACTTTATTTTAACATATAAGACCCCTTAATTAATGATTAATCACGTTTTTAAGGATAAAACATTATCCAAGAAGAGTGGGTGAAGTACAAAGGTGGAGTGTTGACTTTCCTTTATTCTATGACACAAGCAACCCCCAGACCCACTCCATGCCTAACCCACACTCCTCCCCACCATACCTTGTCACTTCCTTGTACTTTTTACCTCTCTCACAAGCCATCCCCACGTTTTTAGGGCTGGTCACTCAACCTCTCTCCTCATTTTCTTTCAATTGCTCTCATTTCACCAAAGATCCAACTCCACTTTTCTCTCAAAATTTCCTCTCTAATTCGAGATCCCAAGGCTGATCATCAAGTGTTCTCCCACTCTTGGTAAGTATAATCCATCCTTCTTGTGATTAATACACTTCATTCTAATCCAATCATCGATTCCTTACACAAACATCATCACGTTCATGTTAGATCTTCGAATCTCCAAGTGATCTTTCAAGTGTTCTTGAGTTAAACACTTCCATTCTTCAACAATCATCTACTGAAATCAATCAAGGTGAGTTCATACCCCTCTATTATCATGTTTTCTTAAGTTTTAAGGGGGAGAATACAAGTTAAAACACCAAGAACATAACTAAACGTTTCTAACAGCTTTCATCAGAAAAGTTGGGCTCCATTCACGGACTGTTTTGGACAACTTAAACATCTTTGTTTTCAAAATTGTTTTAGGTGTAAGTAGTTCCAGTTCTTAGATTTAAAATGACTACTTGCACGTCTCCATACGATTTTTCTACAATTTATGGTGATTTTTACAAAACTGCCTATCCTTTCAAACATCAATCCGGACCAGTCTGTGATTATGGACTTGTTCACACAAGTTAGAAGTCATAAAAATTCTGGGAAAATTTGCGAACAAACTAGACTCATTTTCCAAACTCTCAGAATTTCCAGAACTTGATTTGGACATTTTATGATTTTTCTACAAATTTTCTAATAACAGTTACAGAAAACGTTATCAACAGAAAAACACTATCAATTTCATTTCACCTTGTAACATGTTGAGCAAGGTATATATTATTATGTGATTATGTGTTGTTGCAATATATGACATTATTGTCTTAGCATATAGATATACATCAGTTAACCAATGGATTTTTTCTAGATAACGCATAGAAATAACAAGGTGTTATAATCAAATTACATCCATTACATACAAACGTTTGAATAAACTATGTTTAGCATAGTTTATATACATAGCTACTACTACCCTTGTTTTGATAAACTATAATAGGTATGGTTTATGTTTCTATCAATACAATAAACACTTTTCAGAAGTTTTATTCCCACAGAAAAAGGTCCTATTCTCACACAAACACTACACGTAAACTTGTTAACTTAAGTTGTGAGACATACTCTCCCCGTACGTTCGAGTACAGGATATCAATTCCTGTAAGTTACAACCAGAATCTCTTGTATGGAGAGCGTGATAATTGTGTATAGATCTATATTGGGGTTGACATCCCACACCTCGCTGCTAGCTACAGCCGGACCGGCAGGTCTGCGGGTGACAAGAGTCATAGGATCAGGGCGTCTGAAAGACGTTGTGCAGGTTACCTCTAGTCATAGTATGGTTATAGCGGCTCACATAGGAAGTTAACAATACATAAAGTTTACGGGAATTTTTATGGATCAAAAGGGGTTTTATGTCGAATTAAAATCACTTTTACATCAATAATTACAGATTTTAATGTATACTTTTGGTCTTGGTATTTAAGACTACACATCATTCATTTCGGTATTCTTCTCAAATTAAAAAGTTATATCTTTAAGTATGGAAAATACTTGTTCATTCTCGGTCCTGGTATTTCGGACCACATAACTTTTATAAGAAAAATATTGGATTTTTCTTGGTAACATGCATCTCTTTACAAAGATCGATTTTCAAGATCTTACTATCAAAAGCTTATGAACTCACCAACATTTGTGTTGACACTCTTTCAAAACTACTTGTATTCTCAGGAAATCGCTAAACAGGTAACTAAGTGCTTTTGAGGATGGGACGTTGAGGTGTCAAACTTATCATATTTTGTCAACATATTGTAATTGATTTTGAAACATGTAATTCATACAATGATGTAACTCTTTCAATTATATATATGTTGGTTGTGTTTACTTTCATCACTATTGCCATTGTTGTTATGATACTACACATGAAGTCCTCCACCCTCGGACGTTTCCGCCATCCTTGGTTTGGGGGTGTGACATTACAACACTTCTATCATTTCCATGGTCCCAACTCATGGTCTTGCCAACTATCCACAAGAAAACTTAGCTCGTAATTAGTACAATCTGAAACCCCCATCCTACTAAACCCAAATCATGTGTTCGGGTCATCCTTTGAACCCCAAAGCATTTATCAAACAAGAACATCTAAAGAGGTTCTAACACAACCCTCAACTTGAACGTAATCACGAATCCGACATTGGCTATTGTCATTGCTTCATGTCCTCAAACAAGAGAACCCTGAATATTTGACCTTTACTTCTCTGATTAGAACTGAACACTGACATTATCCCTAGCATAACCCCTGGTTCATACGTCAACCTAACTGGCTAATCTATTTTCCTTATTTATAGAATTCCATGTTGAATCATATTTGGAAATATTTCCATTATTTAACTAACGATTCTCCCCTAATTTGAATTATCTATTCATATTGACCTCATACCCATACAAATTTCCTCGTCATACCACAAAACTACCCATTTGATCCTTGACACCCACTCCTACCATTACTAGCTGTAAGAGAAATAAGATTCCTCGAACAATATCAATTTCCCTTACCCTAATATCGATAACAATCGATCCCACGAACTAATCAAAAAAATGATATCCCAATTGAGTGGTAAAAGAACCTTTGGACTCTGTCTCCATTGTCCCAGAAGGGGCAACCAATTCGAACGAGATCCTTCCTTAGAAGCTCCCGATGCAAGAATCACATGCACATCATGAAGCATGAAGTTGATAACAACTTATCCTACACACATGTTCTGACCAATACATGATACCCCTTGACATAGGTCACCCATTGCAACGAAGCTGTCAAAACTCATCCGGTATTAGGTCCTCCATATGGACACCCAACTTGCTTCCATATATGCTCACACCATCACTGCTCGTCAACTCCTAAACTAATTCCTACATTCGGCTCAATTGGCTGCTCTTCAATCATAACTCTTGGTATGGAAAATGCCATATGAAGATTCTTTGAAATATAATAACTAAACCATCAAAAGGAAATTCAGATTCCTACATAGAGAGTTAAATAAAACAAACATAGCGGCTCGCAACTGCATCTGATGGAACTCATGTCTCTTCAGCCTACATCTGAAATGCTCGGATCCTCACCATAGGAGCCTCCACTTTTCCCTCATGGTTACATGCGATCCTCAGCATAGGTAGAGCAAGTGCCCTCACTGCTCCACTTGTCAGCCTCGGACAACCGACCTTCTTATGGCCCACCTGATTGTAGTGAAAACTAAGTTTTGAACCTCGAGGACAATACCTGCTAAAATGACCAGCCTTGACGTAACTAAAACAACCTCTCCCTTTCTCATGACAGCTCCCTTCATGAGTCCTTCCACACTTGGCACAATGGCCCCGACCCTGATGGCCTCCCGATCGCAAATCCTGAGTCTTGGGCCTCTTTTCCTAGCCCACTACAGTCAGGATATGCTCCGTACCACGCTTCGTCCGAAATTACAGCTAAATCTCCGACTCCCAGGGTCTAGCAATCATACCCTCCAAAGTCTTGCAGAGCCATAGGCTCACAAAGTCATGAATATCATCCCACAACATATCATGGTACCTTGTCTTTCTCATATCCTCATGCGTTTCATACTGCAAAACTAGTAAAAACCCTATCCCTTAACTTGGTGGTGATCTCCGTCACAGTCTCCGTCGTCTAGCGAAAGTCCTGGAACTCCCTTGCTAACTGTTGCACCTCAATGTCCAGGGCAACGCCACCCTAAACCTAGCTATGAAATCACCCCAAGCCATGGTCTCCATGGCCGTTGAACCTAACTGTCCTACTGGAATTTTGTCCCGTAAATCCCCCATACACTTATCCAAAAGGTCCATGATCCCCTCCTTGATGGTACCAAACATCACAGGAGTCACATACAAAATATTACAAGTAATCCCAGACGAAAAGAACTCACAGATCCTCTCATCAATCAGCTCAGCCCTAGAGCCTGTAACTGAACCAGAACCAGAACCTCCTCCATGAGTGCTCAGAACATACCTAACAAATCCTCATACTACAGGCTTCCTAGAATCTCCGTGACTTTCCTTGATTCGAGTACGAATGTTGTGCTTTAAGTAGTAGGTGCCCAATACAACCTTCCACACCTATCTGTAATTTCCTTAAGAATCATCTTGAATCCTTTAACTTACCATCTCATACAAATACTCCTAGTACCTGCTAAACAGGGCACCAATCACACTAAAGTACATCTTAGGAACTCCTAGGATTCCTCACCCCTACCTTACCATTAGTTGTTGAAGAACCTCTACTAATGCCGGTTAAATGCTTCATGAATACATTTACATGCAACAAAGCTTAGATAATACTTAGACTAAAAGACTAACCATTACAACGGTTAGACTTGAACAAGAGCAGCACAATAGGGCCAAGTCAGTAAATCTAAGATTATTTAACCTTTACTACATGTAACTTAACATATTCATGTAATAATTAACTCACATCAATATGAGTCCCACAAAGCACAAAGCAAGTAGCATTGGGGTATTGAATAATCTAAACCAGTGCATCACCTAATCAGGCCATTCTATCCAAAATATTAAATCCATACTAGCATGCAATTCTGAAAGCTCAACCAACAGGTATATAAATGTCGGATTAGGTGTCTAAGCCCATAACTATAATTAGTATGTAATTGACCCAGGAGTAGGATGGTCCATTTCGGGTTGCATATCACCATGACAGTTTGAGGATGGATATTTGAGTAAGAGGTTATTTACGATTTATTACTATATTATAAGTTCTAATATATTAATATGAAATCATATTATTTAATTAGTATTCATCAAAAATTAATTTGGTGATCAAAAGAGACTAATTAAATTAACGGGGACCTGATGATGTAAATCAATGATATATATATATATATATATATATATATATATATATATATATATATATATATATATATATATATATATATATATATATGGTTTGAGCTATTGATCCATGATGGGCTAAAATTATGTAAGTTGCCATGAAGAGTTAGCCCACATGGAATATGGATCATAACCCAAAGAGTATAGATTAGGGTTTACCCATGACTCTTGGATTCCTACATATATAAACATAAACCCATGGCTGAAATCGGTGACAACAAGTGTTCTAGGAGTCCATAACCGATTTGTGTGCCTAGTAATCTCTCACAAAAGTTATCCAATTGTTCAAGGGTGTATACTAAACCATTTGAGGAATCACACTTTGGGTACTAAGTTCTTAAAGGCCAAAACTACAAGCTACAACAAAGTGGTAATTCTATAACTCACTTTTATGTTTATTATGTCAACTATAAGCTAGTTGTAGGCTTTATGCTTTGGAAACAATATTACTTGTATAATTAAAGAAATCATAGATCTAAAGCATTTAGGGTTGTATATGTACCATAGGATGTTGAAGTATACATAACTTAACAGTGGTATCAGAGCCGATGATTGTTTTGTTATGTATTTGATGCATGGCTTAATTTTCAAAGTTGAAAAAAATCAATTTTATGGCCTCTGACTTATGAACTCGTCGAGTCCACTGGCTGACTCGATGAGTCCACTCAGTATAGGGTCAACTCGGCAAGTCATGTTCATGCACTCGACGAGTTGATGCTTCTGATGGCAGATATTCGGGTTTTTTTGGCCTATTTTGGATTAGGATCATTACCACAAAACGTTTTACTTCAAAAAATTTGATTTTTTTGATATGGTAATGATCATGCTAATCCAATTAAAAGATAATTGTCAAATTTTCAAGATTTGTATTAGTTTTAGGCTAATTTCTTGTAAATTGTTGATATGAACTGTCTTGACTTATGCGTTTAACTAGATCATAGATAAATTATTTGATTATTTTTTAAGTTAAATTTATGATCTAAATGTTCTTTAAAGCCCTCCATAACTTGTCCTCATGTTATGGAACATGAAAAGTTTTTTCATAAAAACCACATTAAACTCATAAGTTATGGACATCAAAGGGTTTCAAGAGTTACAAAACTTGTCATCAACTTTTGGCATTTGAAAAGTCTCAAATTAAGTAACTCTTGTAATTAAAAGGTGTAACTCTTGGGTTCATAAATTAAAAAATTAATTAATTAGTTTTTAATTTTGAATTTTTTTTTATATTTAGAACCTTGAAGTATTAGAGTAGCTCAAATTGTACCTTATGGACTTTATTAAATTAATTAAAGTGTTTAATTAATAGAGAATTAATAATTCCAGAATGACATGGTTTAAGTTTAATTAAATTATGAGTGTAATTTATTAATAGATTAAACAATCTAGTATTTTAGAAGTTTAAAATACACCCTTATACTATATAAAATTAAATGTTTCATAATTATATATATATATATATATATATATATATATATATATATATATATATATATATATATATATATATATATATATATAAGACAAGTCAGTCTTACCGTTAGTAGACCTCATTCACGAAGCCGGTCTATAAGGCGGTATAAGGTTACTGGCTATAAAATAGTGGTTTCATGGGTGTCGACTCTCACCCACCTCTTCCTTAACTGGTGAAGGGTCGTTAGCCGAACGGGTAGGATAGGACATTCACATTAAAAGTATAATGAAAATACCAAGTAACTAAACACTTACAAATTCTCAATCTTAGTTACTTAGGAAAAATGTGAATTTGGTGCTAACCCATTTAATTTCACTTTGCACCTTGCGAAGTCGTTAGTGGGGTGTGTGTGGTAAAGGGTAGGTCGAGGTTTGTCATAGATCAATGTAGCGTGTGTGGTTAACCGGCACATTGATTAGGTGATAAATGACATCGAGAGTACCAAGCTAATTTGCATGGTAATTCACACCTTGTTTATGATCCTCGGCATCCCAGTCACAAACATGAATGGAACAATCGATATTTAAATATGTCATTGAAAAGTTCAATGAATCTCAAATGATATAGGAATTTCAATTCATTTAAAACTTAATAATCAATGTTTTTTCAGGGTGGAAATTAGTAAAACGTCATTTACCTACCTTTGAATACTTTGCAATTGGATTACAGATCCCTCTTCCTAATTGTAAAGTATTGTGTTGGGTCCTAGCCTTAATATTTTAGTTGGGTATTATATTAAGGACTTAAATCAACTAACTTGAAATTATCCCTTATATATGTCTAGTTCTTACAACTATGGTCTACCTCATCCTTTTGGAAAAAGTTTTCTTTATAAAGATGAAATTCCACAAGACAATCGAGGTGAAAGATTAATACCTTCCTCGTGATGTAGTGGAACTTCACTTCCTCCACATCCTCCAATAATTCTCCCTAACCCACATGTTTGAAAACTTGAAAAGTTCGAGGTCACTCAAGAGCTATTGGCAAGCAAACATAAAGATGGAAAGTTTGTATGTGCTCACGTCTTGTAGATGAAGTTACATATTGACAGGCTGAGAAAGTTGGGTGTCGAAGTCTCGAGGAAACTGGCTGTTAACTTGGTTCTTCAGTCACTCCCTAAGTCGTATAGTGAGTTCATTAAGGACTACTATATGACAGACCACGACATGACCCTTATTTATCTAACATATCTGCTTGTTGTTGCTGAAACAGAAATGATTTGGCGCACTGGTAAAGCAAATTTGATTGGAAGATCTACTTCCCAAACTTCCATGGACATTGACAATAGAAACATTGGAAGTCCAGAAAAGTCTTCTCTTCCTAATGGAAAGGGATCAGCCATAGTCAAGTCATTTCATCAAATGGTAAAGAGAAAGGCAAAGTCTGAGATAGTCCTCTGTATCATTCCCAAAGAGTCCATATATTTCTATTGCCAAGAGAAGGGGCATTGGTTGTGAAGCTGCCATATTTACCTGGAAGGTTGAAAAGATGGTAAAGTCAAAAAGTTTGACTCCACTTCAGGTAAATTTCCTATTTGGAGATTCTTAATACATGATGTAATGTAATTACATTTTGATATTTTGTAGAATCGAAGAAATGAAAGGAAGCTTAAAGGGAGAGTAAGCTGATTTTGATCGCGAAGAGATGGATTTCAATCGCATGGTTCGATGATCAAGATTTTGAGCTGGTGCTTAAGAGTTATGATAGATTGCTTAGGAATAGATAACAACATAGTTTTCATATGTATTTGCATTGTAAGGATAAGTTTTTTGCAATTTTTTGATAAATAAATTTATTTTTGAAATTTATCTTATTTTAAGTTTCCTTACAATGGCATTTGTGAAAATTGTTGTTAATATGTTTCGATTGATAGCAATATTGGAAAAAGAATTTGATTGTTTCGTTTGTGGTAGTGTCATAATTTACCAAATAAGGAAAGATACTCATCACCCAAGTTTCTGTTAGATAGAAACTTGGAATCATGCAAGTTGTATTGTGTGATGAATGAGACCATTTTTGGGAAATTAAGACTAATTCCTTGTTCACATGTATATCTGAGTCAAGTGAAGGACTAGGGGATCTAGTACACTTTGTTGTGCACTGTTCAGGTCCACCATAAAGATTGATAACACTATTTCTCAAGATTTACTAAATTTTTAGTAAATATAGTTATGCTTACAAGATTAAGTGTAAATCTGAATCATTGGAAAAGTTTCAATCTATGGTAGAACGAATAAGAAGAATCAAATTAGGCAGAATGATAAAAGTTTCTCCAATCTTAAAAAAGGAAGAGTACTTGAGTATCGTGTTTTATGATTATCTTAGTGATTATGAAACCATAGCACAATTGATCCTCTAAGGACATCTTAATGCATTTGTATGGCTAAGAAGAGGAATCATGAATTATTCAATATCGAGTCTTAGAATCACACTTCAGGATCGAGCCTTGAGTGACATAATCTTAAGAAAGTTTTATGACACTTATCAAATGTAGAGTAAAAATTTTCTTACTCTTGTACATTTGAAATTGGTAAGTTGTGATGTTTTGAATAAAACAAAGACCAACTAAGACCAATCGTGTGGAGTGTTTATCTTGATAAGAAACCACACTAACTCTTGAATAATTTTTTGTCACGTAATTTTTCTTGACAAAGAGAATCTTATATGTCAAGAGGTCAGTGGGAGTCTTAAAGATCTTAAAGAGTTTCAAGAACTAATCAAGAGTAAACCAATTGTTTATCACTAGCACAAGACTTGAGGTTTATAACGTATCGTGTTGACATATTCTTGTTTATGTGCCCAATCCAGTTACACTTGACTATGCATGTGAGTTATATGAGTTCTCAGTTGTTTGCATAACAACTTGGAAGCAATGGTAGGCCCTTGTGCCGCAAGGTGGCAAGAAATTAAGATTGAACATGTTCAGTCCATATGAATTTGGTTTTGTCACTAACCATGTCTTGTGATTATGGTTATGACAAATTCACATGGATAGGAACACATACACCATAAAAATCTAAGTGTCATAAGGTTTCTCTCCAATTCCGGAAAATGATTGTGAGGAAAAGCTTTCACAAAGTAGATTTTATGGAGATAGCAATTGTGTTATTTGCATTCTTAAATTTGATTATGATTACGACATCCCTCCACATAGTTCGAATTGTGAGAAATGGCAAAAGGTCTAAACATTTCAGACATATGGTTGTAAGTTCTAAAATTGTTTAGACACACATGTGAGTTATCTAAGGAAAGTTGTATGAATTTAAGTAGCCTAGATAAAGTCTTATCGATGCATCTCGTATTAGAAATCTGAACTTTGGTAAGAACGTCAATAAGTATTGATTTCTAGAAGTCCAGCTGATTTCTAGTGACATGTCAAAGCTAGTTGGAGCATAAGTGTTATGTTAGTAAGATAATAATTATTATGCTACTGGGAGCATAATGTTATGGTAAGTGTTGCGAGTTAGCAATGTTAATTATAGAAAACAACAGTTTCAATTCGTAAACTTGCAGGATTTGAAAAGTTGTTTTGTTATAATTAAGAGAGAGGAATTCATACTTCATTTCGAATCTAAAGGCTTGGATTGAGATTTTAATTGAATATAGTCATGGACATATGTGAATGTTATGTTGAAATGATTCAACATAAGGAAATTCCATATGTGGAAATATTATAGCGAAAGACTTGTAAAGTGTCATGTCTTTATGTAAACCGTTATGAATCATATTCCATATGCTTCGAATATAGGATCGATTACATAAGCTATAATATTAATATGTTCTAATTTTCCAAATGCCTAGGGCATTAAGAGGGAAAAGGGACTAGAACGAGATATGAATAAAAAATGGTTAAGTGATTATCAAGAACAATCTGAGGCTTACCAAAGATTCCTTACTTATGGACAGTTGGAAGTATATTGTAAATTTTGGGAAGGACCATATTGACATACTCTGAGAAGAGGTAACTCTTGTTCAGAAGTTCAAAGGAATTGATCTCAATTGGAATACTTTGTAATGTTTGTTGCCCAAGTCTATGTGACTTTTGTGCATGGTCATTACAAGAGGATCATTGCATATAAGTTTAATATCTAATAGATTGTAGCGAATGGCAAGAATTTGGTATTCTTACATTTACGATAAGGATTTGGAATTGTGAAATGAGTGTCATTGAAATGTTTTTAATTTATCTATTTCACAAAGAAAGGACCAAAGGCAAACATCGTGTGCTTGCTTAGAGCATGACATAACTGTTGATTTAATTAAGTATTAAGTTGATTAATCAAAACATTATACAAGGAATTATATGTAATCAATATGGTGATTAAATAAAAGGTGTTTTATGTATATTCATAAGGTCTGAGACCATATTGGATTCAATAATTCTTGTGTTTCACTTGTGTTTATAAACTCTCTCAAAAGTCGTCCTTTGTCTAAGGTGTGTTGTGAACCATTTGAGGTGTCACACTTGTAGCACTAAGTTCTTAAAGGCCAAATACAACAAGTTCTACAAGTTACATAAAGAAGTAAACTCCTAACTAGTATTTTATGTTGTTTATGCCAATTGCATGCTAGTTGTTGGCTTAATGCATTGGAAACAATATTACATGTATAATTAGAGAAACCATAGATCCAAAGCATTTAGGGTTGTATGTGCACCATAGGATGTTGTAGTGTACTAAAACCCATCAGAGGTCTCAGAGCCTAGGATTGGTTTCTATTATACTTGATGTTTATTGTTTTTTAAAGCAAGAAAAATCAGTTTTTTTGGAACCTGCCTGATCACCATGAGGTGGTGACTGTTCAGTGGGCAATATTTTCAGTTTTTTGGCCTGCTTTGAATATGGATCATTACCACAAAATGTTTTTGTTCATAAAGTTTGATTTTGTTGTTATGGTAATGATTATCCTCATTCAAATAAAAGATAATTGTCATAGTTTCAAGATTTGTATTAGTTTATTTGATAGGCTAATTTCTTTCAAATGGTTGATATGAATTATCTTGACATATGAGTTTAACTAGATCATGTATGTATTTTTTGATTATTGTGTTAATTAAAATAATGATCTAAATGATTTTAATGATATCCATAACTTGTCCTCTAGTTATGGAAAATGAAAAGTTTTTCTTTTGAAAGGTCATTAAAACTCATAGGTTATAGAAAATGAAAGTTCTCATTTTTTAAGAGTCATTTTAAATGGTTTTGAAGTCCTCCATAACTTGTCCTCAAGTTGTGGAACTTTAAAAGTTTTTCATAAAAACCATATTAAACTCATAAGTTATGGAAACCAAAAGTTTTGACAAGTTTCAAAACCTGCCCTCAAGTTTTGGAATTTGTAAAGTTTCACTTATGAATACTTTAATTCCAAATTAAACCCTAGAATTTTAAAAGTTAAAATTAAACCAATATATTATTATATTATTATAAGTTTATAATTATATATATGTAAAAGAATAAGTTAGTTTTACCATTAGTACAACTCATTCACGAAGCCGGTCTATAAGGGGGTATAAGGTTATTGCCTATAAAATGGTAGTTTAATGGGTGTCCACTCTCAACCACCGCTTCCTTGACTGGTAGAGGGTCGTTAGCCGAACGGGTAGGATAGGAAATTAATTGTAATTATAAGTATAATGATAATTATAATCTTATTTACTTTAGGAAAAATGTGAAAATCGTGCTATACCATGAAATTGCACTTTGCACCTTGTTAAGTCATTAGTGGAGTGTGTGTGGTTAACCGACACACTAATCTGGAACTGACAGCGTGTGACAAAGGGTAGCTTGATGTTAATCATAAATCAATGGAGCGTGTGTGATTGACCGACACATTGATTAGGTGGTTGTAACATTGGGTGTACGAAGCTAATTTGCGTGGTTATTCACACCTTGTTTGTGATCTTCGGCATCCAAGTCACAAACTTAAAGGGTACAATCGAGATTTAAACATGCCATTGAAAAATTCAATGATTCTCAAAGGATTTAGGAATTTCAATCCATTTAAAACTTAATAATCTCTTTCGTTTTTCATGGTGGAAGTTGGTAAATCGTCATTTACCTACCTTCAAATATTTTGCAAGTGAACTACGACATCCCTATTTCGAATTGTAAAATATTGTGTTGGGTCCTAACCTTAATATTTCATTTGGGTGTTATATTAAGGACTTAAATCAACTAACTTGAATTTCTCCAATTATAGATGTCTAGTTCAAACAACTATGGTCTTCCCAAATCTTTTGGAAAAAACTTTCTTCATAAAGATGATTTTACACCAGGTGATCAAGGTGAAAGATTAATCCCTTCGTCGTGCTGTAGTGGAACTTCACTTCCTCCACCTCCTCTAATTATTCTCCCTATCCTACAAGCTCGAAGACTTGAAAAGTTAAAAGGTCACTCAAGCACTATTTGCAATGAAACATAAAGTTGGAAAACTTTTGTGTACTCATGTCTTGCAGATGAAGTCACATACTGACATGCTGAGAGTATTAGGTGTCATTGTCTCGAGGAAGTTAGTTGTTGAATGGGTTCTTCAGTCAGTTCCCAAGTCATATAGTGATTTCATTAAGGACTACTATCTGATAGACCATGACATGGCCCTTATTGATCTTACCTATTTGCTTGTTGCTGCTGAATCAACAATGATTTGTCGCACTGGAAAAGCAAATATGATTGGAAGATCTACTTCTCAAACTTCCATGGGTATTGACAATGGTAACATTGGAAGTCCAGAAAAGATTTCTCTTCCCAATGGAAAGGGATCGTCCATAGTCAACCTGGTTAACCAAATGGTGTAGAGAAAGGCTAAGTCTGTGATTGTCTCATGTACCAATGCAAAAGTAGTCATTTGTTTCTACTGCCATTTGAAGGGACATTGGAATTGAAGCTGCCAAAACTACCTGAAAGATCTGAGAGAAGGTAGAATGAAAAAGATTGACTCTGCTTTAGGTAAGTCTACTGTCTGACTCTATTAAGTTCCTAATTTTTGATTCTAAATACATGATGTCACAAGGTTACATTTTGATGTTTTGTAGGATCATGTAAAAGGAAGGAAGCTTAAAGGAAGAGTATGATGAATCTGGCCGCAAAGACGGATGACAAGGTTGCATTTTGATGTTTTGTGGGATCATGCACAAGCAAGAAAGCTTAAAGGAAGAGTATGATGAATCTGGCCGCAAAGATGGATTTCAATTACATGGTTTGATGGTCAGATTTTTGAGCTGCTACTTAAGAGTTATTATATATTGCTTAGAAATTTGTAATAACATAGTTTTCATTTATAATTTCATTGTAAGGAAAAGCTTTTCGGAATTTTATAAATAAATAAAAATTTGTTTTTATTTTATTATATCTCCTTGCAATGGCATTTGTGAAAATTGATGTTTGTATGTTTCTATGTTAGCAATATGAATTTGATTCTTTCGTTTGTGGTAGTGTCGAGAATTTTCCAAATAAGGAAAGATTGTCATCACCCAAGTTTCAATTGGATAGAAAATTTGAATCATGCAACTTGTTCAAATGAATATGTGAGTCAAGTGAAGGACTAGGATATTAGGAACACTTAGTTGTGTATTGGTCGAGGTCCAGCACAAAGAACGATAAAACTATTCGTCATGATTTACTGACAGTAAGTAAATATGGTTATGCTTACAAGTTTAAGTATAATTCTGAAACATTGGAAAAGTTTCAATGTATGGCAGAATGAATGAGATGAGTAAAATGTTTCTACTCTTGTACATTTGAAATTGGTAAGTTGTGATGTTTTGGATGAAACAAAGACTAGCTAAGGCCAATTGTGTGAAGTGTTTGTTTTGATAAGAAACTGCACTAACTCTTGAATATTTGTTATGTCAAATAATGGTTCATGACAAGAGAATCTTATATGTCAATAGGGCAGTGGGAGTCTTAAAGATCTTGAAAAAGTTTCAAGAACTAATCAAGAATAAAACCTATTGTTTATCAGTAGCAAAAGACTTGAGGTTTATAAACTATCGTGTTGACATGTTCTTGTTTCAGTGCCCATTCCAGTTAAATATGACTATGCATGTGAATTCTATTTGTTCTCGGTTGTTTGCATAACAACTTGGAAGCAATGGTAGGCCCTTGTGTTGCCGGCTGGCAAGAAATTGAGATTGAACAAGTTTAGTCCATATGAGTTTGGATTTGTCACTAACCTTGTCTTATGATTATGGTTTGACAAATTCACATGGATAGGAACACATACACCATAAAATCTAAGTGTCATAAGGTTTCTCTCCAATTCATGAAAATGATTGTGAGGAAACGCTTTCACTAAGTAGATTTTAATAGTTAGCAATTGTGATATTTGCATTCTTAAAAATTCGATTATGATTATGACATCCGTCTTCATAATTCGAATTGTAAGAAATGGTAAAGGTCTAAACATTAGAGATTTATTGTTGTAAGTTCTAAGATTGTTTAGACACACATGTGAGCTATCTAAGGAAAGGTGTATGAGCTTGAGAAGCCTAGATAAAGTCTTATCAAAGCATCTCATATCAGAAATCTGAACTTTGGAAAGGAAGTCAATAAGTATTGATTTCTAGAAGTCCAACTGATTTTTGAATACATGTCAAAGCTAGTGGGAGCATAAGTGTTATGCTAGCAAGATAATAATTATTATGCTAGTGGGAGCATAATTATTATGGAAACTGTTGCATGTTAGCAATGTTAATTATAGAAAAACAAAAGGTTTCAAATCGCAAAGTTGTAGGGTTTGAAAAGTTGTTTTGCTATAATTAAGGGAGAGGAAATTATACTTAATTTCAAAATCTAAAAGCTTAGATTGAGTTTTTAATCAAATTTAGTCAAATATATATGAATATTATATTGGAATGGTTCAACATAAGGAAATTCTATGTATGGAAATGTTAATTGTGTTCTAAAAATTTTATTATGATTACGACATCGCTCTTCATAAGTTGAATTATGAGAACATGGAAAATAGAAATATTGTAACAAAAGACTGGTCAAGTATCATGTCTTTATGAATTGTGTCCAATATGCTTTGGGTATAGGATTGATTACATGTGCTATAATATTCGTCCGTTCTAAATTTTCCAAACGCCTAGGGCATTAAGAGGAAAAATGGACGAGAACCGTATACGACTAAAGTAGTTAACAACTGGTAAGGACAATCTTAGGTTCGCCAAGGATTGGTCGCTTGTAGTTGGAAGTATAAAAATGGATGGACCATATTTACACACTCTTAGAAGAAGTAACTCTTGTTCAGAAGTGATAGTCAAAATGGGAACATGGAAATGTTTCCATAAGTGGAAGTTATTCTTTACATATGTGTAAGATTAGGAAACTTAATGCAAGAATGATGTTCAAAGGAATGTACTTTGAATTTGAGACTTTGTTTCCATAGAGTTACTCTCCATTCGAATACTTTGTAATGTCTGTTGCCAAGTCTCTGTGACTTTTGTGCATATTCATTACAAGAGGATCATTGCATATAAGTTTAGAATCTAACGGATTACAGTAAATGGCAATAATTTGATATTCTTACATTTACGGTAAGAATGATGTTCAAAGGAATGTAATTTGAATTTGAGACTTTGTATCCATGGAGTTACTCACAGCTGAACATAGAGTCGACCCACACGAAGTACTCTTGCCAAGAATAACAAGTTCTCCCCCACTTAGAGTTTGAACACTCACCAGCTAGCACTCACAGTCAATCATGGCCCCATTATGAGCCAACCAATCCATATCGATGATAAACTTCGACCATCATAGAGGAATTTGTAACACCCGTGGATTCGGGCTAGTTAATTATGATATAATAAGCATTAAAAATGAGTTTTTGATAAAAGATTGTCTATGATAAATAATCTTAACCAAATTAATAGTTATGGTAAAAAATTGTAGCCTATTTGATTTAATAAAGAAGAATAATGTGAATATTATGTGTTTCATGATTATTATAATATATTAAAATAGGAAAAATCAGTCGAATCGCCCGTAAATCGTAAAAATAAGTGCACCAAAACACACACACACACACACACACACACACACATATATATATATATATATATATATATATATATATATATATATAGCAGGGTTGTCCAGGTTTCTCGCCTATGTGGCGGATACTCGCATTGGGGGCACGACTACATTGAATGAGGTGCCCATTGTTTGGGATTTCCTTGATGTGATCCCCGAGGATTTTCCATAAGTGCCACAGATGAATGAGTTGTCTACATAGCTTCCGGAGCTTCAAGACAAGGGATTTATTTGACTAAGTAGTTTCCCTTGGGGAGAACCAATCCTGTTCATGAAGAAGAAGGACAACTCACACAGGATGTGCATTGATTACCCACTTCTGGGGATCAACGACTTATTTGACCAACTTCAGGGTGCATCTTGGTTTTCCATGATTTATTTGAGATTAGGTTATCATCAGATGAGGTTCAGGGACGATGATGTGTAGAAAACGTCTTTCATAACTTATTATGGTCTTTTTGAGTTCGTGGTGATGTCATTCGGGCTCACCATCACACCAATAACATTCATGGATCTCATGAACCGAGTATGTAGACCGATGTTGGATCGGTCAGTAATCGTGTTTACTAGTAATATTTTGGTCTACTCCAAGACAAAGGAACAATACGAGGATCATTTTTGGTACTGAGAGGTATTGGAGACCCTAAGGAGGGAGAGACTGTATGCCAAGTTCTCTAAATGTGATTTTTTGTTGCACACGGTGCAGTTCTTGGGGCACATTGTTAACTAGAAGGATATATTGGTCGATCCGAGCAAGATCGAGGTTGTAATGCAGTGAGAGGTTTCCAGGACCCCATATAAGATTTTGAGTTTTCTAGGTCTCATGGGGTATTATCATAGATTTATCCAAAATTTCTCCAAGATTGTTTTGCTATTGACCCACTTGACGAAGAAGAATGTTACTTTTCGGTGGGTACCCGATCAACAGTTGGCTTTTGAGATGCTGAGGCAGAGATTACACGAGGCCCTGATTCTCACACTTCCCGAGGGCATGGATGATATTTTTAGTCTAGTGTGATGCGTCCATATTGGGTTTGGGAGCTATCCTCATGTAGAGAGGACATGTGATCACCTACGCTGCGAGGCAGTTGAAGCCTCATGAGGCGAATTGTCCTATGAATGACTTGGAGCTGGGGGTCATAGTTTTTGATGGGTCTTAGTATACTACAATATCCTATGGTGCACATACAACCCTAAATGCTTTGGATCTATGTTTTATCTAATTATACATGCAATATTATTTCTAAAGCATTAAGCCTACAACTTGCATGCAATTGACATAAGCAACATAAAATACTAGTTAGGAGTTTACCTTTTTATGTAGCTTGTAGAACTTGTTGTATTTGGCATTTAAGAACTTAGTGCCCCAAGTGTCACGCCTCAAATAGTTCACAACATACCTTTGACAAAGGATGACTTTTGAGAGAGTTTATACATACTAAAAATCAGTTATAGTCTTCCAAAGATCACTAGGTGCCAATTTTAGTAGCCTAGAGTCCTCTTATATAGTGTGCCTATGATTAGGGTTACATACATGTAAACCCTAATGTGAATGACTTTTCATCTTACTTTAGGATCGATGGGTTAAAACCTCCATGGACTATCCATGGACTACCATATTGGTTTAGCACATCCTAAATAACCATAAGCCCACACCACAAGAATGTTTGATTTACCAAATCAACCCCTTACATTTAATTAGCCTCTTTTGATCACTAAATTAATTCCAAATTAATTCTTAATCAATACTAATTAAATAATATGATTTCATATTAATATATTAGAACTTATGATATATTAATAAATCATAAATAGCCTCTTCTCAAAAGTCCATCCTATCAAATTGTCGTGGTGATATGCAACCCGAATGGACTATGCTACTCTCGGGTCAAGTACATACCAATTATAGTGATGGTCTTAGACACCTAATCTAACAGTCTCCCACTTCGATAAGTCTAATAACTATTATTGCAAGTACTGAAGGGTTTTGAGAAATCTAAAACTCTTACGGTGTACATGCAACCCTAGAAACCTTGGATCTATGTTTTCTCTATTATACATGCTAATTTTCATTTTTCCAAGGATTCATCCTAACTAGCATATGTTTGGGGTATATGTAGTATAAAACAAGTAGAATGACATACCTTTCTTGTAGCTTGGATTCCTTAAGATCTTGTGAGCCTAGCACCCCAAATGTGATGCCTCAAATGCTTCACACAACACCAACACTTGGAATAACATGAGAGAAGATTGATATGCACCAAAATCGGCTAGCCCTCACTAGAATCACTTAAGTGCCGATTTTACAAGGATGAGGCTTCTTTATATAGTGTGCATATTAGGGTTACACCATGTAACTCATGCTTTTCCATATACTTCAAGATCCATGGGTTTTAACCTCCATGGAATATCCATGTGTAACCATATGGGTTTAGCCCATCAGGAGAACTTTGGATCATAAGCCCACTACATAAGAATGAATGATTTACCAAATTAATCCCCATTTATTTAATTAGTCTCTTTTGATCACAAAATTAACTCCAAACTAATTCTTGATCAATACTAATTCAATAATTCATATTAATATATTAGAACTTATAATATATTAATAAACCATAAAATATCTTTTTCTCACAAAAGTCTATCCAAATGTTCCGATGTCGTGCAACCCAAATGGACCATGCCAAATCGGGTCAAGTACATACCAAATATAGTTATGGACTTAGACACCTTATCCAACAGTCTCCCACTTGAATAAGTCTAACAACTATAGCTGCAAGTACGACTTCAGGATCCGACCAGCAATTGTAGCTCTTTCAAAGTCTCGCGGAACTAAGTTGTGACATTTTAGATAAGTGATCATATAATCATATGGTCTATATATAAGCGGACAAATACATGAAACAACGTCGTGTTGGATTAATGTCTAAGTCCATAGCTATAATTGGTAAGACTTGACCCGACCCGACATGGTCGATTTGGGTTGCATGGCATCATGCACTTGGATAGACCAAATGAGAGAAATAAGACACTTATGGTTATTAATATATTATAAGTTCTAGTATATTAATAATAAGAATAATAAGATTATTTAATTAGTATTAATCAAGAATTAATCTAGGATTAATTAAGTGATCAAAAGAAGACTAATTAAATATATCGGTTGATTGTGCAAATCATCCATACTTATATAGTAGGCTAATGCTCCATGGATTATCTAGTTGGGATAACACCCATATGATGCTCCATGGATGCTCCATGGTGTTTTTGTATCCATGGATTATGGAAAATGAAAGGCCATGTCAATTAGGGTTTACATGGTGTAACCCTAACTATATATGCATCTTATTCTTGACCAAAATCGGCCATTAGTGTGTGTAATAGAAGGGCTAGCTGATTTTATGAAGTGTAGAATTCTATCAAGTTATTCCAAGTGTATTTGGTGTTGTGTGAACCATTTGAGGTGTCACACTTGAGGCACTTGGCACTCAAGTTTCATGAAGACTTTCTACATCAAAGAGGTATGTGTTCTATCATGTTATATTCATTGTTTTGTATGCTAGATTAGGATAATACCTTGGATGTTCACAATTGCATGTATAATAGAGAAAACATAGATCCAAGGTATTTAGGGTTGCATGTATACTTAGGAGTGTTAGAATGCTCAAAACCCAATAGTGGTATCAGAGCCTAGGCTTGTTTTCTTGTTATACTTGCAAAAGTAGCTGAAAAATCGAGTTTTGACGCTGTCTGCCCAGCAGACTCGCCGAGTCCATGAATGAACTCGCCGAGTCCAAGGCAAAATGCATCCAACTCGTCGAGTTGGTTCGTGCACTCGACGAGTTGGAGCCCCAGACAACATATATTCGACTTTTTTTGGCTAGAAATGGACTAGGAACATTACCCTAAGTTGTTTTTGAACTTATAAACTTGTTTTTGATGTGGTAATGTTCATGCTAATCCAATTTCAAAGATAATTGTCAATAGATTCATGTTTTTAATTAGTTTAGTGATTAGGCTAATTACATGAAAATTTTTGATTTGAATTGTCTTGTTCTTATGAGTTTCTTAGATTAATAGAAAAGTTAATTGATTACGTGTTTTCAATCCATTTTAATCTAAGAGTTAATTCTTGTCACACCCCCAAACCAGACGGCGGAAACGTCTGAGGGCTATTGTGACTCAATTGAATACCATCACAATGAATATACATGAATCATAACATCATTCATCACCATGCATTGAAATATTACAATCGGAGAGGTTAGTCCCCAGATGAATCGCTCGATCTTCTTTCCTTCCGAGGTGATCGTACCTGGACATAACATAGATAGTTCACTAAATCTTGATATGTAGGCATCGATATCAGCATTCCGTACAATGAGGTTCCACAGCTCTTGCTCCATTTTCAGAATCTCACCACGAGGGCAGTATTCGGCCATCAGCATTTCCTTCATTTCTGTCCATGGCATGGAATTAGCTACGGGGAGTGTCATGGCTTCCATGTGCCCGTTCCACCAAGTGAGCGCTTGGTCGACAGAAGTGCATGCAGCGAACTTTACTTTCATCTCTTCAGGGCAATCACATATCTCAAACACCAATTCCACCTTCTCGATCCATCGTTTCAGGGTGATCACTCCTCCGGTGCCGTTAAAGGTTCGTGGTTTGGCGTTTGTGAAGTCCTTGTAGGTACAGGTTTTGGTGGGTCCTTGATTCATTCCATTGTTCGAACTCCCGGCCCCTTGCCCGTTGCCTCCTCCGTTGTTCCCTTGGTGAATTTGTGCCATAGCTGTGGTGACCACAACAGATACGGTTGCCTGAAATGCAGTGGAGTCAACTTCGGGTGGGGTTGGTCTAAGGTTTCCGCGAGTAGGTCGGTGAGGCATCTTTCTGTCGTGAAACGGAAAGATGTTGAGTGCATGTGGTTTCTGTGAGGTTGTGATCCTACTGACTAGGTGCTTGGTACGAACTTAAGTACTTCTACAAATTAGCATATAATCATGGATTCACAACACATAGCAATTTGTAATGTCATAATAAAACATGTAAAAGTTCACTAATATTATCCGCGTTTGATACATGAAAATTTTGCTCGAAAGAGCATACATAAGTGATATTAGTTCGACAGCATAACGGCTCTATGAGTAGTGTAGTCACTTAAACATAGAGTTGGGGTACATAGCATAGATCCTAATGGCCTAGTCAGATAAGCCTATCCCTAATCGCGATGAGCTGTGCCCGGGGGTGGTGCTGAGGAAGTGGATGCTCCCTGAAGACGAGCCACCTGTCGTTCTACGTCTTGGAGTCGAGACTCCCACCTCACCTGCCTCATATGGAACTCTCAAGGGACGTCTCGTGTCTCCTACTCTGCACGCTCGACCCTAGTCCACAGTTGGCATACCTGGTCGGCGGTGCTCTGAGCAAGGTCGCCAGTGTTCCGTAACCGTCTCACCATGACCGGAAGGGCTCGATCGGCCGGTCCTCCGTCCCTCAGGTCAAAGAACTCGCATGACATGCCGAACGGGGGTCGCTGTCCCTGTTGTCTGCTCCATCTCCAAAGATCAATACCCCAGGGGGGGTGTAGGACCAGTGGGGCCCACCCGGTAAGCAGGCACCCTAATCGGGTAAGGGGGGTTGATGACTTCGGACTCCACGTCCGAATCACCCCCTTCGTTGTCGTTAGGTTCCTCCTCAAAGTTTCCTTCATCTTCTTCTGGTTCGGCAGGCTCACCCTCGGCTCCTGCCTCCGGTTCCCCGTCAGATTCCTCCTCGGGGTCTTCCTCAGGCTCTTCTTCAGGCTCTTCGTCGATCCATCCGTTAATTCCCTGGTTAGGGAAGTAAGGATCTCCGGGGTGATGGAAACCAGCCATGCTGTCTGCGAGAGTGTGTAAATATGCTACCATTATTCCTAGGATGCTACCACTATTGTACATACTAAACAGACGTTCTCTTTTTGGTGATAAAGGGGTATGTTTTTAGGTTCCCTAACTATCACGATCTCCTCAGGACGTGTGGTAGTGATACCTTGGTAGGAATGTAGTTGATCAGGCTACATCCGTTCCTTGATACAACTAAGAACAGTCCTGGATTAACCGAGATATAATACTAGCATTATCTTGTTTGATTCGGTGTTAAGTTCTCGTTCCTAATACAAGCAAGGGTGTTTTATTGTTATGTTTTACTTGTTTTGTTTAGAGTTGTGTTAGTCCCTCTTTTGGTTTATAGTTGCATATCAATGTGTGGCTAGATATGCTAGTTCACTATAAACAGAGCTCTGATACCAACCTGTCACACCCCCGAACCAGACGGCGGAAACGTCCGAGGGCTATTGTGACTTATTTGAATACCATCACAATGAATATACATGAATCATAACATCATTCATCACCATGCATTGAAATATTACAACCGGTATTGTTTACATTCAGTACATTGTTTCAAAACATTACAATTCCAAAACATAAACCGTTCGATATTATTTAAACAAACATCATGACATAACTGGACACATTTTTCTTCGATTTACCTTTTACCTGAGAATACAAGTATTTTGGAAAACGTCAACATATGAAATGTTGGTGAGTTGATAAGTAAGGTTTGAAAAGAAATGATTTGTATAGTTTTGAAAACCTCAGAAAATCCGATATTTTCTAAAAAAAAATGTTGTATATGAGAAAAGTGTGAAGATCCGTAAGTATGCTTGTTGATTATTATAAACGTGAATAATTGTTAGACTTTGTATGTATATCACATAATCAAGAGTGTTGAATTTCCCAGGGAAAACCCGATGTTTTCCCAATACATCAAATTACATGGCATAGTTAGTATTATTCCGATACAACGTTGTTTTCTATAATTCCAGGTGACATTGGATTAATTATGGGTTGTGAGTCGTTATAATCACGCATTAAGGAAATGACTAGTTTACAACTATACAAATGATCCCTTAGGCGTCGTCCGTACTACTCGCTTAATCCAACCACCCTGACTTCTCATAGCCCCACAACCGAGGAGAAAAGAGGGTGCGAAGCCCCCATTATTTCCATGAGTCGTTCAAGGCTATCATGAATGCGAAAGGCACTTGGCCTGACTCGCATTTGACTTCTCGCTTTGCTAGCAGTACCAAAGGACCCTTGGGGCCCAACAGCACAATAAAGCTATTGAAAGTCCTTTTACACGGAATTAGGTCATATAAGGCCCAATAACATGTAAGCGCATTCCCTTCGGGCCTAAAGATCATGTCATTGGGCTAGCTAGGCCCAACAAACACGATTTGAAACTTTCGAGCCCAAAGATGGTGTATTGACTTCTCGTAAACTACCGCGTGTGTATTGAAGTGTCATTGTTTATTGATTTTTGATTCGTTATTGATTCGAGACCGAATCAATTTGTTTGGTAATGATTTTGGTGTTGAAGGTGTATTTATTACTACGTTTCGCCGGTAGACGTAGTACTCGTATTTTTATTTTAAGGGATCCATTGTTTTAAGAATGTGAGCTTATCTTCTTAAGCCCTTCCTCGGATAAAATTTACACTTTTAACCCTTTGAGTATAAAAGAATTTCCGGTTTAGTCCTTAAACTGTTTTTCTTGACACTTTAGTATCAAAACTTATTGGAAAGACATTTTTAGCACAAATTTAATTGATAAACAGCTTAAGTCCTTCAAAAATGAAATTTTTTCGGTTGAAACCTCCATTTTCGCAACTTTTACAATTTTGACCCAAAATGGAAAATTTTTGCATCTTTGGTCCCTTTTTAATTGGAAAAGCAGTTTTGACCCTTGAAATAGATTTGGTACACTAGTAATCCCCTTTTTTTACAAAAATGTGCAGTTTCAGCCCCTCCAACTCAAAATTTTCGCAATTTGGGGCTTTATTGGGCCGAAAAGCCCATTTTGGCCCATTATGTTTAAATTTCACATTTTTAACCCTTCCAAAGTGTTATTATTCAGAAAATACATATTAGAAACTGATTAGTCTCATCTCAACCTTCAGAATCTATATTTTGTCGTTTCGGGCCCCTAAGTTTTGTATTTTAGCATTTTGAGCCCAAAAATGGGTTTTAAGTCCAAAAATGTTCATATTAACCAACTTGCTTATTTTTCTAGACTTGATTAGTGTGAAATGGTATAAGTTATACTTACTTCATTCATCATATTGTAGATCTCAGTTTTTAGGTTCTTTTGGCTAGTATAAACATCACAATCACATAAGACCATACATATAGGCATAAAAATCACACAAGGCATACATATACTCATAGATCTACACATTTGCTTGTATTCTCCCCCACAAAACTTATAAAAACCGAAAAAAGGGTGTATGAAGCTCACCTTTGGGTGTGGTTTCGGTTTTTGGAAGAAAATGAGATGAAATTCGGTCTTAGCAACCTTCCTTGGAAGATTTCGAACTTGAATGCTTCTTAGGTGCTAGATCATGAGTTTGAATGAATTAAGAGGTGATTTTTGGATGAAATGAAGTAGCTAGTTTAAGGATCTAAGAGATTTCTTACCTTAGATGATGATATTTGTGTAAAAATCCCCTTGATTCCTTCTTAGATCTCGAGATATGGATGAGTTATGAGAGAGTTTCCTTGAGAGAAAAGTGAGTGAAATGTGTGTGTGTGTGTGTGTGCTTGAAATCGGCCGAGAGCAAGAGAGAGAGAGGGAGAAAAAGAGTAGCTAGACTTGGAATTATGTGAGTGCATGGATGTTTGAGTTTTCATGCATGGATGTCCCTTGAACAATTATGAGGTGTCACTCACAAAGTCAACTCTCCTCTTCTTTTGGGCTTGGGCCAAGAATGGGGAGGGTGAGAGGAGGTTTTTGGGCTTTTTTCCCTTAAGCCCATGTTATAGCTAAGTTGGATGATTTTTGGCCTAAAAAAATATAAATATGATTTTTATGACCCATTAGGTTAGATTAGGTTAATTATGGTCCAAAATGGTTCATATAATTAATCTATCTCATTCTAGACCCAATATGGCCCAAAATATTGAATTAAGAAGTGGGTCCAATTAGAGCCCATTTAAGAGTTCTAAGCCCAAGATAGCCAAATTGGATGCTTATTAGTCCATTGGGCCCAATAAGGAAGTCCTAGTCCAAAATGGACTTAAACAAGAACTTCTAGGGTTTCCAATTGCTTAATGACTATTTGAATTGCTTGCATGGGTGTTTGATTGAATTTTTGCTGACATAGAGTATGCATCATTCATGCTCTTATGTTTTTGATTCATAAATTGGTTTAAGTGTTGGTTACAAGGCACAAAAATTCCTAATTGTGACAATTCTAAAAATGTGTTTTTGTAACTTGTCCTCAAGTTATATGAAAAGTCACATTTAAGTTTCATAAAACTCATAAAAGTTGGCAAAGGTTACAAAATGAAGAGTCTAGTTCTAATTAAATGATTTTATGAGTCCATAACTTATTGTCAAGTTATGGAGGACCAAGAGTCTCTTCATTAAATAATAAGTAAAAAAAAGTGTAACCTTAATTAATTTCATAAGTTATAAAATAAAGAAAAGTTAATTCTTTTATTAGTTTAAAGTCTTCCATAACTTGTTCTCAAGTTATGGAACTTGAAGAGTTTTTGGATTAAAACTACTTTAAACACATAAGTTATGGAATTAATTAGTTTTGAATAGTTTCAAAACTTGCCCTCAAGTTTTGGAATTTGTAAAGTTTTCTCTTATGAATACTTTAATTCCAAGTTAGCCATTAGAATTTTAAAAGTTAAAATTAAACCCTTATACTTTATAATATTATAAGTTAATAATATATATATATATATATATATATATATATATATATATATATATATATATATATATATGTATGTATGAGAGCAAGCCAGTCTTACCGTTAGTAGGCCTCATTCACGAAGCCGGTCTATAAGGGGGGTATAAGGTTACTGCCTATAAAATGGCAGTTTAATGGGTGTCCACTCTCACCCACCGCTTCCTTGACTGGTGGAGGGTCGTTAGCTGAACGGGTAGGACAAGGACTATAATTCTCCCTTCATTAAAAGTATTAATGATAAATACTAAGTAACTAAACTCTTAATAATACCCGATCTTAGTTACTTAGGAAAATGTGAATAAGGTGCTTATCCATGAAATTACACTTTGCACTTTGTTTAAGTCGGTTAGTGGAGCGTGTGTGGTTAACCGGCACACTAACTCGTATTTAACAAGGTAGGCAAAGGGTTACTTAATGTTTATCATAGTATCGATGGAGCGTGTGCGGTTAACCGGCACATCGATTGAGGGGTAAACACTTAAGGGTACCAAGTAATTTGCATGGTTACTTCACACCTTGTTTTGTGATCCTCGGCATCCCAGTCACAAAACCTGAACGACACACTTGAGATTGAAACATGCCATTGAACAGTTGAATGAATCTCAAAAGATCTAGGAGTTTCAAAACCAATTAAAACCTAATAATACATTTCGTTTATCTTGGTGGAAATTGGTGAATCGTCATTCACCTACCTTCAAATATTTTATAGGTTGGATTACGGCATCCCTCTTCTAAGTTATAAAATAGTTTGTTGGGTCCTAGCCATAATATTTCATATTGGGTGTCATATTAAGGACTTTAGATCAACTATCTTGAATATCTCCCAAAACATGTCTGGTTTAGACATTTATGATCTTCCCAAATCTCTTGAAACAAGCTTTCCTAAATGAAGATGATGTCCCATGGAAATCATACTTCTTTCACCTCCTCCAGTTATTCTCCCTAACCCACAAGATCTTGAAAAGTTTAAGGTCACTCAAGCCCTATTGGCAAGGCAAGGTCTAGGTGTGGTCACATCTTGGAGATGTAGTCACATATTGACAAGCCAGGAGAGTTGGGTGTCAACGTCTTGAGAAAGTTGGTGGCTCAACTACTTTCTAAGTCTCATAGTGAGTTCCTTTGGGACTCCTATGAAACAGACTAAGACAAGACCCTTAATGATCTTATCCATTTGCTAAGATCAACTTCCTAAAAGTTTATGGACATTGACAATGATGACTGTAACATCCCGGAATAGCAAGAGTAGAGTTGAAGGACTAAAATTGTTATTTGGGAAAGAGCGACTCGGCGAGTCCATGGATGGACTCGGCGAGTAGAGTCGCGGCTTGGTCGCGTGTTAAGTAGCCGACTCGGCGAGTCGATGAGATGGACTCGGCGAGTAGGCGCTGAGTGGAGAAAGCCCTAATTCTCGGGGTTGAGCCCTATTTAAAGAACATCATATCCTTCCCCCAGCCTCTTTATTCCCTCTTGAAGTCCAGAAACCCTAGAAAGTGTGATTGAAGAAGATTGGAGTGTATTTGGAGCATTGGAGGAGTTTGTTGAAGGAATCTTGTGAGATTGAAGGCTTGGGGCAAGGGGCTTTGCTTGGATTCGAATTTCATTGCAGTTGGGGCGTTCATTGGAGGTAACATCTCGTTCTTGAATTGTTTGTATGTTGTTTCTTCATTTTGGGGTTTGTGGGATCTAGTCTATGGGTGAAATTGGAAGTCTAGAGGTTAGATCTGAGGTTGCTACCTCAGATCTGAAATGGAGAAGAATCAGAGAGCATGAAAGTCCCTGTGTTGGACTGTTTAGTGAAGCTTGCATGTCCCAAACCCTAGTTATAAGTGAATAAGGCCTAGATCTCTTTGGATTCACGTAAAGTTGGCCACTTTACATGATGGATGAGTTGTATGAGACTAGACCTATGTTTTGGATCATTTGCATGGCCTGGAATGCTTCTGAGTGGATTCAGACCGGTGGTACTCGGCGAGTCACATGAGTGGACTCGACGAGTTGCTTGAAGATGAGCTGGAGCTCGGCGAGTTGGAAGAACAACTCGACGAGTTGGATGAAGATGGCCTGGAACTCGGCGAGTTGTATGAACAACTCGGCGAGTAAGTTGGTGTTAGTCTTAGACTCGGCGAATCTGTTCTTGGACTCGGCGAGTCTTGTCGAAGAGTCCCGATATTCCCTGGTTGAGTCGAGAATCGGTGAGTCAAGTGATGACTCGGTGAGTCGTGTGCGAGTGGACTCAGAGTTGTTGAACTCGGCGAGTCTCGGAGTGACTCGACGAGTTAGGTCGCGGATTGAGTGAAGTTCTGATTATAGGAACTCGGCGAGTCATAGGGTTGACTCGGCGAGTAGGGTCAGTCAGGGGTTGACTTTGACTGAGGACTTTGATTTTGACCAAGGGTTGACCGTTGACTTTTAGGGTTTGGTCAGCGATGTGGCCTATGGGCCAGGAGAGGGGTAAAATATTCTTTTACCCTTAAGAAGGTGCATTGAGAGGATTGATTCCAGTCATGAGAGTTTTGCCTTACGTGTTAGGCGGTGGCGAGTTCGAGATTCAAGTATGGAGATATCTGCTTTCTGCTTGCCAGGTGAGTCTTCTCACTATACTTTACCTTGAGTAGGTAACCAGAGTTATGTGACAGAGTATTTGTATGCTATGTATGTTATGTGTTGTACTGCATTATTTCTATGTGATTTATGTTGTACATGTTGCAGAGTTGGAACCGAAGGGTTCCTAGAGTTAGAACCGGAAGGTTCACAGAGTTAGAACCTGAGGGTTCACAGAGTTTGGGTGCACGGACCCATAGAGTCATAGCCTCGAGTGGCTTATATGTGTTATGTGTGTGGTATTTTGGGGAACTCACTAAGCTTCGTGCTTACAGTGTTTTGTGTTATGTTGCTTTCAGGTTTCTTTCAGTATCACGGGACGGCACCGGCTTGATTGTACACATCAGAGAAAGAGTCATATTTTGGAGGATCCTGGTTTTCTATGCAAGTGAAAATGAAGCTATGTTTTGTAATTCAATTATGAATGAGATTTTAAACAAGTGTTTTAACATTAAAATGATTATTTTAAATGAAAATTTTATCATGAAATTTTCGGTGTTACAAGTTGGTATCAGAGCCTTGGTTTGAGGGATTCGGATGCGCCTTCAGGTAATTCTGAACTCAAACTGAGGAAGTGAGAAAGGTTTTCAAGGAAATAATTTTCTAAAGCGAATAAGAGTTCAAAGAGAAAACGAGAAAGAGCAGTGTGTACAATCAGCCAGAGCCCAAACGGTGATTTCCCAAAATACCCTTACTTCTGTGTTATGAGATATTTATGATGCACTTTATGAGATATTATTGCATGCTAGAGACAGGCTAGGTATTCCATATATTAGGACTAGAGTGGCCTGATTTGTGATGCCTTAGCCTAGGAATTTCTGTGATATGCGATGTGCTTTTGAGTATGTGATGAGTGAGAATATTTGATTGGAATCCTTTAAGGGATTTGAGTAGAGGAGTAATCTAGGGGAGATACCTAGATGAGTACTGTGGTACTTGGAGAAAGAATAGTCAGAGCCCGCGAGGGGAAGAGTTGCAGAGTTCGGCGGTACTTCCGAGGAGGAGCAGAGCAAGCGGAGTTATCACCCAGAGTGAGTCATATATATTCTTCGATGCTCGAATGCTGTTTGCTTCGTGCTTTGTGGAACTCTCGATGATGGGAGTCAGCTACCAAGCGAATATGACGATATTCAGGAGGTAGATGGCTGGCATCATTAGGAGCTCTTCAGCAGCTGATGGCAGAGAAGTGTGGGAATCTGGGAAGAGCCTAGGGAGTAACCTTAGCCAGATGAGTGCACTGGCAGGGTAGAGAATTTCGCTAGGGAGCGAGTGCGCGTCGGAGTTGGTGAACTAGAAGGTCGAGCAGCTACTTAGGAGCTCCGGGATAGTCCGTGTGGAAAGTATGGGTAGATGTGGCAGGTAGTATGGGCCCGTACTACTGAAAGCAGAGGACCCATACTTGATACAGGGAGTATTCTGAAGATTCTAATGAGCGTATTGAGGAGTGATGTTATGGTTGAGTACCATACATCGGAGCAGATTGAGGAGTGATGTTATGGTTGAGTACCATACATCGGAGCAGATTGAAGAGTGATGCTATGGTTCGGGTACCATACACCGGAGCATATTGAGAAGGGATGTCATGGGATGAGTACCATGGTTCGTAGTGAATGATGCTTGTGATTATCTTGTTATCCGGTCACGATTGATGAGGTAGAGATTGGACGCTATGGGTTTTAGGCCTGTAGGCCATGATTGAGTTTGGAGAGGCGTCCCTCGAGAGGGAAGTCGAGTGCCTATCAGAGTATTTTGGTAAGGAGATAGAGGGAGAGGAGAATTTCGGTCTGAGTTGAGCAATCAGTCGATAGAGGAGAGGTCACTTTCTATGTGGGTGGTGCTATTTATGTTGTGTGCAAGACATGAGAGGCCTGATGTTTTAGTTTTGGGTTTGGGGGTAAACCCTGCAGGTCGTTATTGGTGATGATTTCTCCCAGAGTATCAGGCAACATGTGTGCCACGAGGCAGTGACTTATCATGAGCAGACAGTCAGTTGGGACTGAGGTAGTCGAGGACCACACCACACCTATTTGAGAATAGTAGGATGTGTTGTAGTGGTATCAGTGGGGAGTTCAGTCGAGTTTTGCAGTGCAGAGAGTTTTCATCTATGTTGGGAGTGGGTCCCTGTCCTTGGGACGATTCCGGTGTTGGAGCGTTGGTTGATGAGTTGAGGTGAGAGGTACGATGATTTTGCGGTTCAGTCTATGAGCCAGGGATGTTATTGAGCAGTTGAGATGGTTAGTGCTAGAATGGTATGAGATTTGGAACGACTAGAGGCAGTCGTGATGAGAAGTTCTTGAGTAGTTCATCAGAGGTTCAGAGTATATGAGGTTGATTGATTTCCTTAAGGGGGAATTATCGGGCGTTGTGTAGTACTTTCCTGGGGCAGGTGCGATTTCGCTGGTGAAAAATAGTTGTGGGTTGGTTGTGTGCTAATTGGTGATGGTTTGAACCCTAAGTGGGGGAGAACCGGGTACAGTATGTAAGAAAGCAGAGATTTGTCAAGAGTAGTTATAAGTGGAGTATAGAGATCTTCTGTAAGAAATCATGAGACCAGAGATGTCGGTGATCGAGGAAAGGGGTCAGAGTGAGTTAATGCGGGAAGTACTTGATGAGAAGGATGAATGTCTCCACGGCAGGTGTTTGGTGTTGTTGTATGTAGATAGAGAATGATTGGGCAGCCAACTCCCGGTTCGGTATGTGTATCCTTGTTTGAATTTTGAGCGGTGGAAATGAGTTCGGAGAATTATCAGCGTATTTAGTAGCGTTAGTGTTTTCTTGTATTCCAATTGAGAAATTGGATACACCGAGATTGCAATTTGGAAAATGCAGATCTAATTTTGGGATTCAGAGGAAATGTATTATTGTGCCTATATGATGCTTGGGGCAGGAGATCAGTGGTTGTGGCAGGATCTTGCGATGTTCTGTTGGGGTATTCTGAGATATCCGGGTATGATATCTTTATTTCAGGAGTTACTCGTGAATCTTGAATTGAATCGACTTGTGGTATATCAAGTATCTATGGATCTAGTGGGAGCCCTTCGAGTATGGGCATCCAGGGAGATTATTTGAGAGAGTGGATTTTCGCAAGGGTGGGCATTTGTTATTTGCCTCCAGAGTTTGTGATGGATATTCGAGTCGTAGTACTCACTATTCAGAGGGTGTTGTGATACTACGGGGAGCTGTAGTACTCACTATTCAGAGGGTGTTGTGATACTACGGGGAGCCGTAGTACTCACTAGTCAGAGGGTGTTGTGATACTGCGGGGAGCCGTAGTACTCACTATTCAGAGGGTGTTGTGATACTACGGGGAGCCGTAGTACTCACTAGTCAGAGGGTGTTGTGATACTGCGGGGAGCCGTAGTACTCACTAGTCAGAGGGTGTTGTGATACTACGGGGAGCCGTAGTACTCACTATTCAGAGGGTGTTGTGATACTGCGTGGAGTCGCAGTACTCACTAGATGGCAAGAGAATGTGATGTTGGAATGTTTTCCGAGCAGTGTATGAAGTGGAAGATTTTTGGGTTTGAGTAGCCCTAGTATTGAGTCTTTGGAGCCTGGATGTTGAATCGGGGGCGAGACTGGGGTCTCCGTCTCTGTCGGGAGATGCGGTGAGATGCGCAAGGGATATGCGCAGCAGAAACCAGAGATCAGGGCTGAGACGATCCTCGATTGGATCGTATTCTTCTCGCATGAGGAAACGAGGATTTCGTGACTTGCGTGTCACTGGGCAAGGAGAGTGGTCACGAGGAAAAGGTTAGTGAGATGTTTGGATCATGTTATGGGAGACCTTTGGAGGCTCAGCTGTGGAGTCAAAAGCTGACCTGGTGCTTAGTCTCGAAGAGGGATATGAGAAATGAGCTAGAGCTTATCATGAGGTTGTCTAAGGACACCCCAGAGCGAGTGAGCGATTCAGACGCTCGAAGTCATGCTTCGGGCATGTGTATTAGATTTCGGAGGAAGCTGCGGCACGTAATTATCCTTGGTTGAGTTGTCCTATATCAACAGCCATCATTAGTGCATTGGTATGCCGCCCTTTGAGCTGTTGTATAGGAGGTGGTGTCGGACCCTCATTTGCTGAGGAGAGGTAACGCATGGACCCGAGAGTCCTTGCGAGCAGATCCAGAGCATGTGCGATACATGGAGTAGTGTCAAGGTTGTCAAGTGGATTTCTCTAGGTAAGGGAAGAGAAAGGTATGTAACCCCAGAGGGGGGGGGGAAGTGTTGGTTCACGGAAGTGAAGGTAGTAGTGCGAATGGATGATTTAGAGTATGAGGGTTGAACGTGGTGTCCGTTACAGTGGTATGGAATGACATCGTGATGAGATGTCTGCTGAGGACGCGGAAGGGATTCCACGGGTGTAGAGCCAGGAGGCTCGGAAGGGATCCAGGGAGAGAATCCTGGACTCTCAGTGTGATTCTGATCAGGGTATTGGGTATGTATCAGTGGTTCATCCTGGGGAGATGTTTGAGGATATCATCAGTGTATCGGGTCTTCCAACCTGTGGGTGTTGGGGCTAGTTCAGCATGTGTATGTGATTGCAAGAGGAGAACTCGTGAGAGTTTCTCTGAGAGTGAGAATGGGTCTCTCAGTCGTTCCGGAATGGATAGAGTGGGTTTTGCATCGGGGATCCGGTGGTTCATGGTTTCCTAACCCTTATGGGTCGAGTGATCGTTGAGATTTAGAGCAGAGTTGCATCTTGGGTAATTCTCGGTTATTGAGAGTGATGATCAGGGGTACAGTCGATGCTCGCTTCGAGATGGTGATCAGGACACCGTGAAGGAGGGAGAAAGTATGTTCGAGTTTCGATATTTATGCCTTAAGAGACCTGGGCCGGTTAAGGCCCGGTGGAGAGTTGTGGAAATACCCTTGGAGTTGAGTTGCTGTAGGCTTCGAGGGCGAAGCCTAATATAAGTGGGGGAGAATTGTAACATCCCGGAATAGCAAGAGTAGAGTTGAAGGACTAAAAGTGTTATTTGGGAAAGAGCGACTCGGCGAGTCCATGGATGGACTCGGCGAGTAGAGTCGCGGCTTGGTCGCGTGTTAAGTAGCCGACTCGGCGAGTCGATGAGATGGACTCGGCGAGTAGGCGCTGAGTGGAGAAAGCCCTAATTCTCGGGGTTAAGCCCTATTTAAAGAACATCATATCCTTCCCCCAGCCTCTTTATTCCCTCTTGAAGTCCAGAAACCCTAGAAAGTGTGATTGAAGAAGATTGGAGTGTATTTGGAGCATTGGAGGAGTTTGTTGAAGGAATCTTGTGAGATTGAAGGCTTGGGGCAAGGGGCTTTGCTTGGATTCGAATTTCATTGCAGTTGGGGCGTTCATTGGAGGTAACATCTCGTTCTTGAATTGTTTGTATGTTGTTTCTTCATTTTGGGGTTTGTGGGATCTAGTCTATGGGTGAAATTGGAAGTCTAGAGGTTAGATCTGAGGTTGCTACCTCAGATCTGAAATGGAGAAGAATCAGAGAGCATGAAAGTCCCTGTGTTGGACTGTTTAGTGAAGCTTGCATGTCCCAAACCCTAGTTATAAGTGAATAAGGCCTAGATCTCTTTGGATTCACGTAAAGTTGGCCACTTTACATGATGGATGAGTTGTATGAGACTAGACCTATGTTTTGGATCATTTGCATGGCCTGGAATGCTTCTGAGTGGATTCAGACCGGTGGTACTCGGCGAGTCACATGAGTGGACTCGACGAGTTGCTTGAAGATGAGCTGGAGCTCGGCGAGTTGGAAGAACAACTCGACGAGTTGGATGAAGATGGCCTGGAACTCGGCGAGTTGTATGAACAACTCGGCGAGTAAGTTGGTGTTAGTCTTAGACTCGGCGAATCTGTTCTTGGACTCGGCGAGTCTTGTCGAAGAGTCCCGATATTCCCTGGTTGAGTCGAGAATCGGTGAGTCAAGTGATGACTCGGTGAGTCGTGTGCGAGTGGACTCAGAGTTGTTGAACTCGGCGAGTCTCGGAGTGACTCGACGAGTTAGGTCGCGGATTGAGTGAAGTTCTGATTATAGGAACTCGGCGAGTCATAGGGTTGACTCGGCGAGTAGGGTCAGTCAGGGGTTGACTTTGACTGAGGACTTTGATTTTGACCAAGGGTTGACCGTTGACTTTTAGGGTTTGGTCAGCGATGTGGCCTATGGGCCAGGAGAGGGGTAAAATATTCTTTTACCCTTAAGAAGGTGCATTGAGAGGATTGATTCCAGTCATGAGAGTTTTGCCTTACGTGTTAGGCGGTGGCGAGTTCGAGATTCAAGTATGGAGATATCTGCTTTCTGCTTGCCAGGTGAGTCTTCTCACTATACTTTACCTTGAGTAGGTAACCAGAGTTATGTGACAGAGTATTTGTATGCTATGTATGTTATGTGTTGTACTGCATTATTTCTATGTGATTTATGTTGTACATGTTGCAGAGTTGGAACCGAAGGGTTCCTAGAGTTAGAACCGGAAGGTTCACAGAGTTAGAACCTGAGGGTTCACAGAGTTTGGGTGCACGGACCCATAGAGTCATAGCCTCGAGTGGCTTATATGTGTTATGTGTGTGGTATTTTGGGGAACTCACTAAGCTTCGTGCTTACAGTGTTTTGTGTTATGTTGCTTTCAGGTTTCTTTCAGTATCACGGGACGGCACCGGCTTGATTGTACACATCAGAGAAAGAGTCATATTTTGGAGGATCCTGGTTTTCTATGCAAGTGAAAATGAAGCTATGTTTTGTAATTCAATTATGAATGAGATTTTAAACAAGTGTTTTAACATTAAAATGATTATTTTAAATGAAAATTTTATCATGAAATTTTCGGTGTTACAAGTTGGTATCAGAGCCTTGGTTTGAGGGATTCGGATGCGCCTTCAGGTAATTCTGAACTCAAACTGAGGAAGTGAGAAAGGTTTTCAAGGAAATAATTTTCTAAAGCGAATAAGAGTTCAAAGAGAAAACGAGAAAGAGCAGTGTGTACAATCAGCCAGAGCCCAAACGGTGATTTCCCAAAATACCCTTACTTCTGTGTTATGAGATATTTATGATGCACTTTATGAGATATTATTGCATGCTAGAGACAGGCTAGGTATTCCATATATTAGGACTAGAGTGGCCTGATTTGTGATGCCTTAGCCTAGGAATTTCTGTGATATGCGATGTGCTTTTGAGTATGTGATGAGTGAGAATATTTGATTGGAATCCTTTAAGGGATTTGAGTAGAGGAGTAATCTAGGGGAGATACCTAGATGAGTACTGTGGTACTTGGAGAAAGAATAGTCAGAGCCCGCGAGGGGAAGAGTTGCAGAGTTCGGCGGTACTTCCGAGGAGGAGCAGAGCAAGCGGAGTTATCACCCAGAGTGAGTCATATATATTCTTCGATGCTCGAATGCTGTTTGCTTCGTGCTTTGTGGAACTCTCGATGATGGGAGTCAGCTACCAAGCGAATATGACGATATTCAGGAGGTAGATGGCTGGCATCATTAGGAGCTCTTCAGCAGCTGATGGCAGAGAAGTGTGGGAATCTGGGAAGAGCCTAGGGAGTAACCTTAGCCAGATGAGTGCACTGGCAGGGTAGAGAATTTCGCTAGGGAGCGAGTGCGCGTCGGAGTTGGTGAACTAGAAGGTCGAGCAGCTACTTAGGAGCTCCGGGATAGTCCGTGTGGAAAGTATGGGTAGATGTGGCAGGTAGTATGGGCCCGTACTACTGAAAGCAGAGGACCCATACTTGATACAGGGAGTATTCTGAAGATTCTAATGAGCGTATTGAGGAGTGATGTTATGGTTGAGTACCATACATCGGAGCAGATTGAGGAGTGATGTTATGGTTGAGTACCATACATCGGAGCAGATTGAAGAGTGATGCTATGGTTCGGGTACCATACACCGGAGCATATTGAGAAGGGATGTCATGGGATGAGTACCATGGTTCGTAGTGAATGATGCTTGTGATTATCTTGTTATCCGGTCACGATTGATGAGGTAGAGATTGGACGCTATGGGTTTTAGGCCTGTAGGCCATGATTGAGTTTGGAGAGGCGTCCCTCGAGAGGGAAGTCGAGTGCCTATCAGAGTATTTTGGTAAGGAGATAGAGGGAGAGGAGAATTTCGGTCTGAGTTGAGCAATCAGTCGATAGAGGAGAGGTCACTTTCTATGTGGGTGGTGCTATTTATGTTGTGTGCAAGACATGAGAGGCCTGATGTTTTAGTTTTGGGTTTGGGGGTAAACCCTGCAGGTCGTTATTGGTGATGATTTCTCCCAGAGTATCAGGCAACATGTGTGCCACGAGGCAGTGACTTATCATGAGCAGACAGTCAGTTGGGACTGAGGTAGTCGAGGACCACACCACACCTATTTGAGAATAGTAGGATGTGTTGTAGTGGTATCAGTGGGGAGTTCAGTCGAGTTTTGCAGTGCAGAGAGTTTTCATCTATGTTGGGAGTGGGTCCCTGTCCTTGGGACGATTCCGGTGTTGGAGCGTTGGTTGATGAGTTGAGGTGAGAGGTACGATGATTTTGCGGTTCAGTCTATGAGCCAGGGATGTTATTGAGCAGTTGAGATGGTTAGTGCTAGAATGGTATGAGATTTGGAACGACTAGAGGCAGTCGTGATGAGAAGTTCTTGAGTAGTTCATCAGAGGTTCAGAGTATATGAGGTTGATTGATTTCCTTAAGGGGGAATTATCGGGCGTTGTGTAGTACTTTCCTGGGGCAGGTGCGATTTCGCTGGTGAAAAATAGTTGTGGGTTGGTTGTGTGCTAATTGGTGATGGTTTGAACCCTAAGTGGGGGAGAACCGGGTACAGTATGTAAGAAAGCAGAGATTTGTCAAGAGTAGTTATAAGTGGAGTATAGAGATCTTCTGTAAGAAATCATGAGACCAGAGATGTCGGTGATCGAGGAAAGGGGTCAGAGTGAGTTAATGCGGGAAGTACTTGATGAGAAGGATGAATGTCTCCACGGCAGGTGTTTGGTGTTGTTGTATGTAGATAGAGAATGATTGGGCAGCCAACTCCCGGTTCGGTATGTGTATCCTTGTTTGAATTTTGAGCGGTGGAAATGAGTTCGGAGAATTATCAGCGTATTTAGTAGCGTTAGTGTTTTCTTGTATTCCAATTGAGAAATTGGATACACCGAGATTGCAATTTGGAAAATGCAGATCTAATTTTGGGATTCATAGGAAATGTATTATTGTGCCTATATGATGCTTGGGGCAGGAGATCAGTGGTTGTGGCAGGATCTTGCGATGTTCTGTTGGGGTATTCTGAGATATCCGGGTATGATATCTTTATTTCAGGAGTTACTCGTGAATCTTGAATTGAATCGACTTGTGGTATATCAAGTATCTATGGATCTAGTGGGAGCCCTTCGAGTATGGGCATCCAGGGAGATTATTTGAGAGAGTGGATTTTCGCAAGGGTGGGCATTTGTTATTTGCCTCCAGAGTTTGTGATGGATATTCGAGTCGTAGTACTCACTATTCAGAGGGTGTTGTGATACTACGGGGAGCTGTAGTACTCACTATTCAGAGGGTGTTGTGATACTACGGGGAGCCGTAGTACTCACTAGTCAGAGGGTGTTGTGATACTGCGGGGAGCCGTAGTACTCACTATTCAGAGGGTGTTGTGATACTACGGGGAGCCGTAGTACTCACTAGTCAGAGGGTGTTGTGATACTGCGGGGAGCCGTAGTACTCACTAGTCAGAGGGTGTTGTGATACTACGGGGAGCCGTAGTACTCACTATTCAGAGGGTGTTGTGATACTGCGTGGAGTCGCAGTACTCACTAGATGGCAAGAGAATGTGATGTTGGAATGTTTTCCGAGCAGTGTATGAAGTGGAAGATTTTTGGGTTTGAGTAGCCCTAGTATTGAGTCTTTGGAGCCTGGATGTTGAATCGGGGGCGAGACTGGGGTCTCCGTCTCTGTCGGGAGATGCGGTGAGATGCGCAAGGGATATGCGCAGCAGAAACCAGAGATCAGGGCTGAGACGATCCTCGATTGGATCGTATTCTTCTCGCATGAGGAAACGAGGATTTCGTGACTTGCGTGTCACTGGGCAAGGAGAGTGGTCACGAGGAAAAGGTTAGTGAGATGTTTGGATCATGTTATGGGAGACCTTTGGAGGCTCAGCTGTGGAGTCAAAAGCTGACCTGGTGCTTAGTCTCGAAGAGGGATATGAGAAATGAGCTAGAGCTTATCATGAGGTTGTCTAAGGACACCCCAGAGCGAGTGAGCGATTCAGACGCTCGAAGTCATGCTTCGGGCATGTGTATTAGATTTCGGAGGAAGCTGCGGCACGTAATTATCCTTGGTTGAGTTGTCCTATATCAACAGCCATCATTAGTGCATTGGTATGCCGCCCTTTGAGCTGTTGTATAGGAGGTGGTGTCGGACCCTCATTTGCTGAGGAGAGGTAACGCATGGACCCGAGAGTCCTTGCGAGCAGATCCAGAGCATGTGCGATACATGGAGTAGTGTCAAGGTTGTCAAGTGGATTTCTCTAGGTAAGGGAAGAGAAAGGTATGTAACCCCAGAGGGGGGGGGGAAGTGTTGGTTCACGGAAGTGAAGGTAGTAGTGCGAATGGATGATTTAGAGTATGAGGGTTGAACGTGGTGTCCGTTACAGTGGTATGGAATGACATCGTGATGAGATGTCTGCTGAGGACGCGGAAGGGATTCCACGGGTGTAGAGCCAGGAGGCTCGGAAGGGATCCAGGGAGAGAATCCTGGACTCTCAGTGTGATTCTGATCAGGGTATTGGGTATGTATCAGTGGTTCATCCTGGGGAGATGTTTGAGGATATCATCAGTGTATCGGGTCTTCCAACCTGTGGGTGTTGGGGCTAGTTCAGCATGTGTATGTGATTGCAAGAGGAGAACTCGTGAGAGTTTCTCTGAGAGTGAGAATGGGTCTCTCAGTCGTTCCGGAATGGATAGAGTGGGTTTTGCATCGGGGATCCGGTGGTTCATGGTTTCCTAACCCTTATGGGTCGAGTGATCGTTGAGATTTAGAGCAGAGTTGCATCTTGGGTAATTCTCGGTTATTGAGAGTGATGATCAGGGGTACAGTCGATGCTCGCTTCGAGATGGTGATCAGGACACCGTGAAGGAGGGAGAAAGTATGTTCGAGTTTCGATATTTATGCCTTAAGAGACCTGGGCCGGTTAAGGCCCGGTGGAGAGTTGTGGAAATACCCTTGGAGTTGAGTTGCTGTAGGCTTCGAGGGCGAAGCCTAATATAAGTGGGGGAGAATTGTAACATCCCGGAATAGCAAGAGTAGAGTTGAAGGACTAAAAGTGTTATTTGGGAAAGAGCGACTCGGCGAGTCCATGGATGGACTCGGCGAGTAGAGTCGCGGCTTGGTCGCGTGTTAAGTAGCCGACTCGGCGAGTCGATGAGATGGACTCGGCGAGTAGGCGCTGAGTGGAGAAAGCCCTAATTCTCGGGGTTAAGCCCTATTTAAAGAACATCATATCCTTCCCCCAGCCTCTTTATTCCCTCTTGAAGTCCAGAAACCCTAGAAAGTGTGATTGAAGAAGATTGGAGTGTATTTGGAGCATTGGAGGAGTTTGTTGAAGGAATCTTGTGAGATTGAAGGCTTGGGGCAAGGGGCTTTGCTTGGATTCGAATTTCATTGCAGTTGGGGCGTTCATTGGAGGTAACATCTCGTTCTTGAATTGTTTGTATGTTGTTTCTTCATTTTGGGGTTTGTGGGATCTAGTCTATGGGTGAAATTGGAAGTCTAGAGGTTAGATCTGAGGTTGCTACCTCAGATCTGAAATGGAGAAGAATCAGAGAGCATGAAAGTCCCTGTGTTGGACTGTTTAGTGAAGCTTGCATGTCCCAAACCCTAGTTATAAGTGAATAAGGCCTAGATCTCTTTGGATTCACGTAAAGTTGGCCACTTTACGTGATGGATGAGTTGTATGAGACTAGACCTATGTTTTGGATCATTTGCATGGCCTGGAATGCTTCTGAGTGGATTCAGACCGGTGGTACTCGGCGAGTCACATGAGTGGACTCGACGAGTTGCTTGAAGATGAGCTGAAGCTCGGCGAGTTGGAAGAACAACTCGACGAGTTGGATGAAGATGGCCTGGAACTCGGCGAGTTGTATGAACAACTCGGCGAGTAAGTTGGTGTTAGTCTTAGACTCGGCGAATCTGTTCTTGGACTCGGCGAGTCTTGTCGAAGAGTCCCGATATTCCCTGGTTGAGTCGAGAATCGGTGAGTCAAGTGATGACTCGGTGAGTCGTGTGCGAGTGGACTCAGAGTTGTTGAACTCGGCGAGTCTCGGAGTGACTCGGCGAGTTAGGTCGCGGATTGAGTGAAGTTCTGATTATAGGAACTCGGCGAGTCATAGGGTTGACTCGGCGAGTAGGGTCAGTCAGGGGTTGACTTTGACTGAGGACTTTGATTTTGACCAAGGGTTGACCGTTGATTTTTAGGGTTTGGTCAGCGATGTGGCCTATGGGCCAAGAGAGGGGTAAAATATTCTTTTACCCTTAAGAAGGTGCATTGAGAGGATTGATTCCAGTCATGAGAGTTTTGCCTTACGTGTTAGGCGGTGGCGAGTTCGAGATTCAAGTATGGAGATATCTGCTTTCTGCTTGCCAGGTGAGTCTTCTCACTATACTTTACCTTGAGTAGGTAACCAGAGTTATGTGACAGAGTATTTGTATGCTATGTATGTTATGTGTTGTACTGCATTATTTCTATGTGATTTATGTTGTACATGTTGCAGAGTTGGAACCGAAGGGTTCCTAGAGTTAGAACCGGAAGGTTCACAGAGTTAGAACCTGAGGGTTCACAGAGTTTGGGTGCACGGACCCATAGAGTCATAGCCTCGAGTGGCTTATATGTGTTATGTGTGTGGTATTTTGGGGAACTCACTAAGCTTCGTGCTTACAGTGTTTTGTGTTATGTTGCTTTCAGGTTTCTTTCAGTATCACGGGACGGCACCGGCTTGATTGTACACATCAGAGAAAGAGTCATATTTTGGAGGATCCTGGTTTTCTATGCAAGTGAAAATGAAGCTATGTTTTGTAATTCAATTATGAATGAGATTTTAAACAAGTGTTTTAACATTAAAATGATTATTTTAAATGAAAATTTTATCATGAAATTTTCGGTGTTACAATGACATTGGATATACAGTAAAGCTTTCTCTTCCAAATGGAAAGGGATCGGCCATAGTCAACTCGGTTGACCAAATGGTAAAGAGAAAAGCTAAGTCTGTGATAGTCCCGTGTACCATTACTAAAGGTTCCATATGTTTATATTGCCAAAGGAAGGGGCATTAGTTGCGAAGCTACCAAATTTACCTAAGGATGTTAAAGTCAATAAGTTTGACTCTACTTCAGGTAAAGTCCACTATCTAACTCTGCTAAGTTTCTATTCTGAGATTCTTGATACATGATGTGACTGGGTCACATGGTGATGTTTTAAGAATCAAAGAGAAGTGAAGAAACTTAAAGAAAGAATATGTTGAATCTGATCGCGTAGATGGATTTCTATCGCATAGTTTGAAGATTGGATTCTTGAGCTACTTCTTAGGAGTTATGAGATATCGCTTAGGAATAGATAACAACAAGTTTTCATATTGATTGTAAGGACAAGTTCTTCCGCAAAGTTCTTTAAAATAAAAGGAAAAATTTGATTTTATTTATTTTAAAATATCCTTACAATGGCATCTGTGGAAATTTTCGTTGCTTATAAGATTCCATTAAGAGCAAGAGTGGAAATATGAATTTGATTCTTTCATTTGTGGTAGTGTCTAAATTTACCAAATAAGGAAAGATTCGTATCATCCAAGTTTCAGTTGGATAGAAACTTGGAATCATGTAAGTTGTATAACATGATGAATGAGAACTTTCAAGCATTGGAAAATTAAGACTAACTACTTGTTCACATGGATGTGTGAGTCAAGTAAAGGACTAAGGGATCGAGTACACATTCTTGTGCACTGGTCAAGTACACCACAAAAGATCTATAAGATTATTCGTCGTAATTTACTAAAGCTCAGTAAATATGGTTATACTTACAAGTTTAAGTGTAATTCTGAGACATTGGAAAAGGTTCCAATGTAAGGCAGAGCGAATAAGAAGAATCAAATTAGGCAGAAGGATAAAAGTTTCTCAAATCTGAAAAGATGGGAGAGTACTTTAGTATCATGTTATATGATCATCTTAATAATTAAGAGACCTTATCACAATTCATCCTCTAAGTGGATTCTAATAGTTAAGAAGAGGAGTTATGAATTGTTGAAGTGGTTAAATCAAGAAGATGATTCATACTTCGTTCCAAAAACAATTCTTTGAGTTATACTCTAAAATTTTAACTTGAGTGACATGTCTTAAAGAAGGTTTAAAACACTTGTCAAATGTAAGAGTAAAAGTTTTCTACTCTTGTACATTTGAAATTGCTAAGTTGTGCTGTTTTGGATAAAACAAAGACCAACTTAGGCCATTTGTGTGAAGTTTTTGTCTTGATTAGAATCCACACTACCTCTTGAATATTTGACAAGAGAGTCTTAAATGTCAAGAGGACAGTGGGAGTCTTAAAGGTCTTGAAAGTCTCAAGAACTAACCAAGAATAAAACCTGAAGTTCTTCACTAGCACACGACTTGAGGTTTATAACCTATCATGTGGACATATTATGTGCCCATTCCAGTTAAAGTTGGCTTTGCATATGAGTTCTTAGAATTCTCAATTTGTTGCACAACTTGGAAGCAATGGCAGGCCCTTGAGCTGCTAGGTGGCAAGAAATTAAGATTGAGTTCAGTCCATATGAGTTTGGATTTGTCATTATCCTTGTCTTGTGACTATGGCTTTGACAATTCACATGGATAAGAACACATACACCAGTAAATCTAAGTGTCATAAGGTTTCTCTCCGATTCATGAAAATGATGGTGAGGAAACACTTTCACTAAGTAGATTTAGGTAGATAGCAATTGTAATATTTGCATTCTCAAAGTCGTTAGTGGAGCGTGTGTGGTTTACCGGTACACTAACCTGGACTTGTGAGGAGTGGCAAAAAGGTCTAACCATTATGATTACGACATCCCTCTTCATAACTGTTTAGACACACAAGTGTGCTATCTAAGGGAAGGTGTATGACTTTGATAAAGTTTTATCAAAACAATCTAGTATCAGAAATCTGAACTTTGGTAAGAAAGTCAGCTGATTTCTGAGTAGATGTCAAAGCTAGTGGGAGCATAAGTGTTATGCTAATAATCATCATGTTAGTGGAAGCATGATAATTATAGAAAACAAAAGTTTCAATTGGGAAAGAGTTGTTTTGCTATAATTAAGGGAGAGGAAATTATACTTCATCTCAAATCTAAAAGCTTAGATTGAGGTTTTAATCGGATTTAGTCAAGGATATATATATATATATGAAGTTCATGTTGGAATGGCTCAACATAAGGAAATTCATTTAGTCAAGGATATATATATGAATTTCATGTTGGAATGGCTCAACATAAGGAAATTCTATATATGGGCCATTATTTGCGTTCTAAAATTCGATTATGATTACGGCATCCCTTTTCATAATCAGAATTATGAGAAGTTGGAAAATTGGAATGGAAATATTATAGCAAAAGACTGGTTTAGTCTTTATGTGAGACATCATGAATCGTGTCCTATATGCTTCGGATAGATGATCGATTACATGTGCTATATATTCATCCTTTCTAAAATTTTCCAAATGCCTGGGGCATTAAGAAGGGAAAAGGTCTAGAATTGGATATGACTAAAAGGATTAAACAATTGTCGAGGACAATATAAGGTTTACCAAAGATTGGTTGCTCAAGGACAGTTGGAAGTATAGTGATAATTCTTGAAGGACCATATTGACATAATCTGTAAGGAGGCAACTCTTGTTCAGAAGTGATAGTCAAAATGGAATCTGAAAATGTTTCAAATTTGTGTAAGATTAGGAAACTTAATGCAAGAAGGATGTTTTCAAGGAGCTGATCTCCTTTGGAATGCTCTGTAATGATTATTGTCAAGTCTTTCTGGCTTTGTGCATAATCATTACAAGAGGATCAATGCATATAAGTTTAGAATCTAACAGATTTCAGTAAATGGCATGAATTTGGAATTTTTGCATTTGCAGTAAGGATTTGGGACTGTGAAAGAGGATCATTGGAGTTATGTTCAATTGATCTAATTCACAAAGTAAAGATCATAGACAAACATAGTATGCATACTTGGTGTGTGGCATGACTAGTGTTTAGAAAACATAGTGTACATGCTTGGAGCATGGGACAACTATTGTTTTAATTCAAGAATAAAGTTGATAGCTGAAACAGTATACAATGAATAATGTGTAATCATATGGTGATAAATAAAAGGTGTTTTATTTATATTCATAAGTTCTGAGACCATATTGGATTCGATTATTATTGTGTTTCACTTTGCATGTTTTGACTTCCAGAATAAACTAGGTTATTCTTCCGGAATGACTAAGTTATTCAAACCATCCACAGTCGGTCATATGTTGGAAGTAGATATGAATTAAAACTGTCATGGGTTGGGTTTGTACGGGTCTAAGATGTTGGACAAGGTGGTGCTACAACACTCATGAGTGCTCATAAGTTCTGAGTATTGGATTCAACCCGTGCTCATTGGAATCACTTCATGGATTTTATCATGAGTGATCATGAGACGATAATATCTTATATTCTTCAAACCTAGAGATATGAGGTGTTACTATGAGTTGGTTGTACGTTGATTGCATGAAAACGCATTCGGTAACTCGGTGTTATAAAACGTGCCTTTGTGTATGATTCAACAAGATATGAGTCGAAGTTTATCCATTCCTTTTACCTTCGGGATAAAAGTGATATATGTGGGCCCCTCGATGATTTGATGATGACAAATGGAAGTGCTCGGCCAGGGCCAGGACTGATTTCATTTGTTCAATTAGTCAGTCGTCATAAATCGAAAATCGGGAAACAACAAATGGACAGAGAGAATGATTATAATCCATGTATCAGTCCATATGATATCTAGAATGGAGGAATATATGATCCCTTATCTAATGGACAAGTAATTGACAAAGGTCAGAGTTCATCGGCAAGGTCAGAGTTCCACGGAAGCTTTTGAGAGCTACGATTGCCAGTCGGTTCTTGAAGTCATACTTGCAATAATAGTTTTGGACTTATCCAAGTGGGAGACTGTTGGATTAATGTCTAATTCCATAACTATAATTGGTAAGACTTGACCCGACCCGGCATGGTCCATTTGGGTTGCATGGCATCATGCACTTGGATAGACCAAATGAGAGAAATAAGACACTTACGGTTATTAATATATTATAAGTTCTAGTATATTAATAATAAGAATAATAAGATTATTTAATTAGTATTAATCAAGAATTAATCTAGGATTAATTAAGTGATCAAAAGAAGACTAATTAAATATATGGGTTGATTGTGCAAATCATCCATACTTATATAGTGGGCTAATGCTCCATGGATTATCTAGTTGGGCTAACACCCATATGATGCTCCATGGTGTTTTTGTATCCATGGATCATGGAAATGAAAGGCCATGTCAATTAGGGTTTACATGGTGTAACCCTAACTATATATGCATCTTATTCTTGACCAAAATCGGCCACTAGTGTGTGTAATAGAAGGGCTAGCCGATTTCATGAAGTGTAGAATTCTCTCAAGTTATTCCAAGTGTATTTGGTGTTGTGTGAACCATTTGAGGTGTCACACTTGAGGCACTTGGCACTCAAGCTTCATGAAGACTTTCTACATCAAAGAGGTATGTGTTCTATCTTGTTATATTCATTGTTTTGTATGCTAGATTAGGATAATACCTTGGATGTTCATAATTACATGTATAATAGAGAAAACATAGATCCAAGGTATTTAGGGTTGCATGTACACTTAGGAGTGTTAGAATGCTCAAAACCCAACACGTCGTACTTATTTTCCAACAGTTTGTTTCCCGATTTATGATATGTTTGACATAGAACTTAATCGAACACATCAATTCAATTCTGACCGGGCCCGACACATGAGTCAAAACAAAATCATCGAGGGGACCAAGATATCACTTTTAATCCTCCAAGGACTAAAAGGAGAAGATAAACTTCGGCTCATATGCTTGTAGTAACGAATCATCAAATTGTACACAACAACACGTTTTATAACATCAAGTTACTGATGCGTTTTCGTGCTACCAATGCATAACCAACTCATAGTCAAAACTTATATCTCTTGGTTTGAAGACTTATATGATATTACCGTCTCACGATCCCTCAAGATAAACTCCATGAAGTGATACAAGTGAGCATGGGTTGAATCCAATACTCAGAACTTATGAGCACTCATGAATGTTGCAACAACAATTGCTATGTCTAATACAATTCAGACAAATCTACAAACCCAATTCATGACAACCTTATTAAAATACCTACTTACAAAGTATGAATGACTATGGATAGTTTGAATAATATGATATACCATTACATAATTATTCTGGAAGTCAAAACATGAAAAATGAAACCATAGTAAATGATTGACACAAGCTAGTACCATACTAGTAAATAAAAATAACTTTTATTTAAACATCAAATGTCAATTACATTTCAACTATTACAAGTTTCGAAGGCTATCTAATTACTAAAACTAATATCATCCTTTGGCCCAATGCGTCTCGCATGATGTAAGTGCTTAACCCTGCACAGTCCCTTTGTGAGGTGAGCTGTTGGGTTCTCATCCGATGATACCCTCTTTAAGACGATGAATTGTTCTTCTATTCGATGTCTAATGAAGTGGTATTGTCTGTCGATATGTTTGGATCTGTCATGATCACTTGGTTCCTTGGCTAAGTGTAACACCGAAAAAATTAAAACAATTTTTCACTTTTGAAAAACACATTTTTAATTAAACAATTCATTCACAAAACGTCATAACATCAAGTTTTCAAATCACAATGTCTCCTAAGATCAAAATACATCCAATTCCCATATGTGTGTACGAATCAAGCCGACGCCTTCCCGCGGTCATCACTGGTACTTGAAACACATAACACTGAACACTGTAAGCATAAGCTTAGCGAGTTTCCCCAAAATACCACAATAATCACATAATAGCCACTCGAGGTTGTAACTCTATTGACCCTCTGGTCAATGTGTCTCAGTGGGGCCCTCCAACCCCAAGTCTCTGTGGGCCCTCTGGCCCTAGCTCTAGGGACCCAAAATGTAACAACAGCAAAATTCAGGTCAAAATTTAAACTTTTATAAAACCGTAATTAAGTATACTAAGTGGTATATATCGTAACAAGGTTTTCATACATATAAGGAACACACAAATCCGAGTTATAACGAAGAAGTTATGACCATTCTAAGATTTCCGACAAAACCGGCAACACCGATTAAACGAAAAACGCGAAGTTCCAATACAATAATTTGTAGCCTTAAATATCTAAATGAAATTAATAGATATCATTAAACCGTGAACATACATAAAAAGAACGTCCAAATCTGACTTCGTATGAGGAAGTTATGATTTTTCTAAGTTACGGATATAGCAGTAGGCAGCTAAAAACTCAAATCGGAGATCGAGCGACTTTTGGCCGGAATGACCTAAACGAGAATCGGAGGTCTCGACAATGGTAATTCAGCGGTAAAAAGTCTGACAAAAACCGACGTCAGATAAAGAAGTTATGAATTTCTAAAGAAATTCCTTAACCACGACATTTTAAAAATAAATAATAAAAATAATTTCGAAATTTGCCGACGGAGTCTAAACAAAAGTTGTAGATCGTAGTCTCACCTTTGCGTGGATATAAAGAACATCGAAAACGGAGTTCGTATGACGAAGATATGAATTTTAGAAGTTTGCTAAATAATAAAAATATAAATTTAATTAAGCCCCGGTATTATCCGAAGAACGAGTCAGCGGTCCGATCCCTCGTACGCCCAGCGTACCGTCGTACGCCCCGCGTACTCGGATGCTAGGCTCTGGATTGTCCACGTCGCTTCGATGCTTCTTCCGAGGATGCGGTAAGCCATGACATCTCGTACGCCCTGCGTACGAGCGTACGCCCCGCGTACGCGAGGCTTCCAGACCCTATAAAAGGGATGTGAAGGTGCTGGCCATATTTTCTAATATCCTTCCTTCCTCGCACCGAAGCTCTGCGTTTCAACCCTCAGAGTCATCCCAAGGGTCCGGTTTTCATATCCAAGTTTGAAAGGAAGTTTTACGCTCCCGAGATTCCCGAGAATCCCGAGAAATCCGCTTTCTCGAGTAGAAGTTCTGCTCGGTTTTCGTCTCGCTTTCTTCAAGCTATCAAGTGAGTTCATACCCCTACAACCACACTTTAAATGCTTTTTAAACACTTTTAAGGGGGGAATACAAGTAAACACACGACTAAAATCGTGTGAAACATCGATCCTTTGCTATACTTTTCATACTGTTGTTTTAACTATCTTATGAAGTCATCATCATGCCAAACACCTCACAACACAGCTTTACCCTCTTGGGATACAATATGTTTTATAAATAGAAATAATGTTTTATTTATACATTTACATACAAATACATCATATCAAGGGTAACATTCTTTACTAAATCATTTTATGCATTCAAAGAACTTATGATTTATGCTTTGTCAAACATTGTGAAAAAGGATAAACTTTGCATACAAAACTACTACTTTAATACAGACTTAGTTGAGAATCCGTGAGACGTGTACATCTTCAAATCATACCTTTTTGCTAAAAGGTACCGCTTCAAGTCCTGTCTATAACCAGGGTCTCCCGTTCGGAGAACGTGTCAAATGTGTATAGATCTATACGGGAAGTCATGATCCCGCGCCCTGACTGTTAGCTACAGTCTGTCCTTTGGGGTGACAGTTTGTTATAACGCTACGACGCCTGAAGAACGTCGCTACAGGCATATTATGTTCAGTATGGTTATAAAACTCATCGGATATACAATTATTATGGTATTATGCTTTTATGAACAAGTAGTTACTAAAACTATTCTTCATCTAACAAGTGCAATCTTCGTATAGCTTTATTATATAAAACTATGCCACACCTTTTAAGCACGTTGGTTACTTGCGATTTTCGGTCTTAGAGACTGCCAGTTACTTTAGGAAAATAAGGGTTTTTCCCCGCATCTAGAACAAACAACTAATAGGAAAATAAGGGATTTTCCTGGTGCAATTGTTTACAACTTATAACACGAACATTCATATGCATTTCATACTTTTATAAGAAAATAAGGGTTTTTCTTGGAAAACACAACAAATCATATCTCAACTATTAGGGAAAATATGGGATTTTCTGGATCTAATACATTCATTTTCAACACAACGAATCATAACTCTTTTCATTTGAAAATGCCGTGTTTTCTGGAAAACATACACGAACTTTCGAATGGCGTACATTTCTCAAAACACTACTTATGAACTCACCAACTTAATTGTTGACACTTTCTCTCTGAAATAACTTGTATTCTCAGGGAACCGCTAAGCAGGTTTGGAAATCAACTTTTGGGGATTAAACGTGCTGATGTTAGTTACTTCTTTTGATAGATGTTTATGTATTTATCTTTTGAACATGTAACGAATACAATTATGTAAACATTTTGGAAACCTTAATATATATGGTGGTGTGTACTTTAGTTTCTATGAACTGTTATGATACTGAATATGACGTCCTCCGCCCCCGAACGTTTCCGTCGTTCTGGTTTGGGGGTGTGACACGAAAGTCCCAACTCTGTAACTCTGAATCATGCATATCACATATCACAATAAATCACAACACATAATAACATGCAATCACACTGGCATATAACTCTATAATACTCTGTCTCTTAACTCTGTTACCACACTAGGTAAAGTATAGTGAGAAGACTCACCTCGGGTGTCTCGGTAAATATCTGTCTTAGAATAAATGTGATCTAGCCTTCGCCTAATCACACAAAGTAATACAACCATCAATACAACTTAACTCAACCCTAAAGGTCAACAAGGTCAACGGTCAACTTTGACCGGACTCGGCGAGTGCACTAGGGCGACTCGGCGAGTCTATACGTGTCCACTGACTTCCTTGGATCCTCTCTTGACACGTCGAGTACTTCCCTAACTCGACGAGTTCCACCTGGCATGAATCGTCGGGCCACCACAACTCAACTCGCCGAGTCTCAAGAACAACTCGGCAAGTTCCGGCTTGACTCAGCCCCCCCCCCCCCCCCTTGACTCTCCCTGACTCACCGAGTCGACCCCTCAACTCGGCAAGACCACTCGATAAGTGGTTACGGGCAAACTTCATGCTACTCGCCAAGTCTGTTCTTCAGACTCGGCGAGTCCATGCCATGCATAAACTCAAATTCACTTCTGAGGTCAGATTTGTTCCATACAATCATAGATCTGGCCTCCCCAGGCATGATAATCACGTAAAGTCCAAACCTTGGTGCTCAAACAACAAATATTTGCTCATAAATGATGTTTTAGCCCCATATCTCATAACTCTAGGCCAATACTCTCATGAACCCTAATAAAGCTTCTCTGGACCTCTATGGATCTCATCTCAAGCCTCATCACAAATAGGGACGAAATGGACATCAAATCTAACCAACAAAGGGGTCAAGAAACCCTAAACCCCCATGTTCATCATAACAACAGAAAAGGGAGCCAAAATATACCTCCAAGATGATGCTCTGAGCTCCAAAATCGAAGGATGTCCACCTCCCTTGCCTTCTCTTAGCTAGAATCTCCCTTGCCTTGCCAAACAAAGCTTCAAAGGTCAACAATGGCCTCTTCTCTCTCCCAAACGCTCAAATCTCTTTAGGGTTTCTCTCTAGGGGGTTGGTAGCCGCAAATGACGGCCATAAGCCCCTTTAAATAGGTCTCAAACCCTGGAAATTAGGATTTCATTAAACAACATGGAATCGCCGAGTCCAGACACGAACCCGCGCCCAAAACCGCGATCCTACTCGGCGAGTTTGGACTCTAACTCGCTGAGTCTCCTCACAATTTACCCAGAATAAAAGGATAGAATAATACCTGGGAATCCGGGATGTTACACTAAGGCTATTGCACTCTCGTTATCACAGAAATTCTCCATAGGGTCCTTTATAGTTGGTACAACTCTAAGGTCTCCAATGAAGTTCTTCGGCCATATTGCCTCCTTCGCCGCCTCGCTTGTTGCTATGTACTCTGTGTCACAAGTTGAATCAACTACTGTCTCCTTCTTGGAACTTTTCCAAGTAATTGCTCCTCCATTTAGGGTAAAGATCCAGCCCGACTGAGAGCGGAAATTATACCTGTTGGTTTGAAAGCTGGGATCACTATAACCTACTACTCTCAAGTCATCACTCCCACCAAGCGTAAGGACACAGTCCCTAGTCCTCCGCAGGTACTTGAGAATATTCTTCACCGTAGTCTGGTGAGCTTTGTCCGAATTGCCTTGATATCTGCTGACCAAGCTCAAAGTAAAGGCCACATCAGGGCGAGTACAAGTCATAGCATACATGATCGAGCCTACAGTGGAAGCATATGATACTCGACTCATCTCATCTATCTCAGCCTCTGTACTCGGGCTCTGAGTCTTACTCAGTTTGGCGTTACTCTGGATCGGTAAGTCACCTTTCTTGGAATCCCACATGCTGAATCTTTTCAGCACCTTATCGAAGTAGGTACTTTGACTAAGTCCAATTAGTCTCTTACTCATGTCTCTTAATATCCTTATCCCTAGGATATAGGCAGCTTCTCCAAGGTCCTTCATAGCGAAACACTTCCCAAGCCAGGACTTAACCTCCTGCAAGGTTGGGATGTCATTTCCTATTAGTAGTATGTGTCACACCCCCAAACCAAGGATGGCGGAAACGTCCAGGGGTGGAGGACTTCATGTACAGTATCACAACAACGTGTATAATAGTGCTCAAAGTAAATACAACCATCATAAATATAATTATAAAAGTTACACCAAAGTATATGTTTACATGTTTCAAAATCAATTACATTATGATGACAAAAATAAATTGTTGACGGTTTAACGTCCCATCCTTAAAGCGCTGAAGTTTTCCTGTTTCACTGATTTCCTGAGAATACAAGTAGTTTTGAAAGAGTGTCAACAATTAAGTTGGTGAGTTCATAAGGGTTTTGTTTGGAGTAGAAACCGTTTTCCTTTTAAAATCGATAGAGTTTGATCTCCAGAAAATCCAATATTTTCTTAGTTAAGTGTAAACAGAATATTCTTATATGATGTGTTGATGAACCCTAGATTGACCCGTAGATTTCCCCTATAATCATCCAGCGTATATAAGTTATATAAGATTTAGGTTAGATAAAACGTTGAATATAATGGGTCTGCCCTAGGTCCACAACCAAACGAGGAACAGTAGATGAGGCGGGCCCACCAATTCTAAGCCAATCGCGACTAGATTCTATATAACTCTATCATATACACTTAGAAATTATAGCTGAAAACTAACAATGCGAAAGTGAATGTGGACTTAAACCCAATAACCGGAACCAATCCTGGTGTAGTGCACGAAATAGTAATAGTGACTTGAACATAAACTATGCATACTATAGTTTACCAAAAGTGGTGGTGATGGTGAATATAACCTATACATATCATAGTTCATCGGATAGTAATAGTGATTAGTGAACATGAACTATGCATATTATAGCTTATCAAAAGTGGTGGTGATGGTGATTATAACCTATACATATCATAGTTCATCTGATAGTAATAGTGATTAGTGAACATGAACTATGCATATTATAGCTTATCAAAAGTGGTGGTGATGGTGAACATAACCTATACATATCATAGTTCATCGGATAGTAATAGTGATTAGTGAACATGAACTATGCATATTATAGCTTATTAAAAGTGGTGGTGATGGTGAACATAACCTATACATATCACAGTTCATCGGATAGTAATAGTGATTAGTGAACATGAACTATGCATATTATAGCTTATTAAAAGTGGTGGTGATGGTGAATTCCTTTCTTGTAATTAAGTTCATAGGGTAGATGAAACATAAACTATACCTATTATAGTTTGTCACTTTGTTTGTAATATATATATATATATATGCCATAACTATACCGATTATAACTAGCGTGTTCGTTTGTGGGGGTGTAATGGCTTAACTATACTTATTATAGCTTTTTCATAATTATCCATAGTTGTAATAACTCATTTGTATGTGTATAACCTTTAATAATGTGTTTGTTATGTGAAATAACCCTAAACTATACCTATTATAGTTTATTAATTATTCGTGTGGGTAGTGAGCATAAGCCCTTCTTGTCTTAATTTACCAATGTTTATATTTTAATGGGTATAGCCTTGTAATATCATTTATATATTTTCCATACTTGTGGAGGTAAAAATCCATTTGTTTTCTGATGTATGTCTATATAAGAATACAAAATTGTTATATATTGCAATAACACATAATCACATAATGATGTATACCTTGCTCAACATGTTACAAGGTGAAATGAAATTTATAGTGTTTTTCTTTTAATAACATTTTCTGTAACTGTTATTGGTAAATTTGTAGAAAAATCATAAAATGTCCAAATCAAGTTCTGCAACTTCTGAGAGTTTGGAAAATGAGTCTAGTTTGTTCATAATTTTTATTATAATTTTTAATGACTTCTTAGTTGTGTGAAAAAGTCCATAATCACAGACTGGTCCGGATTGATGTTTGAAATGATAGGCAGTTTTGTAAAAATCACCATAAATTGTAGAAAAATCGTATGGACATGTGCAAGTAGTCATTTTAAATCTAAGAAGTGGAACTACATGCACCTAAAACAGTTTTGAAAACAAAAATGTTTAAGATGTCCAAAACAGTCCGTGAATGGAGTTGAACTTTTCTGATGAAGGCTATTAGAAAAGTGTAGTTATGTTCTTAGTGTTTTAACTTGTATTCCCCCCCCCCCCTAAAAACTTGAGAAAACATGAAAATGTAGGGGTATGAACTCACCTTAAGTGATTTCAGTAGGTAAGTGTTGAAGAAGAGAAGTGTTCAACCCAAGAACACTTGAAGAATCACTTGAAGATTCGAAGATCTAACACAATTATGAGAGAGTTTGTGTAAGATATCCATGATTCGAGTGGAAATAATTGAGATAATCATAAAGAGAATGGATTATTCTTACCAAATGTGGGGGAAAATCCCAAGATCAGTCCTCAAATCTCGAGTTCTAGAGAGGGAAAATGAGAGAGAAAAGAGTTTGCTCCTTTTGGTGAAAAGAGAGAAATGAGGAGAGAGGATGAATATTCAGCTCTCAAAAGCGTGGGAAGGAGTGATGATTGAGTGAAAAGGACATTGATGTGACCTAGGTAAGGTGGGGAGGTGTGGTTGGTCATAGAGTGGGTGTGGGAGTGGTTGCTTGTGTCATAAAGTAAAGCAAAGTCAACACTCCACCTCTTTGTACTTTACCCACTTGCTTTTATTATTTAAATAAAGATTTTTATGAAAATATGATTAAATTGTGAATATTTAGGGTTTATTATGTTAAAATATGATTTTGGGTGAAAACCCCGCGTTAAAATAATTAAAAGCGGGCCTTAAACGTAAAACTATGCGAAAACCGGGAGAAAATGAGTTCCCAGCGAGACCTCTCGGTCCTAGGCCGAGGTTCGGTCCCTAGGCCGAGGCTCGGTCCATGCTGATGCTGAGTCGGAAACGAAAGGCGCGAGCCAGAAGCGAGAGGCGAAGGGCGAGGGTCCGTCCGAAGGCTCGGTCCGAAGTCAGAAGCGAAGGTTAGAAGGGAAGCTTCGGTCCTCGGTCCGGAGATAAAAGGCGAGAACCGAATGAACTGTAGTGAACAGTAGTGAACAGTACCTTCGGGTTTGGTTAGTGAACAGTACCTTCGGTTCGGTTCCTCTTCATCAGAAGGTTCGGTTCCTAAGAGGACTTTCGGGTCCTAAGAGGGGTTTCGGTTCCTTAAGTCCGTTTTTCGCGTAGACTTCCGTTTTTGGGCTGTTTTCGCCAAATTCGAGGGTCGGGATGCCCCGAGTGATTATAGAAAGTTGGGAGAGATTTCGAGAGAGATTTGAGAGAGATTCCACATACTCAGAGAGATTTGGGAGAGATTTGACGTACTTGGAGAGATTTCACATACAAAGAGATATTTGGGAGAGATTTCACATTCTTAGAGAGATTTGACATTCTTGGAGAGATTTCTCATTTAGAGAGAGATTTGGGAGAGATTTCACATTCTTAGAGAGATTTGGGAAAGATTTGACATTCTTGGAGAGATTTCTCATTCAGAGAGAGATTTGGGAGAGATTTCACATTCTTAGAGAGATTTGACATTCTTGGAGAGATTTCTCATACAAAGAGATATGTGGGAGAGATTTCACTTTCCTAGAGAGATTTGGGAGAGATTTGACATTCTTGGAGAGATTTCTCATACAAAGAGATATGTGGGAGAGATTTCACTTTCTTAGAGAGATTTGGGAGAGATTTGACATACTTGGAGAGATTTCTGATACGAAGAGATGGAGTGAAACGATTGAGAGAGGTTTCATTTGTGACCTTTTTGAGTGTCCGGCTTCGCTCTGCAAGGTCCGTAAACCCCGTTAAGCCTTGTTTAAGGATCTTGTATGTAACATTGTTTTATCGGTTTGGGCTCTCCACGTACCACCGTTTTAGGTTAAGGAGATCTAGATGTACGCACTTTTCGATTTATGATCTCTCATTAGAATAGAGAGTTGTTTAGAAATTACATAACGTAACTCTAGTACCTACGGGCAAATTGAGTTGACCTGTTTAACTTGTTGACTCTAGTTGACTTTGACTTGACCGAATATTGACGGTTGTCACAGTATGTCTTCCACATACAATACTAGAGAGCTAATTATACTCCCACTAGACTTAACATATACACATGTTTCATCCTCGCTCCTTGAAAAACCAAACTCTTTAACTTTCTCATCGAAACAAAGATTCCATCTACGAGATGCTTGTTTCAATCCATAGATGGATTTCTCAAGCTTACACACTCTATAAGGGTACTTTGCATCAACAAAACCCTCTGGTTGACTCATGTAAACATCCTCAGCCAACTTTCCATTAAGGAAAGCAGTTTTGACATCCATTTGCCATATTTCATAATCATGAAATGCAATAATGGCTAGCATAACCCTAATAGACTTAAACTGCGCTCCTGATGAGAAGGTCTCATCATAGTCAACTCCTGGAGTTTGAGTAAAGCCCTTCTCAACCAGTCACGCCTTATAAGTGTGTACCTTCCCATCCGTGTCGGTCTTCTTCTTGAAGATCCATTTGCACCCGACTGTCTTACAACCCGATACATTGTCAACCAAGTTCCAAACTTGATTGCGATACATGGATTGATTCTCGCTGTCCATAGCCTCTTTCCATTTGACAGACTCAAGGTATGCCAAGGCTTCCTGCAAGTTGTTAGGTTCATCCAAATTTATCAGTGTACTATCACTGATAAATGCATCACCTACTGTAGTAATATGGAAACCATAATAAAAATCAGGCGTGCTAGTAAATCTTGTGCAACGCCTCAGAGGTACAAACTCATCAATTGACTCAACAGGAGTTTCCTCCTGAGGTTGAGCGCTATTGTTTGAGGTTCCTTCACCACTTGACTCTTGAAGTTCTTCAAGGTCAATTTTCCTCCCACTGTTTCCATGGCTTATGAATTCTCTCTCATGAAAGACTCTTCTCCTCACCACGAAGACAACATTGTCACTCGGTTTGTAGAAGAGATAACAAAGGATTTCTATGGGTATCCGATGAAAATACACATCTCCCTTCGAGGTTTGAGCTTTTCATGAGTCTCACGCCTCATGAAAAGCCTCGTAACCCTAAATCTTGATGCGGTATAAAGTGGGAACTTTCCCAGTCCACATCTCGTGAGGTGTTTTGGCAACCTTTTTAGTAGGGACTAGATTAAGGATATGGGTAGTAGTCTCTAAGGCATTCCCCTAGAATGAAATTGGTAACTAAGCTCGATTCATCATGGAACGAACCATGTCCAACAAGATCCGATTACGCCTCTCAGCCACACCATTTAGATGTGGTGTCCTAGGAGGTGTCAATTGTGAAACAATTCCACATTCCTTAAGATAGTTAAGGAACTCGATACTAAGATACTCACCACCCCGATCGGATCAGAGCATCTTTATCGTCTTTCTCAACTGATTCTCCACTTCTTGTTTAAACTCTTTGAATTTCTCAAAGGTTTCTGACTTATGCTTGATTAAGTAGACATAACCATATCTACTTAATCATTAGTGAAAGTCACATAGAAGCAGTTAGCATCCCTTGTGGCGGTTCTGAAGGGCCCCCACACATCGGTGTGTATGAGACCAACTAACCTTCACCCCTAGCACAAGTACCAATGAAGGGTGACTTAGTTATTTTTCCAAGTAAACAAGATTCAAAACTATCATTTGACTTTAAGTCAAATGACTCCAAGACTCTAGTATTTTGGAGTTAACCTATGCGTTTCTTGTTGACATGTCCAAGACGACAATGTCACAAGGATGCCTTATCCAAACTAGTGGGAGAATCAATATGCAATACATTATTTCCTAAGTTGTCTACAACCGACACAGTTTCATATACACCATCACAAGGTAATGCTTTAAAATAAGAAACACCATTATAAAAAGCATTAATACCACCACATTTGTTATCAAATGAAAAAGTAAATCCTTATTTGTACAAACCATGAAAAGAAATAATATTTCTCGCCGTTTCAGACGAGTAACAACATTTATTCAAATCTAATATTAACCCACTACTAAGCAATAAATAACAAACTCCAATCTTGGTGACAGGTGAAACTTTCCTATTCTCCATGATCAAGTTTATCTTCTTGTGCTCCACATCATCACTTCTTTTTAGGCCCTGCAAATCAGAACAAATGTGAATCCACACCCTGTATCAAGGACCCAAGAATTAGTATGCGGTGAGTTATTAGCCAATATAGTGTAAATACCTGCATGGGTAGGTTTTACTTTCCCATCCTTAACATCCTGCAAGTACTTGGTGCAGCTTCGCTTCCAGTGCCCTTTTTCCTGACAGTAGAAGCACTGTGCATCCTTTGGGTTGGAAGAGGGAGTGGCAGAACCACCTTTGGTTCCACTCGAAGAGGAGCCATCAAGAGACTTTCCCTTGGTACCCTTTGAAGGGGACGTCCTATTTTTCCCTTTCCCTTTCCCAATTGCCAGAACAGGGGCGACAGTAGGAGTGGTAACAACATTCTTACCTTTGAGACTACTTTCAGCAGTCCTCAAAAGTCCTTGAAGTTTGGTAAGTGTGACTTCCTCCTTGTTCATATGATAAGTCATACAGAATTGATCATAACAAGAGGGTAAGGAATGTAGAATAATATCTATTTAAATCCTCATCAAAGTTCACATTTAACTTTAGAAAACGGTCCACGAATCTTTGTATTTTTTGCAAGTGGCCCGTGATAGACTCTCCATCCTTCATTTTTGTTGTTATCATGGATGTGATGATTTCATACCTTTCCCGATGAGCACTCTGATGGTATATTTCCATCAAGTCCTGGTGTATCTCATAATGGTAGAAATATTCATAAGATTTCTAGAGTTCTGCTGTCATGGTAGCCAACATGATACAAGATACCTTAGTGGCATCCTTCTCATGGCTAGTGTACTCAACAGTCTCCTCGGGAGTAGCAGAAGACTCATCGATAACCTTAAGCTCCTTCTCGAGGACATATTCCTTGTCCTCATAACGAGTGACCATCCTTATGTTCCTAATCTAGTCATTGAAATTAGTCTCATCAAATATGACTCTCCCACAAAGGTTCATGAGAGAGAAGGAGTCGGGAGGGTTTGAGCCAGAAGCAGTATTGTTGGAAGACATCTAAAAAAGAAGAAAGAGCAGTTTAGATTAGATAAAGAGTCCTTAATAAGACACCCAAAAGAAATCTTAAGGCTAGGACCCAACACAATGTTTTATAACTTGGAAGAGGGATGCTTTAATCCAAGCTACAAAATATTTGAAGGTAGGTAAATGACAATTAACCAATTTCCACCATGAAAAACGAAATAGATTATTAGGTTTTAATTGGATTGAAACTCCTAGATCTTTTGAGATTCATTGAAAAATTCAATGGCATGTTTAAATATCAATTATGCCCTTCAAGTTTGTGATTGGTATACCGAGGATCACAAACAAGGTGTCAATAACCATGAAAATTAGCTTGGTACTCTTAATTTTATCACCCAATCGATGTGCCGGTTAACCACACACGCTCCACCGATCTATGATAAACATTAAGCCACCCTTTTCCACCCTTGTTAAGTCCAAGTTACTGTGCAGGTTAACCACGCATGCTCGACTAATAAATTTAGCAAGGTGCAAAGTGTAATCTCATGGGTTAGCATCAGTTTCACATTTTCCGAAAGTAACTAAGATTGGGAATTTATGAAAGGTTTAGTTACTTTAGATTTATCATTATACTTTTAATGAGAATTATAGTCTTTGTCCTACATGTTCGACTAACGACCCTCCACCAGTCAAGGAAGCGATGGATGAGAGTGGACACCCATTAAGCTGTCATTTCATAGACCAGATTCGTGAATGAAGCCTATTAACGGTAAGAATAACTTTATCTTATACATATATATATATATATATATATATATATATATATATATATATATATAATTATTAGACTTTTAATAATATAATAGTATAAGGATAGAATTTTAAACTTTTAAAACTCTAGGGTTTGGAATTAAAGTTTTCTAAAGTGACTTTACAAATTCCAAAACATGAGGGCAAGTTTTGAAACTATTCAAAACCTTTCATTTCTATTACTTATGAGTTTTAATGATTTTAATGGAAAAGACCCTTAGAATTCCATAACTTGTGGACAAGTTATGGAGTCCACTAAAACATTTAGATCAACAATTAAACTAACAAGTATGTCAAATAATTTCTATAATCTATCAAACTCATAAGCATGCATAATTCATATTAACAATTTTCAAGAATCATATGAACTTATTATAAAACTTGAAACTTTGACAATTATCTTTGAAATTGGATTAGCACAATCATTACCACGTCAAAAACAAGTTTAACATTATAAAAACAATTTAGGGTAATGATCCTAGTCCAATTCCAGTAATAAAACTCCAAATTCTGCACTCAGGGTCTCCTACTTGTCGAGTGCTAGAACCTACTCGTCGAGTAGGATGAATTTTCACATGGACTCATCGATTCCCCCCATGGAATCGGCGAGTTCACTGAACACTGAGTAGAAAATTGTTTTTTTAAGCAATTTGCATCAAGTATAATGAAAACAAGCCTAGGCTCTGATACCACTGAAGGGGTTTTAGAATTCTAACAATCCTATGGTGTACATGCAACCCTAGAAACCTTGGATCTATGTTTTCTCTATTATACTTGCAAATTTTCATTTTTCCAAGGATTCATCATAACTACCATATGATTGGGGTATATGTAATATAAAACTAGTAGAATTACATACCATTCTTGTAGCTTGGATTCCTTAAGACCTTGTGAGCCTAGCACCCCATATGTGATGCCTCAAATGCTTCACACAACACCACAAACACTTGGAATAACTTAAGAGAAGATTGATATGCACCAAAATCGGCTAGCCCTCACTAGAATCACTTAAGTGCCGATTTTACAGAGATGTGGCTTCTTTAAATCATTCGTTACAAGGATGAGGCTTCTTTATATAGTGTCCATATTCTATATGATCCATGGGTTTTAACCTCCATGGAGTATCCATGGGTAACCACAAGGGTTTAGCCTATCATGAAGAACTATGGATCATAATCCCACTACATAATAATGAATGATTTACCAAATCAATCCCCATTTATTTAATTAGTCTCTTTTGATCACAAAATAAATTCCAAACTAATTCTTGATCAATACTAATTAAATAATTCATATTAATATATTAGAACTTATATTATATTAATAAACCATAAAATATCTTCTTCTCACAAAAGTCTATCCAAATGTTTCGATGCCATGTAACCCAAATGGACCATGCCAAATCGGGTCAAGTACATACCAAATATAGTTATGGACTTAGACACCTTATCCAACAAGTACGACTCCAAAATCTCGACTAGCAATCGTAGCTCTTAAAAGTCGTTGTCGAACTCTGACCTAGTAAATGACACGTCCATTAGATAAGGGATCATATATTCCTCCATTCTAGATATTATATGGACCGAGACATGGATTGTAATCAATCTCTTTGTCCATCTGTTGTTTCCCGATTTCCGATTTACGACGACCGAGTAATTGACCAAATCAAATCAGCCCAGGATTGGCCAATCGCTTAGTGATGTCATCACTAAATCATCGAGGGGCCCACATATATTGCTTTTATCCCACTAAGGGTAAAAGGAATGGATAAACTTCGAATCAAATGCTTGCTTGTACTTACTCATCATATCACACAAAACAATTTGTTTTATAACACTAAGTTACTGGTGTCTTTACATATGTCAATGTGCAACTAACTTGTAAATTACAACTCACATGTCTTGGTTACAAGAACATAAGATATTATTGTCTCACAATCACTCGTGATAAAATCCATGAAGTGATTCAGATGAGCGTGGGTTGAATCCAATACTTTAATCTTATTCCAGGAGCACTCATGAACACTGCAGCAAACTTGTGCTATGTCTAAAACACCTGGACAAACTACATACCCATTCATGACAGTCTTGCCTCAATACCTACTTCCAAAGTATGATCGATTGTGCATGGTTTTAATAGACTAGTTATTCGGGAAGTAAAAACATGCAAAGTGAAACACAAGAATAATACTAATCCTATATGGCTCCAAAACTTTTGAGTGCCATATTGATTACTCATTATTCATTGTATAATGTTTTGTATAATCAGCTTAATACTCGAATTAAAAAAATAGTTGTCCCATGCTCCAAGTATGCACACTATGTTTATCTATGATCCTTACTTTGTGAAATAGATCAATTGACCACATATCAATATTGCTCATTTCACAATTCCAAATCCTTACCGTAAATGTAAGAATATATATATATATATATATATATATATATATATATATATGTGTGTGTGTGTGTGTGTGTGTGTGTGTGTGTTTTGGTGCAATTATTTTTACGATTTACAGGCGATTCGACTGATTTTTCCTATTTTACTATATTATAATAATCATGAAACACATAATATTCACATTATTCTTCTTTATTAAATAAAATAGGTTACAATTTTTGACCATAACTATTACTTTGGTTAAGATTATTTATCCTAGACAATCTTTTATCAAAAACTCATTTTTAATGCTTATTATATCATAATTAACTAGCCTGAATCCGCGGGTGTTACAAATTCCTCTACGATTGTCAAAGTTTAACATTATTCATTGTATAATTTTTTGTATAATCAACTTAATACTTGAATTAAAACAATAGTTGTCCCATGCTCCAAGTATGCACACTATGTTTATCTATGATCCTTACTTTGTGAAATAGATCAATTGACCACATTTCAATAATGCTCATTTCACAATTCCAAATCCTTACCGTAAATGTAAGAATATATATATATATATATATATATATATATATATATATATATATGTGTGTGTGTGTGTGTGTGTGTGTGTTTTGGTGCAATTATTTTTACGATTTACAGGCGATTCGACTGATTTTTCCTATTTTACTTCATTATAATAATCATGAAACACATAATATTCACATTATTCTTCTTTATTAAATAAAATGGGTTACAATTTTTTACCATAACTATTACTTTGGTTAAGATTATTTATCCTAGACAATCTTTTATCAAAAACTCATTTTTAATGCTTATTATATCATAATTAATTAGCCCGAATCCGTGGGTGTTACAAATTCCTCTACGAGGGTCAAAGTTTATCATTATTCATTGTATAATGTTTTGTATAATCAGCTTAATACTCGAATTAAAACAATAGTTGTCCCATGCTCCAAGTATGCACACTATGTTTATCTATGATCCTTACTTTGTGAAATAGATCAGTTGACCACATTTCAATAATGCTCATTTCACAATTCCAAATCCTTACCGTAAATGTAAGAATATATATATATATATATATATGTGTGTGTGTGTGTGTGTGTGTGTGTGTGTTTTGGTGCAATTATTTTTACGATTTACAGGCAATTCGACTGATTTTTCCTATTTTACTACATTATAATATTCATGAAACACTTAATATTCACATTATTCTTCTTTATTAAATAAAATATGTTACAATTTTTGACCATAACTATTACTTTGGTTAAGATTATTTATCCTAGACAATCTTTTATCAAAAACTCAATTTTAGTGCTTATTATATCATAATTAACTAGCCCGAATCTGCGGGTGTTACAAATTCCTCTACGAGGGTCAAAGTTTATCATCAGTATGGATTGGTTGGGTCATAATGGGGCCATGATTGACTGTGAGTGCTAGCTGGTGAGTGTTCAAACTCTAAGTGGGGGAGAACTAGTTATTCTTTGCAAGAGTACATCGTGTGGGTCGACTCTATGTCTTTCCGATCCCGAAAATATAAATTTCATAGAAATCCGACTCCGTATGAATTAGATATCATTTTTATAAGATATAAAAATTAGTCGCATACATGGGTGTCTCTTATCGGCTATAGTTCAGTAGATTTTGAATTAATGATGAATGTATACTAATAATTAGTCGCAATAAATATTAGACTAATACCTAGTGATAATGATACTAGGTTATGTCAAACGAAAAGACAGTTGCTCGAAGCGAGGCGCTATCCGAATTTCGAATAGTCACTTTACCAATTGAGCACATAGTTACTTTCATCTCACACATAGATATGAAGTATTATATATGTCTATTATTTGTTTTCCTGATATATAGGCTAGATGAACGATTTATACATGTTTTACTTGATTTAAATTGTATATGTATTTTAGACCTATAAATATATTGGGTAAAGATGGGTAGATGAAAGATTAAATAAATGATGTGTGGCCTTGACATTTAAGATGATGTCATCTAGCAAAGTATAGATGACAACCACAGACTATTCTAGATCGTCCAGTGGAATGCTAGCAGACTCACAACCTATAGGTGTTTTTGAACAAAGTGCTCACTAGATGTACTCTAAAAATATATTAACATTTATTATGGGTGGACTTCATTAAATAATGTTGTCAATAAAGGAGATAAACCACGACAACTATGGACTTAGTGCCTAATAGATAAACACTAGCAGCTATGGACTTAATGCTTAATGGATAACACTGGCAGGTATGGACTTAGTTCCTATTAGATAAACCCTGACATTGATGGACTTTGTTGCCTATTCATTAGGACAAATCATTTGGAATTAATATTGAAGAATACCTACTAACAAGTATCATGGAGGAATCCCTGAACTAGTATTGTCAGCATAGATGATCATTAGGGTAGATCCTTAAGAATAAAGAAGATAATGGGGATGGGAGATTGGGTTAATTGGTTGATGATTAAACATAATAATTATATTATTGTGGGTTGACAACCCTATGTACTCAGTAGGTTTCCTAGCCTGACCCAATCAGTTTATTGTATCATAGGTAGCAATATTAAAGATACATTCTGCTGAGATTCAAGGAGCATTATGCCACTAGTTTAATTACTGTACGGTTTCTAATATTTCGTTATGCTTATGTTTATGTATTAACAGTGACATCCCAATGTTTTACTATAAATAAAATACTTTTATTCGGAAATGCTTTGATAATAACATTATCATATTTTTGGGACAAATTCCGCAATATTATTCTTCAAAAAGGATACTCTGATTTTTAAATAAGCATAAACAAATCACTCTGTTTTAGCTGAGAAATTGGGGATTTCACAGTTGGTATCAGAACGTTAGTTTAAGCGAACTGGGAATTTTAGTAAATTTCTAAACATAAACTTAGAGTGCTAAGCAATGATTGTGAGATGAGTGTCTACTATATTTAGGAAGTATGACTGAATAGACACAAGCACTAGCTCATTTAGGGAATATGCCTAAATGATTTACGCTATAAGATGCCTTATATGCTTTATGATCTATTGTTTGATCAGATCTATGACCTATCGCCGACCGAACTGGAAATTTTATGTGCTTAGGTTTCTAAACATTTAATCATGGTATTATAACTGGCATGTACGTTTTCGAACTGATAAGGAGATTTATACGTCTATCATAAACAAAGGTTTCCCTATTTAAATTCTCATCACTGCACACCAAACGTCTAATTTTGTGTATAGATCGACATGGTGAGAAGGCGAAGTGAATTAGGAAGCAGTAATCAACAATCTAAGCGACGAGTAATTGAGCATGCACCAGAGGTAGCAACTGCACCGGAACCTACCACGTTGGCAATGATACAGACGATGTTGGATCGTTAGATGGATGATACATGTAACACCGTAAATTTCAAACCAAATTTTTGTATTAAAAATAACATTTATCATAATTATAAAATCACCAAAATGTCACAATTTCAAGTCATTAAATCTCATATCTAAAAAACAGTATATATCAAAACTCTAGGATCCTCTCAAATTAAATTTGTCTCCGATGTGTGTACAATCAAGCCAGTGCCTTCCCGCGATCCTGAGAAAACCTGAAACACATAACACATAACACGGTAAGCACGAAGCTTAGTGAGTTCCCCAAAATACCACATATGCCACATTAGTCACTCGAGGCAATAACACTATAAGACCCTCCGGTTCGTGTGTCTCAGTCGGCCCCTGCAGTCCCATGGCTCGTTGGACCCTCTACTAAGGTCTAAGTGAGAACCCTCCGGTGTAGCTCGTTGAACCCTCGGGCCTGGTCTCAGTATCACATAATATAGCACAAATATACATATCACATAAACAATGCACGACTCAAGTAAGCACATAAGACCCTTTGGTCACACATAACTATCACTCTAGGTAAAGTATAGTGAGAAGTCTCACCTCGACAGCAAACACCCATCCCCGTACTCGAATCTCGAACTAATCACCACCTACACATAGGGTATTTATCTCAATAAATACTTGATTCTTGACTCTAAGAAACCAAAAGTTATTCTTCTCTCTTTAACTCTTGAATTGGGTAAAATACCATTTTACCCCTCCATGGTCTCCATTACTCATGTTGACCAAACCCTAAAGTCAACAGAAGTCAAACTCGAGTCCACAGTCCATGTTTGACCCTACTCGTCGATTGCACTCTTGCAACTCGTCGAGTCCACTCATTTCCTCAGAAGTCTCAAGAAGGTCCAGCTCAACTCGTCGAGTTGAACCCCAACTCACCGAGGTATCGCACAATTAAACCCATCGGCAAAAACTCTCACCGAATCGTCGAGTCAGGCCATGGAATCGGCGAGTCCTTTCGATCTGATTCCTCATTCAGATTATTTTAAACAGATCTATCACTCCAAACACTATATCTGTCATCTCAAGGCTCAATAAGCATGTAAAGCTTCGATCTTTACGTTCATACATGATTATATTGCTCCAAAATGCTAATACAAGCCCTTCATGAAAGATTAAGCCGAAAAACCTCATATGGATGAATAAAGTTGGGACACCTAGACTCTAAGGAACTCACAAGGTCCAGATCTGAGGTCTAGACTCTTTAATAACTCATGCTACTCAAAAACCCAAACAAAAGATGACAAAAAGCCCTAGAACTCCATAGATATGAGATCTATCCAAAATAAGAAGAAAGGTGAAGACTTCATACCTTCCTTCGGAGCTCTGAACAAGAAATCACTAGATCCAATAGCCTCACATCCAACTCCTTTCATGATAACCTCATCCACTTCTTCAAATGATGCACAAGAATCACAATATGAGCTTCTCTTTCACTCTCTAGCTCAAATAGCGATTAGGGTTTGCTCTCGGGGGTGTAGGGTAACTGATGAGGTAGAAATAGGGTCATAAGTTCTCTTATACAGGCCCCAACCCCGGGAAATTAGGGTTTCTCTACCCAGCACCAACTCGGTGAGTCTGCCTCCCAACTCGTCGAGTCCATTCATTAAATCACACACGACAACTCGACCCTACTCGGCAAGTTGGACTCCCAACTCCTCGAGCCACTCCATAAACCTCAAGAATTCAATCATACGATAACATACCTGAATTTTGGATGTTAAAATTCTCCCCCACTTGAATTAGATTTCGCCTATGAAATCACTCCTCAATCACACATAGCTGGAAACCTATAACCCGATATCCTTCTCCATGGACACCCGAATCCAAACAGGAACTCCTAAATCCGGAAGAAAAACGACCTCTCTGTCGGTAAGATACCTCCTTCTGGCTTTCCAAAATCTAGAAACTCCAGTGGCCTGACCCACTGCCCGACCACCCTCTGAAGATATTACCGTGTTATTCGCTCATTGAATAACAGACGCTGATAACTCACTGCCCCTCCCATTCTCACAAAACAAGGCCCAACAATCGGCTACCGATCACTCATACCAGATATACTAGACGACCTAAATCGCACTCCAATAAACGAAAAGGGTCACATTACACCAGAAACCCATCCAGTGCTCTGCAATCGAATTCCACTGGATCAATGAGCTCTCAACGCCCTATCCTCAGACATAAGAAATAATCATGCTTACTCAGAAATATCCTCTGTCGTCTAAAATCATAAGCTCCAGCTTCCTCCACAATATTCCATTCAACACTTGAGCACCAGGTCAACTTCCGACCCATGAGTTGAACCACCAAAGGTTACGCAAAGCATGCCCCATAATATCTCGTTGACTTCCTTCTCACAACAATTATCTCGGCCCGTTGTGGCACACAAGTCATGAAGTTCTCTTTCCCCAACCGAGTACTATAATCCCAACCGAAGATCCACTCACCCCGACCTCTATCATCTACTGCTCATTAGTTCCATGCATCTCATGGTACCTCCCGTACCCAAGCACTAACTTACTCAGGTCTAAGACATCAAATGACAACCAATACCCCTCAACATGGAACCCATCTCTGAATCAGGAATCTCATCTCGCCTACCCAACACACCAGCAGAGCCAAACTCAATCCCGAGAGTTTGGTGCGTCCTAGAATTGGAACCACTCATCCCAATGAACCACTCAACTCATGACCCATGACCCGCAACCCATGCGTAAATCACTTATCCAATTCCTTATAACCTGTAATACTCACACCTTACTCAGAGTATAACGATTCCCGATCATTGAGGAGACCCCAATCTCGCCCCTGGTCCGACCACCAGGCTTCCAAAAACTCAAACATCTGGGCTACTCAAGCCTAAAACTCTTCTGCATCATGCTCTGACTAGTTAGTACTACGGCTCCCCGCAGTATCACAACACTCTCTCGCTGACTAGTGGATACCACCGCTCCCCGTAGTATCACAACACTCTATCGTTGCCTAGTAAATAATACGGCTCCCCGTAGCATCACAACACCCTCTCTTTGACTAGTGAGTACTACGGCTCCCCGTAGCATCACAACACCCTCTCGTTGACTAGTGAGTACTACGGCTCCCCGTAGCATCACAACATCCTCTCTAGGACTAGTGAGTACTACGACTCCTCGTAGCATCACAACACCCTCTCTCTGCTGCAATCCACATTCTTAAATAATCCCACTTGATGTCAATAACCAAAGGGATCCCACTGGAATCGTAGACACACAATACACCACTTGTTGTCTCAAGCTCAAGACTCAAAAATAATTCGAAATTCAGGGCATTATACTCGGATACCTTGGCACACCATTACATAACATCACAATGTCCTGTCTCAACCACCGATCCCCTACTTACGACACTATTCACAGATACAACAACGTATCCTTTCAGAATCGCATAACTGATCTTCCTCTCACACAACTCGTAACTTTGAAATATTCCCTCTCTCAATGGAAACCCGGAGGAATTGTCAATGGTTCAGAACACGTTGACGACCATCTGAAACACCCTCCTCTATTGCTCAAAACCCATGCAAGAATACACATACCAACCCTGAAGTTGGTTGCCCAATCAACTTCTACCCCTTCCCAGAGTGCACTTAACAACCCATACCTTGAACCAGAAATCCTCAACCACTGAACTATCCTTACGAGCCACCCACCTTGAATTAACCATTACGACCACGAAGAGTTCCTAACCACCACAAGGTCTCTGAACAATCGGTCACCTGCCATGGAGGCACTCATCCTTTCCTGAACACGTACAACCTGCATTATCTCGCTCTGCACCTCGCCTCGACTACCCATAATCCTAGTCTCATGTATCTGCACCGTAGGTCACTATATCCAGTCCTCTAACTGCTCATTAAACAAATCTCTGATACTCTCAATAAAATACCCGGTTCTCCCCCAGTCAGGGCTCGGACCATCACCATTTGGCACACCATCAATTTATTCCACAGACTGTCCCACCAGGTACATCATGCTTACTTTTGGAAGGTACCACATAACACTCGATGATCTTTTTGATAGAGGAAAATCAACTCCAAACATCCGGAATCTCATATAAAATCCTCGAAAAAGTTCCCAACATGTCATCAAAATTCTCACAAGGATACACTACCGGACATCTCAACTGTCCTGTAGTAGCCATGACTCATAGTCTGAAAATGATGAACTATCACACTCTTCATGTTCGACTCCCCGACCAATATCCCATCATGAGAATTATCATCAGAGCAGAGACCTCCCTCCACACTCAATATCCATCATAGAAAATGAGAGCCACCGCCCCAAAATACTCCTCTTGACCACTCTATTTGGTATTAGAGTAGCATCTTAATGGGTTTAAAAAGTTTTTGTTTTTTTATCCGGGTTGGGCCTTGTAACAGCCCGAAATTCCAGGTATTGTTATATATATGATTTTGGGTGTTTTAAGAGGGGACTCGGCGAGTTGGAGCTTAGACTCGCCGAGTAGGATCGCGGATCTGGTCGCGGGTTCGCGACTGGACTCGACAAGTCCGGATATGGACTCGGCGAGTCTGCGCTGTTTAGCGAAAACCCTAACCGTTCAGGTTTGGGACGTATATGAGGGACCTTATGGCCGTCATTGTTCACCCTAGTCCTCTGAGAGAAACCCTAATTCGATTGTGAGTATCTGGAGCAAGGTAGAAGACCATTGTTGATTTTGTAAGTGTTGTTTTGCAAGGAAGAGGAGGCTTGGTTAAGGGAACAACAAGAGAAGCCACGTTCTGAGGATTGGGGACACAGAGAGCACGTTATTCAGGTAATATTTCGAGTTGCATTCTTCTATGTTGATGTGTATATGGATTTAGGGTTTATTGAACCCTTTTGTGGCTAGATTGAGTGTTACCTTAGTCCCCCAAGCAATTGGAACCCTGTATTGGGACCTTTGGAAGTCCAGAGTGTCCCATGCCTGAGCATTTCGGGAATCAATGGAGGTTTTGGATTGGAATCCTTATGCCTTAGGTCAAAATGTGAATTATGAGTCATGGGGTGTATTATGAGCACCGAAATGAGGACCTTACGTGATGAATCAGTCTAGGAAGGCCAGACCTATGAATGGTCGGAGCAGATCTGACCTTAGAAAGCAGTTCGAGCGGTTGCATGGCATGGACTCGCCGAGTCCGATGAACAGACTCGGCGAGTAGCTTGAAGATTAACTGGGACTCGCCGAGTTGTTCTTCAGACTCGGCGAGTTGAGTCGGGGTGGCCCCGCGATTCTTCCAGGAGGAGCTCGTCGAGTCAAGGGGGATACTCGACGTGTAGAAAGGAAATCTTAGAGAATTGGTGAGGACGTCTAGACTCGCCGAGTCCGATCAAGTTGACCATTGACCGTTGACCGTTGACCGTTGACCAGAGTTGACCTATGTCTGACTTCTTAGGGATTGTCAAACTTAGAAGATAAAAGTGTTAATAAGAGATACATGATGTTATAGGGAGATTGTAGCTCGGCGGACCGGGCACGAGTGATTTCGGGATTTGCTAGCTTTCGATATTCAAGAGGTGAGTCTTCTCACTATACTGTACCCGGAAGGGTTTGACTGTATGACCGGAAGGTCGGATATGATATGTGATATATGTGCTATATGTGATAAGTTAACTGTTATACGTGCTATGTATGTTATGTGGGCCGGAAGGCATTATGTTAAGGGCCGGAAGGCGATTATATTATGGGCCGGAAGGCGATTATGTTATGGGCCGGAAGGCGTTGTGTTGTGAACCGTAAGGTTGGCGTGGGTAGGACCGGAAGGTTTACCCAGCAGGGACGGAAGTCCCCTAAGACACATGGACCGGAAGGTCAGGGCCTGGAAAGGCGTATGTGCGTAAGTTGTATATTGGGGAACTCACTAAGCATTTATGCTTACAGTTGTTGTGTATGTGTTTCAGGTACTAGCGAGGACCGTGGGAAGGCGCCGGCATGATCTGTACACACTGACAGATGTTTTGTGATCTTGGGATTCATATGATTTGTATTTTGACATGACACTTGGAATGTTTATGCCATATTTTGAATGAAAATACTTTATTTTGAAATGAAAAAAATTTGTTTGAAAATTTACGTTGTTACAAATTGGTATCAGAGCCTTGGTTTGAGGGATTTGGGTGCACCTTCGGGCATAACTGAACTCAAACCGAGGATTTGAGGAAAACTTTTAAAATAAAGGCATAAACTTTTGTAAATGACTTTGTGGTAAACAAGAAAGAAGCAGTGTGTACGATCAGTCAGCGCCCGAACGGTAAAGATCCCCAAAATACCTTACAATATTATGTTAAGAGATAAGATATGATATGAATTGTTGTGCATGCTAGAAGACTAGGTATTCATGATAGGACTAGAGTGGCCTGATTTGTGATGCCTTAGTCTAGGGAGGTTTGCCGATATAAGATGCTTTGATAGCGTGCAGATAAATAGTGCATATCAGAAGTAGAGTACTCACTATCCGGGGTTTGGGGAGGAAGATTTGGGATGAATGCTGATGCGGTGTGGTCGGTAGTATTGGGCCCGTACTACCGAAGACACCGGGTCAGTGGGAGACCCAAGTAAGAATCCCTGGATATCGGAGACTGAGTAGGGTTGCGTTATCGAGTGCGATTATACTCGATGGAGTCTCTGATAGTTTTATGTTGTATTTCAGAGACATCATGGTTAGACCACGCCACGGAGCGAGTACGAGCGGTGTGAGTGACGAGGAGATTCGTCAGATGATTCATGAGAAGGTGGTTGCAGCGATCCGGGCTGAGATTCCGGAGATGTTTGGGTCTATTAAGACCACCTTGATGGAGACTTTTGAGGAGCGGTACGCCGCATTGACTGAGGCTGCAGCCGCTGCAGCTACCGCAGCTGTGGCCGCTGCCAGGCCACAGGGGGGTGACTCGTTGTTGTTTCGGGAGTTCAGCAACACGAAGCCACCTGAGTTTAATGGGACGCAGGATCCGATTGCTACGATGAGGTGGATCGCTGATATTGAGGGGTGCTTCTACACTTGTTCATGTCTGGAGCATCTGAGGGTACGGTTCGCTTTGAACCAGCTCCGTCTGGGAGCGAAGGATTGGTGGAAGTTCGTGACGGCGAACTTCACTTTGGCAGAAATTTCAGCAGTGACATGGGAGGGGTTTACCTCTATGTTCAGAGACGAGTACGTTCCCCCGGTGGAGAGGGAACGATTGGTTTAGGAGTTCTTGACCCTCAAGCAGGGTACTGATTCGGTTGCGGTGATCACGCGGAAGTTTCATGAGAGGGCCATGTTCTGCCCCGAGCTGGTGTCCATAGAGCAGGCTTGGATGAGCCGGTACTTGGGTGTTTTGAGGAGGGATATCCGGGAGTTTGTGTCAAACTCCACCTATCATATCTTTGCTGAGCTTCAGGCGAATTCCAGGAAGCGCGAGATTGAGTTGGAGACCCAGGCTAGAGAGGAGGCCGAGTCTCAGCGGGTGGACTGGCTGCCGGCTCAGCCTCAGCCGACAGCCAAGCAGACTAAGTCCGCCGATACGAGGATGGGAGGTCCGAAGGGCCGCACTTGCGGAAAGTGCGGCAAGGGTCATGATGGGGCATGTCGATCTGGTGCTTGCTACAAGTGTGGCAAGGAGGGGCACATTGCTAGGGATTGCCCCAAGGGGTTTACGGTATGCTTTCATTGCAACCAGACAGGCCATTGGAAGGCCGAGTGCCCTCAGCTTCTTCAGGGATCTGCACCTACTGCCAGGGCTACTGCGACTCGACCGGTGAAGGTTGAGGCCCAGAGGGCTCGTGGGAGAGCCTTTCAGCTGACTGCGGAGGAGGTCCGCGCTGCGCCCGATGTTGTGGCAGGTATGCTTTATCTCATGTATTTATTTTGATGTCGAGATGTTATGCTTATGTTATGATATGCGTAGGTACTTTCCTTGTGAACTCTGTGCCTGCTTTAGTGTTATTTGACTCGGGTGCGAGTAGGTCCTTTGTATCTTTAGCTTTTAGTCAGCATATCAGCGTTGGTCGTGAGTCATTGAGTCGGCCTCTGAGAGTTTCTATAGCTGACGAGAGAGTGATTTGTGCCACGGAGGTTCTTCGGGGATGTGTGTTAGAGATTTTCGGGGTGGAGTTTCCGATTGATCTGATTCCTATTGCGATGGGTGATGTCTGTGTCATTGTGGGCATGGACTGGTTGAGCCGATTCGACGCCGTCATCGACTGTGAGCGTCAGCTGGTGACTATACGAGACCCTAGTGGGGGAGTTCTTTCGGTGTACGGCGAGGGTACCCGTTCGGGATAAGCTTTTTGTTCGGCCGCTAGGGCGAGGCAGTGTCTACAGCAGGGCTGTAAGGGTTTTGTGGCGTATGTGATGGATACGCGGGAGGTTTCCGAGAGACTGAGATCAGTTGAGGAGGTCCCAGTGGTGCGTGAGTTTTCAGATGTTTTCCCCGAGGAGCTGCCGGGAGTACCTCCTGTGAGGCAAGTAGAGTTTGGTATCGATCTGGTTCCAGGAGCCACGCCTATCGCTAAGGTGCCTTATCGTCTTGCACCTCTAGAGATGCAAGAGTTGTCCTCGCAGCTTCAGGAGTTGCTGGGGAAGGGATTCATTCGGCCGAGCAGCTCGCCGTGGGGAGCACCTATTCTGTTCGTCAAGAAGAAGGATGGTTCACACCGGATGTGCATTGATTACCGGGAGTTGAACAAGTTGATGGTCAAGAACCGTTACCCGTTACCGAGGATCGATGATTTATTCGATCAGTTGCAGGGAGCATCTTGGTTTTCCAAGATCGATCTGAGGTCGGGGTACCATCAGGTGAGAGTGCGGGATGAGGACGTCCAGAAGACAGCGTTTAGGACGCGATATGGGCATTATGAGTTTGTGGTGATGCCTTTCGGGCTCACCAATGCCCCGGCTGTGTTCATGGATCTCATGAACAGGGTATGCAGGCCGATGTTGGATCGGTCAGTGATTGTATTTATCGATGATATTCTAGTGTATTCGAGATCTAGAGAGCAGCATGAGGAGCATTTGAGGGAGGTCCTTGAGGTATTGAGATCGGAGAAGCTTTATGCAAAGTTCTCCAAGTGTGACTTCTGGTTGCGGGAGGTCCAATTCCTAGGACATGTTGTTAATCAAGAAGGGATATTGGTCGATCCGGCCAAGGTTGAGGCGGTGATGAATTGGGAGGTGCCGAAGTCACCCTCTGAGATCAGGAGCTTCCTTGGGTTGGCAGGGTATTATCAGAGATTTATTAAGGATTTCTCCAAGATCGCAGTGTCGCTCACCAGATTAACCCGGAAGGGTGTTGCATTCTCATGGGGACCCGAGCAGCAGACCTCCTTTGAGACACTTCGCCAACCCGGTATTAGCTCTCCCGGAAGGGATGGAGGATTTTGTAGTATATTGCGATGCATTGATTTCGGGGCTGGGTGCAGTGTTGATGCAGAGGGGTCATGTGATAGCTTATGCGTCGAGGCAGCTGAAGCCTCATGAGGCGAGATATCCCACGCATGATTTAGAGTTGGGGGCAGTAGTGTTCGCTCTCAAGATTTGGCGTCACTACTTGTATGGGGTTCGATGTACGATATACACAGACCATAAGAGCTTGAAGTATTTGATGGATCAGCCCAACCTAAATATGCGTCAAAGGAGGTGGTTGGATGTGGTCAAGGATTATGATTGTGAGATCCTGTACCACCCAGGCAAGGCTAATGTGGTAGCCGATGCATTGAGCCGCAGGGCGGAGAGCACTCCACTGCGAGATGTATGTTTGAGATTGACTGTGATAGCTCCAGTATTGGATGCTATTCGTGGGGCACAGGCCGAGGCTGTGCGACCAGAGATGCAGAAGAGAGAGCGGGTCGATGGTTTGGTTTCAGAGTTCGCTACGGATGGACGAGGGCTTATGACTTTTCAGGGTCGGATTTGGGTACCGTTCGTGGGTGGTACGCATATTACTTTGATCGAAGAGGCTCATCGATCGAAATTCTCGATCCATCCCGGGGCTACGAAGATGTATTTGGATTTGAGGAAAGAGTATTGGTGGCCCTGTATGAAGAGGGACGTCGCATGGTTCGTTGAGAGGTGCTTGACCTGCCGTAGGGTTAAGGCCGAGCACCAGAGACCGCATGGCAAGTTGCAGCCATTGGAGGTTCCCGAGTGGAAGTGGGAACAAATCACCATGGATTTCATCACCAAATTGCCGAGGACTGCCAGAGGAGTCGATGCAATTTGGGTGATTGTGGATAGGTTGACGAAGAATGCACACTTCCTTGCCATCAGTGAGAGTTCTTCAGCGGAGAAGTTGGCGGAGATATATGTGAGAGAAGTGGTATCTCGGCATGGGGTGCCGATCTCGATTGTTTCAGACCGTGACGTGCGCTTCACTTCCAGATTCTAGAAGAAATTCCATGAGGAGCTGGGTACTAAATTGCATTTTAGTACCGCATACCATCCCCAGACAGACGGTCAGAGCGAGCAAACGATTCAGACGCTGGAGGACATGCTTCGAGCGTGTGTGTTAGATTTCGGGGGTAGCTGGGATGCGTATTTACCCTTGGCAGAGTTTTCCTACAACAACAGCCATCATTTGAGCATTGGTATGCCACCCTTTGAGCTGTTGTATGGTAGGAGGTGTCGGACCCCCATTTGCTGGGGAGAGGTAGGACAGAGAGTAATGGGCAGTACAGAGATCGTGCTTCAGACGACAGAGTAGATTCAGCAGGTTAGACAGAGGTTATTGACCGCCCAGAGCCGACAGAAGAGTTATGCAGACAGACGCCGATCCGAGCTTGAGTTTCAAGTCGGCGACTTCGTTCTCCTGAAGGTCTCTCCTTGGAAAGGAGTGATTCGATTCATGAAGAGGGGCAAGTTGGGACCCCGGTATATTGGGCCATTTCGTGTGATTGCAAGGATAGGTCGGGTAGCCTATCGTTTGGAGTTGCCAGCAGAGTTGGGGCAGATCCACGACACTTTTCATGTGTCGCAATTGAGGAAGTGTATAGCCGATGAGTCGGCAGTGGTGCCATTAGAGGATATTCAGGTGGATGCGAGCCTGAATTATGCCGAGAGACCAGTGGCCATCAGGGATCAGAAGATCAAGGTTCTGAGGAACAAGGAGGTACCTCTGGTGTTGGTTCAGTGGCAACACCGGAAGGGATCAGAAATGACTTGGGAGCCGGAGCGTGAGATGCGGGAGCAGCACCCGGAGCTATTTTCAGAGTGAGACTTCGAGGGCGAAGTCTAGTCATAGTGGGGGAGAGTTGTAACAGCCCGGAATTCCAGGTATTGTTATATATATGATTTTGGGTGTTTTAAGAGGGGACTCGGCGAGTTGGAGCTTAGACTCGCCGAGTAGGATCGCGGATCTGGTCGCGGGTTCGCGACTAGACTCGACGAGTCCGGATATGGACTCGGCGAGTCTGCGCTGTTTAGCGAAAACCCTAACCGTTCAGGTTTGGGACGTATATGAGGAACCTTATGGCCTTCATTCTTCACCCTAGTCCTCTGAGAGAAACCCTAATTCGATTGTGAGTATCTGGAGCAAGGTAGAAGACCATTGTTGATTTTGGAAGTGTTGTTTTGCAAGGAAGAGGAGGCTTGGTTAAGGGAACAACAAGAGAAGCCACGTTCTGAGGATTGGGGACACAGAGAGCACGTTATTCAGGTAATATTTCGAGTTGCATTCTTCTATGTTGATGTGTATATGGATTTAGGGTTTATTGAACCCTTTTGTGGCTAGATTGAGTGTTACCTTAGTCCCCCAAGCGATTGGAACCCTGTATTGGGACCTTTGGAAGTCCAGAGTGTCCCATGCCTGAGCATTTCGGGAATCAATGGAGGTTTTGGATTGGAATCCTTATGCCTTAGGTCAAAATGTGAATTATGAGTCATGGGGTGTATTATGAGCACCGAAATGAGGACCTTACGTGATGAATCAGTCTAGTAAGGCCATACCTATGAATGGTCGGAGCAGATCTGACCTTAGAAAGCAGTTCGAGCGGTTGCATGGCATGGACTCGCCGAGTCCGATGAACAGACTCGGCGAGTAGCTTGAAGATTAACTGGGACTCACCGAGTTGTTCTTCAGACTCGGCGAGTTGAGTGGGGGTGGCCCCGCGATTCTTCCAGGAGGAGCTCGTCGAGTCAAGGGGGATACTCGACGTGTAGAAAGGAAATCTTAGAGAATTGGTGAGGATGTCTAGACTCGCCGAGTCGCCCTAGCACTCGCCGAGTCCGGTCAAGTTGACCATTGACCGTTGACCGTTGACCAGAGTTGACCTATGTCTGACTTCTTAGGGATAGTCAAACTTAGAAGATAAAAGTGTTAATAAGAGATATATGATGTTATAGGGAGATTGTAGCTCGGCGGATCGGGCACGAGTGATTTCGGGATTTGCTAGCTTTCGATATTCACGAGGTGAGTCTTCTCACTATACTGTACCCAGAAGGGTTTGACTGTATGACCGGAAGGTCGGATATGATATGTGATATATGTGCTATATGTGATAAGTTAACTGTTATACGTGCTATGTATGTTATGTGGGCCGGAAGGCATTATGTTAAGGGCCGGACGGCGATTATATTATGGGCCTGAAGGCGATTATGTTATGGGCCGAAAGGCGTTGTGTTGTGAACCGTAAGGTTGGCGTGGGTAGGACCGGAAGGTTTACCCAGCAGGGACGGAAGTCCCCTGAGACACATGGACCGGAAGGTCAGGGCCTGGAAAGGCGTATGTGCGTAAGTTGTATATTGGGGAACTCACTAAGCATTTATGCTTACAGTTGTTGTGTGTGTTTCAGGTACTAGCGAGGACCGTGGGAAGGCGCCGGCATGATCTGTACACACTGACAGATGTTTTGTGATCTTGGGATTCATATGATTTGTATTTTGACATGACACTTGGAATGTTTATGCCATATTTTGAATGAAAATACCTTATTTTGAAATGAAAAAAATTTGTTTGAAAATTTACGTTGTTACAGGCCTGTCCAACCGTGGTTTATGCTTCGGGTTAGACTATATATTATGCATGCATGTATAGCGTTAAGATAGAGTTCTCATTAATTGATTTTGCATTGTAACCCTATACACACCTCTACAGTCGAAGTTCTTCATCGAGCTCTTCTGAGGTGTGAGAGATTAATCATTCGACATCATTTGTCTCATTCTTGTGTTCTTAATTACTTCTTTCTTGTTTATCTGTTTTGAATCTATCGATCTAATAGCACAATATTCTCATCAATTGGTATCAGAGCAGGAGACTATGTAATACATACGCATTTCTTCTGTGTGAAGAATCCATTAGGGTTTCCGCTTTTATCGATTATTTAGAAGTCGTCTTCTTCTTGTCGACGGAGTATATTAGTGTTCGATAAAACCTTAGTCTCATCTTTACAAGTCTGATTCAAGCAGATTATAATAAGAAGTTTTTCATCATTTCTCACGACGATTCTCAAGTCAATCCAATCAACATCTCCAATAGTATAGCATCCACTACGAGAATTCCCATTCTCTATACTTAACATTATGAAGTATGGGGGCATCACTTTGAAGACTACGTCATTGGATCTGAAGACAATGGCTATCTAATCTGGGAAGCAATTAGATTGGGTCCGTTTGTTCACTCTAGAATGAACAGAACAATCAAATCTCAAAAGGATTATAATCAACTCTTAGTGGACGTGGAGAAGGTCCCTTAAAACGAAAAAGACAAGTTGCTATGCAATGTTAAAGCCATGAGAATGATCAGATTCGCTTTGCAAATCGATACTTTCCGTTTAGTGAGCTCATTCACTACAGCTAAAGAAGTATGGGATAGGTTGAAAGAGTTATATTCAACTGATGAGGATCTAGACCACTCCATCCAAACCCTTTTGCTCTCTAATTTTGGTGCTTTTGTAAACAAACCCGAAGAGAAACTCATTCAGACATTCGATCGTTTCAACCATTTTCTTAGCAAGATGATGAAATATGGTATTGAAAGGAAGTTGATTGAACAAAAGGTGACATTCATGAACGGCTTAAGACCCGAATGGATGTCAGTAGTCTTGACTGTAAAGGCTCATGAGCAGTTTAAGTCCTACTCATTGGCGAAATTGATAGGAATACTTAAATCTCATGAAATTGTGGTGACTAAGGATGCAAAAGTTGTTTCGTGTGTGGGTTCTCTAGCCCTTGTTTCTAAAAGCAAGAGTATGGAAGACGAAGAAGAAGAATTTGGTATGTCGGAGTGCGATCTGACTAATGATGAATATGCAATGATTGTTACAAACCCGAAGAAGTTTGCTCGTAAGAAGTTCCCTGTCAACAAGAACCGAAACTGGAAAGGAAGCTATAGCTCTGAAAAGACGAAAGAGGATAGCAAAATTACTACTCAGAAGAATGACGAGAAGAAGGAGAGCAAGCTTATGGGAGATTCAGGATATGACTGCATCTACTGTCATGGCAAGAACCACTTTGCCAAGGATTACATGCTGAGAAAGATGTCTGAGAAAAAGGATGGTGAAGATGACAAAGAATACCACATGCAAAAGTTGGAGGAGATAAAGAAGAAGAAAACATCTAATGTTTCTATGAATGCTTTAATTGTGCAGGAACATATTGTTGATGATGAGTTTGGTGGAGAAGAAGTCTGGTCTACAGACTCTGAAGATGAAGAGGTACGCAGACCTCTGCATGGAAGAGCTTATGTGGAAAGAGAAGGAGTTACATAGTCAGCTGGTAGATGCTTAGTGGTTACAACCGAAGGTAAGACTAAAGAAGCGAAGCTTAAGGAAGACAAATGTTTCGGAACCAAGCCTATGATCGAAAGGATCAGCGATTGTGATTAGTTGATCAAAAAGGTACAGTCTATCCTGAAATCACTTAAAATACCAGTAACAAATTATGAAAAAAACTAAATGAATTAAAATTCAAGTTTTCTAACTTAAGTGGCAGTCTTATTTAAACTCGCTTAGCAAATTGTAGCCTAACTCTGACTCCTTTTGTTGTATCCAAGAGTGAAGAGAGAAGAATATGGATACAACAAAAGGAGTCAGAGTTAGTAAGGGCTAGGGATGAACTTATTTATTTGCAACGAGACAATTTAAAGTTCTTGAAACAAAGAAATATTTTCTATTTAATTGCTAAACGCTTATATAATAATATCACCCAGTTGCATTTAGATTGTGAGACAGGTAAAAAGATTCACAAAATGATTTTTCCCTTCCTTGAATTTAAGGAGGACGAAGTCATCGCTGAATGTGAATCCATAATGTCCTCAGATGAGCTTTCAGTGACCTATAAATATGGACTGGACAAAGTTGAGACTTTTATTGAGTCCAAAGAACATAAATGTATGTGAAAGAATTTACTAGACAAAAACGATAAATTAAAAATCAAAACCAAGACCTTACAGAAGTTCGACTCATCAAATGCCAAATTAAGTTCAGAAAATAAAATGAATTTGGAAACCACTTCTGAATTTGATGAGGAAAGTGAAATGAGCGAAATTTCAGTAGAAGTCTAGATTGACTGTTCCGAATTTCTCAAGAGAGAATCAGAAAAAGCAAACTCGCTTGTATCTGAAAATTCTGTTGAGTTCGCTCGCTTTTCTAAAGATAAGTCCAAAGTCCTCAAAGAAAAGGCGGTAGTTTATCGAAAGGTGCAAACAGTGTCGAACCAAGTATATACCATTGAAGGAATAACTACGAAACAAACGGCAGAGTTGACCTCAATGGTTGAAAACGATACCGCTGAAGGTTGTGACTGTTGGATAAGGTGTCTAAGTCCATAACTATTTCTAGTAAGTCCTTGACCTGACCCGACATGGTACATTTGGGTTGCATGGCACCATGCGATTGGATAAACTAAATGAGAGAAATAACACATATGATTTATTAATATATTATAAGTTCTAATATATTAATAATATTGTTTAATTAGTTTTTTTTCAAGAATTAATTTGGAAATAACTAAGTGATCAAAAGATAACTAATTAAATATATGGGTAGATTATGTAAATCTTCCATATCTTATCAAGTTGGTTTCCACCCATAGGATGCTCCATGGATGCTCCATGGAGTTAACCCATGGATCAAGAAATGAAGAGTCATGGAACATTAGGGTTTACATAATGCAACACACTATATAAGCAATGTAACTCTCCCCAAAATCGGCTACACTAAGAAACAAGAGGGCTTGGCCGATTTTACATGTGTTAGAGTATTCTCTCAAGTTTATTCTTTGCATTTGGTGTTGTGTGAAGCATTTGAGGCATCACACTTGAGGTTCTAGGCTTACAAGGTTTCAAGGAACACTTTCAACAACAAGGTATGAAGTTCTATCTTTTATACAAAGAAAATTGTACCCCATGTATGCTAGATAGGTTGATAACCTTGGAAAACAACTTTGCATGATTATTAGACAAAAATAGATCCAAGGTTATTAGGGTTGCATGTACACTTAGGAAGTGTTAGAATGCTCAAAACCCATCAGTGGTATCAGAGCCTAGGCTTGCTTGTTTGATTTTTGTGCAAAATGCTTAAAAAATCGAGTTTTCTGCTTTCTGCCCGTATAAACTCGCCGAGTCCATGGGGGACTCGACGAGTCCATGACCAAATGCATGCTACTCGTCGAGTCAGTTCATGCACTCGTCGAGTAGAGGCTGCGGTTTTCAGAATTTCGATTTTTGTTGTTGGAAATGGACTAGGAACATTACCCTAAACTGTTTTGGTGTTTTAAAACTTGTTTTAGTTGGTGTAATGTTCATGCTCATCCATTTACAATGACAAATCATCGAAATTACAAGTTTTTAAGTGTAATTTTTGATTCATGAAAGTGTTCATATTCATGTTATTGATCTTATGATGGTTAGATGATCATAGGAATTGTTCGTAACCTATGTGATAGATTAATTCATGATCATTATGTGTTTTAATGGAGTGCATAACTTGTCTTCAAGTTATGGAAAACCAAAAGTCACTTTGCTTTAAAACCATTAAAAGAACACATGGGTTATATAAATGAAGAGTCTTCATTTTTAAAACTCTAATTAACTCATAAGTTACAAGAAATGAAAAGTTTTGAAAGTTTACAAAACCTGCCCTCAAGTTTTGGAACAAGTAAAGTCATATTAAAACTTTAGTTCCAACCCTTAGAATTTTAAAAGTTAAAATTCAACCCTTATACTTATAATATTATAAGTTAATAATATATATATATATATATACATATATATATATATATATATATATATATATATATATATATATAAGATCAAAGTCGTCTTACCGCTAGTACGCCTCATTCACGAAGCCAGTCTATAAGGTGGGTATAAGGTTGTTGCCTATAAAATGGCAACTTAATGTATGTCCACTCTCACCCACCACTTGCTAGATTGGTGGAGGGTCGTTAGCCGAACGGGTAGGACAAGGACTTATAATTCTCATTAAAAGTATGATGAATATATTAAAGTAACTAAATGCTTTTATTAAATTCCCAATCTTAGTTACTTTAGGAAAAATGTGAATAAGGTGCTAATCCATGAAATTACACTTTACACTTTGGTTAAGTCGTTAGTGGAGCGTGTGTGGTTAACCGGCACACTAACTTGAACTTAACAAGGTAGGTAAAGGGTGACTTAATGTTTATCATAGTATCGATGGAGCGTGTGTGGTTAACCGGCATGTCGATTGAGGGGTAATACATTAAGGGTACCAAGTGATTTGCATGGTTACTTCACACCTCGTTTTCTGATCCTCGGCATCCCAGTCACAAAACTTGGAGGGCACACTCGAGACTGAAACATGCCTTTGAAAATTTCATTGAATGTCAAAAGAATCTAGGAGTTTCTAAGAACCAAATTAAATATATTTAATATTTCGTCTTTGGTGGAAATTGGTGAATCGTCATTCACCTACCTTTCAAATATGTTATTACTTAGATTACGACATACCTCTTCTAAGTATAATATATTGTGATTGGGTCCTAGCCTTAATACTAGATTTGGGTGTTTTATTAAGGACTATCTCTATTTCTAAACTAAACTTTTCTTCTTTTCAGATGTCTACAAACACTGCTGCTTCTGGCTCTAATCCTAATGGCTCCTTTTCTCTAATGAACTTGTGTGGGAAAGTCACTTTTGATGGATCCAACTTTAATGAATGGATCAGAAACATCCGAATGATTACCCGCTACGAGGACAAAGAATATGTCCTCGATAAGGAGCTTAAGGAGATTGATGAGACAGTTGCTACTCCTCAAGAGATCGCTGACTTTAGAGCACATGAAAGCGATGCCACCAAGGTGGCATGCATCATGATGGCCACTATGACAACTGACCTCCAAAAGTCCTATGAGGACTTCTACCCTTTTGAAATGCACCAAGATTTGATGGAAAGATACCATCAGAGTGCAAGACAAGAGAGGTATGAAATCATCTCCTCCATGATAACAACCCGAATGAAGGATGGTGAACCCATCACGGGCCACATGCAGAAAATGCAAAGATTTGTGGACCATTTGTTGAAGCTTAATGTGAACTTCCCCGAGGAGCTTGCAATAGATATCATTTTGCACTCCTTACCTTCATGTTATGATAAATTCCGCATGACATACCACATGAACAAGGAAGAGGTCACTCTCAGCAAACTTCAAGGACTCTTAAACACCGCGGAGAGTGGTCTTAGGGTAAGGAGGTTGTTACTACTCCTACTCCTACCAACTCCAGCCTTGTCTTGGTAATCGGGAAAGGACGAGGGAAGAAGAGAAAGAGTTCTTCGAAGGGTACCAAGGCTAGGACCCTTGAAGGCTCTTCTTCAAGTGGAACCAAGAAAGGTTTCATCACTCATTCTTTTGACCCACAAGAGACTGAATGCTTCTATTGCCATGAAAAGTCACATTGGAAGCGAAACTGCCCAAAGTACCAGCAAGATGTGAAGGATGGGAAAGTCAAACCCAACCATGCAGGTATTTACATAATCTTATCTAATAACTCACCCCATTCTAACTCATGGGTCCTTGATACCGGTTGTGGTATTCATATCTTTTCTGATGTTCAGGGACAAAGAAGAAGTGAGAATATGGAGCAAGGAAGAATAAACTTGATCATGGGAAACAGGAAAGCTTCACATGTCACCAAGATTGGAGTTTATACTTTATTGCTAAGTAGTGGGTTTAGTCTAGATTTGAATAAATGTTGTTATTTTCCAGAAATGGAAAGAAATATTATTTCCTTTCATGCATTGTATAAACAAGGTTTTACCTTTTCATTTGATAATGAAGTTGGTTCGATTAATGCTTTCTTTAATAATATTCTTTATTTTAAGGCATTACCTTGTGATGGTGTGTATGAAACTGTATATGTGGTTGATAACTTAGGAAATAATGTTTTGTGTATTGATTCTCTTAATAATAATAACTTGGATAAAGCATCATTATGGCATTGTCGTCTTGGACATATAAGCAAGAAACGCATAGGCCAACTCCAAAAGGATGGAGTCTTGGAGTCATTTGACCTAAGGTCAGATGATAGTTGCAAATCATGCTTACTTGGAAAAATGACAAAGTCACCCTTCATAGGTTCTTGTGAGAGGGGTGAATGTTTGTTGGATCTTGTACACACGGATGTGTGTGGACCCTTCAAACATGCCACAAGGGATGCTAATCGTTATTATTTGACTTTTACTGATGATTATAGTAGATATGGGTATGTCTACTTAATCAAGCATAAGTCAGAGACTTTCGAAAGGTTTAAGGAATTTAAACAGGAAGTCAAGAATCAATTGGACAGGAACATTAAGATGCTTCGATCCAATCGAGGTGGTTAGTATCTTAGCTCAGAGTTCCTCGACTATCTTAGGGAATGTGGGATTGTCTCACAATTGACACCTCCCAGGACACCGTAGTTGAATGGTGTAGCTGAGAGGCGTAATCGAACCTTGATGGATATGGTTCGTTCCATGATGAGTCGAGCTTCGCTACCAATCTCATTCTGGGGTTATGCCTTAGAGACTGCCGCCCATATCCTTAATCTAGTCCCTACAAAGAAAGTTGCCAAAACTCCTCACGAGATGTGGACTTGTAAAGTACCCAAACTAGAACACATCAAGATTTGGGGTTGTGAGACGTGAGACTCATGATAAGCTTGAACCCCGAAGCGAGAGGTGTATTTTCATCGGATACCCTCAAAGATCCTTTGGTTACCTCTTCTACAGACCTAGTGATAATGTGGTCTTTGTAGCAAGAAGAGGTGTAAGTCCCTAATCTGCCCGTGTATCAGTCAGATCCGTTTGATGGTGCGGAATCCCAATCAAACGGATTATTTCAGATAAAATAGAAGAGAAGGAGAAGAAGAATAATATGAATCTTGTATGTATTGATATGAATTATGATCCGGATACAAGAGATTCACACACACATAAAAGCTCTTGTTTCTCTCTGGCCGTAAACTACTTCTGTTCAACAACTCATCAATCTCTACTCCTCACCCTAACACCTCTATTTATACATGTTGGATATGGGCCGGAAACAAATGGGCCGTAAATGAGTTTATGGCTATAAGGTGTTTACGGCCGTAAACTCAGCCGTAAACTAGACCAAAAATTCATAAACTATTACACAAAAATATAATTGCCCAGAAAAGTAAAGTATAAACCATATTTTGACCCAACAATCTCCCCCTTGGTTTATAGCTTTCTTTTCTTAATTGACCCAACAAGCTCCCCCTAAGAAGTAGCTGGGTCTTCTTATCAATCTTCAATGGGAGCTTGGCTTCAGCTTTAATCTTCAAATTCTTCACAACTTCAAGATGAACTTGATGAATCTTCAATGAATGACTTCATCTTGAGCACTTGAGCTATTCTTCAGAATTTGGCATTGAACGCACATTGGGTGAGGAGGTTTTACGTCATGATTCTTGAAAGATGGCGCTTTCAGCTTGAGAATCTTCAGAGAGAACTTCAGAGAGAACTGAACTTCTGGATCACTTCAGAAGGTACAAATATAGCAACAGACTGATTGAGGAGGCTTCAATGCAATCCGTCACATAATCTTCAATTTCAGCTTCACCTTGCTTTTGGGGTTGAAGGATTGAATGTTGAAATAATGATCTTCATTTCTTGCTCCTTCGAATGCGAATTCTTTGATGCTCACGGACGAGGCTTTGGCTCAGAAATCTTCAACACAAACTCCATGAGTTTTATCTATACTTGAAATCACTCTTCAAGACAAAACAAAAACTAAAAGAAAACTTAGCACACAAAATAAAACAGAAATAAAAATATTTTTGGATTTTTTTTTCTGAACAAGAAATAAAACAGCACTAACACTATTTTTGAATTTTAATTTTTAATTTTTTATTTTTTTAAATTTTTTTTGATTTTTTTTCATTATTTTTAATTTTTTTAATTCTCCCCTAATATTTAAATTAGAAGAAACTATGACAAATTTAACAAAAATAAAAATGATATCTAACTTTAAGAGTGATTTGGGATCAAAGTTTTTAGACAACCTTTATCCACTTGTCGGTACCTTTCATATTCACATCTTTGTCTGGTCGATCGTCGGTATTGTGGTCCACTTAAACACGAAAAATTTGTGACAGATTTAGGATATACTATTTGTTACAAGACAAGGTGAACTTAAAAACCTAAAATTTATATATGATCCTAATTTCTTAGATACTATATCTTAAGGACCATTCATCTAACGACGACCAGGGATATTGTTGTCCACCTAAATTGAGCAGCGAGATCTATAGACAATCTTTGAGTGTTCAATTTTAAGTGTACTGGAACGTGTTTCCTGCTTCCTGATATGCCCCAACCATCAAGAACTTCCAGAGTACTCCTTACACCGGGTGAGCAGACAACCATTCAGAGAGATAAGAGATTTAGAATTCTATTGCTAATTACTTCAGAGGGGTTGAGAAGAAGAAGGTTGCATATGCTGTGTACCAGGTCGGAGTAGAAGTCGCGCAAAGGAGACAGCATATGGCTAACAGATGAGAAGTATTTCACACATACATTTCACACATATATATATCCTGCAGAGAAATAGAGTTGCATATGTTGTGTACCAGGTCGGATTATAAGTCACGCAAAGGAGACAACATATGACTAACAGACAGAAAGAAAGAAAACAATTTTCTACAGACCTAATTTATCGGAATTTACCGGTCGCCCCATCCAACCGGAATTAAGGACAGAATCCGCACATCGAGGAAAAGTTAAACCACGGTTCCAAGTATGGGTTCATTTAATGTGACGAGTAGATTCCCATATATATCTCCCTGCTCAACCTATCCGAGCGTCGTATTGTCAGGCTGAATGGATCTAACTAGGTCAAGATTTGTCAAGTCTATAAATTTCCTAAGTTCAACTCTGCCTAGTCATGTCCATTTAAAATTTTTCGTGCCTACCGACGCATCAAGTCAGAGCATAGACCCTTCAACTTCGGGTACGTTACGCAGACTCAGGTTGCCTGTTATCACATTTTCATATCACTTCCCAAAACATCTCCCTCAAGCACATTTCATAACCAACATTTTTTTTTTATTTTTTTGATTTTCTGATGTTTTTGGATTTTTTAAAATTTTCTAATTTTTTTTGTTTTGTTTTTATTTCTCCCCCTAAATTTGTGCATAGGAGAGAAACGAAAGTAAATGCGCAAATTTAAACTATCCTAAAACAAAAGTTAGTCTTTAAAGCGAATCAGGTTAAGAAAAACTTAGGAGTATAGAGAAGAAAACACAAACCGTAATTCACCGAATGAATCTGCATCCAGAAGGTCTGAGAACAACACACGTAATCTCAGAATAGATCCGAATATTCTTCATATCATGAAGCATTAACCCCGTGTGTTCCCTTCTTTTCTTCCCTTCTTTCCTTTCACGCAAAGGACACATACTCTCAAACAAAATTATGAATGTTGTACAGTTGAGAGATGCCTCCTATCATGTGCCTGGAACAACCACTACCAACAAATCGAAGTCTGATGATATGCCTCCATAGCTGCTCCGACACAGAGCGGGATCAGTTCGTCTTTGGAACCCAGTCCATTTTGAAACTGGGTCGACCTTTTTCATCAACGCACGATACTCTCTCCCATGACATATCCTGCTTATCACAAACAGAAGATGTAGAAACGTTAGAAGCATTAGGAATTTTGGGAGTTTAAGCCTTCGGAACCCATTTGTAGTTGGGTTTAACCCATTTCTTTTTCGATCCGATGGGTGGCTCGGCACTTGATTTGGAACTTGAAGCCGGCTGCCGAGATAACTTTGACCTAACCGGTCTTGGCTTCACAGGAGCATCTCTTGGATTGGGCTTCTTGGCCGGCATTCCCTTCTTGCCCTTGGGATTCAAATTCTTTGCCTTGTGGGTTGGATGCTTGGCCTTGGGAGTTGAATTCTTGGCCTTCTTGGCAGTCCAGTCGTCAATGTCTGATCGTGATCTCGGGGGGTATCTTTTGGAGTGTCTCCCTCTTGACGCGTTCTGCCAGCCTTGTGCGTAGTAGGGAACATACGCGCGATTAGGACAATTTCTGGCAATGTGTCCAGGTGTTCCATAGTGAAAACATGTCCTTTTCTTCACTGGGGAGTTGTCTCTTCCTGCCCCTGGTGGTGTATCTTTGCCTTGTCTCTGATTATTTCCACATGCACACTTACAACAGACACTTTGTGGCGCTGGAATTGGAGGCCTATATTTCTCAACGACAGGTTTGTTAGAAGCAGCCGAGTTCGAAGCAAAAGATTTAGAGTTCAAGGAGTCATTGGTTTGTTCAGAAGAACTCTCCTTGTTCTCATCTTCTGCTACTTTACGTGCACATGTAACAGAAACATCAATATTTTCAACATTAATAACTCCTCCTGAGACAAATCCAGCTGGTTTTCCGTATTTAAGATGTGCCTCCCTGTCAATTTCTTCTTGTTTCATGGGGATGGATGTGTAGTTATGATTGTAAGGAGGAGGTACACTGTCATACCCTAGACCCTTGCTTTGATTTTCTTTGAATTTTAACTGGGTCTCATATAAGGAGTCGACTGTCTGACTTGACGCAGTATAATTTTTGAAACTGACATCAGTTTTTCCACACTTGATTTTTAAAGCGTCAAGTTCTTCAGTTACATCAGCAAGTTGACTCTTAACATAATCATAATTTTCACACTTGTTGTTGTACTCTTCCTGAAGTTTCCTAAAGTCCTTGGTTTTAGCTTCTAATTCAGCCTTCAGGGGTTTCTGTCCTTTCCTGAGTTGATATCCTTCATATCTTAGGTCCTCAACTTTTCTTTTAAATACATCAATTTGTTCCCGAAGAAATTTAATCGTGGCTTCACAAGCTGGAGAACATGTAACTTCAGTGACCGAAATACTTTCAGAACTCATTGTTTCTCTACACTTCAAAACATCAAGTTCTTGAATAACATCAGCAAGACTAAGATGATTGAGATCTTTTGTCTTCTTGATGATGGCCACGTTCATATCCCACAATTTTGGAAGTGAATTCAATAGCTTTTTGTTTATCTCAAATTTGGACATGAAGATCCCAGCTATATTCATCTCAGTAGTGAGTGTGGTAAATCGCTGCAATTGAGCTTCCAGGGTTTCTCCAGGGATATAATCGAACATGTTGAAATTTTTCCTTAACTGATCCTGATGACTCTCTTTCATGTTTTTTCAATTCCCTTGTAAACTTTAAAATCAATAATAAAAAAAAAAACTAGAAGCTAAAATAAAAATTAAACGTCAAATTTAAAATGCCTTTTTTTATTTTTCTTTAAGTCAACCTTAAAAGTCAAATTTTAAAAATTAAACTCAAAAGTCAAACCGAAAAGTTAAATTTGAAATTTTAAAGGTTAAACGAAAAAGTCAAGGTTTAAAAACAAAGGTCAAACTTGAAAGACAAAATCAAAATTTTAAATAAAAAATAAAAGAAATAAAAATAAAAGTTTAAAAAATAATATTTTTTTTAATTATATTATTATTATTATTATTATTTATTTTAATTTGGATAAAAAAAATTTGAATTCAAAGAAATTGAATTTTTGGGTTAAATTTGAAAAATTTTCGAAAGTTGGATGCGACTGCAAGTGTTTAAGTTTAATATTTCGGAGGGAAATCACAAGGAGTCAGCTAGAAGGGTTGGTAAGGCGCTGTGTTTGGGAGTTGGAGGTCGCTGGTTCGATCCCTGTCCGTTGCAAAATCGCTTGTTCTTTTTAATTGAAGCTGCTATGCGAGCTGCTGCTTAGCCGGCCACTGAGCCGAGCCTTCAAGCCGCAAACGGAGCCGTAAACGCCGAGTCGCTCTTCAAGCCACGCTCCACCGCTTCAATCCGCAAGCCGCCTAGTCTCAAGCCACTGCCGAGCCGAGATCTCCGGAAACCCTAGCCGTAAACACAAACGCGCCGCTGGCCGTGAACTGTTTCCGGCAGTAAGCTCCGGCTGTAAACCCTTCAAGATTCCATGAAAAACAACGATTTTTCGACTTTGAAGCTCCAAAACTCGATCAAAAACCCATTTTTATGAAAAACACAAAGAACAACCCCCCTTATTTTTGCGAGATCTATCCAAAAACGCAAAAATATTACGAAAATAAGACCAAATAATGCTCCAAATAGAGTTTACGGCCCAAGAACTCGGAGTTTACGGCCGTAAGCTTGGACCGTAAACACCAATTATTCAGATTCCAAACGAAACAATAAAACCTTTTGACTGATACAACTTGGCTCTGATACCGATTGTAAGTCCCTAATCTGCCCGTGTATCAGTCAGATCTGTTTAATGATGCGGAATCCCAATCAAACGGATTATTTCAGATAAAATAGAAGAGAAGGAGAAGAAGAATAATATGAATCTTGTATGTATTGATATAAATTATGATCCGGATACAAGAGATTCACACACACATAAAAGCTCCTGTTTCTCTCTGGCCGTAAACTACTTCTGTTCAACAACTTATCAATCTCTACTCCTCACCCTAACACCTCTATTTATACATGTTGGATATGGGCCGGAAACAAATGGGCCGTAAATGAGTTTACGGCCGTAAGGTGTTCACGGCCGTAAACTAGACCGAAAATTCATAAACTATTACACAAAAATATAATTGCCCAGAAAAGTAAAGTATAAACCATATTTTGACCCAACAAGAGGAGTCTTTCGAGAAAGAGAGTTTATAAGCCAAGGAGACAGTGGGACGCAAATTGACCTTGAAGAACTTCAAGAGTCAAGTGGTGAAGGAATTTCAAACCTTAGCCCTCAACTTGAGGAAGAAACTCCTGTTGAGCCAATTGACGAGTCTGTATCTCTGAGGCGTTCCACGAGAGTTAGGAATGCACCTGAGCATTACTATGGTTTCCATATTACTGTGGAAGGTGAGACACTTATTAGTGATGAGACACTAGTAGGTCTGGATGAACCTAACAGTTACGTGGAAGCCATGGCAGGCCCTGAGTCTGCTAAATGTAAAAAAGCTATGGATAGCGAGATACAATCCATGTATGACAATCAAGTTTGGAACTTGGTTGAGAATGTATCAGGTCGTAAGACTGTAGGGTGCAAATGGATATTCAAGAAGAAGACCGACATGGATGGTAATGTACACACTTATAAGGCTCGACTGGTTGCAAAGGGGTTCTCTCAAATTCCTGCAGTGGATTATGATGAGACCTTTTCTCCAGTAGCCAAGATTAAGTCTATTAGGGTTATGTTAGCCATAGCTACATTTCATGACTATGAAATATGGCAAATGGATGTCAAAATCGCTTTCCTTAATGGGAAATTGACTGAAGATGTTTGCATGAGTCAGCCAGAAGGTTTTGTCAGAACGAGTACCCTAATAGAGTGTGTAAGCTTGAGAAATCCATTTATGGATTAAAGCAAGCACCTCGCAGAAGGAATCTTTGCTTTGATGATAAAGTCAAGGAATTTGGCTTTTCTAGGAGTGAAGATGAATCTTGTATGTATGTCAAGGCTAGTGGGAGTATAGTTAGCTTTTTGGTATTGTATGTGGATGACATACTACTCATAGGAAATGACATTCCAACTCTGCAGGAAGTTAAGTCCTGGCTTAAGAAGTGTTTCTCTATGAAGGACCTTGGAGAAGCTGCCTACATTCTATGGATAACGATTTTGAGAAATCGGAGTAAAAGACTAATTGGACTTAGTCAAAGTACCTGCTTGGACAAGGTGTTGAAGAGATTCAGCATGCAAAACTCCAAGAAAGGAGAGTTACCCATCTAGAGTAATGCTAGATTGAGTAAGACACAAAGCCCTAGTACTGAGGCTGAGATAGCAGAAATGAGTCGAGTGCCTTATGCTTCGGCAGTAGGCTCGATCATGTATGCTATGACTTGTACTCGACCTGATGCAACCTTTGCCTTGAGCATGGTTAGCAGGTATCAGGGGAACCCTGGCAAGGCTCACTGGACTGCGGTAAATAATATTCTCAAGTACCTACGGAGGACTAAGGACTGGGTCCTTACCCTCGGTGGGAGTGATGACTTGAGAGTGGTAGGGTATTGTGATGCTGGCTTCCAGATTGATAGGTATAATTTCTGCTCTCAGTCGGGCTGGGTCTTTACCCTAAACGGAGGAGCAATCACTTGGAAGAGTTCCAAGCAGGAGACAGTGGCTGATTCCACTTGTGAATCAGAGTATATAGCAGCGAGCAAGGCAGCAAAGGAGGCTATATGGCTGAAGAACTTCATAGGAGACCTTGGAGTAGTACCAACTATAAAGGAGCCCATGAAAATTTTCTATGATAGTGAAAGTGTTGTTGCCTTAGCCAAGGGACCAAGGGATCACGGTAGATCCAGACACATCGATAGAAAATATCATTTTATCAGACATCGTATAGAAGAAGGAATCCTCGTGGAAAAGAGGGTATCATCAGATGAGAACCTAGCAGATCCCCTCACGAAGGGACTGAGTAGGGTTAAGCATCTCCAGCATGCTCGGAGCATAGGGCTAAAGGATGATATAAGTTTTAGCAGTTAGATAAATTATGAAATTTGTAAAGTGTAATTGACATTTGATGATGAATAAAAGTTGTGTTTATTTATGAGTAAAGTGTTACTATATTTTGTCAATCCTTTTGCATGTTTTGACTTCCAGAATAGTATGTTGTGGTTTTACATATTATTCAAATGTTCCACATTCGGTCATATGTTGGAAGTAGATATGAAGTAAGACTGTCATGAAGTTGGTTGTAGGTGTCAGGATATAAGACAACACTTCATGAGTGCTCATTAGTTCTACGTATTGGAATCAACCCACGCTCACTGGAATCACTTCATGGAATTTTATCTCGAGTGATCGTGAGACGGTAATATCATATAAGACTTCAAACCTAGAGATATGATTTGTTGCCTATGAATTGATTATGCATTGATTGTACGAAAACGCATTGGTAACTCGATGTTATAAAATGTGCTTTTGTGTATAATTGAACTAGTAGTAGAACAAACATATGAGTCGAAGTTTATCTGTTCCTTCTTGGATTAGAAGCTGATATCTGGGCTCCTCGATGATTTTGTTTTGACCTATGTACCGGGCCCGGTCAGAACTAAGTTGATGTGTTCAATTAAGTTCTTTGTCAAACAAATCGGAAATCGGGAAACAAACGGCTGCACAATAAGTAAGACATTGTTCCATGTATTTGTCCGGCTTATATCTAGAATAGAGGATTATATGATCCCTTATCTTAAATGGCGTATCAACATCTTCTCAGTTCCGAGAGACCTTGAAAGAGCTACGATTGTCGATCGGTTCCTAAAGTATTGCAGTTATAGTTATTAGACTTATCTGTCACACCCTAAAACCGGAACGGCGGAAACGTTCTGGGGTGGATGACGTCATGTCAAGTATCACAACACATGCATTATAGTAATCAAAGTACAACAACCATTGCATTAATAGAAATAGTTTTACATGTTTTACATTACAATACAACAAAGTAATACAGGTAATAATATAAGTGCAGTTTGGTACTAAGCTATCTTCATCAACAGCTCCGGGAATGTACCTGTCTAATGCTGACCTAAGAATACAAGTTATTTGAAAAGCAAGTATCAACATTTTTACAAATGCTGGTGAGTTCATAAGTATTTAGTGTCATTTTATCCAAATAACTTTAATAAAAGTGGTAGTTTTAGAGTATCCATTACATTAGTGTCTTTTCCAGAAAATCCTATATTTTCTTTAATAAAAGCAGTCTTCTACCAAGACTAGACGGAGTTATGTGGTAAAAAGTAGTTTTCCCTTAATTGCTATCATTATGAAAATATAGAATTTGATTATTAAAGAAAGAAAGAGAAATCAGGGAAATAACATATGCCTCAGCAATGAAGACTGCTGACTAAGCCAAAGGAATCATAGACTCCAGGAGAGTATTGAACAAACACCACGCCTGGCTCAATCTAACAAAGAGAGACACAAACCTCAGACGATACCAAATGAAAGGTACGTCTAGCAAGGTCTAAAAACAGAGGATACAGACCCCAGACAGTATCAAATGAAAGATACAGCTAGTAAGGTCTAAAACAAAGAATACAGACCCCAGACAGTATCAAATGAAAGATACAAATAGTAAAGTCTAAAAATAGTATGACTCTGAGAGTGGGTTCCCAGCATATAGTGTAAATTGCTGGTAAAACACTGTTACCTTAAGGCCATGAATTATAAGGTAACCTGGGATACTCGTAACCATACTAATCGACACTAGAGTACTTGACGCCCTGCAAGCGTCTATAAAATATGACATTTGTCACCCCTTGGCTTGGTAGGCCGTGGACTGTAGCTAGCAGTCAGGGTGCGGGGTGTCAATCCCGTATAGATCTATACACACAATGTCCTCTCTCCCTACAGGAGACTCTGGTTACCAACTAGACGACGGAGAAGGTTGTGTCCCGAAGATGCATCCCAAATAGTGGGTAATGGGTTTCCAATATAAGTGCTGAACTAGTGGTAGAGACTCATAACTGAACTGACTAATGTAAACCTATATGTCTATGCGCATATACATAACATATAACTAATGAATCAAACAACCTTCGGACGGCCATCCGATCCCACCAGACCACATCTCAACGAAGAAAAGGAAATAGGGCGGACAAGCCTTCCTAAGTCCTTCAATCATTATTTATATGCACCTATACAAGCACAGGCATACACCTAACTACATCTGAGTGTGTAACAAGTGGAAACGTATCGTGAAGTATAACCGAATCATGATCTATAAACGTACAATGTGGAATAACCGAATCGTGATGTATAAACATACAGTGTGGAATAACCGAATCGTGATGTATAAACGTACAGTGTGGAATAACCGAATCGTGAAGTATAAACGTACAGTGTGGAATAATTGGATCGTGAAGTATAAGCGTTACCAAATATAAGTGTATCACGAAGTAGAAGCGACAACAAGTGAAGTAAGAGCGTCTAATAGGCATAAGCGACTACAAGTATAAGCGAAATAGAGGCAATAACAAGTATAAATGCATCACGAAGTGAAAGCGTTATCAAGTAGGAGTTTAAACTAAGAGGGAGTATCAAAACATGGAAGAAAACCTTTATACTTGAGAAAATCACAACTTGGTGTTCTTTGGTAAGATAAGTTTGAAAACCATTAGAAATTCTTTGGAAACTTTTCATAAACCAGTTTAAAATAAACTTTGATAAAACAGTATAAGTAAGAGTTTTGAACAAGTGAAAACCTTTTGGAAAACCTTTTATAGTATCCTACTTGGTAAAACAGTTTAAAGTGTGGTAAATCCTTATGAATGCGGGTTATCAATCACATGTGATTGATATGATAACTGGCATGTTTAACTTGTATTCCCCCCCTATAAAACATGTAAAAACATTTAAAAGGTTCATTCAGGGGTATGAACTCACCTAGTGTAAGTGGATCCGACGAAGGTGCCGGTTGGGTGCTCGGTGTCAAGTAAGGACTTTGACACACTTAGTGACCTATTTAACATATGATAACATATGTTCACATACAATTAGTACATTTAATACTAATTAAACAAGTATACGCTTCCTAAGTGCGAAAACACTTTTAATTAAGCGTTTGGGGTGTCCCGGGTAACATTTAAGGGTGTGTATGGCTCAAATAAGGAGTGTACTCTCCTAAAACTCATTTTATATGAGTTCACGGTTGGGAGGTCATATTCCCCATGATTTTATGGCCGTAAACTCATGGTAGGATTGTTTTAGGTTATTTTCAAGCCCCAAATGCTTCAAGAATTGGCTTTAAGTAATTATTCAAGGTTGTAGGGGTGTTTGGGGTTCCAAGAGTGCACTCCCTTGGAGTTTATGGTCCAAATGACCACTCCTTGGGAGTTTACGGCCGTAAGCTCTTGGCTTGGCTGTGAACTCTCATGCACCCCTCTAAACTTTGTTTTTAAGCCCTTGATTCAATTCTAGTAATTTGTAATAAAAGTCTAAGACCATTTGGGGGACAAAAACTATCTTTTGACATGGTTTGGGGGTGTTTACAGCCTAAGAATTTTCTTGGGCCGTAAACTCCAATTTACCCCTCAATTCTTTGTGTTTAAATGCTCCAAACCCGAAATAGCAAGTCCCTAATTTATGTCTTAAGCCTAAGGGTGGTTTGGGAGTGTTTTTGGGGCATTTTTGCAAGGATAAGAGGTGTTTACAGCCTAAGCATGTGCTTGGGCCATAAACTCTCTTTTATGCCCTAAAACTTTGTGTTTTGATGTTTAAACACTCCTAGATAAATTCCCTAACTAGTATCCAAGCTCAAATAAGGAAGAATCGGGACTTTTGGCCACTTTTGCGGTGTTTACGGCCTAAGGAGGCTCTTAGGCCGTAAACTCCTTTTCCTTGTCCTTTACATGAGATTTTAGAGCTATAATAACAATAATGCATGTTTAAGACAAGTTAGGGTTGAAGGTCTTACGTTTAGAACCCGGAAATCGCAATTTTGGAGTCGAAAACGAGTCTAGAGAGAGAAAGTATTGAGAGAGAGGAGTTGGAGTGGTAAAAGGTTTCAAAGGGGTGTTACACTCCCTTTATATAGGTCTCGGGTGTTGCAACCGGTATACGACTACCCAATGCTAAGGCTTAACGGGGTTAAACTTTTTACCCGGGTTAATTGGTTGAATAGTATAACCTTATTCCATTAAATGAGAATAACATTAACGGGCTATATTTAATTTACCAAAACAAATATTCACATGAAATATAAATAAATAATTAGATATTTATTCATTATACGACCTCAAATTAATGGAACTTTTATAATGCGGAATATTCCGTTAACGGAAACGGTGTAATGTAACATAATAACTTTGGGTTGTCACATCATCCCCCCGTTAGAGGGAATTTCGTCCCGAAATTCAGTTCTAGGCAAGGAAGTAGGTATGAATGGCCGAGTAGAGGCAGGAGGGTACTTCTTATTTTGTTTTTCCTCGCATTCCCAGTGAACTTTGGTCTGTGTTTGTCATTCCAACAAACCTTCACCTACGGGATGCGGATTTCGTCTCGTGTAGTTAGCGGTTTCCGACTGGTGTATCTACGAGGTTAGGGTTCTCAATGGTTTCTATCTAGATGACTGGGATACGAAGAGTGACGTTGGGTAAACACATATCAAGTCTAAGAAGTGGATCGATCTGGTGTGAAGCTTGTGGAATATCCGAAAGTAGTAGTGGTCTTACGAGGGTCGGACCAAATCTCCATGAGGATTCTCAGATGGTCCTAAGCTCTCGGAAGGGTAGAGCTTTTTAGTACTTAGAACATAGTGTACTTCTATGGCAAGATCATCACTGGCGTGATCGCCATTCTGAAGTTCCTAACGTTCTCTCTCATACTGGTAGTGTAATCCTTCGGGTTGGTTCTTAGGAAGCTCGGGTTGTCCTTGGTTTCGCGTTTCCTGTCAATTGGTTAGAGACTTTCTAGGTCATCGGATGGGTTGTGTATCTACGGTTATCTGTTTGCTGTAGAGTGTCTATCTCAAGCTCGTGCAAAATGAACCTGCACTAACGAATCTTGAGATACGGAAACCCTCAGGGTCAGGGAGATAGGGTTTCACCAGACGAGTGTTGGACTATCTCGGGAGGTGGTTCTACTATTTATGCGTGAGATAGTATTCATGGAACACCTAATAGTCCAATAAATCTCTACGACTTTGGTTTATTCTAGTGCGGAAAGTGCATGCTCCTGCATAACCCCTCGACTAACACCAAGGCTGGTGTCAAGTCTATAATCTCTTCGGGATCTGGGTCATGAGGCTTAACGCAACTACTTTCGCACTATGATCAAGTATTCTAAGCTGTGGAGGTTATCATGTGGTTCTCGGTATTCTAGTGTTTACTTCGTAGAATGAAGTCTATCGTCTACAGGGCGACGACGATTTCCTCCATGCGAGAGGGTGGAGGGTTATAGGCACTACTTGTCTATAACAGGGTGGACGAAGTGCCTGAGTAGTGTGAACATCTTCTGCAACTACTTTTCCGAAGTTCCTGAGTGTTTCCCAGTCTAGGTCAAATCTAGTGCGTATAGGGTTCCATTACTCGAAACTTTAATCCCTTTACTAACTGAGGGTGTTTGCTACTATGTGGGCTTAACCGGTATGACAACAAATTTCAGATTTGTGGTCATTATAGTAGCTCAACCCGCAGTGGTTCTCTTGACTCCAGCTCCTATTTTATGGAATAGGATGAAGGGCTTTACTATGAGGTTCGTGGTAGAGCTCATACTTGGCTTAACCACTAATACTTTGTGTATGCAGGCCCTATATAATTGAGGTCGGCAGTATGTTCAGTTGTGCGACTCCACCCCAGACCCACAACCCAACGAGGAACAGGGAGTAGGGAGGAAGCACACATCTTAAATCTTTTTTATCTCAATTATATACCACCTTTATGATAGGTTTTGAGCATTCTAACACTTCCTAAGTGTACATGCAACCCTAATAACCTTGGATCTATGTTTGTCTAATTATCATGCAAAGTTGAATTCCAAGGTTATATTCCTATCTAGCATACATGGGGAACAATTTTAACTTGAATCATAGATAGAATAACTTACCTTGTTGTTGCTTGTGTTCCTTGAAACCTTGTGAGCCTAGCACCCCAAGTGTGATGCCTCAAATGCTTCACACAACACCAAATGCTCTTGGAAAGACTCTTGAGATAACACACACTTGTCAAAATCAGCCAAGCCCTCTAGTTTCTTTTGTCTAGCCGATTTTGGTGGAGAATATGATCCTTATATAGTGTTGACACATCTAGGGTTACACCATGTAAACCCTAATGTGTCATGACTCTTCATTTCCATGACCCATGGGTTTGTAACTCCCATGGAGTATCCATGGAGCATCCTATGGGTAGAACCCAACTTGATAATCCATGGAGCCTTTTAGCCCACTATACAAGATATGGATGATTTACATAACCAACCCATATATTTAATTAGTTATCCTTTGATCACTTAATTAATTCCAAATTAATTCTTGATCAAACTAATCAAATAATATTATTAATATATTAGAACTTATAATATATTAATAATCTCCAAGTGTTATTTCTCTCATTTAGTCTAACCAATTGCATGGTGCCATGCAACCCAAATGGACCATGCCGGGTCGGGTCAAGTACAAGCCCGAAATAGTTATGGACTTAGACACCTTATCCAACACTTTACGCCTATACCTGGTTATAGTGGTCATTCCTATGAGTTCTATTCTCTGGGTTCACGAACCTAGTGTGTGAGGTGCGAAGGGTCTTTCTGGGGGATCTACGAAGTGTGCTTCGGATGGTTATGATGGGTTTTGAGCATTCTAACACTTCCTAAGTGTACATGCAACCCTAATAACCTTGGATCTATGTTTGTCTAATTATCATGCAAAGTTGAATTCCAAGGTTATATTCCTATCTAGCATACATGGGGAACAATTTAACTTGAATCATAGATAGAATAACTTACCTTGTTGTTGCTTGTGTTCCTTGAAACCTTGTGAGCCTAGCACCCCAAGTGTGATGCCACAAATGCTTCACACAACACCAAATGCTCTTGGAAAGACTCTTGAGATAACACACACTTCTCAAAATCGGCCAAGCCCTCTAGTTTCTTATGTCTCTATGTGTAGCCGATTTTGGTGGAGAATGGGATCTTTATATAGTGTTGGCACATCTAGGGATACACCATGTAAACCCTAATGTGTCATGACTCTTCATTTCCATGACCCATGGGTTTGTAACTCCCATGGAGCATCCATGGAGCATCCTATGGGTAAAACCCAACTTGATAATCCATGGAGCCTTTTAGCCCACTATACAAGATATGGATGATTTACATAACCAACCCATATATTTAATTAGTTATCCTTTGATCACTTAATTAATTCCAAATTAATTCTTGATCAAACTAATCAAATAATATTATTAATATATTAGAACTTATAATATATTAATAATCTCCAAGTGTTATTTCTCTCATTTAGTCTATCCAATTGCATGGTGCCATGCAACCCAAATGGACCATGCCGAGTCGGGTCAAGTACAAGCCCGAAATAGTTATGGACTTAGACACCTTATCCAACAGTCTCCCACTTGGATAAGTCTAATAACTATATCTCTAGTACTTCAGGAACCGACCGGCAATCGTAGCTCTTTCAAGGTCTCTCGGAACTGAGAAGATGATGATATGCCATTTAAGATAAGTGATCATATAATCCTCTGTTCTAGATATCAGCCAGACACATACATGGAACATGTCTTGCTTATTGTCCAGCATTTGTTTCCTGATTTCCGATTTGTTTGACATAGAACTTAATTGAACACATCAACTTAGTTCTGACCGGGCCCGGTACATGGGTCAAAACAAAATCATCGAGGGGCCCAGATATCAGCTTCTAATCCAAGAAGGAACAGATAAACTTCGACTCATATGTTTGTTCTACCACTCATTGAATTACACACAAAAGTACGTTTTATAACATCGAGTTACCAATGCGGTTTCGTACAGTCAATGCATAACCAACTTGTAAGTAACAAATCATATCTCTAGGTTTGAAGACTTATATGATATTACCGTCTCACGATCACTCGAGATAAAATTCCATGAAGTGATTCCAGTGAGCGTGGGTTGTGTCCAATGCTCAGAACTTATGAGCACTCATGATTGTTGTAGCCTTGTCCAAGACCTCTACAACCAAACATGACAGTCTTTATTCATATCTAGTTCCAACATATGACCGACTGTGGAGATTTGAATAATATGTTATACCAAACAAAATTATTCTGGAAGTCAAAACATGCAAAAGAAATATAGTAAACGATTGACAAGAGATAGCAACACTTTACTCATAAATAAAACACCTTTTATTCATCATCAAATGTCAATTACACTTTACAAATTTCCGGGTTATCTAACTACTAAAACTTATATCATCCTTCAGCCCTATGCTCCGAGCATGCTGAAGATGCTTAACCCTACTCAGTCCCTTCGTGAGGGGATCTGCTGGGTTCTCATCCGATGATACCCTCTTTGCCACGAGGAGTCCTTCTTCGATCCGATGTCTGATGAAATGGTATTTTATGTCGATGTGTCTGGATCTACCGTGATCCCTTGGTTCCTTGGCTAAGGCAACAACACTTTCACTATCACAGAAAATTTCCATTGGCTCTTTAATAGCTGGTACAACTCCAAGGTCTCCAATGAAGTTCTTCAGCCATATCGCCTCCTTTGCTACTTCACTAGCTGCAACATACTCTGATTCACAAGTAGAATCTGCCACTGTCTCTTGCTTGGAACTCTTCCAAGAAATTGCTCCTCCGTTTAGGGTAAAGACCCAGCCCGACTGAGAGCGGAAATTATCCCTATCAGTCTGGAAGCTAGCATCACTATACCCTACAACTCTCAAGTCATCACTCCCACCGAGGGTAAGGACCCAGTCCTTAGTCCTTCGTAGGTACTTGAGGATATTCTTTACCGCAGTCCAGTGTGCCTTGCCAGGGTTCGCCTGATACCTGGTAACCATGCTCAAGGCAAAAGCTACATCGGGTCGAGTACACGTCATAGCATACATGATCGATCCTACAGCCGAAGCGTAAGGTGTTCGACTCATTTCTGCTATCTCAGCCTCAGTGCTAGGGCTTTGTGTCTTACTCAATCTGGTGTTACTCTGGATGGGTAACTCTCCTTTCTTGGAATCCTGCATGCTGAATCTCTTCAGCACCTTATCCAAGTAGGTACTCTGACTAAGTCCAATTAGTCTTTTACTCCGATCTCTCAAGATTCTTATCCCTAGAATATAGGCAGCTTCACCAAGGTCCTTCATAGCGAAACACTTCCCAAGCCAGGACTTTACTTCCTGTAGGGTTGGAATGTCGTTTCCTATGAGTAGTATGTCATCCACATACAATACCAAAAAGCTAACTATACTCCCACTAGCTTTCATCTTCACTCCTAGAAAAGCCAAATTCCTTGACCTTTTCATCAAAGCAAAGATTCCATCTGCGAGGTGCTTGCTTCAACCCATAAATGGATTTCTCAAGCTTACACACTCTATTGGGGTACTCGTTGCTGACAAAACCCTCTGTCTGACTCATGTAAACATCTTCAGCCAACTTTCCATTAAGGAAAGCGGTTTTGACATCCATCTGTCATATTTCATAGTCATGAAATGCAGTTATGGCTAACAGAACCCGAATAGACTTAATCTTGGCTACCGGAGAAAAGGTCTCATCATAATCCACTCCAGGAATTTGAGAGAAGCCCTTTGCAACCAGTCTAGCCTTATAAGTGTGTACTTTACCATCCATTTCGGTCTTCTTCTTGAAGACCCATTTGCACCCTACTGTCTTACGACCTGGTACATTTTCAACCAAGTTCCAAACTTGATTGTCATACATGGATTGTATCTCGCTATCCATAGCCTCCTTCCATTTAGCAGACTCGGGGCCTGCCATGGCTTCCTCGTAGCTGTTAGGGTCGTCTTGACTTACTAGTGTTTCATCACTAATAAGTGTCTCACCTTCTGCAGTAATATGGAATCCATAGTATTGCTCAAGTGCACTCCTAACTCTCGTGGAACGTCTCAGAGGTACAGATTTGTCAATTGGCTCAACAGGAGTTTCCTCCTCAAGTTGAGGGCTAGAGTTTGAAGTTCCTTCACCGCTTGATTCTTGAATTTCTTCAAGATCAATTTGCCTCCCACTGTCTCCTTGGCTTATAAATTCTCTCTCTCGAAAGACTCCTCTTCTTGCCACAAAGACCACATTGTCACTAGGTCTGTAGAAGAGGTAACCAAAGGATCGCTGTGGGTAACCGATGAAAATACACCTCTCGCTTCGAGGTTCGAGCTTATCATGAGTCTCGCGTCTCACGAAAGCCTCGCAACCCCAAATCTTGATGTGGTCTAGTTTAGGTACTTTACCAGTCCACATCTCGTGAGGAGTTTTGGCAACTTTCTTTGTAGGGACTAGATTAAGAATATGGGCGGCAGTCTCTAAGGCATACCCCCAGAATGAGATTGGTAGCGTAGCTCGACTCATCATGGAACGAACCATATCTAGCAAGGTTCGATTACGCCTCTCAGCCACACCATTCAACTGTGGTGTCCTGGGAGGTGTCAATTGTGAGACTATCCCACATTCCCTTAGATAGTCGAGGAACTCTGAACTAAGATACTCACCACCATGATCGGATCGAAGCATCTTAATGTTCCTGCCCAATTGATTCTCGACTTCCTGTTTAAATTCCTTAAACCTCTCGAAAGTCTCTGACTTATGCTTGATCAAGTAGACATATCCATATCTACTATAATCGTCAGTAAAAGTCAAATAATAACGATTAACATCCCTTGTGGCATGTTTGAATGCTCCACACACATCCGTGTGTATAAGGTCCAACAAACCTTCACCCCTCTCACACGAACCTGTGAAGGGTGACTTTGTCATTTTTCCAAGTAAGCATGATTCGCAACTATCATCTGACTTTAGGTCAAACGACTCCAAGACTCCATCCTTTTGGAGTTGGCCTATGTGCTTCTTGCTTGTATGTCCAAGATGACAATGCCATAATGACGCTTTATCCAACTTATTATTAGTACAATCAATACACAAAACATTATTTCCTAAGTTATCAACAACAGATACAACTTCATACACACCATCACAAGGTAATGCTTTAAAATAAAGAATATTATTAAAGAAAGCATCAATAGAACCAACTTCATTATTAAATGAAAAGGTAAACCCTTGTTTGTACAAAGCATGGAAGGAAATAATATTTCTTGCCATTCCTGGCGAATAACGACACTTATTCAGATCTAAACTAAACCCACTACTTAGCGATAAAGTATAAACTCCAATCTTGGTAACAGGTATAGCTTTCCTATTCCCCATGATCAAGCTTATCCTTCCTTGCTCCACATCCTCACTTCTTCTTAGTCCCTGCAAGTCACAACAAATGTGAATACCACACCCGGTATCAAGGACCCAAGAATTAGAATGGGGTGAGTTATTAGAAATGATAGTGTAAATACCTGCATGGTTGGGTTTAACTTTCCCATCCTTCACATCTTGCTGGTATTTTGGGCAGTTCCGCTTCCAATGAGCTTTTTCATGGCAATAGAAGCATTCAGCCTCTTTTGGGTCAGAAGAAGGAGTAATGAAACCTTTCTTGGTTCCACTTGAAGAAGAGCCATCAAGGGTCCGAGCCTTGGTACCCTTCGAAGATCTCTTTCTCTTCCTCCATCGATTCTTCCCAATTGCCAAAACCGGAGTAGAGTTTTGAGTAGGAGTGATAGCAACCGACTTCCCCTTAAGACCTGATTCTGCGGTCTTGAGAAGTCCCTGAAGTTTGTTGAGGGTGACTTCTTCCTTGTTCATGTGATATGTCATGCGGAATTGATCATAGCACGATGGTAAGGAATGCAAAATAATATCTATTGCAAGATCCTCCGGGAAGTTCACATTAAGCTTCAGCAAACGATCCACATACCTTTGCATTTTCTGCATGTGGGTCGTGACGGATTCCCCGTCCTTCATCATGGTTGTTATCATGGAGCAGATGATTTCATACCTCTCTTGTCTTGCACTTTGATGGTATCTTTCCATCAAATCTTGGTGCATGTCATAAGGGTAGAAATCCTCATAAGACTTTTGGAGTTCCGCTGTCATCGTGGCCGTCATGATGCAAGCCACTTTCATAGCATCCCTTTCATGTGCCCGAAATTCAGCGATCTCCTGAGGAGTTGCAGTGGACTCATCAATCTCCTTAAGCTCCTTGTCAAGGACATATTCTTTGTCCTCGTAGCGGGTAATCATCCTGATGTTTCTGATCCATTCATTGAAGTTGGATCCATCAAAGGTGACTTTCCCACACAAGTTCATAAGGGTAAAGGAGCCATTAGGATTAGAGCCAGAAGCATTGTTGAAAGACATCTGAAGGAAAGAGGACAAGATTAGTTTAGATATAAGAGAGTCCTTAATAAAACACCCAAATGTAATATTAAGGCTAGGATCCAATCACAATATAATATAACTTAGAAGAGGTATGCCGTAATCTAAGTTATATCATATTTGAAAGGTAGGTGAATGACGATTCACCAATTTCCACCACGAAAACCGCAATATTTTAGTATTAGGTTTTTGAATGGTTCTTAGAAATTCCTAGATTCTTTGAGATTCAATGAACTTTTCAAAGGCATGTTTCAATCTCGAGTGTGCCCTCCAAGTTTTTTGACTGGGATACCGAGGATCACAAAACGAGGTGTGAAGTAACCATGCAAATCACTTGGTACCCTTAAAGTTTATCACTCAATCGATGTGCCGGTTAACCACACACGCTCCATCGATACTATAATAAACCCTAAGTCACCCTTTACCTACCTTGTTAAGTCCAAGTTAGTGTGCCGGTTAACCACACACGCTCCACCAACGACTTAATCAAAGTGTAAAGTGTAATTTCATGGAATAGCACCTTATTCACATTTTTCCTAAAGTAACTAAGATTGGGAATTTAATAAAACATTTAGTTACTTTATAATATTCATCATACTTTGAATGAGAATTAATAAGTCCTTGTCTTACCCGTTCGGCTAACGACCCTCCACCGATCAAGCAAGCGGTGGGTGAGAGTGGACACCCATTAAGTCACCATTTTATAGGCAACAACCTTATACCCACCTTATACACCGACTTCGTGAATGAGGCGTACTAGCGGTAAGACGACTTTGTTCTTATACATATATATATATATATATATATATATATATATATATATATATATATATATATATAATTATTAAATCATAATAATATAAGTATAAGGGTTGAATTTTAACTTTTAAAATTCTAGGGGTTGGAACTAAAGTTTTAACTTAACTTTACTTGTTCCAAAACTTGAGGGCAAGTTTTGTAAACTTTCAAAACTTTTCATTTCTTGTAACTTATGAGTTTAATAGAGTAATAAAATGAGGTCTTTTCATTTTTCCTAACTCTTGTGTTCTTTTAATGGTTTTTAACCCAAGAGACTTTTGGTTTTCCATAACTTGAGGACAAGTTATGGACTCCATTAAAACACATTATGATCATGAATTAATCTACCACATAGGTTACAAATAATTCCTATGATCATCTAAACATCATAAGAACAAGAATATGAATATGAACACTTTCAAGAATCAAAATCACATTTAATCTTTGTAATTTTTATAACTAGTTGTTGTAAATGAGTTAGAAAAGACATTACACCTTCTAAAATAAGTTTTCAAGTACCAAAGCATTTTAGGGTAATGATTCTAATCCATTTCCAGCAACTTAAGTCGAAATTCTGCACTCTGTCGACCCTACTCGCCGAGTGTATAAACCTACTCGCCGAGTAGGTTGAAGATACACATGAACTCGACGAGTCCTCCCCATGGACTCGCCGAGTCCATCAGTCAGACATCAAGATTTTCGACTTTCTTCAACTTTTAAGCACAAATAACAAACAAACAAGCCTAAGCTCTGATACCACTGATGGGTTTTGAGCATTCTAACACTTCCTAAGTGTACATGCAACCCTAATAACCTTGGATCTATGTTTGTCTAATTATCATGCAAAGTTGAATTCCAAGGTTATATTCCTATCTAGCATACATGGGGAACAATTTAACTTGAATCATAGATAGAATAACTTACCTTGTTGTTGCTTGTGTTCCTTGAAACCTTGTGAGCCTAGCACCCCAAGTGTGATGCCTCAAATGCTTCACACAACACCAAATGCTCTTGGAAAGACTCTTGAGATAACACACACTTCTCAAAATCGGCCAAGCCCTCTAGTTTCTTATGTCTCTATGTGTAGCCGATTTTGGTGGAGAATGGGATCTTTATATAGTGTTGGCACATCTAGGGTTACACCATGTAAACCCTAATGTGTCATGACCCTTCATTTCCATGACCCATGGGTTTGTAAATCCCATGGAGCATCCATGGAGCATCCTATGGGTAAAACCCAACTTGATAATCCATGGAGCCTTTTAGCCCACTATACAAGATATGGATGATTTACATAACCAACCCATATATTTAATTAGTTATCCTTTGATCACTTAATTAATTCCAAATTAATTCTTGATCAAACTAATCAAATAATATTATTAATATATTAGAACTTATAATATATTAATAATCTCCAAGTGTTATTTCTCTCATTTAGTCTATCCAATTGCATGGTGCCATGCAACCCAAATGGACCATGCCGGGTCGGGTCAAGTACAAGCCCGAAATAGTTATGGACTTAGACACCTTATCCAACAGGTTATTGTCTTCTGGAGTATAATGCAGAGTCTTTCGCTTCGGATTCCATATGACTAAGAGGGCCGATCAACAGTGCGCGGTACCCTTCTCTGGGTACTTCGGAAAGTTTGAGGTAAGCGGGACGACTGACGGATCGCATTAGGTTTGTTTATTTGTATTATGTTTAGGTTCGGAAGAACCTTTATTTGCCGATATGGCTACGGAGAAAGTTCTTTTTACACAGCACTAGGGATGTACACATGGTTGCACTAGGTTAGACCATGATCGATAGAGTCGTCGAAGTTAGCATACCTCGAAAGGATATAAAATGAAGATCGATAGAGTCATGCGCCGATTAGGCACACAAGTTCTAGGCGTCTAGGGTTTCGTCCTGTGTATCACTGCAGCAGATACTTGGACCGATAGAGTCGACGCGGAACTATAGAGAGTCCTAAGTGTTTCTGAGTAGAGTACCTTTTCATGAATGGATTCTCACGAGGCATTTCTATAATGGCCTAACATATACTAGTCATGTATAATTAAGGTGGGGAGGATTGTTGATTGAGCGACTCCGCCCTAAATCCACAACCAAACGAGGAACAGGAAATGAGGCGACATTCACTCACTCTAGGTTTATCCATCTTAACTATAAATGGCTGTAACGCATACGTTTAGCCGTTATAGTTTTACCTAATGAAGTTTGAATTTTATAACAGTGTTGCGACTTTCGCCTTAATGGGGAAGTATTTAAATTTGAATTAGCCTTTTAATATTTTGTGTTAGTTATCTGAGAATGAGAAGTACCAAAAATCTACCGGGTTCCTTGATACTTCTCCTTAAGCAGTAGATTTAGGCTCCTCCTGTGTCTTTGTTGTTTCCTTTAGTTGGCAATCCCTTTTGAAGTGTCCAATCTCACCACATAGACGAGAAACTGGGTCGGTCGTCACATTGGTGATTGATGCAATACGCTCCACCGGGGTTCTGCATATGCGAGCCGTATGCCCCTTCATGTGGCACCTAGCACAATAGAGTTCCCGGCAGCCACCATGATGGTGGTAACTGCACTTGCTGTAGTAGGGAAGGTTTCCTAGGTATGGTCTTCTTGAAGTCAGGAGGGAAGGATTGAAAGGGGTATTAACTGCCTCAGCTCGTTGCCCTTCGGAATGTCCTTGAGCCGAGGTACCTCCCTCCTCGATCTTGAGTTTTCTCTTTAGTGGATTCGGTTGAGGTTCTTGGGTGGCTGGGTATGTAGGTGTTGGTTGCTGCTGTTCATGGCTAGGATCGGAATTCCCAACAGGGCCCTTTCTAACATTGGCGTTGTTAGCATTCAGGTGAGCCATGACAGCTGCTACGGCTGCCGAGACTACACCTTGGAATGTAGCTTCATCGAATAAGAGAGGAGGTTTCTTGCTTGTGGACTGGTTACGCTTCTTCGGAGGCATGGTTTTTCCTACACGGGAAGGAGTACATGATAATGAGAGTATATGGCTAACCCTGGACATATTTGTCCTGACTGCATTAGGCATAAATTTTTCCCGTGCCTCGGGTACTGGTTGTCTGAGTGTCGACCTACATCCCTATGATGTAGTCCTGGTAATCAAGGTAGAGTGTGAGTATCAGAAAAAGGCCATAAGATGGGTGTCGTTCCTACTAAGTCAGCTTAATACTGGGAAAGGTTTCACTCTCCGGCCTGGAGAGATTTGAGAACGGTTCGGAACGAAAATCGTGGAAAGAGAGGCATCATGAAAGCTCATGGCTAAACACTCTCAATAGAGGTGCGGGGATCCGCTCGAATCGTGTTACTGGCAACGAGAAACGACGATTTACCTAACACATAGCGTGAGTAGTGTAACCACTAACTCACTAAATTGTTTTATTTTATGGGTATATTAGCATGACGAACACGAGGAAAAGACACTTCTCGGGTTCCATGTACTGGCTCCCTCTGTCTACCTCGTAGCTTTGACTGAAATCGGCGTTGGTTTCCTTCGAGTAGTTACCTAGGGTTCTTCTCTTGTGAAGACATATTGAATTTCTACTCCGCCTCACTTCCGAATCCGTCTCTGGCTGTCATCACTTCATGATGGATGACTGGAAATCTCGGAAGTTTAGGCGAGTTTTTCACCGATGTCCCTAAAAAGATATAGGCACTTGGTGAATTCAATAGTCTCGACCCAGTTCATTTATTTCCGAACAAGAAATCGTCTCAATGAACCTCCTCGGGGTCTGAATCAAATCTTCAGTCGAGTACTGAAGTGGATAGGGTTGTCTACAGGGTTCGTGCGAGAATGGAAATGTCTAAAGAATCCTAAAAGATTATTGACATTTCACTGGATGATCCATATCGAGTCCTACTACGATTACACAGGGTATACAAATCATATATAGCTTAGATCCGATAGGCCTTCGAATATGTGATACTACTCTATATCCTCATCCCAACGAGGAAAAGGAAGTAGAGCGAAACCACACATTCTTAGCCTATGGGATCCTTATTATATATAACCTCGGAAGTATACCCTCTGTAGTTGTAGGTATATCAATAAGGATCTTTTTAGTTCTCACACAAGGTTGGTTATGGATTCTAAAATACCCCTATGGTATTTTAATTTCTTGTTTGCTTTCTTATCTTCTGAACATGATTCTGGGATTAGTGCGAGTCTTTTAGTGTTCTAAAATACTCCTATTGTATTTTAACTTTATGTTTGGCTCTAACATTCCTAGTTGGTAAGTTTCAGACCTGTTGCACACCACTACCACTCCCAAGCATATGTTCATCGCATCTCGAATAAATGTAGTTGATCAGGTTACATTTATTCCAGCTTACGATTACATAACTGCCCAGGTTTGACGGTAATGCTCAACATCCGAAGACTTTTATTCTTGTTGTTCTTGTGATACTTGTGTTCGAGTGTTTAGGTTCTAGATGTTCTTATACTTTGGTAAAATATGGTTATATTTTAAAGTATAATTCTTGGTCAGAGTGTTTTATCCCCATGTATTTATAGGCTGTATATCTTTTATGAATTGATATACTTAGCTCACTATAAACAATGCTCTGATACCAATCTGTCACACCCCAAAACCAGAACGGCGGAAACGTTCTAGGGTGGATGACGTCATGTCAAGTATCACAACACATGCATTATAGTAATCAAAGTACAACAACCATTGCTTTAATAGAAATAGTTTGACATGGTTTACATTACAATACAACAAAGTAATACAGGTAATAATATAAGTGCAGTTTGGTACTAAGCTATCTTCATCAACAGCTTCGGGAATGTACCTGTCTAATGCTGACCTGAGAATACAAGTTATTTGAAAAGCGAGTATCAGCATTTTTACAAATGTTGGTGAGTTCATAAGTATTTAGTGTCATTTTATCCAAATAACTTTAATAAAAGTGCTAGTTTTAGAGTATCCATTACATTAGTGTCTTTTCTAGAAAATCCTATATTTTCTTTAATAAAAGCAGTCTTCTACCAAGACTGGACGGAGTTATGTGGTAAAAAGTAGTTTTCCCTTAATCGCTATCATTATCAAAATACAGAATTTGATTATTAAAGAAAGCAAGAGAAATCATGGAAATAACATATGCCTCAGCAGTGAAGACTGCTGACTAAGGCAAAGAAATCATAAATTCCAGGAGAGTATCGAACAAACAACACGCCTGGCTCAATCTAACAAAGAGAGACACAAACCCCAGACGGTACCAAATGAAAGGTATGGCTAGCAAGGTCTAAAAACAGAGGATACAGACCCCAGACAATATCAAACGAAAGATACAGCTAGTAAGGTCTAAAACAAAGAATACAGACCCCAGACAGTATCAAATGAAAGATACATCCAGTAAGGTCTAAAAACAGTGTGACTCTGAGAGTGGGTTCCCAGCATACAGTGTAAATTGCTGGTAAAATACTGTTACCTTAAGGCCATGAATTATAAGGTAACCTGGGATACTCGTAAGCATACTAACCGACACTAGAGTACTTGACGACCTGCAAGCGTCTATAAAATATGACATTTGTCACCCCTTGGCTTGGCAGGCCGTGGACTGTAGCTAGCAGTCAGGGTGCGGGGGTGTCAATCCCGTATAGATCTATACACACAATGTCCGCTTTCCCTACAGGAGACTCTAGTTACCAACTAGATGACGGAGAAGGCCGTGTCCCGAAGATGCATCCCAAATAGTGGGTAGTGGGTTTCCAATATAAGTGCTGAACTAGTGGTAGAGACTCATAACTGAACTGACTAATGTAAACCTATATGTCTATGCTCGTATACATAATATATAACTAATGAATCAAACGACCTTCGGACGGCCATCCGATCCCACCAGACCACATCTCAACGAAGAAAAGGAAATAGGGCGGACAAGCCTTCCTAAGTCCTTCAATCATTATTTATACGCACCTATACGAGCACAGGCAAGCACCTAACTACGTCTTAGTGTGTAATAAGTGGAAATGTATCGTGAAGTATAACTGAATCGTGATGTATAAACGTTTAGTATGAAATAACCGAATCGTGATGTATAAATGTACAGTGTGGAATAACCGAATCGTGATGTATAAACGTATAGTGTGGAATAACCGAATCGTGAAGTATAAACGTACAATGTGGAATAATTGGATCGTGAAGTATAAGCGTTACCAAATATAAGTGTATCACGAAGTAGAAGCGACAACAAGTGAAGTAAGAGCGTCTAATAGGCATAAGCGACTACAAGTATAAGCGAAATAGAGGCAATAAAAAGTATAAACCCATCACGAAGTGAAAGCGTTATCAAGTAGGAGTTTAAACTAAGAGGGAGTATCAAAACATGGAAGAAAACCTTTATACTTGAGAAAATCACAACTTGGTGTTCTTTGGTAAGATAAGTTTGAAAACCATTAGAAATTCTTTGGAAACTTTTCATAAACCAGTTTAAAATAAACTTTGATAAAACAGTATAAGTAAGAGTTTTGAACAAGTGAAAACCTTTTGGAAAACCATTTATAGTATCCTACTTGGTAAAACAGTTTAAAGTGTGGTAAATCCTTGTGCATGCGGGTTATCAATCACATGTGATTGATATGATAACTGGCATGTTTAACTTGTATTCCCCCCCCCCCCTATAAAACATGTAAAAACATTTAAAAGGTTCATTCAGGGGTATGAACTCACCTAGTGTAAGTGGATCCGACGAAGGTGTCGGTTGGGTGCTCGGTGTCAAGTAAGGACTTGGACACACTTAGTGACCTATTTAACATATGATAACATATGTTCACATACAATTAGTACATTTAATACTAATTAAACAAGTATACGCTTCCTAAGTGCGAAAACACTTTTAATTAAGCGTTTGGGGTGTCCCGGGTAACATTTAAGGGTGTGTATGGCTCAAATAAGGAGTGTACTCTCCTAAAACTCATTTTATATGAGTTCACAGTTGGGAGGCCATATTCCCCATGATTTTATGGCCGTAAACTCATGGTAGGATTGTTTTAGGTTATTTTCAAGTCCCAAATGCTTCAAGAATTGGCTTTATGTAATTATTCAAGGCTGTAGGGGTGTTTGGGGTTCCAAGAGTGCACTCCCTTGGAGTTTATGGTCCAAATGACCACTCCTTGGGAGTTTACGGCTGTAAGCTCTTGGCTTGGCTGTGAACTCTCATGCACCCCTCTAAACTTTGATTTTAAGCCCTTGATTCAATTCTAGTAATTTGTAATAAAAGTCTAAGACCATTTGGGGGACAAAAACTATCTTTTGACATGGTTTGGGGGTGTTTACGGCCTAAGAATTTGCTTGGGCCTAAACTCCAATTTACCCCTTAATTTTTTGTGTTTAAATGCTCCAAACCCGAAATAGCTAGTCCCTAATTTATGTCTTAAGCCTAATGGTGGTTTGGGAGTGTTTTTGGGGCATTTTTGCAAGGATAAGAGGTGTTTACGGCCTAAGCATGTGCTTGGGCCATAAACTCTCTTTTATGCCCTAAAACTTTGTGTTTTGATGTTTAAGCACTCCTAGATAAATTCCCTAACTAGTATCCAAGCTCAAATAAGGAAGAATCGGGACTTTTGGCCACTTTTGGGGTGTTTACGGCCTAAGGAGGCTCTTAGGCCGTAAACTCCTTTTCCTTGTCCTTTACATGAGATTTTTGAGCTATAACAACAATAATGCATGTTTAGAACAACTTAGGGTTGAAGGTCTTACGTTTAGAAGCCAGAAATCGCGGTTTTGGAGTCGAAAACGAGTCTAGAGAGAGAAAGTATTGAGAGAGAGGAGTTGGAGTGGTAAAAGGTTTCTAAGGGGTGTTACACTCCCTTTATATAGGTCTCGGGTGTTGCACCCGGTATACGACTACCCAATGCTAAGGCTTAACGGGGTTAAACTTTTTACCCGGGTTAATTGGTTGAATAATATAACCACATTCCATTAAATGAGAATAACATTAACGGGCTATATTTAATTTACCAATACGAATATTCACATGAAATATAAATAAATAATTAGATATTTATTCATTATACGATCTCAAATTAACGGAACTTTTATAACGTGGAATATTCCGTTAACAGAAACGAGGTAATGTAACGGAATAACTTTGGGTTGTCACATTATCCAAGTGGGAGACTGTTGGATAAGGTGTCTAAGTCTATAACTATTTATGGTAAGTACTTGACCCGACTCGGCATAGTCCATTTGGGTTGCATGGCACCATGCGATTGGATAAACTAAATGAGAGAAATAACACATATGATTTATTTATATATTATAAGTTCTAATATATTAATAATATTGTTTAATTAGTTTTTGATCAAGAATTAATTTAAAATTAATTAAGTGATCAAAAGATAACTAATTAAATATATGGCTAGATTATGTAAATCTTCCATATCTTATATAGTTGGCTAAGAGGCTCCATGGATTATCAAGTTGGATTCCACCCATAGGATGCTCCATGGAGTTATCCCATGGATCAAGAAATGAAGAGTCATGGAACATTAGGGTTTACCTAATGTAACACACTATATAAGCAATGTAACTCTCCCCAGAATCGGCTACACTAAGAAACAAGAGGGCTTGGCCGATTTTGCATCTGTTAGAGTATTCTCTCAAGTTTATTCTTTGCATTTGGTGTTGTGTGAAGCATTTGAGGCATCACACTTGAGGTGCTAGGCTCACAAGGTTTCAAGGAACACTTTCAACAAGGTATGTAGTTCTATCTTTTATACAAAGAATATTGTACCCCATGTAGGCTAGATAGGTTCATAACCTTGGAAAACAACTTTGCATGATTATTAGACAAACATAGATCCATGGTTATTAGGGTTGCATGTACACTTAGGAAGTGTTAGAATGCTCAAAACCCATCAGTGACAACTACTTCTGGTCTGCTCCAATAGACAATGCAGAAGAAACGGTTGGTCTGTCGGAACGCACCTCATGGAGAGTCAAGGGTAGGTATGTGGCTAAACCCATCAACAAGCCATTAAGCTTCGATAAACCCAGTACAAGCGCTACAAAAGAAATACCAAGCGAACCACCCAAAGCTTTAAGAGAATCATCAATAACCGAAGCTCATAGAAAGAAAAAGGATCCTAAGGCTAACATTCACTTGCCTCGGGAACAACTTGCTGAGCAGAAACGCTAGAGAAAACAGTTTTGGAAATCCCAAACCCAACTTATGTTCGCTCTAAAAAGACTTCTAATCTAAATATGAAAAAGGAAGCACAAGTTAATCACTGGCAGACATGCAGTCAGGAGAACCAAACAACCTATTTCGGTCCTAATGATGTTCACAAGAACCGAAAGTCAAGTTTCGGTCCTAACTCATACTATGCCAAAAACTGAAAGTCCAATTTCGGTTCCAACACAAACGCAGAGAACCGAAAGACAAGTTCGGTCCAAAATCCAATCCTTCTCGCTTTCATCCAAAACCAAACCCGGTGAAGGACATCAAGGGAAAGGTTGTCTCTAATGATGAAGGACAAGTTAAGAAGAAGTCACCAAACCTTAGGTCTCTAAAGAAAAACTCAAATGAAAAACCAACCAACAAAAAGATACCCCAAATAAAGAAAGCCAAAAATAAAATCAAAGTTTACACCATCAAACGAAAAGATGAAACTACATTAATAAAAAGAACATATATGGTTGATCTTTCTGTTGCAATTTCCTATTCTGTGAAAAACTCATTAGGTCCCAAGAAACTTTAGGTTCCTAAATCTGCTTAATTTCGCAGGTTATAGGTGGCGAGCAGTTTGACGACGAATGGTATATTGAGAGTGGTTGCTCTCGTCACATGACAAGAAAAAGGGAAGAGCTTAGGGAGTTTCGGTCCCTTAAGGATGGTGGATGTGTAAAATATGGAAACAAATCATATGGAACGATCAAAGGATATCGGATGATTACAAATGGCGAATTCTCAATTCGTAAAGTAGCTTACGTGGATGGATTACAACATAACATAATTAGTGTCTCTCAACTAGTTGTGGGAACCGGATTAAAGGTTTCGTTCGATGACGAGGGTTCAGAGATCATTGAGAAGAAAACTAAGAAAGTCATGTTCAAATCCATGCACAAAGGTGAGATGTATCCGCTAAATATCAATCCAATAAGAGGAAAGCCATTTGTATGCCTCCTGACAAAGGCGAACTCAGAGGAAAGCTGGTTGTGGCACAAAAGACTTCCGCACCTAAACTTCAAAGATATTAATAAACTGGTGCTTGGTGATCATGTGCGTGGACTTCCTGGTCTCAAATTTGACAAAGAACATTTGTGCGCAGCACGCAAGATGGGAAAGCAGAGCAGAAAGATTCACCGTTCTCGTATCAATACAAAAATCATCGAACCACTTGAATTGCTGCACATCGACTTATGTGGTCCTTTGGCTATTGAAAGCATCGGTGGTAGTAAGTTCATACTTGTAATTGTAGATGACTTTTCACGCTTCATCTAGGATTTCTTTCTTAAATAGAAATGAGAGGCGACTCCCAAGCTGAAAGTTTTCATCAAGCAAATAGAATTCCAGCTGCAAAAGGAGGTAAGAAACATAAGAAGCGACAATGGTCTTGAGTTCAAAATAAAGACCTTGTAGAGTTTCTGCTCCTTATACTCCACAACAGAATGGTTTCGTTGAAAGGCGAAATCGATAATTATGTGAAGAGGCCCGAACTATGCTGAGTTTCGCTTCTCTTTGATAATACTTGTGGGCAGATGCTATTGTTGTTGCTTGTTATACGCAGAATTGGTCATTCCTCAATAAGCGATTTTCCATAACTCAATCCTGAATAATCTTAAGCCCAATGTGAAGTTTTTCCATGTGTTCGGTTCAAGATGCTTCATTTTCAGCTCGAAAGAGAACCAAAATAAGTTTGATGTAAAGGCTGATGACGGGATCTTTCTTGGATATTCGCTTACGTCTAAAGCATATAGGGTTCTGAATAAACGCTCTAGGAAAATTGAATAAACCTACTATGTAACTATTGATGATAATAATATGAAGAAAATTCAAGCAAGCGAAGGTGCCGCATCAGGTCAAGTCTCTATTCCCATTTCCAATCTATTTGAAGAGTACATGCTGCTCTTTGATGAACCAGAGAAGGCTATCAACTCAAAAGCAAAAGCAGCAGATAACAAGATCGATTCCTTGAAGAACATTATCAATGAAGCTGCTAAAGCAATGGAAAGCGAACCTACTACATCAAATGATCATCCAACCACAAGTGACCCTCTAAAAGATAGCTCAATATCCCAGGGGGAGAGTTCGTCAACGCCTGAAACAACCGAATTGCCTTTCCAGGGGGAGAGTCCATTAGTAACATCAACCCATGATGATCGATCTGAGGGGGAGAGTACTGAATTTGACAACGGGTTTGGTTCGCCATTTGAGGGGAAGAATGAAAATGCAAATGACGAAGGCGATATGTCAGAACTGAAGAAGAAGTCAATGTAGAGTTGGATCCTGACTATGATCCAAATTACCCTCCCTTAAAGAAATGGACAAAGGATCATCCTAAAAATCAAATAATTGGGAAATCATCAGAAGGAGTTCTCACACGCTCTCAACTGAAGGCGAAGCAAGCTGCTTTATTCTCTCAAGTAGAATTATACATGTTTAATTTGTTTGTTTCCAAAATTGAACCAAAGATGGTAAATGTTACTGTCGATCAGTCTGATTGGATGCAAGCTATGCAAGACGAACTCCATGAGTTTTAACGAAATCGTGTTTGGAGGCTGATTACCTCACCAAAGGATGCATCCTTAGTCGGTTTAAAATCGGTTTTTAGAAACAAGTTAGATAAAGAGGGTAATGTCATCCGAAACAAAGCAAGGCTGTGGTGAAAGGATATTGCCAAGAAGAAGGAATAGATTATGAAGAGACCTTCGCTCTTGTAGCTAGGTTGGAATCAGTGAGAATCTTTTTGGCATATGCTGCACATAAAACCTTCGAAGTTTTCCAAATGGACGTAAAGTGTGCTTTCTTGAATGGAGAACTGGAAGAAATGGTATATGTTGAGCAAACACCTGGATTTGTGAACGAAAAATATCTTGATCATTACTACATACTGGATAAAGCAGTCTATGGTTTGAAGCAAGCACCGAGAGCCTGGTATGAGACTCTAACTCGTTTTCTCAAAATGTCAAAATTCAAACAAGATTCGGTTGACCCAAACTTTTTTTAAGAAAGAGGGCGAACACCTAATGATAATTTAGATTTATGTCGATGACATCATCTTCGGCTCCACGAATCGTAGCTTAACAGCTGAATTCAGGAAGGTGATGGAGACTAAATTTGAAATGAGCGCAATGGGCCGGATTCACTTTTTCCTTGGTTTGAATATAAGACAAGGACTAGAAGGCATCTTCATAAATCAGGAAGCCTAAACGAAGACTTTGTTGACTAAGTTCGGCATGACAGGAGATACCAAAATAAAGGTTCCAATGGCATTTGGCACGAAGCTAACTCCATCTCTTGAGAAACCGGCTATTAATGAGATCCTCTATCATTAGATGATAGGATCTCTAATGTATTTACTAGCTAGTAGACCGGACATAATGTTCTCTATCTGTTATTGTGCAAGATTCAAGCAAATCCAACATAACCTCATATGATTGCTGTGAAAAATATTTTTCGGTATTTGAAGTGAACCTCATCTCTCGGTCTTTGGTATCCTGTAAAATTCGGCTTCTTTGTTCAAGCTTTTTTTGATGCTATTCTTGGTGGATTTGGATTACACCGAAAAAAGCATAACAGGTGGATGCCAGTTCCTTGATGGCATACTTGTCAGCTGGCAGTCAAAGAAACAATCTTGTGTGTCTCTTTCCACAGCCGAAGCTGAGTACATCGTTGCAGCATCTTGTACATCTCAGGTCATATGGATACAAAGCCAACTTAGAGATTATCGATAAAGCATGAAGAAGATCCCTCTCTATTGTGACTCAGAATGTTCGATTCGTATATGTCACAATCCAGTGCAACACTCGCAGACCAAACATATTGCACTAAGATACCACTTCATAAATGACCATGTGGAAGATGGTAATGTTGAAGTTCATTTCGTTCGGTCCTCGAACCAACTGGCTGGCATCTTCACTAAAGCCCTACCAGAAGCAAGCTTTAATCAAATTCTACCACGGTTAGGAATGTGGGAAGTTGAGTCGGTACGGAAACCCATTATGTCTCACTAAAATTTGAATAAGCGAAATAGAGCGAATGCTCGGTCTATTTCGGCTCTAGAGTTTTTTTAGGAACCGAAATGAACCGAACACTTGGTCTATTTCGGCTCTAGAATTTTCGGGAACCGAAATGAACCGAACGCTCAGTCTATTTCGGCTCTAGAATTTTTGGGAACCGAAATGAACCGACCACTCGGCCCATTTCGCTTCATATTTATGGTTTCGGTTGTATATTCTTGTAAAGCATTTGATTCTCTCGCGTGTTCAAATTTTGCATTAATTTTATTTTCTGGTTTTATTCATTTTCAGAAATTTTCAAAAATTCAAAATTTTATTTTATTTTATGTTTTTATTCTTTTTCAGAAATTTTCAAAAATCCAAAAATTAATTTTATTTTCTGTTTTTATTCTTTTTCAGACATTTTCAAAAATACAAAAATGTTTTATTTATTTATTTATTTTTTTGTTTCGATTCATTTCTTTTGGTTTAATAATGACAGATGATATCTCGATTAAAGTCAGGGCAGGTATAACACTCTCATCTTTAACCTAGTTAAGTGTCCCTAGAAGCATGCTGTTGCATGTAGACCGAAGCCTCCTAGACTTTAAGTGAAGCCTTAATGATTCGGTTGACACCTATTGTTTCTTCCCCATTAGACTGCTAAGTTGTGAGCTACCTTACACTTCTCACAATTAGTTAAGAGTTTTCTGCTTTGTCATGCTTATTTAGAAGATGTATTTTCAGTTCTTTAACCACCTTATAATTTCCATCACGTTTCGCTTCACTGTCGTAACCCTTGAGACTCTCAGCAATTACCACTGAGGCTTATGGTTACATCACATCTGTGTTGATGATCTTAGTCACAATCACCATGTGCTGAGTGAGACCCAAAATCCAACACCATGGATGAATTGATGGTGATCACTTATATGATCAAGATATTACTTGTACCATAAGAAATTTCAAATTTTTGTGTGATCTTTATGATATCGTCTATCACCAAGACATTTCGTCCCATAAGATCCAGTTCTATTTTGTTTTGAGATTTCTAAATATTATCCAGTCACAAAATAAATTCTCCACACCTACTTGTTTAATAGACCACATTGGTCTCACAAGTACTTCATCTTACTTTCGGTCTTATTTAAAGTATCAAAGTTCGGTTGAAGCTAAACCACCTACTAAATCCTATACTTGAAAAGATGCCTTTCAATGTTTCTTAACAAACATTTGATCGTATTTTATGGGAAACCACACAGTCACTTCTCAGTCTCTCTTGACTTTGAAGGAAGAGATTCGTGCCAAGAATCATTGTTTTATGTCCTTCCAGACATCACTTTTATCCCATACACATATTGCTTTATTTCTTTTTCTTTGGCATAGTCTTGCACGAAGATCCTTAAGATTTTCCAAACTCTTAATTGTGATACTAATGGCACTTTTCTAATTTGTACTTTCGGTTTTAAAGAATATGGTGGTTCACATTCTTATAAAGGAGCGAAGATGAATTAACATCAACCTTTTGTTTGATTTGAAGAGACGGTATTTGGATAAGAACAAGAATTTTTTTTAGGCGCGTGAATTTGAAACGGTTTCTACACGCACGCCTAGTGACGTGTTTCTAGGGAACCTAAGTTGTCAAATCCCGCTTTTGCAGGCGACGTTTCAGAAATCGTATCATCACAGTCGATTTTTTCTCTCTCCTGGCAACGGTATAAAAGGAAGTTCTCACGCCTATTGTACCTTCTTACCTTCATCGAATTCTCTCTCAAATATATCCGGCAATATTCAACTGTTCATCTTCTTAAGTGCTTCAACAATGGAGGAATCATCCTCTATTCAAGATCAAACTGCTTCTTCAATCTTGCTCAAGATAAAACCGAATCAGAATCTCATCATTCAGTTGGATCCTTTTCTTTATGATTCATACATGCTTCATGTTGTGGAGTGTCTCAAGTATTCTCCCTTGGTGATCGCTCTAACACAAGTCGAATCAGTTCCAATGTCCCTACTATCGCAGGTCTATTCACTGCTTCATACGACAAATGCAAGGAACGAATCTTTTTCGAAATCTTTAATCACAAGACACCGATATCCAAAGCACGCTTCTGTTCACTGCTAAGGCTACCTGCTAATGCTTCTGTCATCTCTCCAGATTTCATAACCACGATCCAGTTGTTCTCAATGTTCTACGACATGGGATACACAGATGTTCTGACTATAGTGAAGAAATTCAAGAAGTCGTGTTTACCAACCCAATGGAATGGTCTGCTCACACTTCTCTACAAGGGGCTAGCAGAATGGGTTGCTGGATCGGATGGGTCAAGTAAAGGGTTTATGACTATTCTTTATGGTCTCTACCAGGGTATCAATTTGGATTATGGTTCACTACTATGGTCGCAACTGGTGCATAGTCTTAACTCCTCGACCAAACATTTTGAGATTTCATATGCTAGATTGTGGACTCTACTCACTCAGAGAGCCATTGAAAATTTTCAGGTTCCTGTCATGGCGGATGCTTTGAAGTCTTCTATTGCTACGTTTCATACAATCAAATTATAGTGATTGACCCGACAATGTTCCGTTACATTGGTTCTATTCCTGAAACAATGAGCCGATGTGTCACAAGTGAAAGTAGAGTTATGGTAGATTACAGGAAATTGCCTCCTTCGGGTCCAAGACAACTCGCTCCTGAGATGAACAGTGCTGTGGAGGCTACTGACAAACCTGCAAAGAGGGGGAAGAAGTTGGAATCTAGGAAAGATGAAAACAAAGGTCCTTCATCTCCTAAAAAGCGAAAGGCTGACACCGCTGCACCTTCGGATCACAAAAAGAAAAAGGTCAAGAAGATGGTAAAAACGACCGAAGGCTCCAACTCCTTCTAATTCCGATGACGATGAGCAACCTGCCAATGATGAAGAGGATGTTCAACATGAAGGCTCACCAAGGGGAAACGCTCCTCCCCGATCTCCGACACCTCAAGTACAGATTCATGGTCCAAGTCCTCCTACTTCTCCAAAACAACACAATATACCAATCTCCGTCGCTCCCATTCCACTAACTGTTGCTCCTATACCCACTACCATTGCTCCATTACCACCTCCTATTTTTTCTCAAGCTACAACAACCACAACCACTGGACCTTCGGTGAGTGTCAACGTATCTGATACGGGGGAACATACCATTGGCATTGACACCCCTGTCACTTCTAAACCTCTCTCACCATCACCTTTGATAGACTCTGACCCCATTCTGGGAGGCGAAAACTTTGACTTTGATTCAACCTATTACATTCCTTATCAAATTCCAAGTGAAGATGATGATGTTGCCCCTGTGACCAAGCATCATTTGAAAGATATCAATAATAAGCTTGATAAGTTGCTTACTTCCTCAGAACCTTATTCTGATGTTGTGTTGAAAGTGTTTCTTGATACTACTCTTCAGCAATACACAGCCTCAATTGACAACTCCACAAAGGCTGTGGATGCCTCCACATCTATCTATAAAAAGGTAGTAGCCGGAGTCACTGATCTGGTTCATGATTCGAAGATTTTCTTAGATTCATTTAAAGGCCATGTCGACACCAATGCTGCGAAAGTTAATGCTTCGGTTGATTCTCTGACAAAGTCCTTTCAAGAAGAGCAAGTTAATTTTGATACCGTTCGGTCTAATCTCCAAGTTGATCACAATTTTCTTCTCATCTCGGTCAACTCTCATTTAGATAAGCTCCACACAGATCTTGCCATGGAGAATTTGCACGAAAGACTACTACGATTGAAGTCCAGTCTGTTCAACTTGCTCAGGCGAAAGAAAGAGATTGACGCAATGAAGACCGAGTGTGCCGTTTAAAAAGTTGTGTTGGTGATGTCCTGAATCTTCTGTGTAATCTGGTCAATGCCCACGACCCTGTTGTCACACTCACCATCAGTAATCACTTGACAACCAATCTTCTTCCTGCTATTGAGATGCTCAGTCAGATGAAAGGTGTTACGGAGCCAATTGTCACTCCGCAACAAGGGGAGAAGGTGCTATGAAAACTCCTCCTGTGCCTCCCAAAGGTGTCATTAAAACAGAACCAAAGTTTAATGTAGCTTCGGGTTCTGGTACACAAGATAACAAGAAGGGTGTTTCTGAAGAAAGTGATGAAGAGGATGAAACAATTGCTGATGCTCTGAAGCGAAAGAAAAGAGATAAAAAGATTGATAAAAATCAGCGTTTTGTCAGAGAAGAAGAGGAGAGAGAGAGAACGAAAGAGAAAAGAAGAGAATGATGCTTGATATGCAAGCAGGCACTCTTTCCCCCTAGACTAAGGAGGGAGTGATCAAGGAACCAATTGAATTTCCCAGCACTTACTGGCTGGAACTTGTTGCTTCGTTCGATTGTGATAATTCGAGGGATTCATAGTTCGAGATGCCTATTACTCAAAAGGATTTTGTATTTCTTTGTTTTGATTCAACAGTTGAAGTTCCCTCTCCTCATCGACAGGTTGATCGTGATCTTATCGACTATTATCTCGAGTTTGGGCAACCTCAATACCTAACATGGAGTGCTCAGAAGATAACTTTTGTCAAGGTGGTGAAACCCTCGGCTACAGGGAAGTTTATTAATGTTCCGTTCAGAGTGACCCGAGGTGCAAACAACTCGGTTCATATGATTTCTTTGGTTGATCTTCTGAATCTTAATCCTCACAATTGGATTTTGTTATTCAACATTTTGCTTACCAATTCTAAGGAGTATGAACCGATCCTTGATCATATCAAGAGTATGTTGGCTTCCTACATCCATGAAGTTGCGAAGATGGATGAAGAAGTTGCTCACATATTGAGGAAGAGACCGACAATAAAGCCTACTGGGAAGCCTGGGGATGTTAACAAGATGAAGTTAGGCCAGATTGATTCAAATCATCTCACTGTCATGTTTACAAGAAGCGAAGGTGAAAGATTTCTTTTCGCTCTTGTTGACAAACATCTTTTCTCCACTTCTTGTTTGGAGCATGTCCTTGATATCACTCAAAGATGTAAGCAGAACAGTGACTCAGACCAGAAGAACTTCAAGGACATGCTTCGGTGGTATATAAATTTCCATCAAACTCTGCTGGCCATTATAACGAAGGTGTTCAGGATTGTCAAGAAGTCTTCTCTAGCTCAACCGAACTGAAGTCTCGCCACAATTGGCGCAAAGTCGGAGATTGTTGGTTATTAGAGTTGCGTCTTATTGGGCATAAAATGTTTTTGTTTGTTTATCCGGATTGGTCCTGTCCAACCGTGGTTTATGCTTAGGGTTAGTCTATATATTATGCATGCATGTATAGCGTTAAGATAGAGATCTCATTAATTGCTTTTGCATTATAAGCCTATACACACCTCTACAGTCGAAGTTCTTCATCAAGCTCTTCTAAGGTGTGAGAGATTAATCATTCGACATCATTTGTCTCATTCTTGTGTTCTTAATTACTTCTTTCCTATTTATCTGTTTTGAATCTATCGATCTAATAGCGTAATATTCTCATCACACTTGACACTTTTTCTAACATATGCCCTACTATCCTCGTAAAGGGTATATCCTTGTCCTTGACCATCTGAGTCATCACTGATGAACCTCTCATACTATAATATTACCTTGCTTCAGACATATTGCCCAGATACTCGGGTGAAACAAGGTTTACCTCCAAGCTCAGAAATCGGAATCTCAATATGTCTTCTGCTTCTTACAGGAAATGGAAATAACACAAATTTGGTCACAGGAAGTGACATCTCCACTGTCGGTCGAATGCTCATCTCAGGCCATCTCTACTCATCCCTGATTCTTGTGACTCCAATTGGCATCTCACCAAAAAAATCTCGGAAACTAACTCGATTTCCCTCTCAAGGTATGCTCCATTGAAACTCGGTCAACATGGACCTCCGGCCCTACACTCTATCACATCTAATCTCAATCTAACACATCACAACGGGTTAACTGGCAAAACCAGAAGCACTAACCGCCACAAATCATGGTACTCGAACCATGTGACCACCTATCGATCGGCTATGAATCATGGTACACGAACTATGTTATCTCCTTTCAAGTTTTCGCTTAGAACCTCTGGAACTCTCCCTATTTCAAGTACGGGTCCTCTGCTTTCAGTAGTACGGGCCCATACTACCTGCCACATCTACCCATACTTTCCCCACGGATCGTCCCATATTTCCTAAGTGGTTGCTCAACCTTCTCGATCACCAATCTCATTAAAACTGTTCGCTCCCCAACGACTACTCTAATCTATCAACGTACTCATCTGACTAAGGTCACTCCTTAGGCTCTTCCTAGGTTCTTACACTTCTCTGCCATCAGCTGCTGAAGAACTCCTTATGATGTCAGCCATCTACGTCCTGAATATCGTCATATTCACTTAGTAGCTGACTCCCATCACCGAGAGTTCCACAAAGCATGAAGCATGCATCATTCGATGATCGAATAATCCCCACCATCACATAAAACCACTCTAGGTTACAACTCTATTTGCTCTACTCACTCTGAAAAGGTGTCACCGAACTCAAGTAACTCTACCCCATGCGGGTATCTAGCTACTCTCTCAGTAGGCTCCTCCAATGCTAATCTAGGTATCTCTCCTAGATTACTCCTCTACTCAAAACTCTATCTCTGTAATGTTCCTTCTGGATACTCTTAGTCCACACATACTCAAAGTATATCATAGATAGCAAAACCCCTAGGCTAAGGCATCACAAACCAGGCAACTCTATCGCTAAATATGAAATGCCTAGCCTACTCTCTAGCATACATAATATATCTCATAACACAAAAGTAAGGGTATTTTGGGAAATCACCGTTCGGGCTCTGCCTGATTGTACACACTGCTCTTTCTCGTTTTTCTCTTAGAAACTCTTACTCGTTTTAGAAAAATTGTTTTTGTTGAAATTTTTTCTCAAATCCTCATTTTGATTCCAGACATACCCAAAGGTGCATGCGAATCCCTCAAACCAAGGCACTGATACCAACTAGTAACACCGTAAATTTCAAACCAAAGTTTTGTATTTAAAAATACATTTATCACAATTATAAAATCACCAAAATTTCACAATTTCAAATCATTAAATCTCATATCCAAAAAAATGGTATATATCGAAACTCTAGGATCCCCTCAAATTAAATATGTCTCCGATGTGTATACAATCAAGCTGATGCCTTCCCACGATCCTAAGAAAACCTGAAACACATAACACATATCACAGTAAGAACGAAGCTTAGTGAGTTCCCTAAAATACAACATATGTCATATTAGCCACTCGAGGCTATACCACTGTAAGACCCTCCGGTCCGTGTGTCTCAGTGGGACGCTCCAGTCCCATGGCTCGTTGGACCCTCTGGTCTGGTCTAAGTGAGAACCCTCCGGTCTCATAGCTCATTGGACGCTCTGGTCTGGTCTCAGCATCACATAATATAGCACAAATATACATATCACATAAACAATGCACAATTCAAGTAAGTACATAAGACCCTCTGGTCACACATAACTACCACTCTAGCTAAAGTAGAGTGAGAAGACTCACCACGACAGCAAACACGCATCCCTGTACTCGAATCTCGAACTAGCCACCGCCTACACATAGGGTAGTTATCTTAATAAATACTCGATTCTCGACTCTAAGCAACCAAAAGTTATTCTTCTCTCTTTAACTCTTAAATTGGGTAAAAGACCATTTTACCCCTCCATGGTCTCCATTACTCATGTTGACCAAACCCTAAAGTCAATAGAAGTCAAAATCGAGTCAACGGTCCATGTTTGACCCGACTCGTCGAGTCCACTTGTTTTCTAAGAAGTCTCAAGAAGTTCCAGCTCAACTCGTCGAGTTGACCCCCAACTTGTAAAGTGATCGCACAATCAAACCCATCGAGACAAACCATCACCGACTCGTCGATTCAGGCCATGGACTCGGCGAGTCCCTTCGATCTGATTCCTCATTCAGATGATTTCAAACAGATCTATCACTCCAAACACTAGATCTGTCATCTCAAGGCTCAGTAAGCACGTAAAGCTTCGATATTTACGTTCATACTTGATGATATTGCTCCAAAATGCTAATACAAGCCCTTCATGAATGATTAAGCCCAAAAACCCTCATATGGATGAATAAAGTTGGGACACCTAGACTCTAAGGACCTCACAAGGTCCAGATCTGAGGTTTAGACTCTTTGATAACTCATGCTACTCAAAAACCCAAACAAAAGATGGAAAAAAGCCCTAAAACTCCATATATATATATATGAGATCTATCCAAAATAAGAATAGGTGAAGACTTCATACCTTCCACCGGAGCTTTGGACAGGAAATCACTAGATCCTTTCTTGATAACCTCATCCTCTTCCTCAAATGATGCACAAGAATCACAATATAAGCTTCTCTCTCACACTCTAGCTCAAATAGCGATTAGGGTTTTCTCTCACGGGTGTAGGGTAACTGATGAGGCGGAAATGGGGGCATAAGTTCCCTTATATAGGCCCCAACCCTATGAAATTAGGGTTTCTCTGCCCAGCACCAACAAGGCGAGTTTGCCTCCCAACTCATCGAGTCCATTCGTTAAATCCCACACGGCAACTCGATCCTACTCGGCAAGTTGGATTCCCAACTCGTCGAGTCACTCCATAACCTCAAGAATTCAATCATACGATAACATACCTGAATTCCGGATGTTACAATAGAATGCGTATACTTCAATAGAATAAGGATGAGCCTATTTTGCCTATTGTGCAGCGCGAACTGAATGAAGAATTGTCATAGGAGGGAAATTACAGCTATATGGTGAGTCAAGATGAACCCCGGGTGGTAAGGAGGAACGACCCAGACAAAGGGATTCACAAGGATGGGCATATGTATAAGAACTTCTTGGGTGCCATGCCACCAAGTCTTTCTGATCTGAAAGCCAATGGAGATTATGGACTGGATCTCTAAGATGGAAGTGGTATTGAAAGCTACAACTATAACAATAAGCAGAAAACCGTCTTTGCAATCAAACAACTGAAGACCGGGGTTTTAAGTTGGTGGAAGTTGTTCAAAAATACAATGCCACAAGGAGAAGCCATGAGGATGTCTTGGGAAGCATTCATGGAGAAGTTGAAGAGGTAGTACTGCTGAGAGGTAGATTTGATAGACCTAAACAACGAGTTTTAGAACCAAAATAAGGGGAAGATGAGTATTGATGATTATGCCACCGCATTCACCAAGAAGATAAAGCTATTCCCCTACTTGGTGTGTATTGAACTCTCCAAGATAGATAGGTTTGCTAACAAATTGCCATCAGCCTTTGGTGCAACAGGAAAAATGGCAACTACTTTGAAGACGACCATTAGAGCAGCCACGAATGTGGAGACCCAACCTAGGGAAAAGGGTGTGGAAAAAGATAAGGCATGGGAAAAGAGGAAGCTTAAGGGATCCTCAAGATCCGGTAAGAAAGGAAGATTCTCAAAGTCCAATGTGGACAACCAAAAGTATGGGGGTAGTTCTGGAGCCAAGTGGTGTAAGAAGTGTCAGAAGAGGCACTATGGGAGAGGCAATGGAGTAGTGACTTGTTATAAGTGTCGGAGGATCGGTCACTTTTCAAAAGATTGTACATTTAATGATAAGGTATGCTATAGATGTGGATATAAGGGGAATATGTCAAAAGATTGTCCAAAGAATAATGCAGCAACAACGTCGAATGCACCTCGAAAGCCAAAGGAAAGAGCATTCCAGATGATCCTTGATGAAGCAGGTGACGATGAAAGGGATTAGGAGTGAGGATCTATAGATCTAAAGATCGAGATATAAAGTAGCCATATAGATAGTATCATGTGGTGCAGCCTAATATAAGAGGCGTAGTATAGGGTGAACTTGAATATCTATGGAATCGTTTCAAGAAATAATATTAGCCTTAATTATGTTATCCGATGTGTTAAATGACTATGTGAAATTTTTGTATGGTGACTTGGAAAACTACGAGGAAATTATTGGGACGAGTATCAGTAGGTGTGAAAGGTAATAGTGGCCTATACTACCGGAAGCGTATGACTCACACTTGGATTATGGAAAGTCACAAGGTTACCAAGGCGCTAGAAATTGATTCTTTTTTTGTTCATATCTCTCGTTACCATCATTTTGGTAATGACTAAGAAGATAATTGTTATTCTGACCCTAGTGGTCATATCAAATTGAGTCCGTATAAGATATGTATTGTACATGGTTCAGAGAACCAAATTCATTGTAGCATCTAACTTAAGCCAGAAGATTGAAGTAAAACATAATCAAAGCGATCAATAGAGATATTACGATCGCCGTTGAAGTAAGAAGCTTGTAGCTAGAAGTGGAACATGCTAGAATGTGATTATATCACATTAGAACATGAAGGAAGGTATCTTCCATTCTGGACCGAGTGTGTAAGTTGCATCATACGATGAGAAGTCATTAGAACGTGACTCATCGATCTATTAAGGTAATCGAAGTAAAGACCTTATCTAAAGTTAAGTATGTTTAAGAAGGGGCAGCAGTGTCCACTAAGGACCGAGTATGTAAGTTGAAGGTTATGATTGAAAGTCTAACATAGGATAAAGAGCAGGAGCAAGATGGTGCACCGCTAGAAGTCAAGGAGTTCTAGAGTTAGATACTCATTTGAAAGGACATAAGAGTTACGATTACCACCGAGGATGGAAAGGTAACGTATGGAGTCATTATAAAAGCCATGTTTTGTTGATGAATCTGAGATGTAATCATCCTACGGGGGAGATAATTGTAACACCCGCAGATTCGAGCTAGTCAATTAAGATATAACAAGCATTAAACATAATTTTTTTATAGAAGATTCTCTAGGATAAATATTCTTAACCAAATTAATATTTATGGTGAACAATTGTAACCTATTTGATTTAACAAAGAAGAATTATGTGAATATTATGGATTTTATATTATTATAATATAATAATATAGGAAAAATCAGTCGAATCGCCTGTAAATCGTAAAAATAAATGTGCCAAAACACACACACACACACACACACACACACACACATATATATATATATATATATATATATATATATATATATATATATATATATATATATAATACACGCCTTCCCGATCCTGAAAATATAAACTTCATCGAAACCCCGACCCCATAAGAATTCGATATGATTTTTATAAGATACAAAAGTCAGCCGCGCACAAGGAATGTGTGATGTAAAAAGCTACAAAGAGAGTTATTGACTTTTAGCTAAAGAACGTCACAAATGAAGTTTATATGAATGAGTTATAATTTATAATAGCATATTTACATATTAAAATAAAGTATAAATCATATATACATATACATATATATACATATGTATATATCATTAGACATGCATCGACGATGCGGTCGTTATAAGACTAGCGTTGAGTACATTCGACATTAGTTTAGTACAAATATCGTTAAATCTATTTATAATAGTATTACAAAGGGGTGTTTAGTCGTTTAAATTACCACAAGGTCATTTAAGTAACTATTGAGGGTGGTTATTGAAAATTCAATTACTATAAATAATAGACTCTAGGCTCTCATATTTCAATAGAATAAGGATGAACCTATACACAAGATTTATTAGTGATTCCAAGTTGTTATACTGATTGATCAACTTATGGGGATGATGTCTAGGTTGGATTTAGTGAGGTGTTTAAAGTAGGATTTCCAAACAGTATACTTTATATACCAAACGAACCCTACCTCCGATATGATTCTACCTGGTTGTCTCTTATCAGGTATAGACAGTGTTCTAAAAGGCGCGCCATGGCGTGAGGCGCGGCGTCGCCATTACGAAAAGCTTCATAACGTTGTTGTTAGGCGTCGCGCGTAGCAAGGCGTGATATGGCGTGTCATGGCGCGTTATGGCATGTCATGGCGCGTGTTTTTTCGTTTGAGACACGTTTTTTTGCTCTTTTTTATACCTTTTCTAATCGGACATACAAATATTGTTTTTTTATTAACTTTCTGTTATTAGTTGTTGATATAACACTTCTAAAAACTAGGTATATTTGATATAAATTTATATTTATGCGGTAATATAATTATAAATGAATACCAAATCGCTGCCTTACATCACGCCTTGAAAAACGCCATGGCTCGCCATAACTCGTTAAGCTTGAGGCTTGGCCTTGCCGCCATGCCATGCCTCACGCCTTTTACAACCTTGGCTATAGATCATTACACTATGAATTAATGATGAATGTAGACTAATAATTAGTTGCAATAAATGTTAGACTAAGACTTAGTGATAATGATACTAGGTTACGTCAAAGGAAAAGTCAGTTGCTAGAAGCGAGGCGTTGTCCGAATTTCAAATCGTCACTTTAACAAGTGAGTACATAGTTACTTTCGTCTTACACACACACACACACACACACACACACACACATATATATATATATATATATATATATATATATATATATATATATATATATATATATGAAGCATTTAATATAAAAACATGCCATATGTGCTTGTTATTTGTGTTCCCGATATCTATGCTAGATGAACGATTTATACATCTTTTAGTTGATTTAAACTGTATATGTGTTTTATACCTATAAACGAGGTTGTGGAACTCATTACTCGGTACCTGTTCGGCCGACTACCGAGTAGTGAGTACTCAGGAGTATTCGGGGAGTACTCGGATTTGGTAATTCATGTAGAAATACTTTTAGGGAAATTATATATATATATATATATATATATATATATATATATATATATATATATATATATATATATATATATATATCAAAATAATAAGTTAAAACCATAAGTTGATTGAATTATATAACAAAATCAGATAAATGTGAATACACAACAACTAAAAAACACATAATGGTCTCATTTCGTAAGTAATTACTACAAATTTAAGATATATATGTAGTAATAATCACATGTGTGTGTTTGTTAAATAATAAATCAATAAGTATATTACATATATTAATCACTGAGTTAACTGGGTTTTACAACATTGATCAATTCAGTAAGGGGCAGATCGAGGAGTACTCGGGATTATTTAACTCGCCTCAGTAAGGGGTCGAGTAGCGAGTACTCGGAGGAGTAATCGGCCAACTCGACGAGTTTTACAACACTGCCTATAAATATATTGGGTAAAGATGGGTAGATAAAAGATGATATAGATGATGAGAGATTAAAGATTAAATAAATGATGAGAGGCCTTAACATTAAAGATGACGTCATCTAGTAGAGTATAGATGACAACCACAGACTATTCTAGATCGTCTAGTGGAATGCTAGCAGGCTTGCAACCTGTAGGTGCTTTTTAACTAAGTGCTCACCAGATGTACTCTAAAAATGCATTCACATTCATTATGGGTGGTCTTCGTAAAATAATGTTGTCAATAAAGGAGATAAACCATGGAAGCTATGGACTTAGTGCCTAATAGATAAACACTAGCAGCTATGGATTGAGTGCTTAATGGATAACACTAGCAGGTATGGACTTAGTTCCTATTAGATAAACCCTGGCATTGATGGAATTCGTTGCCTACTCCTTAGGGCAAATAATTTGGAATAAATATAGAAGAATACCTACTAACAAGTTTCATGGAGGAATCCCTGAACTAGTACTGTCAGCATAGATGATCCTTAAGGTAGATCCTTAAGAATAAAGAAGATAATATAGATGGGAAATTGTGTTAATTGTTTGATGATTAAACATAATAGTTATATTATTGTGGGTTGAAAGCCCTATGTACTCACCAGCTTTCCCAACCTAACCTACTCAGTTTATTGTATCACAGGTAGGGATATTAATGATACATTCTGCTTAGAGATTCAAGGAGTATTAGGCCACTAGTTTAATTACTATAAGGCTTGTAATATTTCTATGCTTATGTTTATGTATTGACGATGACATCCCAACGTTCTAATTTAAATAAAATACATTTCTTTGGAAATGCTTTGATAATAACATTATCTTGTTTTTGGGAACGAATTCCACAATTTTATTCTTCAAAAATGTGACATCCCCAAAATCACGGCCAGAAAAGACCGATTTAATTTATGCTTTTAAAATAACTTTAAGAGTAATCCTTTGATTTAAAAAAGTTGTGGAATTTGTTCCCAAAACAAAATATGATAAATAAAATTTACCAAAGCATTCCTTAAAGAAATGTATTTTTATATATAACAAAACTCGAGATGTCATGTTCCGATACAGACCAAAAGCTCAAACGGAATATTATAAGCCTTACAACAGTTATACACAACTGCTGGCCTATAAACAAAATATCTTCACAATTGTCCAACTTATACTCTCCCACCACTACTTGTAATACAAATAACACTGAGTGGGTCAGGCTTGGGAGCCCATTGAGCATATAGGATTTTCAACCCATAATAAATAATTATATTTAATTTCACCAACCAACAATAACCCGATTATATATTCCCGTTATCCTCACTTTACGTCCCTATGAAAACAACTATTACAAGGGACCTAATCTAGGATTTTCATCGAGATGGACATTACGGCAAAGGGGTTTCCTCCATAATAGATGTCCTAAAGGCAACCATGAGGGGGATAGAGTACACCGGTGAACACATCATTCACAACACTACATGTTATGAACTTGCCAGCGTTCCACTGGACTGTCAAGAAAGAGTTTGTGGTCATCATCCATACTCCGCTAAATGACTAGATCAACAACAACATTGAGGCCTCTCATAATTTTTTACATCACACATCCACTATCTACCCATGTTCTACCCAACATCTTTGTAGATAAAAAAATATATATATACAACATAACACATGTATAAAACATTCAATCAATACTCATTTCAAGTAACACACAACATATAAACACACAGCATGTATTTTATAGAGAGTACTTTGTATTTATGTGTTAGAAGAAAGTAACTACACACTCACATGATAAGACGATGATAGGGACGTTTTCTCCAAAATCGGGCCTTATGCGGGCAAAGTTTCGACTCAGAAATTTTACTTCTCGGGATCCTCGGGGCATCGGGACTTGCTTTGGGTCTCGGGAATGATACCGGGGCTTTGGGGGTAAAGATTGCACGTAAAACAAGGTAAAACGGGAGAGAGAGGAAGAACTAAGCAACAAAAATCGGCTGCCCATGACCTCTATTTAAAGGGGGCTGAACATTGGATTACGTTGTGCATAATCTCAGAGTACGTTGGGTGTACTCCTTCTACAAGCAGTACGCTGGGCGTACATAGGGTACGTTGGGCGTACGCTTCGGATCAACCCTATTGTGTCATGGCTTACGAACTCATGCACTCGAGTATTGGGTCAGGTCGACGTGGCCCATTTCAGTTCATGCATACGGGTACGCTGGGCGTACTCCATTACGCTTAGTGTACAGCGACATGCCAAACTTCAAAATTGCATAACTTTCGTATACGAGCTCCGTTTTCGACATTCTTTATATCCACGCGTAGGTGAGACTATACTTTACAACTTTCGTTTAGACTTCGTCAACTAATTTTGACTTTATTTTTATTATATTATTTTTAGTAGGTCGAGATAGGAGAACTCCTTTATAAAATCATAACTTCTTCATCCGACGTCCGTTTTCATCTGTCTTTTTACCGTTGGACTATTAACGACGAGATCTTCGATTCTCGTTTAGATTGTTTCGGCCAAATATCACTCGATCTCAATTTCAAGACTTGGGCTATATACCGCTAAGTCGAAACTTAGAAAGAACATAACTTCCTCATACGAAGTTAGATTTGGATGTTCTTTTTTTGCACGCTCTTGGTTTAACGTATTCCACGACTTTCATTTAGATCACTAAGGCAAGATATCGCTCTATCTTAAATTCATATTTTACGTCATACAGTGTCATGCCGGTTCTGTCGCGAAACTTTGACAGGTCATAACTTCTTCGTTATAACTTGGATTTCGGCATTATTTATATATCCGGAACCCTTGTTACGACCACTACAACTTCCTTCATAGATATTGGGCTTATCTAATATTTTAATATTACACTTATTTTTATTCTAATTCATTTAAGCCACACAATTAAGCATAAAACACATAGTACTCAAATAATACATTCTTATTATTTCCGAATGAGTTACAAAGGTTAACCTAGACTATTACATCATCAATAATGCATAGCCTAGAAACACGAGTATTAAAATTCTCTCCACCGTAGAATGATTCTGTCCCCGGAATCACACATCAACAAACAAATGCGGATATCAACTCATCATGTCACTCTCCGTTTCCCATGTGAGATTTGACCCATTCGTATGTTTCCAACGGACAAGCACTAATTCGACCATCTTGTGTCGCAACTTCTTAGTATTTCGGTCAACGATTGCCTCTGGTTCTTCAATCAACCTTTTGTTCTCATCAATTCTTAATTCGGAAATTGGAATTACATCAAGAACTTCTCCCGTGAACTTCCTCAAATAACACACATGGAAAGTGTTATGAATCCCATTCAGTTCTTCGGGTAATTCTAGTTTGTAAGCTTGGTTCTCAATCCTATGAAGAACATTAAACGGTCTAATAAACCTTGGACTTAACTTTCCTCTTTTACCAAATCGTATAAGTCCCTTCCACGGTGAGACTTTAAGCAAAACCGAATCTCCGACTTCAAAAGTCATTGGTCTTCGCTTGTTTCGGCAAAGCTCTTTTGACGATCCTGAGCTGCTAACATTCTCTCCCTAATTAGTTTCAACTTTTCAGCAGTTTGATGGACTATCTCGGGTCCCATAAACTGATTTTCCCCAGCCTCAAGCCAATAAGACGGCGTATGACATTTTTGTCCGTACATAGCTAGATAAGGTGACATCTTTATTTTCGAGTGGAAACTATTATTGTAGGAAAATTCTACCAAAGGTAAATGTTCATCCCAGTTACCTTGGAATTCTAGGGTACACGCTCTCAACATATCTTCAAGTGTTTGTATCGTCCGTTCACACTGACCATCAGTCTGTGGATGGTAAGCTATACTCAAACACAACTTGGTAGCCAATTCCTCTTATAGACTTTTCCAAAATCGCGAGGTGAAACGGCTATCACGATCTGAAACAATCAGTAACAGAACACCGTGAAGCCTCATAATTTCCTTCACGTAAGAATTCGCAAGCTTATCCATTAGACAATTTCTTATTGGCTGCTATGAAATGCGCACTGTTAGTGAAGCGATCAACGGCCACCCAAATCTTGTCGTAACCATTCTTTGTGCTGGGTAGTTTAGTGACAAAATCCATAGCAATGTCTTACCATTTACCCATAGGCACAAGTAACGATTCTAAACTCCTGTATCGTTTCTGATGTTGTGCCTAGAGACGCGCACATGTCACACACTCCGCCACGTACTTTGCAATATCAATCTTCATCTTTGACCACCAGTAGTAGGGTTTTAGGTCCCTATACATTTTAGTGCTGCCAGGATGAATATAGTACATGGTTTTCTGAGCTTCTTCCATTAGAAGATCTCTTATTCCTCCTAACTTAGGCACCCAAATACGATTTTGGAATACCTTCAGTCTGTGACTATTTGTACCAAACACCAATGTTTTGCCCAAACGTTCCTCCTTCCGGTCATTTTTCTTAGAAACTTCCTCTTGAGCTTTCTTTATACTCTCCAAAATTGTCGAGACAACTTCTATTCTCAACGCTCTTGGCCTTTTTCTTTCAAGATTGACTTTCCGACTGAGACATCAGCGACAAGATTAACTTTACCGGGGTGGTAAAGTATCTCACAATCGTAGTCCTTGAGTAACTCTAGCCAGCGTCGTCGTGTCATATTCAATTGTTTATGATTAAAGAGATATTGGAGACTCTTATGATCAGTGAAAAGTTTGCACTTCGAGCCATAGAGGCAATGCCTCCATATTTTCAAAGCAAATACTCTGCTGCCAAATCCAAATCATGAGTGGGGTAGTTCTTTTCATGCTCCTTCAGCTGTCGAGACGCATATGCTATCACCTTTTCTCTTTTGGTCAAAACACAACCCAACCCAACACTAGAAGCATCGCTATAGACAGCGAAGTCTTCAACTCCATCGGGTAGAGAAATAATCGGTGGCTCACATAGCTTCTTCTTTAGCAGGTCGAATGCTTCTTTGTGCTTATCAATCCAAGCATAAGTCGCTCCTTTGTGGGTCAAAGTTGTTAGTGGAGTAGCGATCGAAGAAAAGCCTTAGATAAATCTTCGGTAATATCCGGCTACTCCCAAAATGCTTCGGATCTCCGTGGGACTTTTCAGTTGTTCCCACTTCATCACAACTTCAATCTTCGTTGGATCAACCATTATCACTTCTTGGTTGACCATGTGACCCAAAAATTGGACTTCTCGAATCCAAAAATCACATTTGGAGAACTTTGCATATAGCTTCTCCTTCTTCAAGACATTCAACATTTCTCACAAGTGTCTGCCATGCTCCTCTTGGCTTTTCGAGTAAATCAGAATGTTATCTATGAATACTATCATAGATTTATCAAGGAACATATTACAAAATTTTTTCATTAAATCCATGAATGCTGCTAGAGTGTTGGTTAGTGCAAACGACATAACCAAAAACTCGTAGTGTCCATATCGTGTTCTGAATGCAGTCTTATCGATATCCTGCTCTCTCACCTTCAGCTAATGATATTCTGACCTTTGGTCGATCTTTGAAAAATAACTTGAACCTTGTAGTTGATCGAATAGGTCATCAATACTCAGCAACGGATATCTATTATTTATTGTTTCCTTGTTCAGCTCTCTATAATCGATGCACATCCTCATACTCCCGTCCTTTTTCTTTATGAATAACACCGGAGCTCCCTAGGGTGATGAACTAGGTCTAATGAAACCTTTGTCCAATAACTCCTGAAGTTGCATCATTATCTCCTTCATCCCCGTTGGTGCTAATTGGTAAGGTGCTTTTACTATTGGCATCATCCCTGGTAACAAGTCCATACGAAATTCTACTTGTCGATCAGGCGGTAATCCGGGAATATCTTCGGGAAATACTTCCGGATAATCACACACGACAAAAATGCTCTGTATCTCCTTTTTCTCCTTCTTTGCATCTATCACAAACGCCAAATATAATGTATATCCTTTGGCCAAAACCTTTCTGGCTTTCATTAGCGAAATGATTCTATAATTTACTCTAGGTTTGTCCCCATACACCATAAATGACTCTTTCCCTGGTGGGTTTACTTTTACTATCTTCTTTCTACACAATATTTCGGCATCATTGGCGTTAATCCAATCCATCCCCAACACGATGTCGAAACCATTTAACTCAATAGGCAATAATTCCTCGTGGAACTTATTCCCATTCAAGTCAATTAAGATGTTTTTCATACGATGGCTAACAGGTACAAACTTGCCACTAGGAACTTCGACTAATAAACCATTATCTAGTCTATTGACAGGTAAAGCTAGTTTTCTATGAAATTTATGCGAAATAAAGGAGTAGTTGGATCCAAAATCAAATAAAATTTGGGCAGGAAATTTGTTTATGAGAAAGGTACCTGAAGCGACATCAGCTTCAACTTTAGCAGCTTCCAGTCTCATTTGGAAGACTCTTGCCTTCGACTTCGGCGGAATATTGGGTTTTGCTGCCTCCTTCTTTTTCAGACAATCCCTCTAGATGTGCCCCTCCTCACCAAACCCATAGCAGACTTTCTGTAACGCCCCGTTTATTTAAACAAATTAATAAATGTAAGTCCCGGACTAATTTGTGTAGAATTTAGAAGTTGGCGGCCTAGGGGCTGTTTGGTAAATCAAGTATCAAATTTGAAGGGAATTTCCGAAGCTGGGGTAGAAAAGGTATACTAGGGGCTTTGGTTTGAAAAGAATTTTATAGAGAGGGACTAATCTTGACATTATGGCATTAAATTTGAAGGGCACGGGTATAAATCCTTAGCATGTGCCGCTTGCCACAAAACCCTAACCCTAACTTATAACCCAGCTGTCACCTCCAACTTATACCTCCCTCACCGGCGTCTCTCTCTCTCTCTCTCTCTCTCTCTCTCTCTCTCTTTCTCTCTCTCTCTCTCTCTCTCTCTCTCTCTCCCCCCAACATCGTTCCCTCCCTAGTCACCGCTACAAATCGCCACGACACGCTTGCTGCTGGAGTTGTAGTGCGAAGCTGGAGCTCGGAACCAAACCTAGCTCACAGTCGCCGCCATCGTTGGAGCCTTCTAGTGCCGCTGCGATCCTCCTCCGTCGCTGCTACTGCTATCATTCACTTTACCTCTTCTTCTCCCTTAGTTCATAGAAGCACCACCACCATCAGTCAGGCCAGCCGCCGCCGTCGCAGCTCGTACCCATGGAAGACAGAGCGGTCGCCGACACTAGCCTCTTGTGGCCGTCGCTGTGCTGCCGGACGCTGTGGTTGCCGCTAGTGCTGCCGCTGCCCGCCACTTCGTGCAATCGTCGCTGCCAACCGCCACCAGAAGGGTTGTTGGATCTGTTTGCAAGCAAAATCGTGTGTGTGTGCTTCCAGTCGAGTGGGTGTTGTGTGTGATTTGTTGTGGCCAGAAAACCTAGAACAGCCACTGCCACCACCTTAAGGTGGTGGCTGCCACCATGTGCCGCCATGTATTTGTGTTTATGTTAGCTAGGGTTTGTGTTACTTTTGGTATTTTATTGTAAATTGTAAAAGAAAAATGGAATAATGAGAAAGAAACCCTAACCACCACCGTGAGGTGGTGGCTGCCGCCACTGGCCGCCGTGTCGGGTGGCGGTGTACCTCGTTTCTGTTGTGATTTGGTTTGGATGTTTGGACAAGGGACTAAAACCCTAGTGGGCCCAAAGAAGCCTTAATGGGCTTAGTGAAACCCTATTGGGCCGAATGAAGCCCTAATTGACATTAAAGCCCAAATATGTGTCTAATGGACCCTAATTGACCTTAGGAAACCCTAATGGGCATAAGGACCTAGCTATTGGGCCTATTGGGATAAGATGGGGATTGGAAACCCTAAAATAATATCATATATGGAAAACATATAACATTTAGCACATAAAAGCATCTTAGGAAGCTTTCCAAAAAAAAACTAGTGCTCGTGTCTAAAATATGACAGACACTCATCTCACAATCTTCACTTATCATTCTAAGTTTAAGTCTAGAAATCCTACAAATTCCTAGTTCGCATAATATCATATATGCCAAACATATAACATTTAGCACATAAAAACATTTTAGGGAACTTTCCTAAAATAAACTAGTTCTCGTGTCTAAAATATTACAGACACTCATCTCACAATCTTCACTTAGCATTCTAAGTTTATGTCTAGAAATCCTACAAATTCCTAGTTCGCTTAAACTAATGCTCTGATACAACTGTGACATCCCTAAAACAACGGCCAGAAAGGACCGATTTAATTTATGCTTTTATAATAATTTTCAGAGTAATCTTTTGATTTAAAAGAGTTGCGGAATTTGTTCCCAAAACAAAATATGATAAATAAAATTTACCAAAGCATTCCTTAAAGAAATGTATTTTTATATATAACAAAACTTAGGATGTCATGTTCCGATACAGACCAAAAGCATAAACGGCATATTATCAGTCTTACAACAGTTATACACAACTACTGGGCTATAAAAAAAATATATTCACAAGTTGTCCAACTTATGCTCTTGCGCCACTACATGTAATACAAATAAAACTGAGTGGGTCAGGCTTGGGAGCCCGGTGAGCATATAGAGTTTTCAACCCACAATAAATAATTATATTTAATTTCACTAACAAACAATAACCCGATTACCCATGCCTGTTATCCTCACTTTACGTCCTTATGAAAACAACTATTACAAGGGACCTAATCTAGGATTTTCATCGGGACGGACATTACTGCAAAGGGTTTCCTCAACAACAGATGTCCTAAAGGCAACCATGAGGGTGATAGAGTACATCGGTGAACACATCGTTCACAACACCTATAGGTTATGAACCTGCCAGCGTTCCACTGGACTGTCTAGAAAGAGTTTGTGGTCGTCATCCATACTCTGCTAGATGACTAGATCAACAACAACATCGAGGCCTCTCATCATTTTATTTCATCACACATCCACTATCTACCCATGTTCTACCCAACATCTTTGTAGATAATATAAATATATATATATATATATATATATATATATACACACACAACATAACACATGTACAAAACATTCATTCAATACTCATTTCAAATAACACACAACACGTATTTTATAGAGAATACTTTGTATTTATGTGTTAGAAGAAAGTAACTACACACTCACATGATAAGACGATGATCGGACAACACCTCGTCTCTTAAAATAATCTTTTCCGATAAAATCGGGGCGCTTTCTCCAAAACCGGGCTTTATGCGGGCAGTGTTTTGGCTCGGAAACTTTACCTCTCGAGATCCGAGGGGCTTCAGGACTTGCTTCGGGTCTCGGGAATGATACCGGGGCTTCGGGAGTAAAGCTTGCATGTAAAACGAGGTAAAACGGGAGAGAGAGAGAGAGAGAGGAAGAAATGAGCAACAAAACTCAGTTGCCCACGACCTCTATTTATAGGGGGCTGAACATTGGATTACGTTGCGCGTAATCTCAGAGTACGCTGGGCGTATGCCCTCTACAAGCAGTACACTGGGCATACATAGGGTACGCTGGGCGTACGCTTCGGATCAGGCCTAATGCGTCATGGCTTACAGACTCATGCACTCGAGTATTGGCTCAGGTCGACGTGGCCCAATTTAGTTCATGCATACGGGTACGCTGGGCGTACTCCATTACACTTAGCGTACACCGACATACCAAACTTCAAAATTGCGTAAATTTCGCATACGAGCTCCGTTTTCGACGTTCTTTATATCCACGCATAGGTGAGACTATAGTCTACAACTTCCGTTTAGACTCCATCGGCTAATTTTGAACTTATTTTTATTATATTATTTTTAGTAGGCCGGGACAGGAAAACTCTGTTATAAAATCATAACTTCTTCATCTGACGTCTGTTTTCTTCTGTCTTTTTACCGTTGGACTTCTAACGAAGAGATCTTCGATTCTCGTTTAAATTGTTTCGGCCTAATATCACTCGATCTCAATTTCGAGATTTGGGTTGTATACCGCTAAGTCGAAACTTAGAAAAATCATAACTTCCTTATATGAAGTCAGATTTGGATGTTCTTTTTATGCACGCTCTAGGTTTAACTTATTGTATGTCTTTCGTTTAGATCACTACTGCTAGATATCGCTCTATCTTAAATTCGTATTTTACGTCATACAATGTCGTGTCGGTTATGTCGCGAAACTTCGACAGGTCATAACTTCTTCGTTGTAACTCAGATTTCGGCATTCTTTATATATTCGGAACCCTTGTCACGACCAATACAACTTCCTTCATAGATATTGGTCTTATCTAATATTTTATTTACACTTATTTTTATTCTTAATTCATTTAAGCCACACAATTAAGAATAAAAAACAAGAGATACAAAACGGTCATCAGCAATCTCAACCTCTAGCGGACAATCCAGAGTCCTAGAAGCATCACTAAACTTCTTGTTGAGCACAAGAGATACAAAGGATCAGGTAGCAACCGAATCAAACAGAACATGAGCACTCATACCATTGACTAAGAAAGTCATTATACAAGATCATATACAAAATAATCATAAATAAGCAAAGAAATAAAAGATATAATAAAATTAGATACCAGTAACCGCATCCAATGCTAATCGAGCCTCATCTGTAGTCAACTGAAATTCCCTACTCTTCACCACAGGTGTCTCCTCCTTGCCTTGGAGGCCATCGGTAATCCTCATGGTGATTGGTACAGGTGTTGCCACTACCCCCTCCTAAATACCTTGGATAATCAGCCTTTTATGGTCTATCTGGTTAAAGTGAAAACAAATCAATGGACCCTGGGGGCAATCCCAACTCATATGACTTGTCTGACCACATCTATAACAACTTGAACCCACTGATCAACATACCCCACTGTGCGGCTTGCCGCAGCGACTCCGACCTTTGTTGGCCCCCAGAATGCGAATCATAAGTCTTGGGCCTCTTAGTCTGGCCCACAACTTCATGTACCTACCCCGACTTGTGCTTCGTCTGAAGCTCAAACATTATCTCCCGCTCACGGTCTGTAACATCCATAAAATTTGAACTTTTCAAAACTACTCTTTTTCTATGGAAGTATTTACAACACCCATTGTTTCCAAAACATTATTTAAAATCATAATCATTCTCAACATATTTTTCAAAACTTTTTCATTATCAAAGTATCCCAGAAATCAAAAGTCCAAAAATTAGAGGATGTGTATGGTCACGCCTTTACCCAGACTAGATTCGCTAAACACCTAAAACCATAAACCAAAACTGTAAGCACAAAGCGTAGTGAGTTCCCCCAAAGTACCAACATCCAAACAGATAACATATACAAATAACAGCATGCATATAGAGCCTTCAACATGTTTGGACCACCTCACCGGGCCTTCGGCTTGTTTGGACCGCTCATAGAACCTTCAACATGCCTGGACCACCTCACCGGGCCTTCCGCCTCTCTGGACCGTTCTTCAGGCTTGGTCCTGAATGGTCCGCCTTACATGCCTTCAGTCTATCCGGGCCGCCCCGGGTCTGTTAGCCTTAAGCACAAAAGCAAGACCGACTCAACACAACCACACAAACAAACCATGTCGACATATACATAATAGATAGGCATGCATATAATATACCAATATAAACATTATCAGGTTTGTTGACTGGCAGCACAAAACAGTACAGTCTCAACCCAACCACACTACATGAACACATGCCACTGGAAAACATATAGCCAGAGCAAATAACAGGAAGATCTAATAAATCACTAAACATAGCATCATCCTATCTATAGGATAAAAATCTAACAGATCACCGTAGTACTCAATCATACGATAGACCACGATAACAACCTAAAGGGTCGGCTTTGGTGCCTTCCACCCTCAAGTACAGTGATGAAAATTCACCTCGAATGCCTGCCCAAAACAAATCCCTAGATGTTGCCCTGCTAGCTTCCTGAGATATCAATACCAACAAAACACCCAATTAGTAATTGGGTTTCATGCTATAATCCATAATCCTTACTTGGGGTAAAATGACTGTTTTACCCCTAACCCAACATGAATCAAAACTGAGGCCCAAAACCAAAGGATCCACAAGGCCAATTAATGGCCCAATTATCCAAATTGGGCCTAACCCCATATAGGTCTTATCCCATAATTTTTTAATTACACTCCTGATTACCTCAAGTACCTCCTTAGAACAACTTAGTCAAAGACAGGATCAAAGTCAAGGTAAACGGCTTGAGTTAACCCAACTCGACGAGTTATCCATCAACTCGCCGAGTTCCTCTATCAATCTGCAAAGTCGTGGAAAAACCAAACAAATTCGCTGAGTTTATCCATAAACTTGTCGATTTCACTAGAAACCTACAGCTTAATACATTAAGCACTTAATCCATAAGGACATGGCCCCAATACATAGACCTGACTTCCTTGAGATGGAAAACCACATAAAGTTGCCAACTTTACATTCATGCATCTCTAAATAAAGCTCTTAAGCTTAAAAAAGACTTAATAATTGACTTAATTCATGCATGACACCAAAATCCTCATAAAGTTTGCACCTTTAAGCTCAAGGGTATCAAAACCAACTCATATCTGAAAGAACAACCCCTTAAATGACTTCACTCTATCGTCATGCCCAAAAAAAGGCCAAAACACAACAATACCCAAAATGAAAGGATCTAATCATCTACAAAAAGAAATGGAGGCATTCTGGATCCAAGACTTCTTTTTCCAAGCTAGGAACTTCAAGATCTTCTAACTCCTTCACAGTGCAGAAAATGGACACCAAACATCCTTCCAAGGCTCAAAAACTTAACAATGGAGGCTACAACTCGTTTTAGGGTTTTTATAACAATGGAGGTTGATAAGGAGGCCAAAAAAAAAGAACTTAAGGCCTTTAAATAGGGCGCAAGACCCAAAAAATTAGCGTTTCCATCCCAGCTGCCAACTCGCCGAGTTGAGGCTCCCAAACTCGCCAAGTTTGTTCATTTAATTCCCACGATTCTTCCATCTCAAACATGTCGATTTGGTCCCTCCAACTAGTTGAGTTCACATAGAAATAGGGTTATTCTCAATATTTTATCTTCAAGATTTTCGATGTTACAACTCTCCCCCACTTAAATTAGATTTCGTCCTTGAAATCCATCCTTACTTTTCTCATCACGCCAAACGATCCGAGCCGCGCTACCATAACTTGAGAAAAACTATCACTCCCCAAGGCGACTGGTACCAATCCTAGTAAAACTCACCATCCTAAAGAAGAACGGACCTTCAAGCCTCGCAGAACCACCACTACCTCTCCTGAAACTTGGAATCTCAATTTGACCTAACTTCCTGACAGACTACCCACTCTAATTCACTATCAAACCAATTCCATAAGAAGCTTGGACTCAACCAAATACTTCCAACCCAAATTATCTTGATGCTTAAAGGGACGAAATCATTGATCATATACAATTGCAGATCAGTTAAACTTAAATTAGATTTCATCACCGAAATCACTCCTTAATAACATACATAACAAAATAAACAATTGAGGAATGTACCCGAACATTCTGCACATAAAACGATCTTCCCATAACAACCAACCCCAAACAGAATCTACCAACCTAAAGAAGAACAACCCATGATCCCATACAAATACCCAACCTTATATATCCAAACTTTGGTATCGAATTAGTCTAACTCCCTAATAGACTTCACAAACTGAACTGATTGCTAAAACCATGACACTTATCCATCGAACAATCTATTCAACCTTTGATGATAGCAATTTCATAAACACACAAAAGATACAAAATATAGACTTCCTCAACTGTTGGGGCGGTACACTGCTATTAAAAGCCCGAAACCTTATCACTTTCCCTTCATTCGCTAGATGGAGCCATCCTAGAGCGCAGACACATAAACTACATTATGAAACCTCCAACTGATGACTTTGACATATATATTTCTTGACCACCTCCGCTCTGGATACGGAAATTGCACACACCCACTCATGATTCCCAATACGAGTTCCCACCAAAAGCCTGCTCAAAAATGGCTACCAATGATACCTCCTCATGGAACCTTCCCTAAAACTGATGAATATCCATTGATTCTACCCTCAGTCCCTAACTGGGGCACTACCAGAAACATGATGAATGTGATGGTTTTGCATAGTATAACACTCCTATGGTCCGCACACAACCCTGATAGCTTTGGATCTAAGTTTTCTATAGTTACACATGCAATAAAATTTCCAAAGCATGAAGCTTAAAACTAGAATAAAATTTTGGTACATGAATCATAAAACTAGTTAGAATAGTACCTCCTTATTGTAGCTTGTAGTTTTGGCCTTTCAATAGCTTACCACCTCAAGTGCGATGCCTCAAATGGTTCACAAACACCATGAACAGAGGAAGACTTTGAGAGAGAGGCTAGACACACTCAAATCGGTTATGATTCTCTTAGAATGCATAGGTGTCAATTTTGGCTAGGGGTAACATTTATATAGTGTAGGATTCCAAGAGTCATGGGTAAACCCTAATCCATACCCTTGGGTTATGATCCATATCTCATATGGGATAAATCTTATGGATACTTACATAAACTTATCCCATCATGGATCAATAGCCCAAACACTATATATATATATATATATATATATATATATATATATATATATATATATATATATATATATATATATTTATAAAACTAATTTACATAATCAGTCCTCATTAATTTAATTAGTCTCTTTTGATCACTAAATTAATTCCAAATTAATTCTTGATCAATACTAATTACATAATATGATTCTCAATTAATATATTATACTTATAATATATTAGTAACTCAAATAGCCTATTTCTCAAATATCCATCCTGTCAGATTGTTCTGGTGAAGGCAACCCAAATGGACCATCCTACTCTCGGGTCACATACATACCAATTATAGTTATGGGCTTAGACACCTAATCCAATAGTCCCCCACTTGGATAAGTCTAATAAATATTATTGCAAGTACGTCTCCAAAATCCCGACTAGCGATTGTAGCTCTCAAAAGTCATTGTCGAACTCTGACCTAGTCAAAGGACGCGTTCATTAGATAAGGGATCATATATTCCTCCATTCTAGATATTGTATGAACTGAGACATGGATTATAATCATTCTCTCTGTTCATGTGTTGTTTCCCGATTTCTGGTTTATGACGACCGACTAATTGAACAAATCAAAATCAGTCCAAGCTTCGCCAAGCGCTTAGGGTTGTCATTACTAAATCATCGAGGGCCTACAGATATTATCCCACATTGGGTAAAAGGAATGGATAAACTTTGACTCAAATGCTTGCTTTTAATTACTCATCAAATCACACACAACAATATATTTTATAATACCAAGTTACTGGTGCGTTTACATATGTCAATGTGAAACCAACTAGTAAACTACAACCACATGTCTTTGTTTCAAGAATATAAGATATTATCGTCCCACAATCACTCATGCTAAAATACATGAAGTAATTCGAATGAGCGTGGGTTTAATCCAATACTCGAATCATATTCCAGAAGTACTCATGAACACTGCATCAAACTTGTGTATGTCTAAAACACTTCAGACAGTCTACAAACGGATTCATGACAGTATTGCCTATGGTCCTTACTTTGTGTAATGTTTCGATTTATCAACTAAATATTTGAATTAAAACAATAGTCATCCCATGCTCCAAGCATGCACACTATGTTTACCTATGGTCCTTACTTTGTGAAATAGATCAATTGTAAACATTTCCATTGACACTCATTTCTCAATTCCAAATCTTTATCGTAAATGTAAGAATACCAAATTCTTGCCACTTACTGTAATCTATTAGATTCTAAGATTATATGTAGTGATCCTTTTGTAATGACTATGCACACAGGTCATAATGACTTTGCCAATTACAAAACTATCCATTGGATATTGTTACAAGACAATTACATAGATACGAAGTCTCATATTAAAAGTATATTCCTTTAAACATCCTTCTTGCGTAAAAGTTTCTAACTTACTCATAGATTATATATATCCAACTCCCATTATGGAAACTTTTCCATAATTTCCATATGACTATCCATTCTTAATAGAATCCTATCTATTCTGAATTGTATCAATATGGTCCATTCATTGTTATACATCCAATTGCCCATAAGTGACCAATCCTTAGTGAACCTTTGATTGTCCTTAGCAATTGTTTAAAAATTTTGGGCATATACAGTTCTGGTCCATTTTCCCTCTTAATGCCCTAGGCATTTGGAAATTCAGAACACATAAATACTATAGCATATGCGATCAATCCTATACCCGAAGCATATGGGACACGATTCATAACGTCTTACATAAAGACCAAATACTTTACCAGCCTCTTGCTATAACATTTCCATATATAGAATTTCCTTATGTCGAATCTATTCAACATAACATTCACATATGTCCTTGACAAAATTTGATGAAAATCTCACAATCTAAGCTTTTAGATTTGAAATGAAGTATGAGTTCCTCTCCCTTAATTATAGCAAAACAAATTTTGAAACTCCGCAACTTTGCGAATTGAAACTTTTGGTTTCAATAAACAGTATTGCTAACTCGTAACACTCACCATAATAATTATGCTCCCACTAGCATAATAACTATTATCTTACCAACATAACATTTATGCTCCCACTAGCTTTTACATGTATCCAAAATCAGCTGGACTTCTAGAAATCAATACCAAAGTTCATATTCTGATATGATATGCTTCGATAAACCTTTATCTAAGCTAATACACCTTTTATTAGAAAGCTCATATGTGTGTCTAAACTATTCAGAACATACCACAATAAGTTTCGAATGTTCAAACTATTTTCCATTTCTCACAATTCGAACTATGAAGAGGGATGTTGTAATCATAATCGAACTTGAGAATGCAAATATCATAATTGCTATCTCCTTAAAACCTACTTATTGAAAGCGTTTCCTCACAATCATTTTCATGAATTGGAGAGAAACCTTATGACACTTAGACTTTATGGTGTATTTGTTCTTGTCCATGTGACTTTATCATAACCATAATCACAAGACAAGATTAGTGACAAATCCAAATTCATATGGACTGAACTTGTTCAATCTTAATTTCTTTCCACCTAGCAGCTCAAGGGTCTACAATTGCTTCCAAGTTGTTATGCAAACAATTGAGTACTCATAGAACTCATATGCATAGTCAACCTTAACTGGAATGGGCACATAAACAAGAATATTTGAACACAATAGGTTACAAACCTCAAGTAATGTGCTAGTGATTAACAATACGTTTATTCTTGATTAGTTCTTGAAGCTTTTCAAGATCTTTAAGACTCTCACTGACCTCTTGACATATAAGACTCTCGTTTTCAATAAACATTATTTGAAAAACAAATATTCAAGAGTTAGTGTGGTTTCTAATCAAGACAAAACACTTCACACAATAGGTCTTAATTGGTCTTTGTCTTATACAAGACATCACAACTACCAATCTCAAATGTGCAGTAGTAGGAAAACATCTTTTCTATTCCACATTTGATAAGTGTGTTATAAACCTTCTTAATATAATATAACTCAAGTTACAATCTTGGAGTATGACTCTAACACTTGTTTTTGGAACGAAGTATATATGACTCGTCTTCTTGATTTAACCATTTCAACAATTCACGATTCCTCTTCTTAGCCATCCAAGTGCACTAAGGTGTCCTTAGAGGATCAATTGTGATATGGTTTTCATAATCATTAAGATTATCATAAAAAAAAATGCTAAAGTAATCTCCTTTCCTTTCAGATTGGAGAAACTTTTATCTTTCTGCCTAATTTGATTCCTTTTATTCGTTATGCTATACATTGAAACTTTTTCAATGATTCAGAATTACACTTAATCTTGTAAGTATAACCATATTTACTATACTTTAGTAAATCATGACGAATAGTCTTATCATTCTTTGTGTTGGACCTTACCAATGCACAACCAAGTGTACCCGATCCCCTAGTCCTTCATTTGACTCATATATACATGTGAACAAGGGGTTAGTCTTAATTTCCCAAAGAAAAAGGTTCTCATTCATCATACATTACAAGTTGCATGATTCCAAGTTTCTGGACAATTGAAGGTTAGGCGATGAGAATCTTTCCTTATTTAGTAAATTGTGACACTATCACAAAACGAAAGAATCAAATCCATATTGTTAAAATAGAAACATACAAACATCAATTTTCACAAATGCCATTGCAAGGAAATATAAATAAGATATAACCAAAATTTCTCTTTATTTATAAAATGCAGAACATTATTCCTTACAATGCAAGTACATATGAAAACTATGTTTCTAAATATTCCTAAGTAATCTATCATAACTCCTAAGCAGCTAATAAATTCGATCATCGAACCATGCGATCGAAATCCATGTCTTCGTGATCAGACTCATCATGCTTTTCCCTTATGCTTCCTTTGATCCTACAAAACATGAAAATGTAATCTTATCACATTATGTATTAAGAATCTACAAATAGGAACTTAATAGATTTAGATAGTGGACTTACCTAAAGTAGATTCAAACTTTTTGACCTTACCATCCTTATGATCCTTCGGTAGATACAACAGCTTCACAACTAATTGCCCTTCTCTTAGCAATAGAAACATATGGAGTCTTTGGGAATGGTACACAGGATAATCTCAGACTTAGCCTTTCCCTTTCCCTTAGAAAGAGAAATATTTTATGGACTTCCAATGTTTCCATTGTCAATGTCCATGGAAGTTTGGGAAGTAGACCTTCCAATCAAATTTGCTTTACTAGTGCGCCAAATCAACTTTTATTCAGCAGCAATTAGCAAATAGGTAAGATCAATAAGGGTCACATCGCGGTCTATCATATAGTACTCTTTAACAAACTGACTATACGAATCAGAAAGTGACTGAAGAACCAAGTCAACAACCAACTTCCTTGACATAACGACTCATAACATTCACAACCTGTCAATGTGTGACTTCATCTCCGAGACATGTGCACACACAGACCTTCCATCTTGGTGTTGGCTTGACTATAGGGCTTGAGTGACCTTGAAGTTTTCAAGTCTTTGAACTTGTGGGTTAGCGAGAACTATTGGAGGAGGTGGAGGAAGAGAAGTTCCACTACAGCACGAAGAAGGGTTTAATCTTTTACCTTGATTGTCTTGTGGGATATCATCTTCACGGGGAAAACTTTTTACATAAGATTCGGGAAGACCATAGTTGTCTGACCTAGACATCTATAATGGGAGAAATTCAAGTTAGTTGATTTAAGTCCTTAATATAACACCCAAATGAAAATTTAAGGCTAGGATCCAACACAATATTCTACAATTCGGAAGAGGGATGTTGTAATCCAATTGTAAAATATTTGAAGGTAGGTAAATGACGATTTACCAATTTCCACCATGAAAAACGAAAAGTTTTAAATGAATTGAAATTCCCAGATTCTTTTGAGATTCATTGAACTTTCAATGGCATGTTTAATCTCGATTATGCCCTTCAAGTTTGTGACTGGGATGTCGAGGATCACAAACAAGGTGTGAATAACCATGCAAATTATCTTGGTACACTTAATGTTACAAATCATCCAATCAATGTGTCGGTTAACCACACACGCTCCATTGATCCATTATTAACATCAAGCTACCGTTTTCCACACACTGTCAGTCCTAGTTCGTGTGTCGGTTAACCACACACACTCCACTAACGACTTAACAAGGTGCAAAGAGAAGTTTCATGGGTTAGCACCAAATTCACATTTTTCCTAAGTAACTAATACTGGGAATTTATAAGTGTTTATTTACTTGGTATTCTCATTATACTTTTAATGAGAATTAATGTCCTATCCTACCCATTCAGCTAACGACCCTCCACCAGTCAAGCAAGAGGTGGGTGAGATTGGACACCCACTAAACCACCATTTTATAGGTAGTAACCTTATACCCCCCCCCCCTTATAGACCGGCTTCATGAATGAGGCCTACTAACGGTAAGACTGACTTTTAACTTATACATATATAATATATTAGACTTTTAATTTTATATAGTATAAGGGTGTATTTTAAACATTTAAAATACTAGGTGGTTTAATATATTAATAAATTATACTCTTAATTTAATTAATCTTAAATCATGTTATTATGGATTTATTAAACTTCTCTCTTAATTAAACACTTTAATTAATTTAATAAAGTCCATAAGGTGTAATTGAACTATTCAAGGCATCTGGGTCAGTAAAAAAATTCAAAATTAAAACTATTTAATTACTTTTTTAAGTTATGAACCCAAGAGTTATATCTTTTGAAACCTTTCAATTACAAGAGTTAATGTTTTCATAATTTGAGACTTTTCAAATACCAAAACTTGAGGGCAAGTTTTGTAACACTTGAAAACATTTTCATTTCCATAACTTATGAGTTTAACGTCATTTTAATGGATGAGACCTTTCAAGTTCCATAACTTGAGGACAAGTTATGGAAGTCATTAAAAAACATTTAGATAAATTTCAACAAATAGAATTATCATATAATCTAGGATTGATCTAATTTAACTCATAAGGCAAGATAATTCATATCAAAAATTTACAAGTAACTTTGTTTATCATATAACCAACAATTATCTTAAAACTTTAACAATTATCTTTTCATTGGATGAGTATAATCATTACCATACCAACAAAATAAAATTTTATGAACTAAAACATTTTTCGGTAATGATCCTAATCCAAAATAGGCCAAAAGTCCCGAAAATTTGCCATCAGAAGCATCTAGTCGATGAGTACATGAACTTGACTCGTCGAGTTGCCCTTTTACTAAGTGGACTCGTCGATTCAGGCATTGGACTCGACAAGTTCATCAGTCAAAGGCCAGAAAATTGAGTTTTTCAGCTTTGAAAATTAACAAGTATCAAATATAACAGAAAACAATCCTAGGCTCTGATACCACTGTTGGGTTTTGCGAACTATAACACTCCTATGGTGCGTATACAACCCTAATAGCTTTGTATCTAAGTTTTCTCTAGTTATACATGCAATAAAATTTCCAAAGCATGAAGCCTACAACTAGCATACAATTTTGGTACATGAATCATAAAACTAGTTAGAATAATACCTCTTTATTGTAGCTTGTAGTTTTGGCCTTTCAAGAGCTTAGCACCTCAAGTGTGATGCCTCAGATAGTTCACAAACACCATGAACAAAGGAGGAATTTGAGTGAGAGGCTGGACACACTCAAATATGTTATGATTCTATTAGAATGCATAGGTGTCAATTTTGGATAAGGGGTAACATTTATATAGTGTAGGATTCCAAGAGTCATGGGTAAGCCCTAATCCATACACTTGGGTTACAATCCATATATCATGTGGGCTAACTCTTATGGATACTTACATAAACTTAGCCCATCATGAATCAATAGCCCAATAAAGGAAAAAGCCTTCTTTGGAACACTATATATCACTGATTTACATAATTAGTCCCCGTTAATTTAATTAGTCTCTTTTGATCACTAAATTAGTTCCAGATTAATTCTTGATCAATACTAATTAAATAATATGATTTCTCAATTAATATATTATACTTATAATATATTAGTAAGTCATAAATAGCCTCTTTCTCAAATATCCATCATGTCAGATTGTTCTGGTGAAGGCAACCCAAATGGACGATGTTACTATTAGGTCAAGTACATACCAATTATAGTTATGGGCTTAGACACCTAATCCAACAGAATGTTCCTTAAATCATACTGACCTCAAACTTAACCCAAAACCAAACTATATGATAAACTAAAATCTTAACAACCCTTGACTCGTTTTTATGCCATTACTAACCACTGCTTCGACAAGAAATGACGATCAATCCATGAACTTTTGCGATACACGCAACCCTTACCGACTACCGTGCACCCCCACCTATGCATGCACTTGATACAATCACCAAGAACTTTATGACTTACGACTGCATAAGCAATTTCCAACTAGAGAATCAAAAATCTAACAACGTATTGCGAACAACTGGATTATAATGCATAGAACCTGCCAAGACTTTCGGATCCCTGACTGAGACTTCCCTTAATCCTTACTGCTTCCCTTATCCAACCAAGAGATTTACGACTCGCTCAACCCCTATTAACGCATCCAAACCAATAGCACTACAAGCAGAAGAGATGAGCCATCTTGATCAGTAGGCCCATAGCCTATGATTGGAATGCTCCCGATAACGTACCGACATAGTCATCATCGCATCATTGGCCCAACACTTCGGGCCTAAAGATACTCGCCTCATTCCATTACCTTCAAAGGACCTAATCAACTTCCTTACAATGCCAACTAAGCACCACAAAACAACTACCAAGCAAAAACCTTATGAAAACAAAGTCGCACACGATCCACAGATAGGATAACGCTCGCACTCTTGGTCCAATTCGAAGACTATAACTTAAAAAGGACCATGCACATAATTTAAGCCAAGTGCTCCAACACCCTCTTGCCCAGCTCACAAGGAGAACCCCCATACACTTACTTAAGAAACCCATAATCTCATCTGAAGAGAAAAGAAACACCAGAGATAATCAAAAGGCCAGCTTAATCAAAACATAAAACATCCTCATGATCGGTCAAACAAGACCCCATACTTGTTTGAGACTGAATGGATTCCAACACTACACCACTAGCTTGAGAAGACATACAATTTGATCTTATAAGTTACCAAAACCTAACTCTACTACAAATTAGAATTCCACTTCACCATTGAGAGTAAACCTACCCATGACCAAGGGAACATAAACACACTGCAGAGGAGGTTAGGTGACACATTCCTTGCTCTTAAACTGCCATCACTTGAATCCTTCAGAGAATTCCCGTTGTAAGACGAACTCAATGACCAATGGTCTAGAACACCTTGAAACCTAAACCAGAGAACCACAACCTACCTGGAGCTGAACATACTCGCTTCTGGAAAGGGTTCACCGATCAACATCTGCCCAACAAATCTGAAAGCAACAATCTGAACAGTGAACTGACACAAAACCTCAATGACTAACGCTCAACCTGAGAATTCCAGTTCTCCACCACTTAGAACTCGAACCACCACCCACTAGTGTTGAAACCAAAACATAACCCAACTGGACCAACCAGGTACAAACATAATTGACCATGGATTGAATAACATACGTAGAATACTCCACCAGATAGGAACCGAACGAACCCCAAGAGAAACCTGAATTCCAGCTGAAAACCTCTGAATTTCCAATGATAACCACTTATAGAGCATAGGCAACTACCGATTTACAATCCAAACAGACGCCATTTGCTTGCAACCCAAATGACAATTCGGCACCTGGCTTTCCCATCTCCCAAGGATACGTCCCTTGCTCGCATCGCTAAGGTACTCGAGCCACATCAAACCACTTGCACACACCGGCACTAGCATATTGTCTCCAACCACCACGACCAACAGACCTCAAGCTCAGAATCCAGCCTAACTTGGCAGGTCACAATCCTGCCCACTCCTTCGAACTCGAAAATCTAAAAGGCAAGATCCTTGCCACGAACCATCTAATCCGACAATCTGCCACTTAAATCCCAGATGCAATTTCCAAGTCGATCATATCAACCACTTCCTCCTCGTGTCTTGAGGCTGGAGGCACAACCCATAAAAAACCCTCGAGAGTTCCAACCAACCTACTCTTATGAGTTTGAATCACTCAACCCACATCAATATCGCCACAGGGGCCTAAACAAACACAAAACCCATCCTCACCTAAGCATCCCAAGCCAAAAAGATTGAGAGATATGGAACCACTGCCTCGAACCATGGTATGCAACCATGCTATCTTCTCTAACCAGTCCTTAGAATCCCCTAAATCTTCCTTGAATCGATTATGGATCTTGTGCTTCCAGTAGTACGGGCCCAATACTACCTTCCACACATATCTATGCTTTTCTCAAGAATTATCTCGGGTCCTCTAAGACCTAGTCAAAAAATACCCCTGAAACCTGCCCATAACGGAAATAATTGCACTAAAAATACTCCCAAGGCTATCCTAGGGATCTACACTTCTCTGCCATCAGCTGCTGAAGAAATCCTCACCATGTCAATTAGCAATTCCATGAACACAATCACATGCAACAAAGCTCAGATAATCCTTAGAGTAACAGATTCATCCTTACACTGGTTGGACTCAGACAAGAGCTGCACAGTAGGGACAAATCCGTCACTCTGAGATTTTCCACATGTGACTTGACATATTCTCTTAATGGCTAACTCATCTCCCTCATGAATTCCACAAAGCACAAAGCAAGTAGCATTCATGCAGAGGATCCAACTGACACTAAAATGTAATAAAATCTGACAGATCTTCCTATGAAATCCTTGATCTCTGACTCATAGCATCTCGAGCATACCTTCTCCTTGCCCTCACTCTCTCAAGAGTGGCTAATCCTTCCTCACGCCGGCCCCCTATGAACCACGCCCATTCCAGGGAAACCACCGCTACCTCACCCAATAACACAACTAGTAAACTAACCCCACACGACTCACCAAACTACTAGCTACCACACAACTCTCCATTGGTGCCAGATGACTATTGTATGAATACAATCACGTACTCTATAGTTTAAACAATCATAGGCTAACAGATTGAATCCCATGATGGTTGGACTCAGACAAGAGCTATGCAGCAGGACCAAACGCCTTACCCTAAGATCATTTAAACCATGCAACATATGACTTAGCATATTCACTCAATATCCAGTTCACACATGAAAGATTCATACCACAATCAACCAGGGATTTTATAAGAGACAAGGCATCATATAATTAGGCAATTCTATCATGTAATTCCTGAAGATCCCTAGCCTATCACTAGCATGTTGTTCTAATATATCACTGTTGGATTAGGTGTCTAAGCCCATAACTATTATTGGTATGTACTTTACCCGAGAATAGCATGGTCCATTTGGGTTGCATGGCATCACAACTATTTTGATAGACTTTTGTGAGCAGAGGATATTTATGATTTATTATTATCTTATAAGTTCTAATATATTAATATGAAATTGTATTCTTTAATTAATATTGATCAAGAATTAGTTTGGAATTAATTTTTTGATCAAAAGAGACTAATTAAATAAATGGGGATTGATTTGGTAAATCATTCATTCCTATAAAGTGGGCTTATGATCCATAGTTCTTCATGTTTGGCTAAATCCATGTGGTGACCCATGGATACTCCATGGAGGTTAAAACCTATGGATCATGAGTAATATGGAAAGTCATGAGTTAAATGGTGTAACCCTAACAAGCACACTATATAAAGAAGTCTAATAATAGCAAAATCGGCATATAAGGATATACAAGTTAGGGCTAGCCGATTTTGGTGTAATATAATCTTCTCTCAAGTTATTCCAATTGTTGGTAGTGTTGTGTGATTCCATTTGAGGTGTAACACTTGGGGCACTAAGTTCATAAAGGTCCAAGGCTTCCAACTACAAGAAAAGGTATGTCATCTAACTTGTTTTATTACCCTAGTATCAATGTTTTGTATGCTAGTGAGGGTAATACCTTGGAAAGTTCAAGCTTGCATGTATAATAGAGAAAACATAGATCCAAGGTATTTAGGGTTGCATGTACACCTTAGGAGTGTTAGAATGCTCAAAACCCAACAATGGTATAAGAGACTAGTCTTGTTTTCAATTATACTTGATGCTACTTGCTTGGAAATGCTTTAAAATCAATTTTATGTTGTTCTGGACAGTGGACTCGTCGAGTCCAAGTACAAATTCATCCAACTCGCCGAGTTGGTTCGTACACTCGACGAGTTGGTGCCCTATAATGCAATTTTTCGAGTTTATTTTGGCTAGAATTGGACTAGGATCAACACCCTAAACTGTTTTTGAACTTATAAACCTGTTTTTGATGTTGTAATGAGCATGCTTATCCAATTTAGAAGATAATTGTCAAAGTTTCATGTTTTATATTAGTTTATATGGTTAGGCTAATTGCATGAAACTTGTTTGATATGAATTGTGTTGTTCTTATGAGTTTAATTTAGATCATAAACAAATTGTTTGATTTTATTGTTAGAATATTTGATCTAAATCATTTTGATGAATTCAATAACTTATCCTCAAGTTATGGAAAATAAAAAGTTTTCATTTAAAGAAATCATTAAAGTCATAGGTTATGAACTTGAAGAGTCTTTTTCACATAAATGGTTTTATTAACTCCATAACTTGTCCTCAAGTTATGAAATGTCAAGAGTCTTTTCATAAAATCTTTATTAAACTCATAAGTTATGGATTCCAAAAGGTGTTGAATGTTACAAAACTTGCCCTTAAGTTTTGGAATTTGTAAGTGTAAAAGTCAAACTTTTGAAACATTTAATTCCAAACCCTAGAATTTAAAAAGTTTAAAATTCTACCCTTATACTATTATAATTTTATAGGTTTAGTATTTATATATATATGTATAAGAACAAAGTCAGTCTTACCGTTAGTAGGTCTCATTCACGAAGTCGGTCTATAAGGGGGGTATAAGGTTAATGCGTATAAAATGGTAGTTTAATGGGTGTCCACTCTCACCCACTGCTTCCTTTACTGGTGGAGGGTCGTTAGTCGAATGGGTAGGATAGGACTCTAATTCTCCTTTCATTAAAAGTATAATGATAAATATAAAGTAACTAAACACTTATAAATTCCCAAATCGTAGTTACTTAGGAAAATGTAAACGTGGTGCTAACCCATGAAATCACACTATGCACCTTGTTAAGCCATTAGTGCAGCATGTGTGGTTAACAGGCACACTAATCTGGACTGACAGTACATGGAAAAGGGTAGCTTGATGTTAATCATGGATCAATGTAGCGTGTGTGGTTAACCTGCACATTGATTAGGTGGTTGTAACATTGGGTCTACCAAGCTAATTTGCATGGTTATTCACACCTTGTTTGTGATCCTCGGCATCCCAATCACAAACTTGAAGGACACACTCGAGGTTTAAACATGCCATTGAATTTTTCAATGAATCTCAAAGGATCTAGGAGTTTCAGTTCACTTAAAACCTAAAACTCGTTTTCATTTTTCGTGGTGGAAATTGGTAAATCGTCATTTACCTACCTTTAAATATTTTGTTGTTTGGATTACAGTATCCCTCTTCCAAATTGTATAATATTGTGTTGGGTCCTAGCATTAATATTTCGTTTGGGTGTTATATTAAGGACTTAAATCATCTAACTTGAACTTCTCTCATTGTAGATGTATAGTTCAGACAACTGTGGTCTTCCAAATCCTTTGGAACAAGATTCCCTCTTGAAGATAATGTCTCGCGATTGGATCGTGGGAGTTATACTTCACTTCCTCCACCTCCTCCAATAATTCTCCTTAACCCACAAGTTCAAAGAATTGAAAAATTCAAGGTCACTCAAGCCCTACTTGCAATGAAACATCAATATGAAAGGCCTGTGTGTACTCACTTCTTGGAGATGAAGTCATATATTGACAGGCTAAGAGTATTGGGTGTCGAAGTCTCAAGGAAGTTGGCGGTTGACTGGGTTCTTCAACCACTTCTTGAGTCATTTAGTGAGTTCATTAAGGACTACTGTGTGACAGACCACGACATGACCCTTATTGATCTTACCAATTTTTTGTTGTTGCTGAATCAGCAATGATGTCTTTCACTACAAAAGCAAATTTGATGGGAATATCTACTCCCCAAACTTCCATGGACATTGACAATGGAAACATTGGAACTTCAGAAAGGATTTCTCTTTCGAAGGGAAAGAGAAAGACTAAGTCTGAGATTGTCTTGTGTACCATTCCCAAAGAGTCCATATGTTTATATTGCCATGAAAAGGGGCATTGGCTGTGAAGCTACCCTGACTACCTGAAAGATCTAAGAAAAGGTAGAATCAAAAAGTTTGACTTTGCTTCAGGTAAGTTTACTATCTAAATCTATTAAGATCCTAGTTGTTGATCTTTAATACATAATGTGACAAGGTTGCATTTTGATGTTTTGTAGGATCATGCAAAGGGAAGGAAGCTTAAAGGAAGAGTATGTTGAATCTGATCGCAAAGATGGATTTTAGTCGCATGGTTCGAAGATCGGATTTTTGAGTTGCTGCTTAGGAGTTATGATAGATTGCTAGGAAATATGTAATAACATAGTTTTCTTTTGTAATTGCGTTGTAAGGAAAAGTTTTTTCCACATTTTATAAATAAATAAAATTCTTGTTTTATTTCATTATATCTCCTTACAATGACATTTATGAAAAAAATTTGTTGTTTGTATGTTCCTATGTTAGCAATATGAATTTGATTCTTTAGTTTGTGGTAGTGTCGAGGATTTGTCAAATGAGGAAAGATTCTCATCACCCAAGTTTTAATTGGACAGAAATTTGGAATCGTGCAAGTTGTATTGTATGATGAATGAGAATTTTCATCGTTGGTAAATTAAGACTAATTCCTTATTCACATGTATATGTGATTCAAGTGAAGGACTAGCGATCGGGTACACTGGTTGTGCATTGTTCAAGATCTACCACAAAGATCAATAAGACTATTCATCATGATTTACTAAAGTTTAGTAAACGTGGTTATGCTTACAAGTTGAAGTATAATTCTGAAACATTGGAAAAGGTTCAATGTATGGCAGAATGAATGAGAAGAATCAAATTAGGCAGAAAGATAAAAGTTTCTCCAATCTGAAAAGATGGGAGAGTACTTTAGCATCGTGTTTTATGATCATCTTAATGATTTTGAAAACCATATCACAATTGATTCTCTAAAGACATCTTATTGCATCTGTATGGGTAAGAAGAGGAATCGTTAATTGTTGAAATAGTTTGAATCAAGAAGATGAGTCATACTTCGTTCCTAAAACAAATCTTAGAGTCATACTCCAAGATTGTAACCTTGAGTGACATAATCTTAAGAAAGGTTTAAAACACTTATCAAATGTAGAGTAAAAGTTTTCTACTCTTGTACATTTGAAATTGGTAAGTTTTGATGTTTTTTGATAAAACAAAGACCAACTAAGGCCAATTGTATGAAGTGTTTATCTTGATAAGAATCCGCACTAACTCTTAAATATTTGATTTATCAAGGAATGATTCATGACAAGAGAATCTTATATGTCAAGAGGTTAGTAGGAGTCTTAAAGATCTTGACAAGTTTCAAGAACTAATCAAGAATAAACCTAATGTTAAACACTAGCACACGACTTGAGGTTTGTAACCTATCGTGCTGACATATTCTTATTTCTTTGCCCATTCCAGTAAAGTTGACTGTGCATATGTGTTTCTATGAGTTCTTAGTTGTTGCATAACTACTTGGAAGCAATGGTAGGCCCTTGTGCTGCCAGGTGGCAAGAAATTAAGATTGAACAAGTTCAGTCCATATGAGTTTGGATTTGTCACTAACCTTGTCTTGTGATTATGGTTATGACAAATTCACATGGATAGGAACACATACACCATAACTCTAAGTGTCATAAGTTTCTCTCTGATTCATGAAAATGATGGTGAGGAAACGCTTTCACTAAGTAGATTTTAAGGAGATAGCGATTGTGGTATTTGCATTTTCAAA